>NC_063344.1:49306187-49456843 GCF_021869965.1 Rhincodon typus | reverse complement strand
CAGCCTCTCTGCTCCTATGATGCTGCTTGGCCTGCTGTGTTCATCCAGCCCTGCACCTTGTTGTCTCGGATTCTCCAGCATCTGCAGTTCCTACTATCTCTGATTCTATCAGCTTCAGCTGGCTGACCTCGTTACAATCACAACACATTGTCTCCTGTCTCACAGCAAATCCTTTCACTAATTTTTAATGGCATCTGCTTCCCTAGTTCCTGTTTCAGGCTGAACCAAACTCTTCACACCTTTGCTGAGCTTCCATCACCAACACCACCAACTTCCCATTCACTAATATCAACCCTCCTACGACAGTCCAGCTGCTGCTTTAATCCTCATCCACGTTTTTATTACCTCGCGATTTAACAATTCTCATGCTTTCTTACTGACCCCCCCATATTCCACCCACTCTCCAACACTCTGCTTCCTGTATCCTAACTTGCATCAAATTCTGTTCACCCATCATCTCTCGCCTACATCGAAATTGGTTCAGAACTACCAAGATATGTACATCTTTATGTCGGAGCTGTCCATGGGGCGCTGTATAAAATTGAGTCCTTGTCTAAAATATTATGTACAGCTGGTGCATGAGAACTTTTGCTAAAACTCATGGACTTTTATTTTCTCTCCAATATAACCTGATGACATTTTCAAAGAATGTTTAATAGATTTGTATTGTTCATTCAAGGGATTTGGAAATTGCTTGCTGGGCATCCATTTATTGTCCATCGCTAACTGCCCTTTGAAAGGTAGTGATTAACTGCCTTCTTGAACAACTACAGTCCATTGCTCGCACTGCTGTTGGGAAGGTAGCACCACAATTTTGACCCAATGATATTGAAGGAATGGCAATATATCTCCAAGTCAGGGTAGGAAGAGATGGAGAGGAACTTGCAGGCAGTGGTGTTTCCATGGAACTCGTGTCCTAGTCCTTCTAGATGAAGGCATGTCATCAGTTTGGAAGGTCTTACCTTAAGGACCTTTGGTGAATTTCTGCCCTGCATAATGTTGCCAAATGGCAATCATATTTGATGAGGATTTGAAACAAAACAACATTTCTACAAAAGCTTTGATTTTAGGTGAAACCTCTTTCACAAGAGTAACAAAAAATCCTTGGAGAAAAAAGCTTATTAAACTTTATTATGTTTTACCTTGTGTTTCTAATGCCTCTTTCTTTTTGGAACCACCTTTTGTAGCAAAGTCACAGCTGATGTGATAAAATGAAAAAAGAATGTGATGTTTCTTGTTCAGTTGAGTAGGAAGCTCAATTTTCACCTGAGTAATGGAAATACCAAAAAGAGTTCAACATGTGAATACCATGCTACAAATCATTTCCATGATAAGCAGCTTTTACTTAGGTCTACAGTTTACTGTACAATGAACTGATGCTCAAACTATCAAACCAGGAATGCAACATTTACAATATCACAAAGTACATACAATTTTGGAAGACTAATCATCCCACTGCAACTCAATCTTATCAAATAAGATCTGCACATAAGCCAAATGCAACTTTTTAAAAATGATTTGAGGATTTTACTTCTCTTTCCCAGTTCAAAAGTCTATTTAAAAGCGGATTGCTATTTGGCTGAAGAAGAATGAATTGATACCAGTTTCAAAATATTCCTTTACCAATTGTTGCAGTTTAATGTGAACTAGCTTTCCAGGTTTACATTTCATGTACATTTAACTGTCATATGTGCATTTGCAATTTCCTCTTAATTGTCTTTTTTCAAGTGTGAAATGTTAATATTTCTCTAAATTATCCTCACAGCCCAGTTTTCTAAAGCTAAGAATTAGCCGGATCTGAACTTCATTTGTTTGGCGGTTATGCACTGTAATGAGTTGCACCTGAGCCAGGAGTTCTGAATTCGAGACCCACCTCACAACTCGACAACCAAGCAGGTCAAGTATCAACTGCAAATCTTTCCAACATATGCAAATGGCAGGCAAAACCAGGGAGAGAGATTCCTGGTGAGCTGTGTGATGCAGCGAACATGGCTCCTGACTACAAAATATATGTACTACTGTACGTTACCACAGCAACTCAGACTCCCTAAATGATCTATAATTCATCACCATAAAACACTAGTCTAAGGCACAAATAATTAACTTCTGTCGTATTAGAAAGAACTAACAAAATTTCGGAAGTGGTCTCATTGGAGCATTTAACTCATATTCCTAAAATTGACTTAAATGCTAAAATGCTCGTTATTTTGTGAAGTCTCTACACAGACTTCAAATACAAAGCTCACCAGCATATCTAAATTTCACAATTATATGCATTACAATCAAAATTAAAAATTGAGATCAAACAGAATGATAAATTTTTTTTCCATTCAGTGTAAAATATGGTGCATATGATTTTCCTGATTTTACAATTACCAATTAATTAACAATTGCATAAGGTATGCTGTTTTATTGCTTATGTGCAGATTCCTCACAAGATCTTGCAAAAACATTTTGTTAAGACCAGATAGAAACCAGATTCTAAATTCAGGAAGATCTGTTGTAAATAATCAGTTGTTGCAAATTTTAAAAGTGAACAAATGTATTTTAGTTCCTCAGTTTGCACTTCAAACATATTTATCAATATCTTCATCAAATATTTTCAATGAAAGTACCTCATCATAAAAATCAGGGTTCTGGGAATGATGTAGGACTGTTGTCTGTGCTGCAGTGGTGAACAGTGATCCCCCTGGTTTTCCATAAATGCACTGTTACAAAAAGCAAAAACAATGTGAATTGCTTTATTGAAAATAAAAGAAACCGCTCTCAGTAACAGTTACATGGATCTCATCCACCAAGTGACTTCTTATGTTCTGCAGTTCATAATAACGCAATTTGATTCATTCAACAGATAAAAATAGGATTTGAAGCTCAGATCAGAAATATTTTCATCTTTCTGCTCTTTTGAAACCATGCAATAAAGAAACCTGGGATTATTTCCAATTGCCAACCATCTACTACTCATGTAAAGCCATTCATTTAAAATATCTACGAAGGCCACAGTCATTATGCTGCTTTCCAAGGTGTGCTTTATACATTCCTGTAAATGGGCAAGCAGCCTATCTGCCTAGAACAGTTCAAAAGCTGCATAAACATGCCAACAAAGACCTGAACATGTTCCAGGACTCTGATTGTAACAAGCAATTGAACAGCCAGTAGTTATTAACAGGACTGCCGATACTGTTCAGTAAATAGTCCAAGAGGTTGATACTGTATTAAGTTTTTGGTACGCTCAAAAGTAGCAGCCCTGTCTTCATGGGCACAGACAAGCTTCAGACCAGCTGCCAATCCTTTGGGACCCCACCAAGAATCACTTGTTTCTATAAACCTGACTGAAGCTGCCTGTCAGCAATCTGAGCTTTGCCCTCCATACGTGACCCTCATTTTTTGATCCATAGGGACTGAATAAGGTCTAGATATCAAAATACTTTAAATGTCACACTGACACCAAGAAGCTGGGGGTATTGGAAGTGAAGTGGGGAGGATGTTGTTCCCCTCATTGCCTTCCACCAACTTCACTTTTATTACTGTCAAAAGTCAATGATGGCACACTAACTTCAGAAATAAAAATGATGCTAATCTTTACTTTCATTGACAACCATCCCAGGCTATGCACCATCTGTAACCGAGAAGCATGATAGTTCTCAGGCACAGGAATGACTCACTGCTCAGTTTTCTTTCCTCCAGCTGACACATTGGCATGAACACCACACTCAATGCCTCTATGCAACAATGAAGTTGAGACCTATAAATCAGTACTGTGGAAAATCAAACTACCGTGTCTCACACTTACGGGACTTTGTGCATTTCATACAGTATTTAAAAATATTGCCAACAAAACTTACTTTCAACGGTTGAGTACTTTCTCCATCTGAACTCTTGAACTCAACACGCACTGCTAGATTTCTTGCCTGCAGAAATGGACACTGCATGAGTATTTCACAGAAAAATGGATTCCAGACACAAAATGAGAATGACTTCTCTCGAAAATTCATGGTGTGCAACAAAGACTCTTTGGGAAAATATCCCAGGTATTTGCAAGGACCAGGTGGCAATGTCACTGGAGCAGTAATCCAGAGGTGCAGGCTCATGCTGTGGGGATATGAGTTTGAAATTCTCACAGCAGCTGGTGGAATCTGAATTACATTAATAAATCTGAGATGTAAAGTGAGTCTCAGCCATGGTGACCATGATAACTATAAATGATTGTTGTAAAAACTAATGCTCACTAGGGAAGAAATTTGCCTTTCCTACCTGATCTGGTTTACCCGTGACTCAAGAACCACAGTAAGGTGGTTGACTTTTACGTGCCCTTTGAAGTGGATTAGATCAAAAGCAATTAAGGATGGGAAACAAATGCTGGCCCTGCCAGTGATACCCAGATCTCCCGAAAGATATTTTTTAAAGTCAGCAGTTAGATGCTCTAGAAAGCAAATCTAATGTTTAACAAGATTAAAAAGTTTACAGTTACAGGATGAGGGAGTACTTAGTCAGAAACATGATGCTGGTGAAAATGACAAGAAATTACATTAACATGGAACTGTATTGATTTAGCATAACTTTCTGGAAAAAAACACAGATTTCAAGCAGTAAATCCTTCAACTGTGCATTCCATCTGTACATCAAAATAATAATAAAATCCCCTGAGACATCTGCCATCTGCCAGTCTATCTTTAACAATGGCTACAAAATGGATTAAAGACTGATATTTCAATTACTAGGATAGCATAGTAAGAACGTTACATTATCAACAGAGCTTAGCAACATTACCCAGAAGATACCAACATTCTGGAGAGTTTGGAAGCAATGCCTTTACTTCAGAAATAATAGAGATTATGTTCCCTAACATTCTAGCCCAGGATTTATAGGTCACTGGAATAACCATACGGAATGAACACAGATATGTGGATTTATCCTTCCAAAACCAAAATAGCAGAGACCAGCAGAGTTCTTGTGACAAATCCATGCTTCCTTGTACATGATGTAAGAAAATGAGGCAAACGATCAAGAACATAACCAAAGACTTCAACCTCAGGTTTCACACATTGCAGTAGAAATACACTGATGCTCAGATCCTCCCAAAATAGGGACAGGAATTCTGGATCTGGGTCCTGTCTGCCATTTATAAAGGGAAAGTCTGGCTTTTTGCATTCAATTTTTCTTTGACAACAATCCTGTTATTTGAAATCATGGAAAAAAAGATCCAACCACAGTCCCCTAAAGTAGATTTTGATGTAAAAGGTATTGGTCTAAAACAGTGCAATTTTTGCTGTGTACCTTACCTTGGCAAAATACTTTTGACCATCATATTTCAAATGCTTAGGGTAAATATAAACATGGTTTTTATATATTGTATGTGGTAGAGAATATTTTGCAGACTCTTGCACAAACTCTTCCACCTCTATGGTAGGTTCATATGTATTTGGGTCTTTGAATGGTGTAAGAGGCACATATGATGGGTTAACACAATCTGAAACAGAAATAACAAATTCTTATTTTATTTTATCCAAGTTTGATGTAATGTTAAGAATCCAGTACATTTAGTGACTGTATGTCTCTTCACTCCATTTAAAAACATGGCTTTAAAACTAAATTTTTCAAAACATACATATATATGTTAGCAATGACATCTCCTCACTTTATATACATCATATTTTCTCAGCAATAATTCAAGTTTAACCAAAACCAAACAAATAAATATCAAACTGTACTGATTTGTCAAATTAAACTGGTAAGTAATGAATTCTTGGTCTCAGGCAGGTTATTACAAAGAGGAATTAGGAATGGGGCTAGGAAAGAAGGAATTACAACAATGCAGTCACACTCTATCATTTACTTCAGAATCATAATGATAAGCCCTTGTCCTGTCAACTGGAGACAGTACTTGAGGCAAAGGAAGTAATTAAGGAGCAGGGAAGAGAAATAACCAAAAATAGACAGGGAGAAATATGAATAAACTCTAACTCACATTTTTTAATTCAATAAATACTTCAAGGATACATGTCAATTACTTTCCAAATATGGGAAATTGTAAGACAACTTTCAATTGATTCTTACAGTTCTAGAAGTATATTTAACTCCCACACACCTCTCTTTTGTCTCAATATTATACATTTTGTTACTTTATTGAATACTGTAGCTATAGCATTAGAGAATTTTATTGCATATAATGCATTCTGTCTGAATCATGGAAGACCTCAAAATACTTATTTTATCTACTTATCAACAGAATTCAGACAAACAAATTTCTGCTACCACTTTGAAGGTTCAGTGGAATCTCCATGATATTATAAAGCAGATGTTAGAAAATGATGATTACTTTGAATGCTCACATTTTGGGCCTTTGACAGAAAACAGAGCAATACGTTACTACATCTCATGAATTATAATGGTTCAGCAAGAGGGCTTGTCACCCTCAAAAGCAATTTGGGATTAACAATAAGTAATGGCATCTCGAGCAATGCTCCGAGTCAAAGAACAAGTTTTAAAAATCATGAAGTCATGTTTAAAAATGATTTATGGGAGTAATATTTTGGGAGTAATATTTATGGGAGTAATAGTAAGTACACGCAATAACAATTTAAATGCAACCATTCTTGAACTGAGATATTGACATGTCAGAGGGGAGGGAAAGTGTAGAGAGTTGACGTCTTGCGTGAGGCTTTATACACAGGGATAGATAATGGAGGGCTTAATGTAAAGGCATTTCCAATGTGGAGAAATGGATCCATTTAAATTTTATGCTATAAGAATGAAGAATAAGAGAAATCCATAGGATTCAACAAAATACATGTCAATTCACAATTTTCTTTGATTAGATATGGGGGTAAATTAATTCCCATGGCAGTGTTACCGTGGATTCTTTCAACTCCCTGGGGGAGGATGTGCCATTGTTAAACTCATCTCCCATATTTTCTGAATATTTCTTTTTTTGTAGTTAAATTATCCCAATAGCTGTTCCAAAGGAGTTTTCCATCAGCAATGCACTCAGGGATTCTTTTAGAAATCTGTCTGATTGTCGCACCTTGGAAGATTGAATGGAATAAATGCCCCAAGTGTCTATATCTGGTGGCCTGCAGACGGTTGTCACATGGCATTTTCATGCCATAGTAAGGTATATTTCTCAGACTGGAATTTTGCATGCAAGAAGTCCTCAACATTGGTTGATTAATTGTGAGGAAGATGTTAAGCACATCTTCTCAGGAAATGAAAGAAAATTGACAATTTAGTTACCCAATGGATCCACTGCACACCTCCAGCAGATGTTTGGAGAGCAGCACTGATAGATGCTTGGCCTTTGGCCAAAAATTACCTTCTGTCATGGAACTGGTGGGCAAAAAGGAATTTAATTTGTTTTTTTTATACTTCCAAATTTGCACATTACATTATTTTTGAGTCGGGTTAGCTTCTTAATTTATTGGTGTGTGAGCAGAACTATATAGGTAGATATCTTTTTCTATTTGTATTGGATATGATATATATGAAGTGCTTCATTAAATATTGATTGAACCATGTTATAGTTGAATTTTAAAAAGTGCAGAGTTAAATATGACTCTAAAATGACAATAAACAAAATAAATCTCATACTTGGATGCTCAATGGGAACAGATTCCACCGAGATATCAAGACTGCCAGGAATGGTCTGTACTTTGGTCATTTTATCTGCTCTACAAGCATAAAAAATAAAGTATCCAATTAGGTCAAAAACTAAGTGCAGTTATTTAGCCCATGAAGAATTCTAATATTCAAATCACAGGTGAATGGCACTGATACCTTTTGAATTCCATTATTAATTTTAGTAAGTCCTCAGTAGAAATCTTACTGCTCTCTTGCCTGAAGAGAGCAGAGAACTGAGAGTCTCGATCTATTGTTCCCTGATTGTCTTTGAATACTGACCTAAAAAGAACAACATAACAAAACAAGGATTATAGTAAATCATTTGAACAAAGGTAATATGGACTCCAAGCTGCTGCAGCAGGGCAAAGGTTACTCAAAGGTGAGCTGAAAGAAGCAGGGTGAAGGGAAAGTACCATTTGACATGCGAAACGCAGGAAAATTAACAGAATATATTCTTGTCAAAATCCATGTTTAAATGCAGCAAGCCCTGGACAATATCTTGATTTGAGCTGACATTGGCAAGTAAAATTCAAGCCACACAGGTGCCAGGAACTGACCATCTCCAACAAGAATCATCTTGTTCCATCCAACCATCACATCTTGACATTTAATGGCATGAACACCACTGAATCCAATCAAAATCCTGATGGCTACCATTGATAAGAAATTGAACCAGACCTGCCATATAAATACTGTGGCTACATGAGCAGGTCAGAGGCTAGGGATCCTACAGAAAGTAACTCACCTCCTGACTCCCCAAAATCAGTCCACCATCTACAAGACACAAGCCAGGAGTGTGATGGAATACTATCCACTTTGCTAGATAAGTGTAACCCCAACAATAGCCAAGAAGCTTGATACCATCTGGGACAAAGCTGCCCACTTGATTGACACCACATCCACAATCAGTCACTTCCTTCACCATAGATGTTCAGAAGCTACACATGTGTACCATCTATAAGATGCACTGCAGAAATTCAACAAAGTTCTCTAGACAGCACCTTCCAAACCCACAACTACCACCATCTGGAAGGACAAGGGCAGCAGATACATAGAGTCACAGGGTCATACAGCACAGAAACAAACCCTTTGGCCGAACTTATCCATGCCAACCAGGTTTCCTAAACTGAACTAGTCCCATTTGCCTGTGTTTGGCCCATAGCCCTCTAATCCTTTCCTATCCATGTACCAGTCCAAATGTCTTTTAAATGTTGCAATTGTACTTGTCTCTACCACTTCCACTGGCAGTTTGTTCCATATATGTATCACTCTTTACGTGAAAAGGTTGCCCCTCAGGTCCCATTTAAATATTTTGCCTCTCACCTTAAACCTAAGCCCTCTAGTTTTGGGATAACAAGGTGTAAAGCTGGATGAACACAGCAGGCCAAGCAGCATCAGAGGAGCAGGAAAGCTGATGTTTCAGGCCTAGACCCTTCTTCAGAAATGGTTTCTGAAGAAGGGTCTAGGCCCGAAACGTCAGCCTTCCTGCTCCTCTGATGTTGCTTAGCCTGCTGTGTTCATCCAGCTCTACACCTTGTTATCTCAGATTCTCCAGCATCTGCAGTTCCTACTACCCCATCTAGTTTTGGACTCCTTTGCCCTGGGAAAAGACTTTGGTTATTCACCTTATCTATGCCCCTCATGATTTTATAACCGTCTATAAGGTCACCTCTCAGCCTCCTACCCTCCAGGGAAAAAAGTCCCAACCTCTCCAGCCTCTCCTCATAACTCAAATCCACCTGTAAATCTTTTTTGCATCCTTTCCAGCTTAATAATATCCTTCCTATAGCAGGGCGACCAGAATTGCACACAGTACTCCAAATGTGGCCTTACCAATGTCTTGTATAGTGGTAACATGAAATCTCACACCCTGCACTCAATGCTCTGATTGAAAAAGGCAAGCATGCCAAATGCCTTCTTCATCGCCCTGTCTACCTGTGACACCACTTTCAGAGAACTATATCCCTGCACCCCCAGGCATCTCTGTTTGACAACATTGCCCAGAGTCCTACCATAATTATAGGAACACCAGCACCTGCAAGTTCGCCTCTAAATCACTCACCATCCTGACATGGAAAAATATTACCACGCTTCAGTGCCATTGGGTCAAAATCATGGAAACCCCCTCCCTAAAGGCATTATGGGTCTACTTACAAATGGACTGCAGTGAATCAAAAAGGCAGTTTACCTCCATCTTTTCAAGGGCAATCAGGGATGAGCAATAAATGGTGCCCCCATACCATGAATGAAGAAATAAAAAAATTAAGATTTGGGAACTGAACACAGAAAGGCCTAAGAAGGAGTGAATAAAAAGAAGTAAAATCAATCCTAAATCAAGCACAGGAAGAGAAATAAAAAGAGGGAAAGAAACCTCTCTCTTAAGAGAGGAATAAAACAGACAGAAAAGACTACAGGAAATGTTAAAAAAAAGGTATTTTAGACATTTAAAACGTGCCTGAAGAATTTAAAATCTGAAGGTTAGTGAACTCACACTTGTAATAGTTAATTTTCAGTGCAAGAGAGGTTGATTATCTGACATTAACAGTTATTGCTTCATTAAAAAGAATCTTGACTATGTGAGTTTCATAGGTAATTAGTGGGCAAGTATAGAAACTTCCTAAAGAAAATGGGAAGGCTATGGGTGAGATCCACTCTCATGATGCTAACAATGGAGGAATATTACTCAGACAACAACTTTGGGCATTCGTGTTTCATCATTCAGCTCTTCCTCACCGAGTTGGGCTCTCTATCAAAACACCCAACCTCCTTTCCTCATCCCTATGTGCCTCACATTCCCTCCCCTCACTTATCTGGTCCTGGAGTCCAGGATCTAGAATCTTGGGACAATGTACAGTCACAGTTCTGACCGCTGCTGTCACTAGCACTGTTGGGACAACAGAGCTGTGTTGGCTAGTAGCGCTCCTGCTGCTGAACATCTGCCCAAATGAAAGGGAAAAACCCTGTCTGCAGCTGACTAACAGTCCTCATAAAATCTTTCAGTCAATGTGCTGAGGCCAGTGGGGCCCTATAGACTGTGCCTCCGTGTCCTTCCAACAGATCCTAGGTGATGCATTCTGCCCAGCTTTAAACGAAGAGAATGAGAGTGCACATTTCTTAACTGAAGAATTGTGTAACAGCGTTATACCCTTGGTGTCCAAAGAACATTGTGCTAATTAAATTGTGTGGCCCAAAAGAAAGCAATTGTTTTAAAATGCTCATAAAACACCAACACATATGCAAACAAATGGCTAATGAGCAATCACTCAACCAGGTATTCATTAGCATATATCAACATATACATACCTCACTGCCCAAGCAAATGGCATCCGGTACTTGGCTAATTTATTGCAAAACTGTTTGTTGGTCTTTAGAATCTTCTGTGCAGTCTTGACAAGGAACAGTTAAAAATAATCACAAAAACTTATAATGAAATATAACTAAAGCATTTGATTCGATTGGCATCATTAGAATTAAACAGCTTTTTACTTAACATTTTCCTTAGGCTTTGTAGCAGATCCACTCATTAAGGAAATGAAACCGTTTTTAGGTCATGACATGAATTTAACAGCTATGCCAGAACAGTTTGATTGCTTATTGCTCCAATCATTAATGGACTATTGGATAATATAAAAGAATATCTCGCAAGAAATGAACACAGTACAACAATAAACAGGTACCTTGCTGGAATCCGAGCTCTTAATGTAGGGTTCAGCACAACTGGAAATATTTCCCATTAATACTTTTTCTATTCTTGCCACCAGCACAATGTCCATATGTGGGTTTGATACAGAGAAAATAGCCTACATGTAAAGAATAATTCGTAAATTTACACATCGATTTAAAGACACAAACATAACAGCTATCAATCAAACATTGGTCATTGGTTCATGACACATCTCAAATCTTGCATTGCTATGATCAGAAATAAGTAAGCTTGTTAGTCTTGGACAGTTCAGCTAACTAAGAGAAGAAACTTTCTAGGAAATGGTACAACAAAATAATGTGCATTTGTATAGCATTTTTAACACAACTCTTCATTTCCTAACAGACCAATAAAAACTGCATTTATAATGCTGTTCAAGTTGGCAAAATACTGCAAGCAGTTCACAAAAATTGACAGTAATCCAGAGAACGAAATATTTGAAGGGATGTCTTAACGTTTGATCCAATAGTAGATTTCAAAAGCAATTTTAAAGGAAAGAGAGGTAGAAATATTTAAGGTCTAAATTGCCAATAGAGAGCCATCGAGACAGAGTTTAGGACTGGGACAAATGTAAGGAGCCAGAAATTTCAGCAGATAAGACATAGAGAGATGAGATGATGGGTAGATTTGAACAGCATGGTGAAAATTTTACAGAGCTCTACAAAAATAGAAAAAAAATGTTATCAAATGGTTGAGGTCTTTCTTCAAGTAACAGGGGACATGCTTTATTCTGTGATCCATGTTGGAAGATACATTTTCTAGCCACCTAATGATTACCTTCCCCAACTCAACATAAATTGCTTCAGAGTCTAGGTCAGCAGCCAATCAAGATAAGAATTCAAATTCAAGATTTGGAATGGGATCATACCATACATGAGAAGAACAAGGTCATGTTTTATTTAAAAGGGATTTAACTCAAAATTCAAATTCAGCAATACAGCTATAACGTTTGTAGACAATTTGTACTTCCTTGAAATAGAAAAACAGCAAGATAGAACATTTGAACCCATGACAATAATTCTGACAGACCAGACAGTTACTGCCAGATTTTTGTCTGTTTCCATGGGCAACCAAAATAGGAAAATATCTTGGCAGATGTAGCATTCAAAGATGACAGCACAATCTGCCAAGGTTTACACATGCTCAAAAGATCAGTTAAGTTCTCCTCCATCCAGCATCATAATATGTACATTGGAAGAAATTCTTCTGCTACATGTCATTTCCAATAACAGTTAGAATTTTTGTACAATTTCATGACGAAAAGCTCTCACTAGCCAAAGATTTCTTGTGCATACAGACATTCAACACTTGTTTTTTTTCCAGCTCTCAGGAGTAAAAATCAGCTCTTCTTTGTAATACACGGCAAAGTGTATCACATGGTTGAGTAATTATCAAATTATTCACATGTACTTTAATATACATTAGAACAGGATAATATAAGTCACACAATAACAAGCCTTTATGCCATTGAAATAACACTTTTTGCCTATGAATAAAAACAGCAAATAATAAATGAAAAATGCATCACTGACATGGACATTAAACGAATCACAGACTTCTCTAACAACAGTTGCCCTGAAGAAGATTCGCAATCGCACTTCTGCGCTTCGATGTTACAGAAATCTGCGTACCCTCCATCAGAAGTCATCTATCACTGTCTATGTTTGCATATCACCATAAAAATACGCGAGGTGTTAGAATTCATTTATATTTTTACATCAAAATATTTTTAATGTACCAGAAATCATTTTTATAATATGTTTTTTGATGAATGCAAGAAAAACAATTACAAATAGCATTCAGCTTAAAACCCTGAGGAGTCAATTTCAGCCTATAAAAAACAGAAATGAAGGGGAGGGAATCCATCCCAATATGGAGCTGGTACACCTGCTGGTCTATTAATCACTACATTTGGCAATCAAAGTGTCTGCCTGCTTCAGCCTGGATGACCCTTTAAATATGCAAATCTGAAATCTGTGATGTCCAGGAAACCCTCTATGTATTTGTAGGACAGACTGATCAGAGGATGTGCTGTAATCATTTAGAGCAGTATTCCTGTGGCTGTAGCCTGCAGAGATCCCAAAAAATTAAGTTTTAAATTACCATTGTGCAGCTAAAAGAGAAGCTAATGGAAAGGAAATTGATTTTGACAAGTAAAAACATTAAGTCCTCCAATATGTATTTTATGCCCATTCTGAAGTTAAATTTTATCCCCATAGTGTCTTTTATTATTTGTACCAAAACAAAAGCTGACAGTACTGGAAAATATTCCCACATGCATAATGTGGAAATCAGATGACAACCAAATTTAAACCACAATTATGTTAAAATCCTCAATCCCAGGCCCAGCGCAAGCACATCATTAAGACTGTACATGAGTGAGGTGAATAGCAATGTCAATTTAATTTGGAATCTTCAACTTGTTTAGCTAATTTCCCATTTTATGAATTAGATAAATAATTAAATAGCATGACATGAGTGCCCTGCAGCATTGCATCTGTATAGTAATTATTGAATGTATGAGAAGCTTGGACAGTTGCATATAATCCTACATATCCCAGGTCTTAAAAAAAAATGGTTGCTAATGAGATGGAAGATATTGGTTCCATTAGTTTGGAAAGTAGTAAATCTAACCTGTCTATACAAGAAGGAACAGTGGAGAAGCCAAGGAAATTATAGGCCAGCAACTTGACATCTGTCATGGGGAAGGGATCCGATTGGACTATTAAGTAGGTTACACCTGGCTAATTAGTTTAACAAAATTATGTTTAACCAATTCATTGGAGTTCCTTGAAAGAGTAGCATACATTATGGGCAATGTAGACGAACTATACTTATATTTACAAAAGGCATTTGGCAAGGGGTAACATAAAACATTATGCAAAGTATGAACTCCTGGAGTAATCGATAATATGGATAGAAGGTTGGGTGACTGTCAGCAAAAAGACAGGAGGCATAAATGTGTCCTTTTCTAATTCATTGGATAGGACAAGTGGAGCCTCACTGAGGTCTGTTTTGGGGTCTCAGATTTTTACAATTTACGTCAACAACACAAATGAGGGGAGTGAAGGCACTGTAGCTAGATTTATAGCTATTTGTAGTAACAACGTAGCTATAGATTTGTAGTATGAATGTATGTTGTGAAGAAGACATAAGAAGGTGAAGATGGATAAAGATAGGTTGAGTGAGTGGGCAAAATGTGAAGCTGTTCACTTTTGCAGGAAGAGTAAGAAAGCAGAGTATTGTTTAATATGGAGAACACTTCAGAATTCTGAGGGGCAGAGGAATCCAGCTGTTTCAGTAGGAGTCCAAAACTTGGTACACAGTCACAGCAACTAATTAAGAAGGTTATTAGAATGTTGTCTCATATTATGAGAAGAGTTGAACATAAAGTAAGGTGCCATGCTTCAGTTATATAGGGCAATAGCAATATAGGTGAAACCACATTTTACAGAATGAGCATAATTTTGGTTTTTGTTTAAGGAAGGATATACATGGCATTGGAGGTGGCTGAGAGGAGGTTGACTGGGTTGATACCTGGAATCTGCTGGCTGCCTTTCAAGGAAAGGTTGGACAGAATGAACTTATTTTCACTGGAGTTTAGAAGAATGAGGGTGACTTAATTGAAGAATACAAGATCCTGAATGGTCTTGATACCATGAATTGTTTCCTTTTATGGTTGGGTCAGAAATGGGGTCACATTTTAAAAATTAGTGCTCATACTTTTTAGAATAGAAATAAGGAAAATTGTTTTCTCTAAAGATTGTGTAACTTTGAAACTCTCTGTCACAGAAAGTAGTGTGAGACAAAGACATTGAATATTTTGAAATGTGGAGGTAGATTTTTGTTTGGCAAGGGAATCAATCTAAGATTCAAGTTTCACATTCACACCTGGTGTAGGTGAGAATATAGAACATGGAGCAAACAGATCAATCATGATCTTATTGAATGGTGGAGCAAATTTGAGGGATTGAATGGCCTACTTCTGTGACTAATTCATATGGTCTCCACAATTTTGTGCATGGAATGAGACATGCATTGTGCTTAGGTAGAGAAAAAGGTCAAATTGGGATTGAAAACATTTCCACTTTTAATTCAGAAGCATTGGCAATCCTAAATTAGATAAAGCATTAGTCAATCTCAATATTAAATTTTTTACACAGCCCCACAACATGAGTATAATCTTATAATATCAATCAAACACGTGGTACCTCCACAACCAATGAATCTGTTTTGACATACAATTTCCATTATCCCTAATTTCTCCTGAGCTCTGAACTTGAAGATGCAGAAGTATATTTTTTAAAATTTTTAAGCAACATTACCTGAAGTTTCAATTTTACTTATTCACAGGACACTTCATATACTACCAAAGCCAAAATTTTTGGCATAGCAATTCTTATTTCAGCCGACAGTAAATTCAGGGCGTGTCACGTCGACACACAGGCCCTTTAAAATGTGCAAACGTTGGAACATAATGAATGCATCAATTTAAGCTTTAAACAACACTTCATAAATATGGAAGTTTTTAAGACGATGACACTTGAGTATACCTTAATTCTAAGGTAGTTGCAGTTGGCTTACAACATTCAGCTACAGAATCAATTCATAAACAATCTAGTAAAATCCAGCAATTAAAGAAAAGAAACTGAAACACATTTTAGTACCTTTTTAGGGTACTGCAACCACCCTTCTGGGATCTTTTTTAATTGAGGTTCCCCAGATTTGTCTTCCTCAGATGTTTTCACAGGAGAATTTTTCCCTCCATTTTCTTTCACTGACACTGTACCAGCAATCAGCTGCCTGACATTGTCATGATTTAAATCCACATGAAAATCTGCAGATATTTTTCTATTTTCTCGAACATCAAACAGGGCAAGACTGATGAAGAATGGCTCAATCTATACAAAATATTAAAAAATTAAAAGTTTCTGATTATAATATATGAAGCATGAAATATATAATTGAAAGTCAAAAATAATCAAGAAAGACTTTGCAGTGTTTTTGGTTCTTCTCTTTTTTCTCTTCTATTCCTGCTGGCATTTTAAAACACAGACTCTTTGCTAGGAAATAGTTCCACAGTTGTCAACTTATACATTTCAAAATTGGATTTTTTTGTTGTGGCACCACCATGACCAGATAATTAAAGTATTGTAAGGAACATCAGAGCATACAGTAATCCCACCCACATCTGCACCCCCAAGCATGGAATTTCAGCAGTGGTCATTGAGGTAAAGAACAGGAGCTATGGCTAACTATATAGATGACTTAACTTTAAACCCATCAGAGTAGTGTACAAACACAATTAAATACTTATGACAAATTACTAATTTTATGAATGTTTTTGTTTTAAAAGCTTTTGCTTCCATACTATTTTCACTTGTTATCCTACACTTGGTTCTACATACAGAAATTTGCAAATATGAGTTGTGTAAACGTGACAAGAAATGGATGTATGAGTTGCATTTTCCTTGCCAGCCTTAAACGCACTGACGCTGGCTGCAGAGACATTTTAAAATCAGAGTCGTAAACCCAATAGCTGGATAATTTCTAGGTCCCAACCCCACACTGCAACTGTGATGTTAACAATATACTGTTCTGAAATGTAAATGCCCTAACCAGACAAAAGATAAATGCAGTTTCCAGTGGCACATAACGCTGCCAGGAGCTACCTGCAGTGTGCTAGTGGCAAAGGCAAAACACCAGCAATAACATCACTGCTTTGCCAAAGAGAGCAGGTAGCATTTCAGACGGCGAGTAGGAAACAAGATTAGGGAAGGAGTTATTTGGCCAAATAAGCAATAATGAGCACAGTGTGGCACAACGTTCCCTAGGTCTGATAAGTCTCAATGCAGAAACGAATCTTTCACTTTACCCTACTTTGGACCTGACAGATGTGTACCATCATGCACCAGAATATTCAGGTTTGCCTAAAATATATTTGAAAATTGCACTGTCAGCCTCTGTGGTCCATTAACATGCTTGTATGCAGAGACTTCCTTCTCCTCTAAGAATGAAAGAGGATGCATTAGAAGTTGCATATTTGCAGAAATTATACTGTTATTGTACTGACCTTCATTAAAAAAGGTGTTACCAGAACAACAACTCTTTAAATAATTCACTGAAATGAATAGAGGAAAGCAAAAAGCAGGCAGTTTATATATTCTCCTTTCAGTTCAACAGTCCAAATTCAAATTCAATACAGGCTGATATAATACAAGTCTCCTTTCTTTTGAAGGCAACGATCCAATATGAAATTAAATCATCACATTTAATGTAGCCATCAGTAACTTAATAACATCCAGGCAATGAGAAACAAAAGGAATAATTATGTTGCCTCATTATTTTTCAAGGAAACTAATAACATGCGCACAACCTTAAGGGCCTTATTTGGAGGCAGGCAGGGTCCCCATTTCTCACCTTCTGCCAAATTAAAAGACAGAATGAGTGCTGGAGCATTCGGGATCCAGAGAGCCTGTGGTCCCAGATGTAATTTTTATATCTTGCTCACACCCAATCCCAACCTTAACGGTAAGTGAAAATTCAACCCCTCCACATCTGTCCAGCTTGTGAAGTGACTCCAGAAAGATCAAGAACTGAATCGTGGAATGACTCAGTAAGATATTATATAGCATACTTATCCAGTCAGTCATCAGAGGAGATAAAACACTAACAACTGCTTATGATATTTTTCAGAATAGGTTTTATAGAATTAAATCTTTCTACCTGGAAATATCTGCTAGAATATGATTTGTGCAAATGTACTTACATGATACAGTGATATGCAGGTGCCAATGTTGGACTGGGATGGACAAGGTCAGAAGTCACACAACGTCAGGTTATAGTCCAAAAGGTTTATTCAAAATCACCTGATGAAGGAGCAGCACTCCAAAAGCTTATGATTTCAAATAGATTTGTTGGACTCTAACCTGGTGTTGTATGACTAAATGATACAGAACAGATTTTAAAAGAAACAGAAATTTAGGATAAAAACTTCCTTTTGAAAGACAGAAAACTAATTGGATAATTAGTTTTCTTCAGTAATGATGGAGATTTTGCTGAAAAATGGTATAAAATATGTTAAAAATTAGGTATATGTAAAAAAAAATTTACAAGTACATCATATGTAATTTCATGTATATATCCAATAATCAAGTTCTGCACAACAAAATGACCATTAAAAATGGAATAGATGCTTACATTGGTCGGATGATCACCCTCAATATCACTGACACAAGCCTGAAGATTTAAGGCAAGAGATCTGCACACAACCATAATTCGCTTGCCCAGCTTCTGATCAGATGGTTTCATTTGCAATTCATTCAGTGAAATGTCTGATTTCTGTGTTTTGAGGATCTGTAAAGAGACAGTATGTAAACAGTATGTAGAGATTTCCTTCTCCTCTAAGAATGAAAGAGGATGCATTAGAAGTTGCATATTTGCAGAAATTATATTGTTATTGTACTGACCTTCATTAAAAAAGGTGTTACCAGAACAACAACTCTTTAAATAATTCACTGAAATGAATAAAGGAAAGCAAAAAGCAGGCAGTTTATATATTCTCCTTTCAGTTCAACAGTCCAAATTCAAATTCATCACAGGCTGATATAATACAAGTCTCCTTTCTTTTGAAGGCAACGATCCAATATGAAATTAAATCATCACATTTAATGTAGCCATCAGTAACTTAATAACATCCAGGCAATGAGAAACAAAAGGAATAATTATGTTGCCTCATTATTTTTCAAGGAAACTAATAACATGGACACAACCTTGAACACAGAGAGTATTAAAAGATATACTTAAAGACATTTAAGCTAAAAGGGTTAATAGAAAATTAATAAACTAATCAAACGTAGGCAGGTTAGAATCCCTGTTTCAGATGGATTGCATTTTCACATATTCAAAGAAGATAGAGATGCCAAAGCCACTATATTATGTACACACCAGTAGTAGAGAAGATAAATAAATAATTGCTTAAAGTTGAAGTTGAAAATACATTTTAAAAAAACAAAAATAAAGTAATAGATCATCTGTACAAATAGAAAAAAAAGGACACATTTGACCAACTATATTCAATTATTTGAATATGAAGCAGCCAATATTTGGATTTTCAAAAGGCTTTTGAACTAGACTTATGACTAAGATCAGAGCACAGAAAACAAGTTAGCCCAAGAACAATATCAAAGAGTAGAGTTACAAATCACTAAATAAACCGAAAATGCCAAAAATACTTAGCACCTTTGGAGAAACAGAGTTGAAGTTACATACTTGCAGAAATTATAATGTTAGTGTGCTGACCACTGTTAAAAAAAGGTGTTACCAGAACAACTACTCTTTAAATAATTCATTGAAATGAATAAATGCAAGCAAAAAGCAGGGAGTTTATATATTCTTCTTTCAGTTCAACAGTCCAAATTCAAATTCATCACAGACTGTTATCGTACAAGAATCTTCCCAGGCCTTGAGTAATAGAGTCAATGGCAAGAAATTTGCAAAACTACTGCAAGACAGAAAAAAAACCTGATTTTCAACATCAAGAAAAAACTTCTAATTTTTCTCTTAAGGTTAAATAGCTGGATGAGAATCTTGATACTAAGAAGCAAGCATCTTATTTCCAAATATTTGCATCCCGTTATTGGTTAATCTCAACCCATTTATACACAACTTGTGATTTTCTCATGTACTAGTGAGAAAGTAAATGGTGCCATAAGGCCATAAGATATAGGAACAGAATTAGGCTGTTCAGCCCACTGAGTCTATTCCACCACACAATCATGGCTGATACTTGTCTCAATCCCGTTCTCCTACCTTCTCCATGTAACCCCTTGATCCCCTCACGAATCAAGAAAATATCTGTGTCCGTCTTAAATATACACAATAACTTGGCCTTCACACCCTTCTGTGGTAATGAGTTCCACAGATTCACCACCTTCTGGCTGAAGAAATTCCTCCACACCTCAGTTGTAAAGGGTCATCACTTCACTCTAAGGCTCCGCCCTCAGGTCCTAGTCTCTCCTACTAGGAGAGAAACCCCCTCCATGTCCACTCTGTCCAGATCTTTCTGTATTCTGTAAGTTACAATAAGATTCCCCCTCATCCTTCCAAACTTCATTGAGCACAGAGTTCTCAAAGACTTCTGATATGATAAGCCCTTCATTCCCAGGATCATTCCTGTAAACTTCCTCTGGAACACCTACAATACCAGCACATCCTTTCTTAAATATAGGGCCTAAACCTGCTCACAATATTCCAAATGCAGTCTGACCAGAGCCTTACAGGGCCTCATTAGCACATCTCTGCTTTTGTATTCTAGCCCTCTTGAAATGAATGCTAACATTGCATTTGCCTTCCTAACTGCCAAATGAACCTACATGTTAACCTTAAGATAATCCTGAACTAGGACTCCCAAGCCGCTTTGAGCTTCAGATTTCCAAAACCTTTCCCCACTTGAAACTAGTCTATGCCTCTATTCTTCCTACCAAAATGCATAAACTCACACTGTCTCACATTGTATTGAATCTGTCACATCTTTGCCCACTCTCCTAGCCTGTTCAAGTCATTCTGCAGCTTACCCAGTTCCTCAACACTACCTGTTCCTCCATCTATCTTTGTGTCATCTGCAAACTTAGCAGCAATACCCTCAGCTCCTTTGTCCGGATCATTAATGTATAACATGAATAGTTGTGGTCCCAACACTTAACCCTGCAGAACACCACTAGTCACCAGCTACCTTCCCGAAAAGGACCCATTTATCCCCACTCTCTGCTTTTTGCCAATCAGCCAATCCTTTATCCATGCCAGTACCTTGCCCTAACACCATGTGCCCTCATCTTATTTAGCAGTCTCCTGTTCACTACTTGTCAAAGGCCTTCTTGAAATCCAAACAAATCACGTCCACTGGCTCTCCTTTGTCTAAGCCGCTCTTTACCTCCTCAAAGAATTCTAACAGATTTATCAGGCATGACTTTCTCTTGATGAGGGCATGCTGACTCAACCTTGTTTTAGCAAGTACTTCCAAGTATTCTGCAATCTCATCCTTAACATTGACTCTGAAATCTAACCAATGACTGAGATTAGGCTAACTGGTGTATAATTTCCTGTCTTCTGCCTCCCTCCTTTTTTAAACACGCGTGTTACATTGGCCATTTTCCAGTTGTCTGGGACCCTCCCAGACTCCAGTGATTCCTGAAAGATCACCACCAATGCCTCTATAACATCCTCAGCTATCTCCTTCAGATGCTGGGGTGTAGTGTATCCAGTCCGAATGATTTATCCATTTTCAGACCTTTCAGCTTTCCCAGCAGCACCTTACTCTTTAATGATGCTGATTGAGAGAGATGAAATGAATGGAAGTACTGTTAATGGTGGTGCAGGGGCAGCTGAGGTGGTGAGGTGTCCCTGGTATGTGAGTAGAAAGAGCAGTGGGCAAAAAGGTAAGTTGTTTAAGAAGATGAGGTGGGTGTGAGCCATTGATTGGAGATTCTATGTGCAATGCTGAGAGTTACAGATTATTAGCCTTGATGACGTCATTGTGCAGTGACAGAGTTACAGTGAGTGTGAGGAGGCAGACAAAAGGTGCCAGCACGCACCTTAATAGAGCGCAGATCATTAACCTTATTGTGCTGTTGCTGAACATTTCTCTTGGTCTGTGAAACAACACAGACCCCAGCCACTGTCTAGGTCTGGGCTGGCAGCGATAGTACTGTGACTGGTTTGATGGTCCACTGGGAAAGACTCACCAACATCCTTGCAGGTACATTTGCTAGTGCTGTTGGGAGGAATTTAAACTAATCTGGCAGAGGGAGGGGATTCAGCATATCAATGAAACAGAGACATATACTACTGCAAAGGAAGCAAGTCACAGTGAGTTCAGCTATGTTGAGTGTCAAGAGAGTAAGGCAAGTCTGGTTGGTCTTCACTGTAATGCGAGGAGTGTAATAGGTAAGAGTGATGAATTAATGGTAGGAATTGACACATGGAAGTATAATATTGTTGCCATCACAGAAACATGGTTGAGGGAAGAGCTGGTCTGGCAACTCAGCGTTCCAGGGTATAAGCTCTTTCGGCGAGACAGAGGAGGGTGTTAAAAAGGCTGGCGGTGTAGCACTATTAATTAAGGAGTTAATTACTGCGATAATGAGAGATGATATCTTGGAAGGGTCCTCAACCAAGGCTCTGTGGGTAGAACTTAGGAATGTTAAGGGAGCAGCCACTTTACTGGGACTGTATTCTGGGCCATCAAAGAGTCATCGGGAAATAGAGGAGTAAATATGTAGACAGTTTACAGAGGTATGTAAAAGTAATAATTAGGTAAATATGTTAGGGGATTTCAACTTTCCCAACATAATTGGGATAGTCACAGAATTAAGGGTTTAGAGGGGGTAGATTTCTTGAAATGTACCTAGGGGAATTTTTTGTATCAATAAGTAGAAGACCCAACAATGGACGGCACAGTGCTGGATCTAGTTCTGGGGAAAGAAGCCAGACAAGTGTTTGATGTGGCAGTGGGAAACATTTTAGCGATTGCAACCATAACACGGTATGGTTCAGATTTATTCTGGACAAGAAAAAAGATAGCCTGCAAAAGATTGCTTTGGATTGGGGGAAGGCACATTTTATTAAAATAAGGCAGGATCAGGCCATAGTTGACTGGGAACAGCTCCTTTCAGGTAAGTCTATAGCGGAGCATTGTGAGGCATTCAAAAAGTAGCTGGGGAGAGTAGAGTTCCAACATATAGCCTTTAGATGAAAATGTAGGAACAATAAGTTCAGAGAACCCTGGATGACGAGGATAATTCCGGACTGAATAGGATGTAGAGTAGGGCTTTTAGTAAGTCCAAAGGTTGCAATTCATCTGCGGCCCTAGAGGAATATAGGAAGTGCAGGAGGGAATTTAAGAAACTAATGAGAAGAGCAAACAGGGGGCATGAAAAAGCGCTTGCAAACAGGATAGGGGGAATTCTAAGATATTTTATAAACACATTAAAGGGAACAGGTTAACCAGGGAAAGAGAAGGGCCCATTAGGGACTAAGGGGATAACTTGTGAGTGAAGCCGCAGGATATTGGAAGAGTGTTGAATGAATACTTCGCTTTGGTCTTCACTCTGGAAAAGGAGAATGTAGGTATGGAATTCAAGAAAAGGGGCTTTGAGGAACTTGCACAGTTTGACATAAGAAATGGGAAAATATTGAAAGCTCTGTCAGGCTTAAAAATAGACAAATCTCTAGGCCCAGATGAATTACAGTCCAAACTGCAATGGGAGGTGAGGCAGGAAATTGCAAAAGCTTTGACAAAAATTTTCAATTCGCTCATGTTTCTGTGATGGCAGCTGCCACCAAGACATGGTAGTGGAGGCTGGAAACTTTACAGCCTTTAAAAAATGTTTGGATGGGCCTTCAAACATCATAACATTCAAGGATATGGGACAAGTGCAGGAAATTGGGATTAGTACTCTTTCAGCGGTAATTATTGTCTGCCAACTCAATGGGCTGAAGGGCCTTTTCTGCACTCTATGAAACTATGAATCTCTTCACCGCGCTGTCCACTAGCTCAACCAGGTCCTTTTTTTTGCAGTGAGCTACCTATTTCCCTTCCTGCAATGTCTCATTTACAAAGATGGTGGAGCAGCAGGTTATGTTGGGCAGTTCCTGGCTTGCTGCATTTGAAGAGGTGCACAGCGATGGTCAACATATGGTGCCCATGGCATAAACTGTGTAAGATCCTGGCAGCAGCAAGAAATTCCATCTCTGTTGCTACATGGTTGGAGGAGAAGGGCATGGTGGAGCCCGGATGCATAACTAATAACAGTTGGCATGGAACACAGAGGGATACTCTCCATAAAACTCTGAAAATAGCAAATAGCTTAAAAAATGGGAATATTCAACCTGAAGTTTCAGATGAATGATAAGCATTTATCTGATGAAGGGTCATCACTGACCTGGATTTTGTCAATGGGTTCAACAGGCTCATTAATGACCTTTATTGACTATCTACCACTGCCAGGCAGAAATTCCCTTCTGTTCTCTGACTTAACTGGGAAAGTATTCTGCTGCTGGGAGACTGATGTCAGATTTCTTTCATTAATATGGGTATGCTGTCTATAGTATCCAATGTGACAGTCTGCACAAAAATCCAATGCTGCAACTCTGTTCCTCTCCAATGCTGCCTGGCTTACTGAACATTTTCAGATTCTATTTCAGACTTCCTCCGTCTGCAGTTTTTATTTGCTTTTGGACTAGTCATTAAGGATAGCCACTCTGACTGGCAAAAGATAGGAATGGTGTTCCCCAAAGAAAGGTGCTTCAACTACCATCATGCACATTTTACATGAACAATTCTGACCTGGAAATCAGAAGTACAAATTCAAAACTTGCAGACAATAGCAGGTCATGGTAAATAACTGAGAGAGAGTGCCACAAAAAACAAGAAAACATGACTAAACATGCAGAATTGGTATGTAGCTGAAATGTGAATTTTAATATGGATGAGTGCAAAGTTATATATTTTGATAGGAAGAATAAGGGATTCACACATTGCATAGATAATAGGAGTTTAAGTGGCTTTGAACAGCAAAAGTAGTCAGATTGTGAGTTAATTTCTAGAGAAATAAAATTGAAAAATATGGAAAATGTACTAACTTTGTCTTAAACCATATTGGAGGACTGAGTACAGTTCTGGTCTTCATACAATAAAAAGTGTTTAGAAGCATCGGTGAAGATAAAAAAAGGGTTTGCAAATACAATACCTGACACAAGGCACATACTTATCAAGGAAGGCCGAACAGAATGGAGGCTATTTCTCAAGAGAGGAAGATTCCAAATTTTAACCTGATTGAGGTCTTTAAGATTACAAAATTGTTTAAAAAGATAAATCAACAAATAAAGTTTCCATTTGTGCAAGAAATCACAACAAGAGGTTGCCATTCCTAAATGGGCACTGCTAAATTCTGTGCAGAATTCATGAGAAATTTCTTTTTCTAATATGCAACAAGATGTGAAACTTATCAACACACTGTGGTTAAGTCAAATAGTAATGATGTATTAAAGAAGAAACTAAATGAACACATGAGGGATAAAAGAATTAAAGGATATGCTGATCAGATTTGATGAATAAGGATGGAAAGTAACACATATAGTGTGAGTGGCAGAACAGACAAGTTGGACAGATCAGCCTTTTTATGTACCCTTTGTAATTCTGTACAATTCACAGTTTTGCATTTCACACACAGAGGTTATAAGATTGGAGTGTTAAAAGAAAATTCATTTTAGGCAGTAGATAGTGCTCTCCTGAGGTTGAAGATAAATGATGTTGTTCATTTAAGAGACAACTTTCAAAAATATTAATTAGTGCTCGAAAAAAAAATCCAACCCTGCACTCTAATGAGAATAAAAATTCACTGAAATTTGTCCTCTTGAAAAGGGGGATAATGCTACCAATCCATTACTATAAAGGAAGCCCAAATAACATATTTAATTAATAATTCAATTAGCAATACTAATTCAGTTCCTTCAAATTGTTGGCCACAGTGCATTTGTCATCAGCGTTATATTTAAAAATATACAATAAATGAGACACAAGAAAATAGAAGAAAGAAGGATGTTAATTTTTTAAAAGGAAATTTTTAAATGTTGGTCTTCAGGGCAAAACTGTATTTATGGAATATTTTATGTTTCACATGTACATAAAACAATCAAGTAGTGTAGTAAAGGTTGAAATGGACCATGGACAACGGTGACACATTCATGCAGATATTTTGAGCATCTGGTCTTGGTTTCCTGTTGGTAGCCAATGCAAATACTTGAGAGGAAGTGGTCGATTAAAGAAACAATTAAATGGAGCCTGAATTAAAGAAAGAAACTTGAAGGTGAGATTTGCAAGGTTAAAAAAAGTACTGTATCTCAATGTAATTGATACATACATGAAGATTAAAAGTTAGCAAAACAAAGATGCAATTAGCAAATGAGCAAGGATAATCAAATGATGGACAAGAAAACAGGGTCAAACAGTATTTGAGGGGAAAGAAAGAGAGAGTTCAGAATATATGTGCCCATGAAGAAAAACACTTCAATTGGAAGTTCAAGGTGAAATAACATGGTCACAAGTTTCACTTCTTAATTTTCTCCCAAAAAAATGCTAAAGGCTTCTTCCAAATGACTAAATCTCATGCTTCAGTCTTGACAGCAGCTTCAGAAAACTACTCCATTACAAAAACACCAAACAGCAATGACCACATCTTAACCCAACGTCACAGAGTAGCAATTTAGATCTGTTTCTACATTTTAAAATATATAAATGAGATGGTTTACATATTGAACACTGGCTGATATATTTCTCATCATCATGTTTCGCGTTTAAACAATATATTCATTAAAATGAAACATTAATAATAAACATTAATTTACAAACTGCAATAACTTTGTCATTATATTTTCCTAATACTATTGCCCACCATAATACAAGAATATCTAATATATAAACAAGCATTCTTTACTGGAATGGGAAAGAATGTTAGAGTTTATTCAAAATGCTTAATTATGGTAAATCTTGTCCTTCGATTTTGTTATATTACATGAACTTTTAAAACTGTTCTTTGCTTTGCATTGATTTTGTTTCCTAAACCCTACTAAGGATCATTGCAGAAAATAAATAAATTCCAACACCTCAGCCCTACTACTCTTGAATTAAGTGACCTTTAAGATTTATCCAGGCTAAATTGTCCACTGAATGTTTTCCCTTTTGTAGATATGGCCAGAAACTAGAATCATAATACATTGGAAAACACGATGGCAAAGTTTGGAATTCAAACTGACTTGTCTACCACTCAATTACATATTTAACAAAACTAATTGCAGTAACTCATTGACTAATTCAACAGAAACACAGTAGGTGCTTACAAAAAAGTTGCTTGGCTGCCCCTTAGCTTGGAAAACTGAGATTGACACAGTCAGATTTGCAGCATAATTTCCAGGGTTTCAAACTAATTATATTATGAATTGAGACCAAACTGCAGCACTAAAAGTATCAATTACTCACTGGTATATCAGGGTCAAGGGAAAACAGATTCAATCGCTCTTCATTTCTGGACATCTTAATAGTCTCTTCTGTTTCTGTAATGTACTGTATACAATAAAAGTGAGAGGAAAAGGTAACGGTCAGCACATTTTATTTGTAAATCAACTAGGGTTTCTTCTAAAGGAATTGAAAGGTAGAGATTGCTACATTAAATTTTAATTGAATTTTGGTTGGACCATACTTGGAATAATATGCATAGTCCTGGTCAGTATATTATGAAAAGATACAGATACTGAAGTGGGGTGAAGTTTCCACACTTTCCACAGAGAACAAAACTAGAGGTCATTAATATAAAGTAGACAAGGAAGTCCATGCACACGCTAGATAATGACCATCGCTAGCAAGAGGGAATTTCACCATCAACCCTCGACATCAAAGGCACTACCATTGCTGAATCCTTCAATAACAACAACATCTGGTGGGGTTACCATTGGCCCAAAATCACCTCAAATCAGCTGCAAGAGCCAGTCATACATCTCCTTCTGGAATGTGCTTTTGCAAAGGAGGTCTGAGGAGAGATGCAGTGGTTTTTGTCGATGATCATCCCAAGCACTTCAGTGACACAGGACTCTGTGCTCTACAGTCTATTGCCCGGGGACATACACCAAGACAAACATCAACAGTGTCTGGAGGACCATCAACTTGGTGAATGATGCTCTTTGGTTTGCTTGAAACTTGTTGGTCTTCCAAAGCAAGAAGTTGACTTCGACCGAGTGTTGCAGACTGGCACATTCCAAGGTCCAGGGCTACGGGCTGAGAGACACATTAAAGCTTGGGGCAGCTGCCACCAAGATGCAGTAGGGAAAGACCACTGTCTGAGGTCTTCCTGCTCAAATTAAATGGTGGTTCGTTCAGTTATCAGATCTTCCCAGTGCCTCAAATGCATGTAAATAGACTCTTGTATAAGTAAGAAATGCCTTTGGTTTGTTTGTTGAATAGAGTCAAAATCCAATTTTTTTTTTGTTTCTGCATATGCTACTGTACAGAACTGAACTGCTCTGTGTATGTATACAAATAAATTTTTGTGATTTAGGTATATTTTTGAAATGAGAAAAATTCACCCAAAATTTAAATACTGTTGCTATAGGAGTAGAGGCTGAGTGTTCTGCAATGAGTAACTCACGTCCTGACTGTTCTAAAGGCTGTTCACTATCTACAAGGTACATATCAGGAATGTGAGTGTCTCCACTCTCTGAAGGTGTGTAGATCCAGCAAAACTCAAGAAGTTTGACACTATCTAGAAAAGATCATTCCATGCACTACCTTAAATATTTGCTTAGTCCATTAATGCATGACAGCAGCAACTGTGTGTAACATCAACAAATTGTGCTGTAGCTATTTTCCAAGACTCCTTTAACAGAACTTTTCAAACACAGGGCCTCTGGCACCTCCAAGGGCAAAAGCAGCAGCTGTATGGTAACAGCACCACCTGCAAGTTCGCCTCCAACCCTCACACTATCTGACTTTGAACCATTGTGCTGTTACTGGTTCAAAAAGTTGGCACTCCCTTCCAGACAACATGATGGGTATACCGATAAGAAATGAACTGCAGTGCTTCAAGAAGGCAGCTTATCTCACCTTTTCAAAGGGCAATTAGGAATGGTTATAAAAAAAATTGCATGTAAAGATGGCTGTGGGAAGATGTTGTGGAACGTTACATGTGACCCAGGATTGTGTCCTACATAGACCAAATTTTTAAACTGCAGTTAAGCAACTTGGCACAGTTTCAAAGCTTTACTTGAGATCTGCTCTGCTCCACTGATGGGATGGAGCCCAGGAAATATTCAGAACCTTTGTTGGCCCCCTAAAACATTTTTGGAGAAAGACTTTGAATGTTCTGGATCTAAATTTTGCCCAGACGTTTGCTTATTTTCTAAATTTCTTTTCCTTGGGTTGATGTTTAAATTAATTTACATATTGCCATACACCAATTTTCCAATTAAATAGCACTATTTAACTTGATGACTGTTAAAAAAGATTCTGCATTGATATTGTTTCTTGGTATAGTTAAGAGTAGTAACTTAATGCAGTATGTAAATGCTTGTTACAAAAAATACAATTTTGATGGTCTTTAATTGTCTTGCTCACCACCTGCAAGTATCTTGATTTTAAATTATTGAAAATGATTTTAAAAGCCTATACAGAACATTTACCATTATACTGGCATATAATAGTTAGTTGCTTAGCAAATTTAAGACACATGTTCAAAAGTTCCTAAAATATGCTTAATTTTTAGAACCTCAACAAAAGCTTGCAAAAAAGCATTATTAACAGTCAGTCTCAAATGTGATCATGTTAATCACGATGAGGGGGTGTTTTGGCTATTTTTGAGGGTGTATCCAGATTCTGGGAAAGGTTTTGTAAGTTACTGCAAAAGATTGCACGAAGATAGGTCAAGGGATACATAGTATTGAGGAGGTGGGGAGGCTGCAGACGGATTTGGACAGGTTAGGAGAGTGGGCAAAGAAGTGGCAGATGGAGTACAACATGGGGAAGTGTGAGGTCATGCACTTTGGTAAGAAGAACAGAAGCATGGACTAGTCTCTAAATGGGGAGAAAATTCAGAAGTTCTGAAATACAAAGAGACTTAGGAGTTCTCGTTGAGGATTCTCTCAAGGTAAACTTGCAGGTTGAGTCGGTAATTAGGAAGGCAAATGCAACTTTGGCATTTATTTTGAGAGAACTTGAATATAAAAGCAGGGATGTACTTCTGAGGCTCTATAAGTCTCTGGTCAGGCCACATTTAGACTATTGTATGTAGTTTTAGGCCTCATATCTCAGGAAGGATGTACTGGCCCTGGAGCGGGTTCAGAGGAAGTTCACAGGAATGGTCCCAGGAATAAAAAGCTTAATATATGAGGAATGTTTGAGGACTCTGGGTCTATACTCAATGGAGCTTAGAAAGATAAGAGGGGGTCTAATTGAAACTTACAGAATGCTGAATGGCCTGGAAAAGTGGATGTTGGGAAGATGTTTCCATTGGTAGGAGAGACTAGGACCCGAGGGCACAGCCTTAGAATAAACGGAAGACCTTTTAGATTGGAGATAAGGAGAAACTTCTTCAGCCAGAGAGCAGTGAATCAATGAAATTCACTGACACAGAAGACTGTCAAGCTTAGGTCATTGAGTATATTTAAGACAGAGATAGATAGGTTCTTGATTGTCAAGGGGATCAAGGGTTATGGGGAGAAAGCAGGAGAATGTGGTTGAGAAACTTATCAGCCTTGATTGAATGGGCAGAGCAGACTCGATGGGCTGAATGGCCTAATTTCTGCTCCTTTGTCTTATGGTCTTATGGTCTTAAAGTCAAGTTGCAATGAACATAACTGTGAATAAAATTCCGGCACCTCTGAACTTCTTGTGGACTCAGTTCCTAGCAGAGAAGAAGGTGTCCATGTAAATAACTGACCACGGAAACCTTAAAGATATTCATTTTGACACCATAAATTGGCTAATAAATGCTCAAATTCTGACAAGGCAAGGTAGAGCTCCCTATCCAATGGGATAATAATGATCCAAAATTAAAGCTCATCACTATATTGTACCTAAATATATATTCATTGTATAAAGAGGGCAGTTTTAAGACTCTTCTCTGTGGAATTAATTATGTTAACTGTAATAGAATACATGACAAAAAAATCATCTCATCTATTACACATACAGCTTTGGAGCACTAATAAAAATCTTTTTCTTAAAAAAAAATCATCCAAACTTGCATGGCTGGATTTGAATTCTGGACCCATGAATGGCTGTTAAAAATACACAGCTGGTGCCCAGTTTTGCCATAGGACATCAAAGGTCGCACCTAGTTCTGATTGCAAAAAATTGCATCTTCAAATCTCAATTCGGTAACCAGATCCAATTCAATGTATTTTTCTCTGCACTAAAGTAATCATTATTTTTGTGTGTAAAATGTTCAGTTTTTATTATTTGATCCTTGCCTATTAGTGGATTTAGTGTGATTTGTCAATTCAGTAATTGGAGGTCAGAAAAATCAAGCGTTGTCCCAAATTAACTTTACCTTTGCTAATTCTGGATGGATGGCGTCCTCTGTAGAATCAATTACATCATTTGAGCCAACATCTGTCACTTCATCCTCTGTGGAATAATGAAGTCAATCAAACATGGTCTGTGTCATGTATTGACTTAATCAGTTTAGCAAACTTCAACTTATTTTTGCTGAACTACACTAAAACATATGCATAATCAGTTAATACATTTTATAAAGAAATTACAAATAGAATGAAAGAGAAACTGATCATTAAAGTACACATTTAAAGGTATCTATATTTGGAGCATGAATATGAGATTAAATGTATCAGTCAACAATTTTTATAAAATTAGCTCACTCCTAATTTCAAAGTAGAGTGGATTACCTTAATATGGTTCTGCATTTTGAAATAAAGTAAGTACTTACTTGCTTTTGTTTAATTTTAAACTAATTATTCATAACTTTTGATCATCAAGCAAAATAATTGTACATTATAAATTTTAAAGCTATGTGTTTTTAAAAAGAACTGAAATTATACATCCTCACTTTGGACATGTGTAATGCTGCACATAGTGCACCAACTTACCCAGAGTTTCATCATGTTTGACATCTGTGAGGTCCACACTTTTTCTTTCCTGAATAGATCCTTCTGGATTGATCTGGAGGATTCGGTTCAAGATGGAAATCCAATCATCCATATCCTGCTCACTATCGGCTGCCAGCACAAAGTATGTCACATTGTTCATTTGCAACTCAAAGGCATATCGACGAAGTTTACTGTTCTGGAAATTTCAAAAAAGTGAGAAAGAATGCACAAGCTGATCATTTTGATCAAACATGTTAGCATTAAATGGCAAAGACAAGCAAACAGAATGTTTTTGTTAATAAACTTTACATTGGACTAAGTTGTTTCAGCAATTGAGATCTTCTGCTTGGATAGAATGCTGTGCTAGAATAATTTAGTTCTTTCTTGTGACAGAGGCATCTCTATGTTTATTGCCAGTCACTACTTACCTTTGAGGAAGTTGTAGTGGGCCTGCTTCTTGAACTGTTGCAGACCTTTTGTTGAAGACACTCCTGCAATACTATTGTTATGACGGATCAGAATCCCAAAGCAATTATAAACTTTTTGTAAAACTTTTAACTCCAAAATGTGTTGTTGTAAAAGCAGAAAATCTGGATTTATTTTAATTGACTATCTGCTGAAGACCTGTGTGAAACCCATGAAATGTCACATTTGTAACTTGTCAGGAAAAGTTCCAAACAAGGAAAGACTGAACATGAAGAGATAACAAGGTGGCTGACTATCTCTTTTCTCTTGGCAGAAAGCCATCTCTTATAACCAGTCTGTTTTACCCCCCAGGAATATGTAAGGATATGGGTTAAAGGCCAATTTCACCTCTACTGAAGTAGACTAGTAGGACTGTATGCACTTGTACATCCCAAGCTGAGTTCGGGTGTTAACATGCTGTGAAGGTCACAATCAAAGAACTATCCGCTAGAATCACAGAATCTCAACAGTGCAGGAAGAGGCCATTTGGCCCATTGATTTGCACTGAACTGCCGAAGAGTATCCCACCCAGACTCAGCCCCCACCCACTCCACATTTACCATTGCTCACCCAATTCCCTCAACACTACAGGGCAATTTAGCATAGCTCATCCACCTAACCTGCACGTCTTGGGACTATGTCGCAGGTAAAGATCCTCTCTAACTCCGAAGGCTGCAGGCCATTTAAAAAGGAAAGAAAGGATTTTCTCTCACTCTGATTGCTGGAATTTAATCACGGTTAAATGGCATCAGAACCACTGAATCTAAACTAATACACAAACTAAGGATTGTGAAGTTTACTGTACACCTAACAATATCAATGATGACAGCAACTCCACTGCAAGGGCCACAATGTTTAACAATCCACTGTTTGTGAACAATTCAGCGATTGGTCCGAATATCTGTTTTTCTCAAAAACTTTTATCTTTTCTAACTCACCTCTCATTTCTAACCTGTGTATATGTGTGTTCCATTACTATTTCTTTTCATATTCAGGAATTACTAAACTCACTCTTTGTTAATTAAGGAAAGCTGGTTAAGCTGGCTCCTTTTAAAACATAAGTTCATTTGAGTCTTGTAAAATGTGAAGGGATCCTTTTTCAAACTGACCTTGTTGCAACCAACAGAGAAGTTGGGTGAATAAAGGAGGAGAGCTGGTTTATTCCTTCTCACTTTAACTATTTGGGTATCTCGTGGAACCATCCTGAACTGGGAAACCTCATCCAGGGTGTGGTCATAACAGTGTTAAAGTAAGGAGTTCCACTATTTTGATCCTATTACTGAACCTAAAATGGCTGCAGACAGAATTCCCAAGCATCTGGGGAGTCAGCACCTGTCTCAGAAAGTGTGACTGCTGATAAATTCAAGTACTTATAGAAATACAGGAATGCATCTCCAATCCCCTCCACTTGAAGGGTATTCTTCCCTCAACATTTGGAGTTAGACAGAGCGTGAAGATCAATATCCAATCGTTTTATGCAAAGCACTATTACTTTAGCATTAATAACAGAAAGTGCATTACATAGCTTGCAATGTGAATACATGTAATATTAACATAAAAAGCGATTTCAACTGTTATGTCACTTCAGGGAATGTTACAGGCTGGAGAATAAATCTTTCATGTTTAGATTCCATTTAACCTCTAACAAACATTCTACAATTCTGTTAACAGTAACATTTGACAGGAAAAAAAATTCTGTTACACACTGAAGTAAGTGCACTTCAAATAGCAACTGATGCAGTCATCACATGACATATTAAATGATGGTGATACTGCAGAGAAGATCCACAGCTACAATACTTCTTCATGGCATTGGGAAATGTTCACACAAGGAGAAGGGCAAGAGAGGTATCTGACAAATATGAACTGGATCTGATTATCCAATCCAGAAGATACTCTTTTAAATACATGTTTTACAGATCATTATAGCTAGATATTCTTTTCTTCAATGGATCTTGTAGAGAATGACAGTAAGGGTATATTTTTAAAAAAAGCTTATTCTACAAATGAGAGTACCAGAAACCAGAGTCCAGTTGCAGCATGAATTTCCTGACTAACCAATTTCCTGATAATTCAACAATCCAAAAGCAAAATCAGAGTTCCCATGTTTTCTCAGCCATAATGAAATGTTCCGCTGTGGACTCATTTCTATTAGAAAGCAGATTAAGCTTGCTTAAAGTATTTCTGGTTAATGCCCTTTACAAATGTCTTTAGAAAATTCCATCCACTCTACAAATTGTGTCCAATTAAAAATCAGATTGATCCAAACTATAATTTCTCTAATGTTGTTCTCATTTCTGTTAGAATCTTTCTCATGTGTCAAGTGGTATTAAAAGCTAATCTTGATAGATGTCTGATTCACTTTTTCAAAGTTGAAAGTGACTGGAACGACTTGTAACAATACTTAATATCCCAGAGATGGTAAGAACTGCCGATGCTGGAGTCAGAGATAACACAGTGTGGAGCTGGAGGAACACAGCAGGCCAGGCAGCATCAGAGGAGCAGGAAAGCTGACGTTTCGGGTTGGGACCCTTCTTCAGAAAAAAAAAATTAATATCCCAGTCCGTTTTTGCTCAGATTGTTTCATATACATTATAAAGTGTCAATTTTAATTTGAACATTTGTCCAGCCATGATTTTGTTTCCACCATCTGTGCCAGTTTAAGAAAGCTAACCACAGTTATTGTGCTGTTGTCCGTAAGTCTGTAATGTAAGATTTGTATTTTGTCCTATATGATACAACAATCTTGCATACTGACCAAATAGCAGTGAGTCAAGTGGATAGTCATTGCCTTCTATTTGCCTAGTTGGGTCTACTTGACTGCACTGCAGACAAAAAACATTTTCTCCAACATCACCTTGATTCCCAGTTCTAAACTCAATGCCATTCTTGTTCTTCCTGTTTGACAGAATTGAATTAACGAAATTTCATACCATCAGTGGAACCTCAACTCATATTTTAACTTTGTCAGGATTTCCTGTCCTTTTGCAACAGTGCCCAGTTCTTTGGAGGCAAGCAGACAGAAACCATGACTGGTGAAATGAAATGGGTGTAGGGAAGTGCATGAGAAGCACAGCTACAGCGTAAAAAGTGTCATGAACTTGGAATAGGGAAAGAAGAATACCTCCATGTGGCATTGGCGACCATATGAATAACTTTTTAAACAATTTGAACATCAGATATGGCAATAAAGCAATACATATCGAAAACCATCTTCAAATTATCGATGTAAAATTAAAGACAATGTTTTAATTTTGCCACATGGACGGTAGCGGTATTGTTTATGAGACAGTACTCAATTCACTTTTATTTTCAGGACAATTAGATGATTTAACACCAAGGAAGATTTTAAAAGGTGCAAAAGTCCTCAAAACAAGAGAATTGTTAGCAAAATGGGCAAAGATTCAGCAGAGTCACAGAACATGAAAAACTGTAGGGAACACATTTTTGAGAAAATAGGAATGTGAGTGCAAATAAGAGAAAGATACTGAGGCATGATGATAAGCAGGGAGGTCCAGGGGTTTGAATACACCATTCCCATAAAGTCCAAATGCAGTTAGATTAATCCTTTAAAAAGCCAATAGGTCTTTGAGTGTTATAAATCGAAGTACTTGATTAATTATGGGTTGGTTCATTTGGTTAGCAGCAGTTGGAGAAAACTATGAACATTTTGGATGCTCCATATTAGATTATTTCTATAGACAATGGAGAACGGGTGGCACAGTGGCTCAGTGGTTAGCACTGCTGCCTCACAGCGCCAGGGACCCAGGTTCGATTCCACCCTCGGGCGACTGTCTGTGTGGAGTTTGCCCGTTCTCCCTGTGTCTGCGTGGTTTCTTCCGGGTGCTCTGGTTTCCTCCCGCAGTCCAAAGATGTGCATGTTAGGTGGAATGGCCATGCTAAATTGCCCATAGTGTTCAGGGATGTATGGATTAGGGGGACAGGTCTGGGTGGGATGCTCTTTGTGTCGGTGTGGATTTGTTGGGCTGAAGGGCCTGTTTCCACACTGTAAGGATTCTATGATTCTGAGTTCATATTTACTAGCATGATGCCAGGATTGGGGAAACCATAATTGGGAGGAGTGGCCAGAAAACCTGGACCAACTTCTACTGCAGCAGAGAAGGCAGATGAGATTTAATACAGGGAATAGAGTAGTGCAGTTAAAACAAAAAGGTGACACAAAGGTAACTTAACAGTCTCCTGTGTTGGAAATGCAAATGGGACTACATGCAATCCCTGAAGGGGAGGTGATCATGGAGGGTAAACTGAAGGTAGGCCCAGAGTAGTAAAGGATCAGGTTGGCTGACTCTGTCAATGTGATAAAAGGGGTAGGGAGCCAGGTTTGAGAGGCCAATGATGGGGAACGTTGGAGGAAGAGTATGACCTAATAGAGATTGTGCCTCCAGTGGGTGTAGGGGATCCCAAAGTAGATATTCCCCTTGCCCGACACCAGCCTACTCAATAAAAGCTTCCCAGCCTCCCATTTGGCACAGACCTGCCATCAGCAACATAGCAGTGAGAGAAGAATGAAGTGCTTAAGTGGCCAGCCTGTGCCTCTACTACCCCTAATAATTGCTACATGCTGCATTTCATGAGCCCTACCTGGATCGGGAGAGGACCGTAATATTCCACCTTGGATTCTTTTTATTTATTTCTTGGCTTTAGAGTCATACAGCACAGAAACAGGCCCTTTCACCCACCATGTCTGTGCTGATCAACAAATACCAAACTACATTAATTCCATTTACCTGCATTTGGTCCATTGCCTATAGTGCCCCGGCATTTTAGGTACTCATCCAGATACTTCTTAAATGTTGTGACAGCACTCGACTCCACCACCCTCTCAGGCAGCGCATTTCATTTTCTACCATCCTCTACGTGAAAAAAAATTCCTCTGATCGCCTCTAAACCACTTACTCCTCACCTAAACTTGTACCCTCTGGTCTTAGACATGTCTATCATGGGGATAAGATTCTCATGAGCTACCCTGTCTGTGCCTCTCAAAATTTTGTATACCTCAATCAGACCCTCACTCAGCCTCCTCTTCTCCAAGGAAAATAAAGCTAGCCTATTCACTTTCTCCCCATAACTGAGACTTTTCATTGCAGGCAACATCTTGGTGAATCTCCTTTGCATCCTCTCCAATGGAATCCTATCCTTCCAATAGAGTAGTGACTAGAATTGTACATAGTATTCTATCTGTGGCCTAACTAATGTTTCATATAGTTGTAGAAGACTATCTTGCTCTTATATTCTATGTCCTGGCTAATGTAGGCAAATATCCCATACGCCTTCTTCACCACCCTGTCTACCAATGCTGAGACCTGCAAGGATCTATGGACTTGTACACCAAGGTCTCTTTGTTTCTCAGTACCCTCTAGGAACTTATCATTTATTGTGTATATTCTTCCTTATTAGGCTTCCTTAAAATGTACCATCTTGCACTTAATGGGATTAAAATCTATCCGCTATTGCTCTGCCCAATTTACCAACTCATCAATATTGGACTGTAGCCTGAGACGATCCTCCTCACTATCAATAAAACCACTAATTTTCATGATATCTGCAAACTTACCAATTATACATTTTACATTCACATCCAAGTCATTAATGTACATAATAAACAACAACGGTTGTAGCACTGAACCCTGTGCTACACCACTGGTCACAGGCTTCCAATTACAAAAACAACCCTCCACAATCACGGTGCAGAGCTGGATGAACACAGCAGGCCAAGCAGCATCATAGGAGCAGAACCTGCTGTGTTCATCCAGCTCTACATCTTGTTGTCTCGGATTCTCCAGCATCTGCAGTTCCTGCTATCTCCCCTCCACAATCACCCTTTGCCTCCTATTTGAAAGGCAGCTTGCCTACTTGCCTTGGATCCCATGAGTTCTTACCTTATGGACCAGGCTTCCGTGTGGGATTTGTCAAAGGTCTTACTGAAGTCCATGTAAACCACATCAACTACATTATTCTCATCAATATATTTAGTTATTGTTCAAAAAAAACTCAATTAAATTAGTCAGACAGGATCTCCAACTAACAAATCTTTGCTGACTATCCCTGATCAATTCCTGCCTTTCCAAGTATTGCTTAATCCTGTCCTTCAGAATTTTTTCCAATAATTTACCTACCACTGACGTCAGACTAACTGGTCTGTAATTACCTGGCCTACTGTTGCTGCCCTTCTTGAACGAGGGAACCACATTACCTATCCTGCAGTTATCTGGCACTTCACCGTGCCCAGCAAAATATTAATATCACCAACAGGGTCCCAGAAATCTTCTCCCTTACTGCAATCTGGGATACACCTCATCAGGCGTGGGATTTATGGACTCTAAAACATCTAATACCTCCTCCTCATTACTAATCTTAACCTGGTCTAGGGCCTCACCAGCTAACTGAAAGCCCCAGCAACACTGTCTGTCTCCTTTCTGAATAGGGATGAGGAATATTCATTTAAGACCTCACCCATGTTCTCTGGCTCCATGCACAGATTGCTCCATTGATCTCAAATAGGGTACATTATTTTACTGGTAATTCTCTTACTCTTCGCATGCTTATAAAATGCCTTGGGATTTTCCTCAATCCTATCTGGCAAAGATATTTTGGGCCCCTCTTTGCCCTCCTAATTTCTTTTCTTTCTGTGCCAGTCAGTGTATGTATGATACCCTTGAGTGGACAAAACATATAATACCATTCTCAATACATTACATCTCATCTCTTCTTAGTACAGAAAAAGATTGGCATGTTTCCATTGCTAGTTTCCAAAACTGTAAACATTAAATATTACTTGAACATTCCATTCTACCAGCAACACAATTACAGATGCAAACTTTTTAAGTTACTTCGTTTATGGCAAAGCACATCGTTAATGAGGAGAAAGATTTCTTAAATAACTGAAAATAATCCACTTTGAAACATAACCCACTGATGTATGCTGGGCATTTTGTCTCATTATCTGACATCAGGTGTGGTGTCATTTAACTCATGTTCTTTATGTGAGAGGTTGAGGTCAATTTGGATTCAATGCCAATGAATGGTGTTTTCAGCATTCTGAGGAATAATATGTTTTGTGTGATGATTTGCTGCTGTGCTTAGGAGTGATCATTAACCATTTCATGTTGGTCACAGGAAATGGCTGGATTGTATGGGATTGTTTGCTTTCGAACATGACCATCACATTTCACAAGCACTTTATCTCCCTGTTGTGGTAGTGTAGTTCTGAATTGCACATGTCACTCTGCATTTAATTTCACATAATTCTTTCTTGTATGCTTTCGGACATTAAACGGTACTTGCCACCACTGATGCATGACTGAGAGCAAATTAGGATGTGCATGCTGCTTGCATGTATCAGCTTTCAGTTTGGCAACACCTGAGTTTTGCTGACGTGCATAGGAATCACATAGAAACACCAACTCCATGCAGATTTATTGATGAGTGGAAGCCAAAATCAATGTTACATTTTCCAGCTATGGCGTCAAATACAATACTTATGTCTTGGTTAGATTGGGATTCCCAAAGTCCTGGGAACTTTCAGGGGTTCATCACTGTTTTAAGGGAACATTTGTGTACTCTCTGGTTTATAAAGAATGGAGAAACACTAAAGTTTATTGACAGTTGAAATAACACCACAGAGACCGATATCCCATCACCAAGTCATCCTTTACTTACACGTGGAGAGTCTTTGACACTGATCCAGCTCCCTCAGAGCCAACTCTGAGTGAACAGAATGTCTGACGCTCCTGTTCTTACCTGTCAGCCAGAGCTCCCTGATTGGAACAGGTTAACAGCCACAATCAGGGAGCTCATATTCTAGGAGGTCCACCTGGCTGACTTCATTACAATCACAACAGCGACATAAGTTCCTGTATCCATGATAGCAGCTTAAAGCCCCTGATTGGCTGTTAGTTCCAGCAGAGAACAAAAACATATATTTAGGGTTATCCGCCTGTACAGTGGCAACATTCTCTGGCCATTTTGGTGTGGTACGCATACAATAGCTCTAGGCCCTGAAGGCAACAGTAATCATGCTAACTTGGAAAAGTCTGACAGCTTCTGTCTTTCCTTCACTGCTGTTTAGTATAATCGGCTAGAAATACAACCTTTGATTATTTATGCTTTGATTTCCTATTTCAGCAAAATTGCATGTGGTTACTTGTTGCTTCAATGGCATACAATATTAATGAATTGTCTCATTTGCTTCTTGCTGAGTGCATCAGAAGACAATTGCTTTCCACATTGTAGTCTCCTTGGGCATGAAATAGATCATTAATGGATTTCTGATGAGTCACAGTCATTTTGCTCGGCCATAACTATCTCATAAATATCTCCCGATTCTTCACATCACAGTGGAGCAGTAAGACATTGCAGGTTTTGCAAGGGCTGCCATCACACCTCTGAAACACTACAGCCATGTTTCCAACATGGGAATAGAGCTGATGATCTGAAGAAGGGTCACTGGACCCAAAATGTTAACTCTGCTTTCTCTCCACAGATGCTGCCAGACCTTTCAAGTTTCTGTTTTTTGTTTTATATTTCCAGCATTCCCAGTTCTATGAGATATAACACAGTGTGGAGCTGGAGGAGCACAGCAGGCCAGGCAGCATCAGAGGAGCAGGAAAGTTGACGTTTCGGTTGGGACCCTTCTTCAGAAATAGGGGAGGGGGAAGGGAGCTCTGAAATAAATAGAGAGAGGAGGGGTGGGGCTGGGGAAGGTAGGTGGGTGCTCTCCCAGTTCTTTGTATTTTTTTTGTTGCTACTACAGATGAGGGGTCTAAATGCACATCAAAAGATGGGTAGACTGGGGACAGAAATGTCATATTATTCAGCAATATAGCAAGACTGTGTCATTGACGATCCAGGATCATGTTTCTTTCAAACAAAAGTTTATCTGTAATAAGTTGAGATTTTGTTTTGATTGAATGTTTATTTTTGCAAGATCAGTGTGTACCTGTGCATGGTGCAGACTTTCTGTTACTATACTAAAGCTATAATACTGTGTGTGCTGTCATAATCAAGAGTGACTTTCCCAAACCTATGATCACAATGAACTTCAATTACAATGTGACTTTTTTAAAGAGAGGCAGCAGATGATCGCTGATGCAAATTGAATGGTTATCTGGAGCAGAGTTCTGGGAAGTTACACTTTAAGGTGTTTAAGAAGCTTCTAAAGGAGAGATGTACTACAAACTGAACTGTAAACTCCTGTGAGTATCTCAAACTATGATTGTGATAGGTGAAAAGACTGCAGTCAAGGAAGGTAAATATCTGGGGTTATAAGTGAGTGTCAACCAAGATCTGAGTTTGCTGGTAGGCCATAATACTCATGTATGCTAGCCTGGGTTCAATCTCTGTGTGCGGCAAAAGTTACAGTTAAAGAGCCATTCACTAGTCAGCACTACATTGCAGGTAATATACTCCCTTGCTCTGAATGCAGAAAGTTAATTTGCTAGTCAGGTGAAAAGGAAACAGCACACAAGAATTTTAGCTAACCTGAAAAGCCAAGAATTTCAAAATCAACTGCTTAACTATCAATATTCCACTCTCTACTCATCATAAACAACCCAGAGATTGACTGTATATCTACTCAAAATGTCAGCTTTCCTGCTCCTCTGATGCTGCCTGGCCTGCTGTGTTCATCCAGCTCCACACATTGTTATCTCAGACTCCAGCATTGGCAGTTCCTACTATCTCTGCATATCTTCAAAGTTTTTTTTTTGGACTCACTGCTCATTTTTAATGCGTATGTGTGCTGTATTATTATTTCTTCTCACATTTATTTATTAATAAACACAATCTTTCGTTAATTCAGAAAGGTCTGGTTAAATTGTCTTCTTTTAAGACTTCCATTCTTCCGGTCTGGGATATAAGTATTCACAATGGAAGGGATCCTTTTCAAATTAACCTTGCTGCAGTGAATCTAGTGAGCAGGTACATAAAGAAGAGGAGCCAGTTCATTCCTCCTCATCAGAAGCTTAAGTATTTTATTTTCTGGTTGGAACCATAACAAGTTAGGGAAGGTCATCCAAGGACTAGTCATGACAGTGTTTATAAAAAAACCTACAACAATGCAATTCCTTCATTTCCATCTTAAATGCGGTCTGAAGACAACCAATAACATTGTGGACTTATTGAGAACGTAACACGGGTAAGGCCTTGATATTTCATGGAAGTGCCAGGCATTCATTAGCTGTTGGGTTTTACATCAGCTACATGGTAGTATGAACATGGATTGGATATGAGAAGAGCTTAAAAAGGTAAGTGAAAATGAATTTCTCTCTTTTTTACCTCACCATTAAATGCCTGATCATCAGTTGTATCTATGTTCAACCATGTGACTGAAAAATGACCTTACTCAAAGTGTTTGTCAAACTGTTACTTGTATCAACCGGCAAGCGGGTAAGTAAAAAAAAAATCAATCTCAAAAATGTATAAATATCTCTAAATTAGTGAGACTCATTTGCATCTAATACAGAAAATGATAGAGTACATTTTGCATTATTGGAAGTGTGGCCTTATATGATAATGCGAGTTGTTTAATTATTTCCCATTTCTTTCAGTATAGAAATCAATTGAGATCACAGTTCTAAAGCCTTATTTACTCAGAAAGTTTTATGGGCTCTTGGCTACAATCCAGCAACATAATCATTTTAGAACCGCTTGCCATTGTTTGTGCTGTCAGTTTGTGCAGAGTTTTTACTGTCTTTAAGGGAAAGTGCTGCTGTGTTCTGTTCATGAAGTAGACAATGTTCAAGTGGTGGATGAGGACAATGAGGGAGAGGAGTTGGATGGCGTGAAAGGTAGCGGAGGTGAAGGCTTAAAGTGGTCAAGAGGTCAAACTTTAGACATTGTATATGGATGAGCTAACGATTGCTTCAGAAGACATCAGTCTGGCCACTTCGGGCTTGGACTTCTGGAAATCTCACCAGCCAGCAATCTGTAGACAGAGGCATGATTGCAACGTTAGGATTAATCCCACCAGATGATCCCACCTCTAATATGAAAATTCAGCCTAAAAGCTATGATATTTACTGGAACAAATTAACGAAAATAATTTGTTCTCATTTCATTTCCAGTAAGGCATGCCATGAAAGATGACGGCCTTGGTATTTCTGATTTTTTGTTGCAGCTACAAAACCTTTGTTCCTACTTATAATGTTTTAGAGATAAACATTGGACACTTATGCATTGCAGCATATTCAAAAAAACAAATAATTATTTTACTTCTGGATATTTCCAAGCACATAAGAAAAATACAAAATGTAACAAAAAAATTCTAATAGGAAACAGAAACTATTGTTTGAAGCAGCTTTATTTTCACCTCTGTAGTGTGGTTGAAATGAGAGCTATAGGCAAATGTGCTTGGCCTAAATTGTGGTAAATTGTGGTTATACTGTAAATGTTATTTTTCCATTGTGGCCTTCTGTATGTTTGGTTTGTCACAGCTTGTTCAGCCAGCCCACATGTTAGAAGATAAATGCCATGTTTTTGGGGTTACTGCATTAATGAACGGCAATCCAAATATTTGCTGTATCAAACCCTGTTTCCTATAACTTTACATCCATGGAAAAGTTTACAGTGGAATGCATGATTTCAATTGCAAATGAATGGCATTAGCATAAGCTGACCTACAATTTCAAAAACAAAAGCTAAGAGCTCAAAAACAACTCTGAATACTGGCCTTTAATGCTAACACAATGCAGTGGGCATGAGCTTGTTATAAGTTAATGTGCAGTTACATTAAAGGACAATAACACCAACATCTACCTGACAATGTGGAAGCTTGCCCATTATGTCCTACCCAAACAAGCAGAACATATCCAATCTAACCAATTATCACCCATCAGCCTTCTCTCAATCATCAACAAAATGATGGAAGGGGCACAGCAGCGCAATTAAGCAACACGTATACAGCAGTAACCATGTCACAAATGCGCAGCTTAAGCTCTGCCAGGTCCAGTATGTCCCTGTCCTCATTATAGCCTTGGTCCAAATATAGACCAAAGAGTTGAATTTGAGGCATAGATTTAAGGGAGATGTGCGAGGAAACCTTTTTACACAGAGGGTGGTAGGTGCCTGGAACGCACTGCCAGTGGGGATGGTAGAAGCAGATGCATTAGTAAAGTTTAAAAACGTTTATACAGGCACATAAACAGGCAGGGAATAGAGAGATATGGACCATGTGCAGGCAATTGGGATTACTTTAGAATGACATTATGGTCAGCACAGACATGGTGGGCAAAGAGCCTATTCCTTTGCGAGAAGCAAGAGTGGGCTATTTGGCCCTTTGAGTTTGTTCTGTCATATAATAACAAAATAATTTATCTAGTTGCAGTCGCAGATCCACTTTCCTGTCTGCACCCTTATCCATAATTCCCTTGTCTGTTATGAAATATGGCTCTGGATTTTCTGAGGAATGGCAATCTCACATAATGGTGTATGGGGCATGGAGCCAACTGGATAGAGTGCCAAGGTACAAGGTGACAAGGTAAGTAATGCAGTCGGTGGAAGAAGTCAGGTCTGGCTAGGGGAAAGTGAGGTGGTGGTAGTACCCCTGGTGTTGGGGGGTGGGGGTGGGGTGGGGCAGGGTGGGGGGGGTTGGATGGAGTTGGGAAATTGAGTTGGGTCCAGCAGAAGGAAGGGGTCAGCAGTGTTGAGTTGGATCCAGGTAGGGAAGGATTGGGTCAGGTCAGTTCTGGTGCATCCAGTCACGTAGAGAGGGGACTAGTGGTGTCAGGTCAGGTTGGGATGTTTGGGAGAGGTGGGGGGTGGGGAAAGAGGGAGGCAGGTTTCAACATGGGAATTGGATCGTAGTATGGAGGGTGTGTATGGGCTGCTGGTCATGTAGTTTAGGTCATGTGAGGTAAGTATAGGGGTCACTTTAATAGTTAGTCAGGAGTTAGATTACGATTTAACAGTATAACTTTTCCCGAATAATTTTACATAATTCCATCAGAAATATCCAAAGTTCTGATTTAAGTGAAGATTTTTAGATGGTTCCAGGCTTAGTGGAATTGCCTTATGAAAAATTCAATTTAATAAAGCATTTCTTTCAGAGCTGTTAATGATGGGGATTCCATAGGATCCAATGTATGCTGGAATAATGGCTATCTGGCCAGGGGAAAATCCAGGTCAGCTCCTCAGTTCCAGAACATCTTCTTCAGTGTAGTGTCCTAGCCCCAAACATCTTCAGGTGCTTCATCTATAACTTCCCTCCATCATAAAGTCAGAAGTGGGGATGTTCACTATCTTTGTATTGTGATTAGCAACATTCACAGCTTCTCAGATATTGAAGCAGCCTATGTCCAAATGCATTAAAATAATGGTCAATATCCAGGTTTGGGCTGATAAGTGATAACTAACATTCGCGTCACAGAGGTGCCAGGCAAGAACATCCTCATCAGATAGAATACAACAATTAACATTCATTGGCATTATCATTGTTGAATCCTGTGTTATGAACATCCTGGCGGTTACCATTCACCAGAAATTGAATTGGATTGGCCATATAAATACAAGAGATGGTCAGAGGAATCCTGCAGCAAGTGACTGACTCCCCATTTACACCATCTACAAAGCACAAGTTAAAAGTGTGATGGAATACTCCCCACTTGTCTGGATGACAGCAATTTCAATAACACTCGAGAAGCTTGACACCATCCAAGACAAAGCAGCCCATTGATTTGACACCACATCCACACACTCCACCTGTTGCACAATCTGTCACAGCAATGTGTACCATCTATAAGATGCACTGGAGAAAGTCACCAACGCCCCTGAAACAGTATCTTCCAAAACTCACAATCATTGCTACATAAAAGGACTAAGGCAGCAGATAATGGGAAGACCACCATCTACAAGTTCCACTCCAAGTCATTCACCATTCTGTCTTGAAGCTATATTCTGAAACTCCCTCCCTAACACCGTTGTGGGTGAACCTAGACTAAATATACTGCAGCAGTTCAAGGAGGCAGCTCACCACCACTTTCTTAATGGCAACAATGCATGGGCAATAAATAATGACCCAGCCAGCAATATTTACCTGGCATGAATGAATAAAAGGAAAACAAAATGAGCTGAATTCTAGGTTGCCTTTGCTTATTTAAGTGATTGTACTGATTTTCTATTGAACTGTATTTATATAATTTGAGCAGAATTGTTTATCTTTTCACTTTGGATGGAAATTTCACAGCTCCGCCTGATGTAAGATCAGATTTGGCTGTGATGGCCTGAAGTTGCTTTGAGGTCAATCATTCGCTCAGCTTCTTTAGTCATTTCCTTGTTCAAAGCTCTAACGAAAGTGGCACTATAGCAATGCGTTTCTCCACCCATATCACATGACATGCTCACAGGTTACCTACTGCAATGCCTTTTAAACAATACCACTGCAGAGTTTTTAGTATGTAATAATTGATTAAATAGGTAATAACCAGAAATACTTAAAAAGCTTATAGAAAAACAAAAGGACAATTGAAAAGCAGAGAACTCACTAGCTTAAGATTTTAATACTTTGAATTTTGCAAGGTGCCACAGATAGTTGACACCACACTCTTACCTGAAGGACACCTGTACAGGAGTCCAGGAAGATACAACCTTTAGGTTCTTTCGAGATTTTTTCATCTTTGTAAAAGTTCATAATGTATGAGTTATCTGATAACTGTGTTAGCTGGAAGTATCGCCTTTTAAAGGACTGCAAAACAGAGTAAATTTTAATATTATACCCAGATAAAAAAAAATCTGAACAAAGGCAAGGTCATTAAACTACCAGCTCTAAACACAGAAAATGCAAAAACACCTCAGCAGATCAGCCTGTATCTAAAGAGAGAGAATTAGAGTTAGTCAGCAAATTTGCCATTCTACATCGAGCCCTGATATCAAAGACAAATGCAGATCTCAACCCCACACTTTGGTAAGAGCAGTCATTGAGCATTGATTTTGTCTTGTTTGGCCAATCAATGGCCAGAGGTTACGTTTGCCATCCACTTAAGGATGACAGGCAGGTTGTCAAAGGTATTGAAGGAGCTGCAGCCTCCTGTTGCAGATAAGGAAGAGAGAGGGGAGCTCCATCTTCAGGTATGCTCGCAAAACATGGTGTGAAATTCAAAATGGCCACTGCTACAGGACCATCAGTACGAAAGGGCCACCTCTCCAAAAGGCAACCCATAGCCACAGGTATAGCCAGGTCAGGAAGGATGTCTCAAACTCTTACTAGACTATGACCTGGATGGTGCTGGTAAACTAATACGCTGATCAGTTCACTTCCATTCTCATCCTCCATGTTTCAGTTCAATGACCTTTCATCACAACTGTAAAATGTTAGAAATGCAACAGGTTTTAAGCAGAAAAATGTGGAAGTTAAATGTTAGGGTGGAAGGGAGGAGAGTTGAAATTATAAAGGTGGTGGCACAAAGCAAAAGTGGATAAGAGTGGGGCAATAAAGAAACAAATGATAAATCCAGTGGGGGTGTAAAAGGCAACCAGAATCTTCACTCTCACGTTCTGTCCCAAAAGATGGGGTTAGAGGTTATGGCCTGAAATTGTTGAACTGACTGTTGAATCTGGAGGCCCTTGTTGAAAGATATGTGGAGGCTGCTCCATCCTCCTTTGAGGTTCATTACAACAAAGTTGGTTGTTGATTGTATATGAACAAGACATTGCTGTATACAGGTATTAAGTGGAGACAAATCTGTGCTTAAAGATATAGCAGCAGACTGAAAGGAGGATTATTACATGGAGGTGCATGACATGCAATGAATGTTTCTGCAAAATAAACAGAATTGTGGACAATACACTTCTGAATGATGCAGAAGCTAGTTTGAGGCTAAAGATTACAATTTTCACATACAGCCCGTGTGTAGTCTCAGGTTTAGATTTCCCAGATTAGAACGACATGTTGGTCATCAAACTGTTTTTATACTAGATTTCCAGCAGTATTTTGTACATGAATCAGCGTGACTTTTCAACAATTTGGAGTGAAAAGCAACATAACATTTGCTAAAACACCAAAACCAAAAATTAGCCGGAACTAATATTGAACATTTTAACCTTTTCAGGAACGTAAAATTTGCAAACTAATGCTGCTGAAAACAATGTTTGTTCAGTTTGCTTGTGTTCTAATACTTTGAACAGTTATGCATTGTAAAATTTTAAACAAATCCTGCTGTATTAATGGAATCAATTAAGGAAAGAACAACTTACTCGGACAGTAATGCTGTTATTCACAGTGCTATTGAAATTCCCTTTGTAAAGCCAGCCAGACCTGAAAATGCTCATTCCTCCTCCACCACCACCCCCTCCTTTTGAAGAGGATAGAGATGTAGTGTCCTATAAATGATAAAAGTTGAAATACCTTGTTGTTTTACTTCTGACTTAATTAAATTTTCTCTCTCTTCACCCGCTCTCCCAAGCAAATTATAGTAATAGTTTGTACTGTATCTTGCATTCACGCAGTTTGAAGGATGTACAAGTGAGACATAGACATCTGTATGACTTCAGGATAACTTAATATTAACCTACTAGAGAGATGGTGCAATGATCCCCTAATACACAGTAATGTGACAATTATGACATAATTAGATATGTACTTGAGTTCAGGTCACATTAACAGCAAAACATCTTCAAATTGTACAATTGAAATTACTAACGCCAATTTGAAACAGTATTCTTCTACCATAAACAAATCTAATAAATCAAATTATTTACATAGTACCAAATGTTCCTCTGGCTTCTAAGATTTACCACAGACACTTTCCCATTATGAAAGGATTATAGTTCTCATGCTTCATACACCGCGTTCTCAATTTTCCAAACAGTGAATTCCTAAATTCACCAATGCACCTTAGAAAGGCAGAAAGGAAATGCCACATATCTCTTATAACAGGGTTGATTGAGGGTGACATTTAATAGTCAGGGGTTTAGTCTGCACTCTGACTGTTAAACATCACCCAAACATGCTGAATGACATAAGGTGCCCAAAGGGGGAAAGGAAGTAATACAACTTAAAAAATGTGACCAAAAAAAAAAGTTGCATTTCAGCAATGCTGTTCTCGACTGTGTATGAAATAAAATTGCTGCTATGCTTTCTCAGGCCATTAAAGATTGCATTTGGGCAACACATTCCAGTCGTATTGCTTTTGAGTTGTAATAACAGAAATCTCACTGAATACGAATGAATTAACTTTCTCCTAACCAAGGGGAAATGCTTTCTTTTGTCTTGTCTGATCATAGTGCTGCTATTTACATTTTAATTGTTGATAATTATGATTTAATTGCAGACTGAATTTTATGTTTAGGTTTAGATTCAATGAGCAAATCTGCAATCACAAAAGTGAAAAGCAAACATAAATGTTAAATTACAACATTGGCAGTCAACATTTCACCAAATGTAAAAATAAATCCAACAAGGCATACATTAACAATAATGATTTATATCATTTGAACAATATTTCATGATTTTGTCACGTATATCTACCTCATCTTTCTCAACATCGTCATGGTCAATCTCAAATGTATGTGAAGGCAGTTTATCTGGTCTAAACTGTTTCCTACAAAAGAAACACATTTCTGGTTATCTTAGTCATCTTTTTAACTATATAAATTTAGACTCTCTAAACAGTTTTACTTCTCTCAACCTTTTGGATCCTTAGTAATAATATCTAATTAATATTGCACTAAGTTTTTAAGAATGTACTGTTGTACTAAATGGTGGCAATTACACATGATTTTGGTATAATATTATTAGATTTCTGCATATTTTTGACTCAAATGAATTAACCAGTTGAATAGGTCGGAAAAGGATTGAACTCCCATTCTCTCCCCATCCTTACAATACCCTCACTTTAACTGTCCTGCTAATCAATCAGTGCCAGCTTCCTGCAGAATTCTGTTGTCAAAATAAATGGGAAAGCTGTAGGATAGACAGAAATGTTCATCCCATTTTAAGGAAATGATATTTTGTCTGGTGGCACTGTATCTTTCAACTACACCTAAGTTTATATCAAACAATACTTTAACATTGACACATCTTCAGTCAAAAATTTATTCACTTCTGCACAAAGGCACAATTAAGGTACCAAACATTCCTCAATTACAAACAAATAATTGACATTCAGGGACATTCAGATGGTCAGCAGTGAAACTGGTTGTGGACCAAGGCAAGATAAAATATGCGACAATATGACCAGAGATTAAAATTAGACCTCTTTATAAAAAGAACTTACCGAGGTAACTGTTTAAGATCCCCTGAATATTCTTCATATTTGTAGTTCACTGTATTCCAATTTGAATTGTAGTATTTGCAGGCCTGAGAATGCAAGAAAAAAACTTAGCCTGCAAGACCATGTCCAAAATTCCTTACAATCCCAGTATTTCCAACCCAAATTTCAGAGTTTACTTCTAAGGTAAAATATTGCAGATTCTGGAAACATGAAAACCAGAAGAAAATGTTGGCAGTATTCAGTATCCAAAGACAGAAAATCAATATTAGTGTTTCAGGTCAATAATCATACATCAGAACTTCAAAAAAGAATCAGTGACCTGAAATGTTAACTATCATTTTCCTTTCCACACATGTTGCCAGACTGGCAATTAATTTCAGCACTCCTGTTTTAATTACCAACTTTAATGGCTCTCATCATTGGGAATATGTAAACCATCCTGCAAATTGTGTTAAAGAAGAGATAGCTTGTGAACTGTATAGCACCATAAAGGCGACGTAACAAAATAGCTGAATTTGTACATTAATTGCCAATTTAACTCACCACAGAAAATTATCATAATTAACAGCACAAATCCCTTTTCAATGGGGACAAAGTTAAAGGGCAATCAATTTCTTCAGCCTAGAAAATGTGAACAATTTGAACCATTGAGTCACATTGATACGGGGAATAAATTATATGAAAAAAATTAAACTTTTGGCTTTACATTTTTTCTTACTTTCAATTTGTTTCTTTCTTCTGTGTCTTTTAATGCAATCTTTCTTTTTAACTGATTCACTTCTAAGTGAATCTGACATATACATTTCTCTGTCATTCCTCTGTTTAATTCTTAATAATTAAATACTATTAGTTCAAGAAATTGACGATTCCATGATGGTGAAATGCTCTAACTACATTGTTATCAGCTCACACTTCTAGCAATGTGCTTGAGAAAAGTGTGAACTGAAGGCTGAGGGGTAAATGTCTAACTGATATGATCCACTAAAAAGTGTTCCATGCTAACCAAGTTTTCAATGAATAATTATGGAGTGTATGTGCTCTTTAGTAGAATTAGAGATCTAAGTAGATCAAAATGAGTTTCTTTAATTAACAATGTGCTCGAGACATTTTATTTAGAGCCTTCACACTCCTCATTACTTGAGTGAAACATTGAACAAAACAAACCCCATTTCTGAAGAAGGGTCTAGACCTGAAACGTCAGCTTTCCTGCTCCTCTGATGCTGCTTGGCCTGCTGTGTTCATCCAGCTCTACGCCTTGTTATCGCAGATTCTCCAGCATCGGCAGTTCCTACTATCTCTGTAACACCTTACTCTAATGTCAGTTTCCATAATATACCATTCAGATATTAATTCTTTTAATCTAATTATTCAATGTCTTACCAAAAAATTCATTTCATGCTAGCTTTAATGAAAGCAATTGTGAACAGTAAAAGAATAGCTTATTTTGTCAGAACGTATAATACCCTTTATATGCCTCTATCGAATGTAACCAGGATTCAGCACCTAAATCATATCAATTAGCTGCTTGAACACATTATTTAAGGTACAGAGGTATTTTATTGTAAAGTTGCATTTAGCGACAATGCACATATTACTCCGTGTATTGTCTGTTGTGGGATGAACAGCCAGGTGTATTGGTTGCTTACAACAGAAACTACAGATTTGTCAGTTAACAAACACCAAACACACCATTACTAATACTCTACCAGTACAGTCGAGTACAAGATCCACTGTTGTACCTATTCTCAAACAATATACCGGTTGACTGTTTTACTCTTGATTACAAATTTTAAATAATTTTGTTTCCAGACCTTTATTACTCTCAATTAACAGCAGTATTAATCTGGTACTAGCATTATACCATCCTTCTAAACTACAGGATCAGACCAGTGAAGGACACCAGCGGGAAGGGATGTGGGGGCAGGGACGATGGGACAGGAGAAGGGAAAAGTATATTTTGAGTACTGCCTAAATGCAGCAGCAGTCACTTCTAGTTTCCTCTGTTTTTGGTTAACTGCAGTGCCTTTTCCTAGGTGAAAGCAGCTTTCAGAAAGTCTTTACATTTATCTGCCAAATAATTCTTGGCCTTCAATGTTTTGCTTTTCTGTTCAGCTGCCCTTTCAGTGTTTGGCACAGTAACCAGGATTTTGATATCCTGAGCACTTGACCAAGCTAAGTAACACCCTTTTGTCTGAGATATTGGCTTACTCTAAATAATAAGTTGTTTCCAATAAAAACATTGCTGCAAAGTTGAACTTTGGAGAAATGAGAGGAGGCCTAGGTACTTTTGTGTCTCTTCTTAGAGGGTAATGTGAACATTAGTGTCATCCACCTCAAACGTCACAATTCTCTTCCCCCAATTTGTTCTGATTTGCAGTCCAACTTTGTTGAGGTTTGTTTCTGTGAACTCTTCTTTAAGGTCTCTCAAATAGTGTCATATCATCCGCAAAATGTAAAACACCAAGATCGGAGTTCACGTGTGCAAGATGTGTTCAAAATAAATTTTTGCTTTACAATTCAGGCAGTCATATGGCAAAGTCGGTTACAGAATCCACCAATTTTCATTCCATTGAAATTAACTTAGCTCAGTTGGCTGGATGGCTGGTTTGTAATGCAGAGTGAGGCTAACAGTGTGGGCTCAATTCCCATACCAGCTGAGTTATCATGAAGGACTCTCCTTCTCAACCTCTCCCCTCACCTGAGGTGTGATGGCCCTCAGATTAGACCACTAATAGTCACCTCTCTCTCTAATGAGAGAACAGCCCTTAGGTCCATCGGACTACAGCTACTTTCTCTTTACCTTATCATTTTGCTGAATCCATGCTGTAAATTCCCAATGGCTTTTGTGTGCTTTATATCCTGGGGTACCCAGAGTTAAAATATATTTCCCTTATTATGATAACCTAGGAAAGTTTTTCGCACAAATTAATTGTTAATTATATTATCCTTGCTGTCCATTCATTTTCCATCCAAAATTCATCTTCTGTTTTAGAGAGTTTAGTTACCCATAGCTACTTATCAGAAAATTATATATTGGATATCTGAGACCCTGCTGTTTACCCACCTTCAATGAAGTAGTACCCAAATGGAAAGGAAAGTAGGGTGGTGTGTCACATAATGGGCAGCCAATACCCAATCACCCTAAAGATGTTGAATTTCTTCTCTTTATATGTTTTAATTCCAATTTTTGATCAGTTTCCTGTCAAGACTGTTGCGATGTCTCTGCCTAAATCACCTTGTTCTTTGTGACTTTACAGCTCTGTTTTCATTCAGTTCTCCTGTGGGAGAACCTAGGAAACGTTCCATGAATGTGAAATATTTTTACTGAATGGTAAGATTATAAAAGAACAAGACTCAAAAAGCTGAAATTAAAGTCCCAAAGCACAACATTAAACAGTCCTTATGAGAAGCATTCCTATTAATTATTTTGATTTGAATTAAACATAAGCAGAATGCTTACACACTCCCCAACAGCAACTTGTGTTTTTTTCTCAGTGATCAATTTTCAATCGGTAAGATTGCAGCAACACTGGGCTTTATTTGTAACTGCATTACATTTCAATTTATTCATTAGTTTACACCCGAAATATTATTTTAAAGGAAATTCAAAACAAATGCAGTACTATTGATTATTCATAAAGTCAATTGAACACAAAATCTTTCCACAACTCTCTTGTGATACCAAAAATACTTCTCCATGAATTATGTGAAAGGAAGAAGTCCCGTTTAATATATTTTATCAGCTAGGCAAAATGTAATTTGTATGTTTTAGTTATTTTTTTGTTGTCTATGAATTATTTTATTGATCATCTAAGTATGACCCAGCTCGGCCCACCTGCCAAATTTTTGCTTTTCGTTTAAAATCATCACACAGGCCAAGTCATACTTCCAAAACAAAATATCTTCCCTGCCCTCTCAGGTTACTTTCATGATTCAATAGTAGGACATGTCGAAGGGGGATTGTGATGTTTCATTTTTATAGCCACCTAAAAGTCACAGACTCTTGGTTAAGCAAATTGCAAATGGTGAAAACCTCCACCATTATCTGATATTCAACCAACCATTGTTAATTTGTATTATTGTTCATTTAAAATTAGTCAGTTCAGGAGAAAATGCAGTGGCAATAAACATAAGCCTTCAAGCTAAAGTTAAAGCCTTCATGTTCCACTCAACCAACTGTGAAAATGCATGGACTTTACTGGTGGATTCCAAACCTAATATCATTGAATTTCACTCCCTTTTGCTTTGTAACTTCCTATTTGCAAATTTTATCAAAATTGTCCTAAAAGATGCTATGCACTTACACCAGCGCCAAAGTACTCCATGCTCCCGCCACCCTCTATGTAAAGAATCACTTCATGACTGTCTGTTCCTTCTCTCAATCATAATATTAAACTCATGATACCATTGTCAATAACATCCAAACCAGAGGAAATAGTCTTTCCACAGTTACTCTATCAAAATGCAAAAGAAAGTTATAAAATCTCTGCTAAATGATCAATTAACATTCTCTGCTACAGTGAAAATAGTTCTGATATTTCTTGTCTCTGTTCAAAACCATAGCTGCTTACTGCATGCATAATTCTTTTGAAGCCATGCCTACACTCTTTAGGGCTTTAGGAATAAAGAAAAGCCAATCCCAAGATGCAGGACAATGCAAACAAAGCATCACGGAGGATTTCATAGCTGACAATGCCAGTGGATCATAGGAAGAAAGGGACTGTCTTGGATTATGGAGAAATGTGATATTCACTGACAATGCAAACCAATGCAAGCATACAAGGAGGAAACAGCCTGAGAGTCTAGATCAGAGTTACCTGTGTCCTGTCTCCTCCACAATGTTGTTCACCACTGGGTGTCCAAGAGTGATAGATACTCCCCTTTTGCAAAATTTGAAGACAATATATATTTCAAAAGTCAAGTTGGTCAATATACCAGGAACCTATTACAATCAACATGATGGAAATTCTCAGAGATGGTAAGGGGTAAGGAATGATGGTATAAGATAATAAACAGCCAACAAGATCTCCACCTGCCTGGTGAAAAAAAACGACACCAGCAGCCCTTAAATACACCTACTGCACTCATTGCCATTTCCATACAATCCTGTAGCCTGTAATAATTCGTGGGGCCTTTTGCAGGGGTGGCCAATTTTAAGTGACTTCACAGGTACATGAAACTTGTCCAGATTGAATTATTTGCATGGAAGCTGATGCAGTAGCAATTGGGCAGGATCCTTATTATTGTATGCATTAAAAGCATTCTTTTAAATATAAGTAGCTTTTGTTGCAATTGGAACTGACTGACCTCCACAAGACCATCAACAGTTAACTGAATAGAGTGTGCATTGTCTCCATTGTTCTTCATGGCAGAGAAACATGGAGTTCAGAATTGATATTTGTGGGGCCAGAAGAAGAAGTTGCCACCATTCTTGCAGAAAGTAGAATATTAAAATGTCATAAATTCAGAACAATGTCTGACATGACTTATTAAAACAAATACGTATTTAAAAATGATTATCCAAGCTTCATACACTCACAGCTGGTTTTTAAAATTAGACATCGAATACTTCCTCTAAAAATCTCTTAGCGCTATATTAGACATCCTGGTTGCAAACTTTGGCATCTTAGCACCGAGATATTCAGACTCATTTTTGCTTCCAAAAGAAGATGGTAGGGCATACACATGCTTCTGATGCAGGCCATGTCAGAAGCCATTTTGAAGGCATTGGCAGCATGCAGGGACCGTTCACAGAAAATATACAGAGGAGGCAGAACAACATATCAATCAGCAAATAATATCGATCTAATCCCAGCACGACCATTTTTAAACAATCTAGCTCACATTCTTTCTTAATCCTCAGCAGGTGAAAACCAGTGAAGCAGTGAGATGTCCCTATCAAAACTACATGCATTTAAAAGAATTGTCAATTATTTAAAAGAATTGTCAATTGTTTACGTGTCAATTACTGATTAATTTGTACTGGCATTGTAGCATTATGGAAGTCTCTGGTAGTTTCTGGAGGTTTTCCACCATTTTTAACCATCATTGTAAGCAATGTGGCATGTTAGTGAACTTGATTCTAACTCAGCAATTCCACTTACAGACATGGCTGCAGTTCAATTGGTACTATCCATTATGGGCAACATGCCAGGGAGAAATTGCAGAGATCACACCATTAATTGTTTTACTATGTTTATTTTTCAGCAGGGTAATCCTACTCAGTTAAACCTCAACTAAGAGAAATTTCAGATCATCGAAGGAACTTAGTTAGCTTTACCAGCAATATTGGGTCCTGCAATGAAATGTGTTTCAGTGAAGACTTCCTGATGGAAATTATCAAATATAGCCACAACTGTAACATCAGAGCAGGACAAAGATTATGTTGTCAGTGACATGAGGTGACCATAGCATGAAATTTTATGCATTGAACTCCTTCCAGGCAAGAGCTGCTGAGATTGAAGATGCTTCCCAGACCACATAGTGCAACAGTGCAATAATAGAGGTAATTGAGGTTCTGTATTTCATTTTCTCCTACCAGAGAGAAGTAGGTTGAACAAGCACACCACATTGTGATGATTACAGTAAAATCACAATGGGTCAAATTGCAGGAGGCCAGCCTACAAATGAGTGTTAAGTGGGACTTCAATATTCCCTTGGTGCATATCTTCCTGTACCTTCACCTATCACAACAGGTTCACATAGTGCCGCTCCAGCAGCATGGCTTACAGAAGGCTGCTCAACTAACTCTGGGCCTAGATGACCCAATCCTCATTACAACATCTCAGCATGGGCAGCAATGATCTGAGTTGACAGGCAGTGACAAGTGCAGATTAACAGCGAAGGAAAACAAATGCCCTCATTCTGAGAGACAATACTCCATGGAGACTTTGTTGCTCCCACAGGAATCATCTCATTTACTTAAGCTGTTGAAAGACTGCTGTGACATTCTGCAATTTCTTGAAGCACTGCAATACGCAGTGATGATGGCAAATATTAGTTTGTGTAGCATCAATCCAAACTTGCATGTGACAACTCTGAGTTTGAGAACTGAGAGAGCAGCCTTGAGGTGCTGCAACATGTTTGGGTCTGCAGTTGAGTAAAGCAGGATGCATATTGGAAAGGACCAACTCCAAGATCTGCACAAAGATCTGTGCAAAGGTGGCTCGGATGCCTCTGTGACTTTTAACATTGAGTAAAGGATTTGGGAGGCCTCCCAATGCACACTTCATTCCATACAACATTCATCCTCTTCTGCAGCTTAGCCCATTGAAGTTCTCGCCGAAGTCCTGTGTTGTAGAATATATGGTATGCCTTGCTCTCAGGTGATTGTAGAACACTCATGCAGAGTGTCTCACCATGTACAATCCTGCCTATTAGTTATCCTTTAAAATGCCATAGAATCAGTCCTTAAGCTAGTGCTAGCCAGCATGAGAAAGTGTGATGAATTTTCCTCATTGTCAATTTCTCCTTCTCTTCCATTTCTCTTCCACCATTACTTGCCCTGGTTACAGTTCTGGAGAAAGAGGGGAAAGCATGGCGTTCATTTTGATAGAATCTCCAGCTTGCAAACCAGAGTGTTGACTAAGTGGGAAAGAGACTTGAGAAGAATGATTAAATGTGAAGATACTGTTTTCTTCAAGGGTTTCAGCCATTGTGCCAGACATGGCCTCAACCAAGGTCACTAAAAGTGGTGACCAAAGTTCCCTCTATTGGTTTAATGTTATGTAGTTTCAAACTTTTCTGTTGAAGCAATGCTGCCATTTGGCCTGCAAGAGAGAGAGGAAGTGTGTCAGTTAGTATGGTGCGACGTGTTTAAGTGATGTGGCTGTCTTAACTCAATGGTTGATAGTAAGTACTAGCTTGTGAGATGAAGGTTTGACACTTGCAGCAGTGAGAACTGTGTAAGGATGAGACCAAGTGTTGGATGTTAAGAATGAGTCATGAATGCAGCCTCATAACTCACTTTGCCTCCTGCTTAGACTTAGGAACAAACAATTCCAGCACCTGCTCCAGCCAGAGTATACTTCCCCTTTGAGGGTTTTGGATGGTTCTAAGTAATAGGCAAGCTTTAAACTATGCTTAAAAAACCTGGCCCCCTTGCTGACATATTCAAACATTCAACTGAATGTTTTGTGCCAACTGCATAAACCAATGAAGCAAATTAGCAGGCTATGTAACATTGGTAAGTTGCCTATATCAGAAAAAATGTGAATGGGTTAATCTTGCATCACATTTGTTTTCAGGGTTTATTGAATTATTCCCCTCCTCCTTCTGCCACATCACACACATTGACGTTATATTGTCGTAAGAAGCAAGACATTCAACTACAATTTTGCACTCATCTCTTCAACAACACAACCAACAGATATATTCAGGATCTTATGTCAGCGCTTCATATCAGAAAGTGTATTTGTAAAAGCCTCAAAAAAATAGCAAAACTTGACAAATGCCTTCAAAAGCCTAACCACTCAAAAACAATCCTATTAAAAATAAGATTATGAAACAAACACATCAGCCAGGAAGTGTTCTCTTTGCTATTTTAGGAATCACGTCAGCCAATTTATTTGAAACTGATTGATGCCTCTGCTAAAATAACAGAGAAAGGAATTTCATGTATATGTGCAAACATTCATCTACTGGTACCCTATGGCATAATTTCCAGGCCAACTATTTTGTGTGAAAATGCAACAGAGCCTTTCATAATGTAACCTGCAGGTATACCCACAGTGAATCACTTTTGTTACAGGACAAGAGAGCAGACTGCAGCAATTCCCAGATTCACAAAGTGAGGGAGAAACTTCAAGGTATGATGTTAAACTTTTACTTCTGTCCCACTGCATCCAGCCACACACTGATCTCCCTCATCCACTCAAAAACATTTAAGATCTCGCATCTAGGATGCAAGCATTTCACACCTACACCAAATTTGGCTTTAAATTCAAAAATAATTTCCCCATGTTTAACCATAGCAATAAGAATACTTGTACTGACTTTAACAATAGCTTAATAGGGCTCCATTCCTGTCATTCTGAATCAAGCTCTGGATAAACCATTTGATTTTACAGTGAGAAACGTTTTAGAACAAACATTTATTTGGCAAATGAAGACTAGATATTACATTTTGCCCAGTTCCTGATAAGCACAGCAGCCCTGGGCCAAGGTGGGATAACCTTAACTCCAATGCTAAACACAGGCTGTAATTATTCTGAGCTGCTTCAAATCCTTTGGCGGCCTATATATTTCAGAAGGGAGAAGTGTAATTAGTGACCCTTTAGAAAATTAGAGCTGACAAATTAATTTCTTGTCCATCCATGCCAGATCACAACCTGATCAATTTTACTAGCCAATCCCCTTGTGAAACCAGCCAAATTGAATTCCTCTACATTTTGGCATCACCCAGGGCTGAAGATTCCTAATGGGGTTGGAAGTAGGTGTGTCCTTTTAAGTTGAGGCCTAGGTTTTCCCTTGTGTTGGCTGGGAAAAGAAATCTTAAAGAAAAACATATGTACCTGTTCAGGCTTCTGATCTTAAACCTCTTCCCTGTTCTCTATTTGGTGAGAAAGACACTGCGGTTTCCTACTGGGTTGGGGGGTGTCTGGTTTGTATGATACGCTTTTTAAAAAAATGATACCTGGAAATAAATGTTCCGGTTGTTCTTGAGCTCCATTTTGAAACATAAAAGAATGTGTTGGACCAGCATGTCCCATTTACTGGTTTTACTAGTTCTTCCCTCAGGGTTCTGAGGCTGCCCATTAAAAATCTACTTGAATCCTCATGATATCATCTAGGAACTGATATGATTACTAATGTTCTTTCTAACCATGCAATCATTGGAAAGCATACTCACATCAATTGCCATACCACTACATGATGTTCACTTCTAGAAGCCACTGTTGCGCATGGAACTTGGAGATCCACAGAGGTGGAAGAAAAATTAAAGGAAAATGATGACTACATAAAAAAAACACCAGATTTATTTGGGTGTCATTGCTTTTTCATTAATAGATCGAACTATATATTTAATATTTCCTGCCTTTTCAGATTTTCGTAGACATAATCTTAGAATCCCTACAGTGTGGAAACAGGCCCTTCAGCCCAACAAGTCCACACTGAACCTCAGAGCATCCCACCCAGGCCCATCCCCCGATAACCCACCCAATCTACACATCCTTGAACACTATGGGCAATTTAGCATGGCCAATCCACCTAGCCTGCACATCTTTGGACTGTGGGAGGAAACTGGAGCACTCGGAGGAAACCCACGCAGACATGGGGAGAATGTGCAAACTCCACACAGACTATCGCCTGAGGGTGGAATCGAACCCGGGTCCCTGGTGCTGTGAGGCAGCAGTGCTAACCACTGAGTCAGTTTGAAATCAATGCTGTTAATAAGAGTGAACAAATATTGGACATCTTCATATAATTTCTGCCTGTCCACAATTTGACAGAAACATAGTCTTTAACATAAATGGGTCAATGCTTGAGTTAACATAGCAGACAATGTCTTCCGAATGCATTAATCATCTTCAATTTTCTCAGCAGTAATTTTGAGCTGGTAATTTCTTTTGATCCAAACTGATTTACCTTGCTTCCTGAAGAACAAGAATAATTGCAATCACTAAAAAAAAAAACTTGTGTTCAGGAAAATGTGGTTTTCTAGAAAAGGGTAAGGACGTTGTGTATGTGCTTTTGGGTGAGCTTGACAAACTGACTCCAACATGGATAATGCAATTACCCTATTGATCGTAATCCTTCAAAAATTGATTGCTGGAAGAAAGATAATAAATATTCTCTAATGATTGTTCCAATATGAGTAGATAAAATTAAGTTGAGTTGAAGGTTTATAATATATTACTAGATTGAGCCTGAGTTCTAAAGTTGTGGTAAATGGATTTTTGCCTTTTAGTTCTTTAAAGGTGACTCATTTTTTAAAGGTCAGAATCTCATACTTTTAGCACTGGTTCGAAGCAGCATTTTCATGAAATCATGTGAATTAAGCTAAATGACTAGGCAAGCTACCAAGTAAAATAATTACTGAAGTTTTTTTTTGACTCAGAGAGATGCCTGATGCAAGTTCAGTGTAGAAGAAAAGATCCACACATGCAGATACCCAGTATGTAGTCTCAAAATGGCCAAAGTTGCCTCTTGCCTGCCCTCTGAAGTGGCCTAGCGAGTCATCAGTTCAAAGGCAATTCAGGGTAGGCAACAAATGTTGGTCTTGACAGAAACACAGATATCTCACAAAATGATAAATAAAGAGAGAAAGCCCACAGGGATTTTCCTGGAGTTCAGTGATAAAATTCATGGAGTTAGTCCCAGCTTATCTCTCTCAGGGAGAGATGGAGGGTATTCACCAGTAAATGCATAGAAATTCATCATAAGGAAAAGCTAGTGACCTCATTAGTTGAGTAAGAAATTTTAAAGCAAAGATAGCAATGATACTTCATTGGGTTCTGAGTGTCTGTCAAGAATATTTAAAATAAAGACTTGAATCATTTTCTTTGATAAGAAATTTCCAAATTCTCTATTTTGAGTTCTGAAGAAGTGTAACTGGATCCAAAGCATTAACTCTGTTTCTCTCCACAGATGCTGCCAGTCCTGCTGAGTTTTTCCAAACTATTTTTGTTTCCAAATTGCCGATGTTGTTTTCTTCAAAGTACATTGGCATGCTAATGTGAATATATTTAGTGCTAAACAAATTGCGAAAATAAACCTAATCTATCAAGCCAAGTTTCACTCTGGGATCTGACTTGTTGAGTATTACCTACAGCTGAATTCTTAACAAAGTAAGAACAATTTTCAACTTTACAGAAGATTAGTGGCTCCTGAACAGTCAAACTGGTGGTCGACCAAAATAGCATGTCAAAATAGAATAATGTAATTAAGGCCAGGATGTTGAAATCTCCGTGTGAGTTAAAACAGCAAACCAACCTCTCAAACTGACAATTTCATATATGTCATAACAGGAATGTTCAAATTTGACAGACTAAAGAATTGACATGAGAATACCTGATTTACCTATAGATAATCCCTTCAATCAAAGCAAGAAAATAAACGATCATAAATCAGGTAATAACAGACATGCCTCAGAAATGTCCTTTAAGGAAAATAAGTTTTCTATTTCGAAAAATCTGCAATTCAGCATCTTACTTATTATGTAAAACTGTTCAGGGACCACTAAGAAATGTATCTGTAACTATGAGTTCAGAAACTATCAGTTTGTCTTCAAGCATTTCTGCCTCAGCTTCAAATATAAATATCAGTGTGAAGCTACGTTTCCTCTGGGTTGTGTGACTGAGTGTGCACCAACTGTTCCAATATTCTGTGCACAGTGTTTGGTATTGGCACACCAATAGCAGCATTGACTTCCAGTTCCATAAGTTGCTGTCACACACAGGCCTCACAGGCCCACGCATCAATGAGAAAATTCAAAGGCATGCTGTTGTGAAGGAGTAATATCTGATTGTCAAATCCCGTCAGATTCTAATCCTAGCCTCTGATATTTATTTCAGTGCTTTGACAGTTTTCAATTAAGCCCTTTCAGGAAAGTGGTTCCAAACAGCAGAAATCTCCTGGAGTTGCAAATGAAGCAGACTGGCCGGTTTTGGCAGTGCTGGAGCTTGCTAGTGAGCACTGGTGAGATTGCAGGCAGGGTTCACACAGGAACCCAAATGGATCCTACATCCAGCTAAGTCAGGGCTGTCAGGCTGGGAGGCCTGTAAATTTTAGAATATGTGATGAACAAGGAAGGGGGTCTGCTATATTTTTGCATCCTCCCAAGATGGTGCCTGCTTCCTGACCACAGCTTGGAATATTTTATTTTCACAAAATCAAGCAGCCAGATCCTGTCTGCCTTCCCACACCAACTGTATATTGCATGGACAGGGGAACATTGGAACCAAATGAGCATTTAACAAGCTTAACCGACACAATTATCTATTTGCACCATCATGGGCGGGCTGGTGACTTCAATATCCACCCATCGTTTGTATTATTGGGGTGAGCTGGGGACAGGTGTGACAACGGTAGTCTGGGCACTCAACCTATTTTACATGCCTTCACATCAAAAACACATCCAGGGGGCCATATATATTCAGTCCAAAGCCTACAATCATAAGGCAAGCTCTTTTAAAATAAATCACAAATTCCTACAATGTTGCTTCAGTGCTGTTATTTAATCTTCATAAAAATTATAGATGTTACTATATGGCTGTTACTGTTTATTGCTTCACAACAGTAGCTACAAATTAGAGAATCAATTCAATATAAAGGTTACACAAGCCATTTAACACCTGTGTGTATCACTGTTACTAAACATGTGTGGTTTTGTGTAAAATGTCAAATACGGATACATAACTTTCAACTTTTCCCAAGTCCAAAACTGGAAGATGATGACACACAAGGCAGGAATTAAGAAAAAAAATTCCAAAAATCTACTTTCCTACTTGGTCATTTCTGACCTCCGGATTTAAGGAAAGTCATGGATGAAGCAGTAACATATTTCAATACAGAAACAATGCTCTGGGGAACTCCTCCAACCATATCCACGTACTGAAGCAATTTTTAAAAAGCAGCCATTTTTCGTGCGCCAGGACTATTGCTTGCAACTGGACAGTGTCTTTTGCCCACAATTTACATTAACTTCACTTTTACTAGTGTTCCTTGGCAACCATCTGAGGACAGGATGGTGATGGTGACAACAGGAGGTATTTAACGAATATCTTAAAGGAACAAAATGAGGTAGAGGTGCAGAGAGATGCAGGCATAGATATGTGGAGTTTATGACATAGACTAACAAATTAGATCTAAAACTGGTAAGTCAGGAGAAATATAAAGTATAGTTAAGTATATTGATAAGAGTGAGATCAGAAGAAGTGGGGAGATGTCCTATAAGCCCAATGCTTCTTGCTGGAGAATAAATAGATTTTTAAAAGTTTAGATGGATCATTGGCCAAATTTGTAGATAATGCTGAAATAATAATGAATTCTGAGGACCACAAGAAGCTGATTGTGGATATTAACAAGATGGTGGTCTGGGCAAAATATGGCAGATGAAGTTTTATGTCAGTAAATAACAGTGAATGAACCGGTAAAATGTACCTCAAAATTTACATTGCCAAAACTTAGTTCTGAGCAATGGCATAGAGATTTAGAGATTTGGAGTTTAGTTTCGATAGATATTAAAAGCTGCATCTTAAGTGAATCAGGCCATTAGAAAAGGTACCAGAAAGCTGCTTCCTGCATCAAGATTTATGGAGTGCAAAACATTAAAACTTATTAGCAATTCCAGAATGGGTGAGACAAAGAAAGAGATACCAGCAAAAATGTAAACAAAGTGATGATTTTTAAGAATTACCTTAAAGATGAAGGAGGTGGAGTTGTAGAAAGGTTAAAGGCTTAAATAACAAAATATGGGCCTAAATGGTTATGATGTGTGGCCAACATGGAGATTAAAGAGTGGGTGATTTCCTGGAAATGACTATATGAACAGAAGCGCGACTGGTTGGTTGCTGAAAATGGAACAATCAGTGACCCAAGAGAGAGAGGGTTCATAGAAGTGTGTCTTGCTAACGATAACCATAACTGTCAACTCAAAATAAAACCACTGTGGTATAGCACTCCTTCTCTATGCTGTTTGATTAAAGACAGCAGATTGTGGAACTGTGCAGTAAATTCGTGCTACACGTGTGCAGGAAGTGATATGAATATCTATGTTTACAACTGCATGTTGTATCAACTATTAAGGTGAAATTTATTTTTTCCTTTGACGTATCATTTGCCTGTTCATGCATAATCTGCTTTGACTTTGATCCATACTAAATTAGAAGCAACAAAAAGTGGGATCTTGATGGTCAGTTCTTCATTGGCGATCTTTCAGTAAATGTAGTTATTTCAGTTTAGTTACCCCTTAGGGATCCTCACATTCTACTGTATAAACATAAAATCTATCTTTTAAATTTCACTGTTGTATCTGAATGACAGGAATACTGGCAAGCACTATTGAACACATACTTTTGATACGTGCTATTTAAGTTCCATCAATCCTTGCTCATAATCAGTGTTTTGGCTGCAATTGGGCATCAGGAGAGCTGGTCTTCAGAGTCTTTCAAAGTTTTAATTGAAGTATAAGTCAAGGCTTATTTAAATACTTTTAGTTACAGCCAAAATGTCCTACTGTACTCAAAAAAAGGTCATGTCCTGTCAGGTGATCTGCTGTCATGGTCCCATGCTTGTCTGTCTTGTGCTATCCGCATCCACAAATTGTCGGTCATCTGCAAACGTCTGTGATCTCCTTACGTCAATTTCTCATTTGCTATCCACTACTTGTCCTCTACAAGAGATCTCTGTGCTTTTTCAGCTCTGCTCAAAAGGTCAAAAATGACATTTTTGTTTATGGGTGTCACTTTTTTTTTCACCCTTGCATTTTCAAATCCTTTCCTCCTTTGTTTTATAGTCTGTAAATTGATGTTTTAGTATATGTTTTAACATTCACATTTCAAAAGACCCTATTTTCTTACACAAATATTTTATCATCCTGATTTCTGAGGCATAAAGGAAAGTGAATAGAATGTATTATTTTACGAGTACTTTTTACAAAGTTACAAGCTTCAGTTTTCTTGTTGTTAACTAGTCGTTCATCTTCACAAAATTCCTTCTGCTTATTTCTATCCCTCCACTAATATCCACATCACATCTGACATCTCCTATTATCATTCGTCCTAAATAGACAAACTTTTCCACATGTTTCAGTCTGACACAATTCTCCTCAATTTCACTTTAGTTTTTCTCAAAAGCCATGATTTTATGTGTTTGATTTTCATGCACATTCTACACATTCTACATTCTAAATTTTAGCTGATCAACAATATTTTTTCATGAAGTTAACTAAAAATGAACATTACTGGGGAACAGCACATGGTTATATTTTTAAGTACAAGAATGGAGGAGCAATAAAAATGTACATAAATGCAAAGCAGACATCAGTATAGCTTTAAAATGAACAGAGTGTATTAGCAGAGAAAGTGGAAGAATATCTGCCAAAGAAATTCATCAAGATTTGAATTCTCCAAAAAAAAAACAGAACTGCGCAAATCATAAGTAACATTCAGTATAACTGCTGAGTCAACAATTTGAATTTCGTTTGCCTCTTTAGCGATCATTGCTATAATCATTTTCCATTAAGAATCAAGTTACAAAAAAGGAGCTCTGGTGTTGCTGCAGTATAATTTGGAAATGTTGGATTGTTCATGGCGTTAGAACATAACATTCCCTAAGTTGCTTCTGGTTCAAAACTTTACTGGTGCATTTTATATCTCAAAGGGTGGAACTGTCCTGTTTTCAGACTAAGTCCAAAAGCAGGAAAGTTGCATGTAGAGAAACCTGAAGCCTACCTTGGTCAGAAAACTCACCCGATCCTTCGTCAATCAGGCAGATCATTGGCTGCCACAGGCTTTCTGCTGGATCTAAAAAGCCTAATCAGGAAGTCTCATCTGCTGGTCAATCAGAGGCTGACACCACCGGAACTCAACAGCTGAATACTATCTTCTCAGATCCTATAGTGGATTCTCAGAGCGTTTTTGAATAAGTGTTTATTTCATGATCATTCAAAGACTTTCCAATCTTATCATGGAGTGTAACAGTTCTGTGTGTAGTGGTTACTGGGTTAGTGGGCATGGGAGTGGGGATGATGAGGGCATACATGGGATAAATGAATGAAGTTACAGACAGGGATGAAACAGAATTGACAATTTTGCTACCTTCCATATTGTCAGCAGTTGGTGCGTTTTTTTAAAAGGAAAACATTTTTAGGCTTGATGAAAAAGATGTTTTTAATCTTGCAATTGAAAACTTAAAAGGGAGGCCAACATGGCTGGTTCACCATGTGATTTATCAGAGTCCTCATTTATAACTATGGTGTTGGGCTAAGTTGATTAACCACAAACTGAATTATTATTTAAGAGACATTTACCCTGGAGGATTGAGATAATCACTTTCTTGGTTTCAGAATGACTCATTCAAGTTGGGAAATACCTTGGGTTAATTTCAGGCCTTGGATAGTGACACATTTAGACTGAATATGTCCTTCTGAGATGGGGTGTCAATCCACAGGTTAAGTGAGATAACTTTCAGTGAGCGCCCTATGAAACCTCTCAGCATTCATGCTCAAAAAAAAAAGTTTCAGAATATTCTGTACTGAGGACAGCTTGTGTTTTAAAGTTTTGAGTATGACTTGCCTTTGCTAGGCAAGACAATGGCCCTGGGGTAGAGGGAATGACAGGGTGGGTAAGTGGGAATGGGTGGGGTGAGTGGCATGGAGGGTGGGTGAGTGGGCATGGAGCTAAAGGGACATGAAGAGTAGTGTAGGGGATATGGGGGTGGCTGGGAGACGGGTTCTCACACTCAGAGTCATAGAGTCATAACGCACGGAAACAGACCCTCCGGTCCAACCAGTCCATGGGCCAATAATCGCAAACGAAACTAGTCCCATTTGCCTGTGCTTGACACATACCCTTCTAAACATTTCTTATTCACGCACTTATCCAAGTGTCTTTTAAACATTATAACTGTACCCACATCCACTACTTCCTCTGGAAGTTCATTCTACACATGAACCACTCCCTGTGTAAAAATAAAATGTCCCTCATGTCTTTTTTTTTAATCTTTCTCCTCTCTCCTTAAAAATATGCCCCCTAGTCTTGAAAACCCCCATCCTAGGCAAAAAGACACCGGCCATTCACCTTAGCTATACTCCTCATGATTTTATAATCCACTATTAGGTCACCTCTGAACCTCCTACGTGCCAATGGAAAAAATTCCCAGCCTACCCAGCCTTTCCTTATAACTCAAACCCTCCATTTCTGGCAATATCCTGGTAAATCTCTCTTGAACCCTCTCCAGCTTAGTAATATCCTTCCTATAACAGAGAGACCAGAACTGGACACAGTAACTCCAGAAGAAGTCTTAACAAAGTCCTGTACAACCTCAACACAATGTCCAAAATGCGATAATCAAGGTCTGAGCAATGAAGGCAAGTGTACTAATCGCCTCCTTAACAACCCAATCTATACATGATGCAAACTTTAAAGAATTATGTACCAAAACCCCTAGGTCTCCTGTTCTACAACAGTACTGAAGGCTCTACCTTTAATTGTATAAATCTTGCCCTTGCAAAATGCAAACATCCCATTTATCTGAATTAAAGTCCATCAGCCGCTCTTGGCTCTTTGAACCAATTGATCAAGATCTCTTTGTAATCTTAACCCTTTTCATTGTCCACTATACCACCAATCTCGGTGTCATGTGCAAACTCATTAACAATGCTTTCTATATTCTCATCTAAATCATTTATATTAATGACAAACAAAAGTTGACCCAGCACCGATCCCTGTGGAATGCTGCTGTTCACAGGCCTCCAGCCCGAAAAACAACCCTCCACCATCACTTTCTCTCTCCTGCCATTAAGCTAATTATGTATCCAATTGGCAAGCTCATCCTGAATCCCATGTGATCCAACTTTACTAATTAATCTACCATCTGGAACCTTGTCAAAGGCTTTATTAAAGTCCAAGTAAACAACACCTACCGCTCTGCCCTCAATCAATCTTCCTGGTAACTTCCTCAAAAAACAAGTTTGTGAGACACAATTTCCCTCACACAAAACCATGCTGACTATCCCTAATCATTCCTTGACTCTCTCCATGCATATAAATCCTATCTTTCAGAATCATTTCCAACAACATACACACCACCAAAGTCAGACTCACAGGTCTATAGTTCCAAGGCTTCTCTTTACGTCCCTTCTTAAACAAAGGCACAACATTGACCACTCTCCAGTTATTAAGCATTCCAGCCGTATTTATCAATGATACAAATATTTCTGCAAGGGGCCTCACAATTTCCTCCCTAACTTCCCACAAAGTCCTGGGATACACTAGATCAGGTCCTGGAGATTTATCCACCTCTATATTTTCAGCACTTCCTCTATTATAAGTTTTCAAAGCATCAATATTTCTTTCCCTAAGTTCTCTAGCCTCCATTTCTTTCTCCACAGTAAAAACCGATGCTAAATATTCATTTAATATCTCTCCTACCTCCTGAGGTTCAACACAAGAACGACCTCTTTAATCTTTAAGGGATCTTACTCTCTCTCTATTTGCTCTCTTGTTCTTAATGTACTTGTAGAATCTCTTTGAATTATCCATAACGTTATTTGCCAAGGTTATCTCATATCATCTCTTTACCTCCTCTACAGAACCAGCAAACAACATGAGTGTTTTTAGCTTTCCACATCTGTATCTGCCTGCCTCCATTCCTATCTCCTGTTTGCATCAGAAACCAGTGGCATCAATTCTAGCCGTCACCAACTCTGGTAAAAATCCAACTGGGGCAGGGTTTGGAGGATGGGTCCCTTGGTCACCCAGAAGGCATTGTTGTGGAGTCAGGAATTGGCCTGACTTCTGATTCCCACTTCAAGGGAAAATCCAGACTAAAACCCCAGAGATTCTTCTATTCAGAGTGAAAATATAAAAGAGGAACTCTTACTGAGTCATGGGAAAACCCATTTTTGCAGTTGTGAATATTAGAAATTAAAATTAGCTGCTTTTCCTTCCAGTTCCACTAGATTAAATGAGGAGTATAATGCTGCCATCATTATTTCTGACGAAGTAATTTAAACTGCTTCTCGTAATTCACACTAATAAATTACCATGTTATCTTGGAATAGAAAAGGCTTTAAAAAGACTTGATCTACATTACATCAACATTCCCAAAATGGTCATTTTGTGAGCAAATAAATACAATTGATGGCTTGAGGGCGGTGGAATTTGCAAGTATAGACTATTGAATGTCTTCTCTCCTTGATGTGCAGCAGCTTGTAGCATGCAAGTCTCCATAGCTTTCATCTTAAATGGGGACATGATCAAATGTGCAATACAGTATCCAAGTGGTTTTGAGGAACTCAATACCAAATTCAGCATAAGCTGGGTCGAGCAGATGTGGTGCAAACATCAATTAGTTTTTCCGATTCTACAGTAGTTCAACCACTGACCCCTAGAACTTGCCATTGGAGGCTAATGATGATAAGGCTTTTTTTATTGCTTTTGTTTTAACTTGAGCAAGGAACAGCTTCTCCTGGCTAAACAGAAATACCGTGGGTTGTCACCATTGCAAACATGAACCACTCCCATTCATTTCACTTGCAAATTTCCAGGATTCCAACCAAAGAAGTGCAATGGCATGTCAATTGCCATGAACAGTTTGCCAGTTTTGTACCAATGAGGGCCAAGCATCAATTCTCTACAAGCCTCAAATTAATGATTTGGGGCATATATTCCTCAGCATAGATTTTCAGTCCAACAACGACTACACCCCTTTTCAACATAAATTAAATATTGCCAAATATACCTAGTATGAAGTTGCTATTCCATTGAAAAATACAGTAAAATGAACAAGTGTGGTGCTTAAAATCATATGTCATTAGCAGAACCAGATCTCTGAAAAAAGATCAAAATTAGTCTCCTAAATGTCACATTTCAGATAAAGAATAATTTCAAATAAAGTTTCATAGTTTCATATAAAGAATAATATGTTTCATGTAAAGAATAAAGAATAATAAAAACAAAAATCTGAACAGTATTGTATATCTCGAGGTTAGATCCAAAATTCAGGTTTTGTTGCTTTGTTTTGCACAACAGTTTGATCCGTTGGACATGTTATGAACTTAAAATTCAGTTCTCTGTCACCCTAAATACACTGCATCCACCAGACACGACAAAATGAGATACGTCCATACAGCAATAATTTTGGTGCTAATATTCTAAAAACAAAGAAATGTCAACTGAAATATTGTATTGGAGATAGAATTAGTTCAGGAAGTTACATTTTGCTCCAATTAAAATGAAAGATTAGTGCTGGGAAATAGATCAAGTATGCACAGAGCAGAGACAATTCCATCTACTCTATCATAATACTCAGTGCTAACTTCAGAAAGTAAAATCTTATTGTAGCAATGCAAACATTTCCATTTTTTAAAGAACATGCAATGAAGGCGTAATGTCTTGTGTAAGAAAACAAAAAAAATACATTTGGCTATCATTTGGAGCAGCTTTTAAACTCACCATCAATGTATAAAATAGAGGCTGAACTTTACCAGATATCGGTTTAGTGAAATTTTCAATGAGTTTCATGGGTAGTCGGTCTCCATGAGGCCTAGTAAATGTTCTTGTGCTTGTGTCCTAAACTTCCATCACTAACTAGGGGGTACCATGTCCCTATAGCATCTCTCTCGCCTGATGCTAGCCGATTTCACCGTAAAGGAAGTACTTGCCACTCCCGAGATATACTGGGGCCCCTGGGGCCCGTGCCATCTGTAGAAGGCTGTTGTGCACCCAGTCATGTACTGGTGCTCTAGAGCTGCTCTGCACAGTTTGATTAACTTGCCCATTGACATGGTAGGTAAAGGGAAAATGCATTCCGCTTTGCAATTCCCTCCTTTATAAACTGAGTTGCCCCTCCTTCACAATTACAATCCCCGATTCATCCCAGCATTCTGCCTTCAATCCCCTCAACTGAGTTGCTTAACCTCCTTCCCACAGTAGTGGGCCCTGATAACACAATCCTTGGTTTCATTTTAGTGGCCAGATTCTTAGGACTGACCGTGGCCCACTCCTTGAGCAACTTAGCTGGACAGTCCCAAACGATGAGTTCCCTGGCTGATATCTGTATAGCTCCCCAATTGTCTTCTTGCGATGCCCTGGATTGGTTGCACAGGACCTAGAAGGCTGACCATAGTCCATTCCCCAGAGGTATAGATCTCCTAACCCAAACTGCCCGAGTGGTTTATGTCCATGCCAAAGACCTTAGATTGAGATCCATAGTCCAGAGAATCCCTACAGTGTGGAAATAGGCCCTTCAGCCCAACAAGTCCACACCAACCCTCAGAGCATCCCACCCAGACCCAATCTCCAAACCCACCTCATCTACACATCCCTGAACACGACAGGCAATTTAGCATGGCCAATCCATCTAGCCTGCACATCTTTGGACTGTGGGAGGAAACCAGAGCACCCAGAGGAAACCCACACAGTCACAGGGAGAATGTGCAAACTCGACACAGACAGTTGCCTGAAGGGGAATTGAACCCGCATCCCTGGTGCTGTGAGGCAGCACTGCTAACCAGTGAGCCACCATGCCACCCCTAAATTGCACTTTGTCTGGCTGTGCCAGGTCTCCCTTCCCTGGAGTTGACTTTGAGACATGGCTGCTTGCTTGAACTACATCCAGTGTTTTTAGCGCAAATGCAGCTAGCACATGATACAGAAGTAACACTGATGTAGTATAATGCCATACAGCAACATACAGCACAGTGAAAATTGCTTGTGTGTTCACAGTGCAGAACTGTATTATAAATAGATCAAAGATGTGATTCGACGACACAGCAAGGCTGGTACATATTGAATGCAAATACCCGTAGATGTAAAATGTGCAGAGTCACTGCCCACATAGACTGCCCTGAGAGGTTGATGGTGTGTAAGGCAAACATCCAAAGGAGCGGGTGATGAGTGGGAGTAGCCAGGTAATTGCTTTGACTTTCATGTCAGAAATTCTCAGTGTCTAGTTTCTATCTGGCAGGTGATAAAATAGGAGACGCCATATTCATGATGCAGGATTGAGTAATAATTAATTACATTAACATGTGGAAATCCATGCTAATAGGCCACTTGCCACTCATTTGTGAGAATCTTGTCTCAACGTCCAAAACTTGATTGGAAAATGGGTCTTCTTGGTCTCAAAGTCAACAAGGGCTTTGCTAGACATCTCACCCAATTACCCTGAATTTCTCGCCACAACCCATGTCATTCAGGAATTGGGAAGGTTCCCCCCACTGATATTTTGCACATTGTAGAATGTCATTTTATTTCCCCTTATTTGAATGGAAATGATAATCAGACACTTTCTTTGAAAGGTGATCTGTGTATTCACTATTTTTATACCCAGACAGTAATTTGAAAAGCACTCTTAAATAAAATTTGAAAGAAAAACAGAAATTGCTGGAGAAACTCAACAGGTCTGGCTGTATTTGAAGAGAGAAAACACAGTGGCCCTTCTTCAGAGCACAGATGATGAGTCACTGGGTTCAAAATGTTGACTTTAATAAAGTAAACCTCCTCAGGAGTTTTTAAGTTTAACAATCAAGTCCAGAGGGGTGAAAAAAAACCCCTTTTTTCACTCCTGTGGTTGGTATAACATTCAAACCAGACAGATCTCCTGAATTACTTGTCATGATCCTGAGGGCAAATGGGTAAGGAAATCAAGCCCCACCATTTAGCGAGTCAGCACAATTCTGAAAAATGACCAATTTAATCTCCGGGGTGGTTCCTGTCCAACTGTGACCACTATCTAAGATAAAAGAAACTCACACCAGGTTTCATCAACGCAGAATCTTTGAAAGTTACTTCTTTTCACTCACTGTGGGAAAGAGAGCATAAATGCTCTCTCTTCTCTCAGTTCTGTGATAAACTGCTGCTGAGAGCCAATCCTAATGCTGTTGCTAGGCAGTTTCATTTTTAAAGACACCTGCTGCCAGTATGTATCTCCAAAGTATCAAATCCAGTTGTAGCAAAAGTTATATATTCTTGTGTAATCAACGAATGAGCATCACATTTTCGCTTTTGCTTCAAAGTATAAAAAAGAACAATTGGTTCTTTTCCCACAGCACGATAGTCCAAACATCTATTTTGCAATTTATTTTTCAAATAAAATATACCTAGCCCTTACGCAATCAAATTGAGTAGTTTTGTTGTAAACATACTCACATTAAGGTATAAAAATCCTTAAAAAGGCAAAATCTAGATTAAATTCCATCACACACCCACATACTTTAGCATTCAAGCTAACAGAACAATTGTAGGGTAGAAAAACAGAAGTTGCTGGAAAAGCTCAGCATGTCTGGCAGCATCTGTGAAAAAAAAAGTCTGAGTTAACGTTTTGGGTCCAGTGACCCTTCCTCAGAACTGATGGTAGCTGGGATGTTTTTCTTGTAACAATTTGTAACAGGGATAAGGCCTCAGCATGAGATTTGCAGAGTGAGAGGTGATATTACATTCTGAAAGGAGTTATTCTTCTTGAAGTTATTGATTTCTGTAGTACAACCACAAGCTTATCATCATGGCTTCTCATAGAAGGGGAGTTTTTCATTTGTATATCCTTGCTATTGGCCTGTAATGGGGACAATCTGCTTTTGAACAAAATGTTTTGCTAATCCATTGTCAGAGTTCTTCAGTTATAGACACAAAGGTTTCAATCCTTCTCCTTGCAAGATTCTGAATAGCAACATTCAGAGGACATCCTTTGTTCAAGAAGTACCTATAGTCAGGATATCTCACCTGAAGACATGTGAATGTATGAGTGTAAGATTAAAATTCATCATCTGGAATATATTCACTTAAGTAATCATCCTTTTCAGACTGTTACAAGTGGTAGCCAGTTTTGGCCAAATTATTTGGACATTTCTTTGTAAATTTGAGAGTCTGGCTTCAGTTCAGGTGACTTCACTGGCCATATTAAAAAGTGTCCTAACTCATTTTCAATTGTTTTCTTTCAAACCAAGTCCAAGATTTTTAAATTAGTCAATGAGATTTCATGGTCTGTGTTTTACATGATCATGACATTAAGCAATGCATTTCTCACCTTTATTTCTGCACTTGTGTTAATATAAATAGCCTGTTTTTGTTTGTACTATCAATTTTCTTCAGACAATCTCTTTTTTTTCTGACAAGTGAAAATAAGTTGAATTATGGATTTAATTTCTTTATGTTACAAACTGAAACTTGTCATCATCCTTGTTGTTACTATTTGATATCTTTGCAAGGCATCAATACTCTTTTGAAAGGAACACATTGGAATCTTTAGATAACAATCTAAATTATTTAAGTAAGATTATATTTTCTTTGACTTTCCAACAAATCAAATATCTTGAGGTTATCAAAAATGATCGAGTTGTCTCAATGTTGACAAGGAACAACAAATAATCATACCTAAAAATCGTTTACTCACATTTCTAACTGCACTCATTTGTAGATTTGAAGCCTTTTAGTGGTTTAATGTTTCCTGTTTTAAGGTACATAACTTACATTAATCCACATTAACACTAATAAAATCTGTCAGGCCATTAGACAAAATTGCTTTGAATGTTGTTCATTTTTGTTGCAATCATCACTGGCCATGTAGCTTGGGGGTTAAATAAAATTTTACATGACTACATTTATTAACCTTCAATTATTTATCAAAAATTGCAAAGAATACAGAACAGATTCTATCCGAAATCTACCGTATTCTCTGTAAACTTGTGGAAGTATAGATAGTTTTATGTTATGCACCTGCACCCACAGAGACTTATCAAAAAAACAAAACTGTTTCAATTGAAGAACTTACAATTGACAGCAGGAGGAGACTCTCATCTCATCATATGTGCTGAATTTTAGAGGCCTTGTGGCACAGTGGGAGTGCCCTGACCTCTGGACAAAGAGGCCCAAGTTCAAGTCCCATCTGCTCCAGAAGTGTGTAATAACATCTCTGAACAGGTTGATTAGGAAGTATTGATGTGCTGAATTTGAAAGGTTGTGTATTTACTGACTATGCTACTTAAAGTCCTGGCTACAAAACCACACTTGAGTTTGATACTCTATCGCAGTGCATGTTCAAACCATATGTAGTGCATTAGCCAAGGAAGACAGTTATCATTCCAATCAATTTCCAAGCTAAATATCACTGATGGCTAAAAGGAAAATAATTTAACTATTACCCTTACACAATCTAATGAATTGTGAAAACTGATGTTAACCCTAAGTTCTCGATGTTCCTGTCACTTTGTAAATAGATGACATTGTTATATATGTAAATTGTCAGTGACAAAGCATAGGATTACTCAAGCTCCGATTTTCTCATGTACTTCATATTTTGTCCCCGAAAGACAAACACTTCACGCATAAAAATAATTTGAGTGTAGACAAGCCCCAGACATTGTCTTGGTCTTTGTTTGACATTTCCGGCTAATAAAATATGGTTTAACTTGGCCATCTACTTACTTTCTTTCAAACAACTGCAGCATATTTCCAAAACTGATGAGGTTATGAGCACTTTCTTTCTGAAAGTTCAATTTCATGTCTGCAAACTTGTTTTGTTCGTTAATCTAGTCAACATTTATCATACAAAATTAAAATATGATCTTTTAGCTAAATCGACGATGTTTGAATTTCCTGAATTACATACATTTTTCACTAAACCCTAGCCCGTGGTGTAGTGGCAATGCCACGGAGCTGGTAATCCAGAACCCCAGGTTAGTGTTTAGAGCTTTTCTGATGCAGTGGCACCTGGCTCAGTTATGTGTTGTAACATGCCTGAAGATTGGTTAAGGTAACTATAAAATCATTGGATGACCAATTATTTCCTTCCAAGCAAATGGGAGCTGTTCCTTGACAGGTCTTACTGCCCACATCCCACTCCCTTGTCCCAGTGGCATGACTGGTTTAATTATAGACTTTCCACCTTCCCACAAATTACATCAGTAACCGTATTGTGGAGGAGGTTCCAAATGGAAGCTCAACCAATCAACATCTTTGTAACAAATCATCTCGAGAAGACCCTCTCAGCTTTGCTATCTTTATGTCCAGTGAATCAATCACCATCTTCCATCTCTGTAACTTCTTTAATGCAGTTTACATCTTTGAATCATAGAATTCCTACAGTGTGCAAAGAGGTCATTCAACTCATTAAGTCTGCACCAAATCGCCGAAGAGCATCTCACCCAGATCCAGATCCCCGACCCCAGCCCCGTAACCCCGCATATAGCATGGTTCATCCATCTAGCCTGAACATCCCTGGGCACTATGGGTTAATTTAGCATTGCCAATCCACCTGCACATCTTTGGATATCTTTGAATCCTCAAATCAAGGCAGCACAAACTTGCATATATGTGGCACGTACAAAGGAGTTCCTCAGGTTAGTCTCCTCGGCCCAACCACTTTCAGCTGCTTCATCAATAGCCTTCCCTCCATCATAAGGTCAGACATAGGATGTCGTTCATGATTGTACAATATTTCACACAATTTATGAATTCTCAGATACTGAAGCAGTCCATGTTGAAAGGCATGGATAATATCCAGGGTTGGGCTGACAAGTGGTAAGTAACATTTGTGCCACACAAGTGCCAGTCAATGACCATCTCCAATAACAGACAACCTAATCACTGCCTTTGACATTTAATGGAGTTACCATCACTGAATCCCCCACAATCATCATCCTTGGAGTTGCCAGTGACCAGAAACTCAACTGGAGTCACCACATAAACACAGTGGCTACAAAAGCCGGTCAGAGGCCAGGATTACTGTGGCGAGTAACTCACCTCCTGACTCCCCAAAGCCCATCCGTCATTTCCAAGGCATAAGTCAGGAGAGTGATGGAATACACTTGCCTGGATGGGTGCAACTCCAACAACACTCAAGAAGCTTGACACCATTCGGGAAAAAGCAGCCCACCTGATCGGCACTACATCCACAAGCATCCATTCCCTTCACAACCAATGCTCAGTACCAGCAATGTGTACAATCCTCAAGATGCACTGCAGAAATTCACCACAGATCCTTAGTGAGCAACTTCCAAAGCCACGGCCACTTCCATCTAGAAGGACAAGGGCAGCAGATACATGGTAACACACGATCTTCAAATTCCCCTCCAAGCCTCTCACCATCTTGACTAGAAAATACATTGCTGTTCCTTTACTGTCGCTGGATCAAAATCCTGGAACTCCCTCCATAAGTTCACTGCGTCAACTACAGCATGTGGACTGCAGCAGTTCAAGGAGGCAGCTCACTACCACCTTCTCAAAGGCAACTGGGGATGGGCAACAAAAAAATGCTGACCAGCCAGCGATGCCCACATCCCCACAATTGAATAAAAATAAATTAGCCTTGACATCAATTGCCAGCTTTGATTCAAATATGACAAGCTTTACCATATCTCACTCTTTTCAGCCAAAAGCACGAGGTCATTCCAAGATCATCCTTCAAGACTTTCATTTCTCATTAACCATTACCCCAAATTCTTATATCCTGCTTCCCCCACCATTTCCACCTATTCCCGGTTTGTAAACTATTCTTGAAATCTCAGGTGAAGTCTTTCTATAAAACTGCATCCTGTCCTTAAGCTCTAACCTTCCATAATCTGTGAATCTGTCTTTTTAAAGTTTCTCCCCATCTATCCCCATAATCTATCTTCATAGCCCTTTTGAAGGTCATCTCCCCAGTAAGGCTCACCTCCTACTTCCTTAATTCCTCAACCCACAATTATCCCTTCCAACTCTCTGATCTCTCTCTCTCTACACCCTTTCTCATTTTCTGTTCCTGTTACCTCCTCCTTGGAAAACCTTCTTTATCTATTTGACTTTAATTTCGTCACTTCTCTGACCCTTTCATGCCCTTGCAAGTGGTTTTATTTGGATACTCCTGTAAAGCACTTGTGTGTTAATCTGGCTTATGAATGTAGTTTTGCTGAGTACTACCAATGGATTATGTCATTGAAAAATGTGTTGCTTCTAACTTCCTTAACAGTTTATTTTTTTTATATTCATTGACGGCATGAGGACGTCGCTGGCTAGGAGCATTTATTGTCCATCCCTAACTGCCCAGAGGGCAGTTCAGAATCAACCACATTGCTGTGGGTCTGGAGTCACATGCAGGCCAGACCAGGTAAGGATGGCAATTTCCTTCCCTAAAGGACATTCGTGAACCAGGTGGGATTTTCCAACAATCAACAATGGATTCATGGTCATCATTAGATTCATTAGATTCGAACCCGGTTCCCCAGAACGTTATCCAGGTCTCTGGATTTACAGTCCAGTGATAATACCATTAGGCCATTGCCTCCCCATTATTGTCCTTAGTACTTATTCCACAGGCAAATAGTAATGTATTGTATCTTTAAGGGAGCATATTTTAATCCTGGGGCACAGTTGTTGCCATCAGAAAATCTCAGTTCATCCAAACTTTGAGTGACAATGTTTTTTCAACATAATCTCCACCCAGAGCTCATCCTAATTAGGAAGCTTGCCTCCTGTTGGGTGGGGAACACTGCAGAACAGACTGCAGCCAGAAAGAAGATCAGTTCCCTCTGCTGGAGCGGAGATCATGGGATGGAGGTGAAAATAGGATGGTAGGGGATGAGTGCATTCCAACTGCGTGTGGTTGGTGGAGTGGGTAAGTAGATGAGATCCAATTATGTAAAGCGAAAGTGGGAAATCCAGCCAGTCACCATTAAGACTGGAAGACAAATAGCACGAGATAGGCAGTTTCGTTTTAATACTTATTCAACATGCCACCTGCTGGGGCAGGTTAGTTGCCCATTCTCTTGCTCCCATCCCACCTCCACTAAAAGTTGTCAATGTGGGGCCTGTTAAATTAGAGAGAGATTTTTTTAAAATTTCAGTGTGCTGTCCAACCAAAATCCACACCTTTCTTAGGGACTTAAACTGATATTCTAATCATTGAAATCATTTTAAAACTGAATCATGTCATAAACAAGAAGTGATTAGCCTATGCATTTTTATAATTGGAGGAAGATTCAAGGAAGACATGGTCCAGCCCTGAAAACACTGAGGGCTGAGGAGGATAACAAAGTAAGAAAGTCAATTAACTTAAAATGCAAACACAAAGCAACACAGCATCTACTAATAATTATCCAAAATTGAGTAAGAATTGAAGGTTTCAGGTATCATGTTTTAAATCATGTTTTACAATTATCTCAGAACATTGGTTCAGTGGAACACAGTGCCAGTTAAAGCAATTGAAGTTGTTTTGATCAACTCCTTCTCAAAGAACATAAACAAGCATCACTTCCTGACAATACCAACAAGTCTGTGCCGCAGGATTGAAATATGGTTTCTTAAAGATACAGTACATTACCATTCAACAACAAAAACAGAAGTTGTTGGAAAAGCTCAGCACGTCTGGCAGCATCTGTGAAGAAAAAATCAGAGTTAACATTTTGGGTCCGGTGACCCTTCCTCAGAACTGTTCTGAGGAGGGGTCACTGGACTCAAAACGTTAACTCTGATTTTTTTCGGTTTGTACTTTACCATTCACCTGTTGAACAAATATAAAGGAAGGTAAACCTTTAAAAGAATTAGAAACACCACATATTTTCAATTACATAATTCATTTGTAGTACATAGCAAAACCACATGGAATGAAAGTGAAGATTATAACATACGAAGAAGATCATCAATTACATGGTATACAATGACACTTGTGCTACTTGGCCTGGAAATAATTATAGTGATAGGCCAGGGAAGTGTATTGGAATGCTAAAGAGTACTGTAAACTATTGAATATTGATCAGTAACCTTTGTGGATCAGAGACTATTTATGGAGAATATATCTTCAAGATCCATTATGTTTCTTGAAGCCCACTATATTGAATACAGGTCATTGATAGTTTTAGGCCTAGTTAGTTTTTCAACCACTCCAAGCCCACTTTTTAATAATCTTACAAGATAAGGACATCACTGGCAAGGTCAATATTTATTGTCCAGCCCTAATTGACCTTGAGTACATAATGGTGAATCATCTTCTTAAATATTACAATCCATGTGAAGATGCTCTCACATTGTGGTTAGATACAGAGTTCCACGGTTTTGACCCAACAGAATGGTCTTTGACTTCATAGAAAAGAACAGCACAGGTGGTCGGATCGGCCTACTGCTTTTGTGCTAAGCTCTATTAAACTAAGTTGTCCCTCTCTCCCAAATCCCTGAGACTTTTTTCCCTTTTAAGTCGAAATGCTATAAGGATATGGGGAAAAGAGAGTGGGGAACAGGACTAAATGGCAAAAAAATTTGGAGTTAGGGCATTCTCATGTGCCTACTGTCCTGTACTTTTGGCTGGTGGAATTTGCAGGTTTTGCAGATCATGCAGAAAAAGCATTGGTGGGCTGCTGCAGTGTATCTTGTACATGGTACAAAATGTGCACTAGTGGTAGAGTCTCTGATGAACAGGTTGCTGATCAGGTGGTCTGTTTTGTCCTGGACATTGTTTTGAGCATTATTCGAACTGCACTCATCCTGGGAGTGGAACTGATTCCATCACATTTCTGGCTCACTCTTTGAAGGTCTTGGAAAAGCTCTGGAAACCAGGAGATGAGTTACTCTTCATAGAATGATCAGTCTCTTATCTGTTCTTATAGCCACAGTATTTGTGCAGAATTTTGATTGGGGTTGTGGGGAGTGGATTTAACAACGATCATGTTATTGACTGTCATGGAGAAACAGACTCTATCTTGTTGAAGATTGGTAATTCTTGATACTTTTGTAACATGAAAGTAGATTGCTACTTATCAGCCTGGATGTCATCCAGTTTGTGCTGCCTAAGGAAATTTCGTAGAATCCCTACAGTGTGGAAACAGGCCCTTCAGCCCAACAAGTCCACAACGACCCTCAGAGCATCCCACCCAGACCCCTATAACCCACCTAATCTACACATCCCTGAACAGTTTAGCAATTTAGCATGGCCAATCCTCTTAGCCTGCACATCTTTGGACTGTGGGAGGAAACCGGAGCACCAAGAGGAAACCCACGCAGAAACGGGGAGAACGTGCAAACTCCACACAGACAGTCGCCCGCGGGTGGAATTGAACCCAGGTCTCTGGTGCTGTGAGGCGCAGTGCTAAGCACTGAGCCACCGTGCCGCCCATTTTCTGAGGAGTTGCAGATTGAACTGAATGCTGTGCTATCGTCAGCAAACATCCCCACTTCTGACCTTACGTTGTCTTAAGAAAGGTCAAGATGTCCTGGGCAACCCTTGCAGCAATATGTTGAGATGATTGGCCTCTAACAGCCACAGCCAATATCCTTTGTACTGCTATGACCCCACCAGTGGAGAGTTTTCCTCTAAAGCTCACTGAATTCAATTTTACAAGGTCTGCTTAAAGCTACATATAGTCAAATGCTTGTCTTCAAGAGTGATCACTCTCACTTCATATCTAGAATTTAGCTCTTTTAGAAAAATAGAAAGATACATGCCATTTTGCATAAAGAAGGAACCCATTTGGTCTATCAGGTCTGTATAACTTAAAAAGCTGACCAGTGTTATCATTCCTCTCAGCTCTAGGTCCATTGCCCAGTAGGTTATAGCAACTCAAGTACCAATGCAAATGTCTTTGAATTCAATGAAGATTATGGCTTGTACTTCCTGTTCAGGCAGTCTAAGCAGGACTTTACAGGGCAGCAATGGCTCTATCCACTAGCCAGAAAATATTGGGTAACATTGCCGGAATGGAATTACGTTGGGACTGGCTTGCTGGGGCCAAGCAGAAAGGCCCTTGTCAGGGTGAGGATGCAAGCAAGTTTATTTGTAAGGGTGAAGGAGTTATTTTTGCAGGGGAACCCATTGCTAATGGATAGGCCCTTCATGGGCTACAGAATGTCTGATCAAGAGGTACACCTAGTAGTCTATTCATGTGGCAAAGTAGCCAGCCACTGCTGGTAAAATAATAGCAGTGACAGGCTAAGGCCTTAGTGACCCTTAATTGGCCACTTCAGGTGTACAAATGGACTTAGCGTGGGAAAACCAACAATACACAGCAAAACCACATGGAATGAAAATAAGAATGTATGTCTCCCCCTTCCCCCATCTACATTATGCTAACTTCCCATCATGCCCCAGCAGTATTTCTGGGCTCCCATATATTTCCACATTTGAGTCAAATTGGTAATAAGGTCTACTACATTTATTATGTTAATTTTAAATTAAATTTTGCTTTCAATGGCAGGTGCTGATTACATTCTCCAAGGTAACAGCAAATGGTAGAGCGAATTTACCTTTACAAACCTTGTGGTTTGAGGTATTTAGGATGGAAGAAATGAGTTCTGGAGTATAAACACTTGCTTATGTCAATTGGACTGAATGGTTTTAAATTGTCATTACAGTGAAATTCTATACTGGCAGAAACTATGCAGTTAAACTTAGCCAACTTGTTTTGCTAGTACTCTTTCCAATGTCATTGGCACAAGTCGTTCTGTCAAAAGAAAATTTACTGAGGTGAAGAGAAAAGAAAATCATACAGATTGATAGATTTGTTGTATTATAGACTAATTTGATTGTTATTTATAATTTTTATATTGGAGGTTTGACATGAGTCCAAGACCAAGAGTAAAAGCCGACAAATATCATCATTGAGTCAATTACGGCCAATCTTGCATCTATTTTAATGCAACTCAAAACGATTTACATTAGTGAGTGAGCATGGAACAAGAAGACACTCATGCAATTCATCAATTGTCTTTTAAACTAATCTGCTATCCTCAATACAGTCTAGCAATTGACAGAGTCTGGTAGTGAACTCCGATATATATTTCAGTCTTTACCTGTCTTACGAGGAGATTTTCTGCCTCATTTTCTGCCCCTTCAGGCACTGTGGAACATATGGTACGTCTTTCCCTTGGGATTGATGATATCTGGACAGATAGAAACAGTAATTCTTTGTCAGATTTTGTTTGAAAGGTTTGGTGCCCTTGTGTTTTGAATGCCCATTCATAAGCACATAAATGGAAACAATGTGTGTCTGAAAACTTGCTGCATGCCTGATTTCAGTGACAGTTCCATTTATTTCTTCCTCATATGTTTGTAGACCATTTCATTATTTACTTTTCCTGACACAAGCTGTGTCACCACCAGAAGCAACTCTCCTTTGTGGTGCTATAATTTTTTTTACTAAGGTCCATGTAGATTATTTTGGTAATTGTTTTCTACATTGTTAATGTGGCACTTCTAACTTAATGAAAAGATTTGCATTGGATTCATAAAATAAAAAAAGACCAAAGTCAAGGTTAAAGCACAAGAAGGTAGATTTTCTGAATACAAAATGGACAAGTGAGATTTCAATCTTGTGAACAAAATTCCTGCATTTCAAAAACCTGACCAAATAGTCACATCACAGAAGTTGCTGGAAAAGTTCAGTAGGTCTGGCAGCATCTGTGAAGAAAAGATCAGAGTTAACATTTCAGGTCCGGTGACCCTTCCTCAGAACTTCTGTTTTTGTTCCTGATTGACAGCGTCTGCAGTTCTTTCAGTTTTCAAATAGTCACATAATTAGGTGCTCTGATAACTGCATAAGCATTAAGGTATCTTACATTTGTAAAGGAGGGATCTAGTATGCACTGTAGGCAACTCTTGTGAGAAATATAAATAAATATATAATTAAAAGTACTGCAGATACTGGAAATCTAAAATAAAAAACTTAAAATGCTGAAGAAATTCAGCTGGTCTGGCAGCATCTGTAGAGAGAGAAACAGCATTAATGTTTCATGTCAAATATGACTCTTCTTCAGAACATAAGTTTCAGTGAAGAATTGAATGACCGCCATACCTACTAATAAATATAAATTGACCAAATGCCCCGTTGCCCAATTCATCTCAGCTCCAAGGACACACTTTTTTGGTGTTTGCCTCATCATGCTGTTAAATGTGAAGGCTGCCTGTGGAATACATTAGGTTCAGGCTGTTTACACATAAAACATTAGTAACCTTCAATTTTGGGCCAGGTCTGGTCTTATGAGTTGGAGTGAGCACTGACTGCCAAGAACAGTTTGGGTCCAAAAATAGGCCCAAAGAATAGGCCAAATCTCATCAACTTCAACTTCAAGAGTGCAATAGAAACATTTGGAGAATTATAGCACAAATGCAGATTTTGGTCAATTTTGTCAGAAGTAGTAATGCAATGGTACAGTCAAAACATATTCTAAAATCTTTAATGGAGTATAAAAGACTGAATATTAGTGAATCTGGTCTCAAATGTGGAGTGAACCATTTTGCACTAAGATTAGATATTTCTTCACTGTGGAATTCACTATCGCAGAAGGCTAAGGAGGCAAAGATATTGAATTGGTTTAAGAAAGAATAGATATTTAGATTTCTAGAAGCTAAGATGTCAAGCAGCATGGGGAGAAAGCAGGACTATGGTCTGGAGAAAGAAGATCAGCCATGATTGTAGAATGATAGAATGCCTACACTGTTGAAGCAGACCATTCAGTCCACACTGACCCTCTGAAGATGATCCTACCCAGACTCAGACCCAGACCCAGACCCTCTATCTTATCCCCTGTAACCCTGCATACAATGGGTAACCATAGCTATCCACCTAACCTGCACATCTTTAGACTATGAGAGGAAATCCACACAGAGACAAGGAGAATGTGCAAACTCCACACAGACAGTCAGCCAAGGCTGGAATTGACCCTGGTCTGTGGCACTGGGAAGCTACAGTACTAACCACTGAGCCATTGTACTGTCCGTAATCATGTGGAATGGTGGATCAAGCTTGATGGGTTGAATAACGTAGTCTCGCTCCTATGTTATGTATTTCACCTTCATACACATTTATGAGGAAGATTGATAATCTGCTTTGCCTGGCACATCAGTTTGTGATATTGACTTATCTGAGACCCATAAAAATAAACAGTTCACAAAAAAAAGTGTTAAACAAAACAAGTTAAAGTTGCCAGTCAATGTAGTGGGAGACACTCCAGCATTAATAATGAATGCCAAGTTTTATTGGAATGGCTCCCATCAACACAACTTTAATTCTCTGGATCAGAGAAAAACTTCATAGTATTCAGCAAAGCTCTTTGGGCTCCACAAGCAAATCCCAAAATAATACAAATGCATTAAATCTGAAATTTATATTTCCAGCAAAAATGTTTGCAAAATATAAATCCCACATACTGCTGTCGAAATAGTTTGGCTGTAATAGTTTGCCTAATACCTTATAAGCTAGACTATTGCGGAAATTTTACTATTTTATACATAAAAATGAAGGTAATAATGACAACAACATTCAAATTGTTAGTGACTTCAATGTAAATAAAATGTCCTAAAGTCCTTCACATAGATGAAAATAACAAGATACTACAAGGTTGAGAGAAGAGTTTGATGCAACTGAAGGCATTAACAAGATGTAGCTTTGAAGAAGATATTTTTAGTGGACTAAACATAGAAATGTACTTAACATACTGAACACGATGCACTTAGCATAGGGTAGCATGGTGGCTCAGTAGTTAACACTACTGCCTCACAGCACCAGGAACCTGGATTCCATTCTAACCTTGAGTGACTGTCCGTGAAGAGTTTGCATATTCTCCCTGTGTCTGCATGAGTTTCCTTTGGGTACTGTAGTTTTCTTTCACAGTCCAAAGATGTTGCAGGTTAAGTGGATTGACCATTCCAAATTGCCCATAGTGTCCAGGGATGTTCACCAGCCTAGGTGGGTTAGCCGTGGAAAATGCAGAGTTACAGGGACAGCTTAAGGGGGTGGGTCTAGTGGGATGCTCTTCAGAGAGGTGGTGTAGACTCAATGGGCTGAATGGCCTGCTTCCACACTGTAGGGATTCTCTGAAGGTCTGCAGCCACACATGGAGTGGTGAATAAACAAGATATGGAAGACAGAAAACTCAATGATTACCAGAAAACAGGGACAGAGGGCTGGATATTCGTAAAGGGATTGAGAACTGGAATTGGGGGATGGTTCCAAATCCCAACCCTGCTTGGCATGAAAGTGGACTTGCCCATCACACTCCTCAAGGCTGATTAGTTTTCTTGGTCTTGTTATATCACCAAAGTATATTTACAGAATTGTGAGGTACTGAAAACATTAACTTTATTTAAGAAACATCTTATTTTAGCTTCATCACGCTATGAGGCTCCCAAAGAGGGCTAGATCATGTGACATTGCCTTACTCCCTATGATAATGGATACTGTCATTAGCATATCACAGTCAGGCTGAACTCCTTGCACAGCAAGCTCCAACGCACTGAAGGCCAGGGAGTGGCCTCCTGCCCAGTCAGAGAAGGTGAACGAGCTCCTATGGCTGGAGGGCCAACGGAAAAGCTCTCCACCAGTCAATGATTGACAACTCTGCTGTCAAGGTGGGTGTCAGAGGGCAAGGCTGTGAGAGACAGACACAGGTAAGTTGGTTCTTACATTTTAAGATGCTGCAATTGCCTAACCATGATGGTGGAAGGGAAACCCCTTTAGGGTACTTCCAGCAGCTGCAGGTCAATGAACATAAGAGGTCTGGGAGGAGTGAGTCCCTCACTTCCTCTTTTGTGCTCCCCACCCTCTCCACTGCACTAAGCCCAGCCATAGGGTAGTTTAGGTACAAGGTATGCTGAAAATTGATAAAGACAAGGTATTAGATAGTCTGGGCATTCTTAAAGTTTATAAATTACCAGGAATAAATGAAATGCAAAAAAAAGGGTACTGAGGGAAGTAAGAGTGGACATTGCAAAGGCATTAGCTCTGATTGTTCCAGAGGACCAGAGAATTGCAGATATTACACACCCTTCTTTTACAAAAGGATAAATGGATATTGTATGCCAATCCATTTAACTTTGGTGGGAAAGCTCTCAGAAACAATCATTTGAGACAAATGTAGCAGTTACTTGGATAAATGTTGATTCATTAAGGAAAGCCAGGGTAGATTTATGAAGGGCAAATCATGTTGAAGTAACTTGCTTGAGTTTTTTGGTGAGGTAATAGAGTAGGTTGGCGAGGGAAATGTCATTGATGTGGTATACGTGGACTTTCAAAAGACATTTAATAAAGTGTCACATAACATGCTCATCAGCAGAGTTAGAGCTAATGGAGTAAAAGGGCCAGTGGTGGCATTGATACAAAGTTGGCTAAGTGACTGGAAACAGAGATCATTAATGAATAGTTGTCTTTGGTGGGGTTCCCCTGGAATCGGTGGTAAGATCCCTGGGGGTGGGGTCATGTCACAGGGCAGGGTTGTCAGATCCTGAGGGGGTGGTGGGGAAGTGCGGTTGTCATGTATTAGGGTGACAGGATGTTGGGTCCCAGGGATGGAAGTGCCAGTTCCCAGGGTAGATATTGTCAAGTCCCAAGAGGGAGAGTGGGGTCTGAGGATGTAATGCGTCTTGGGAGTGTGAATGAGGTGAGTATGGGTTCAGTTAATAGTGACTGAGGAGTTAAGACAGTAAGTCTACATTTTCCTGAGAAATCATTTTACTTAATTTCAATAGAATCGTCCGAAGTCCTCAATTTTTATGGGGACTTTCAGAGGATTTCAGATGTCATTGAATTGCCAAATCAAAAGATTCAATTTCCTGGGTAACTCCTTTGGAGTGTGTTATGATGGGGATTTCACAGGGTCCTCATGTGTCACTCTAACCTATACTGAAACAACAACTGTCTGGACAGGACAAAATAACAGCCCCATTATTTCCACATGATTTTTTTTCAGATCATTCAGGAACTTGTGCAATTAAATCAAGTCACTCACTCTTCTAAACTCTGGTAGAAACAAATTCAATCTGTCCAACCTCTCCTCATATGACAACTACTCACATTGATATCAGCTGGTAAATTTCCTCTGAATTGCCTCCATGAATAAGGAGACCAAATTTGCACACATTATTCAAGGTGTGGTCCCACCATACCCTGTATAACTAAAGTATAGCATCCTTCCTTTTACATTCAATTACTTGCATAATAGAGGATGGAATTCCATTAGCCTTCTATTAAATTGCTGTACCTACACACTGACTTTTTCTGATTCATGCACTGCAACACCTAAATCCCTCCCTACCACAGAATTTTGCAGTCATTCTCTTTTTAAACATTTGCTCTTTTTATTCTTCCTGTCAAAGTGAACAACTTCACACTTTTCCACACTACACTCCAGCTGCATATTTCTCCGCAGTCAATTTATCTCTTATCATTTGTTTCCTCCCCTTGTCTTCTTCACAACATACTTTCCTATCTATTGTGTTGTCTGCAAATTTCACTATTCTCATAAAAGATGTAAATCGTAAAAAATACTTGAGGCCCCAGCCCAGAACCCTGGGGGACTCCATTCATCACATTCAGTTAATCAAAGATTCTTTTACACACTTTGTTTTCTACTAGACAGCTAATCTTCTATCCATGCTGAATCTTGGATTTCAACTTTGCAGAATAACTACTTATGTCCTACCTTATCAAATGCCTAATGGAAATTCAAACACTGGTCAACAGGCTCCCCTTTATCCACAGGACATTTTAATCCTTCAAAGAACTCCTTTAAACTGGTTAAACATGATAACGCTTCCACGAAAACATGCCACTCTTCCTGATTACTTTCAAAATGCACCTTTGTAACCTCCTTAATGATCAATTCTAACACTTTCCCCATGGTAGCCATCGAGCTAACTGGCCTATAGTTTCCTGTCCCCTTTCCTCTTGAATAGAAAGAGGTTATACTTGCTACTTTCCAGTTTGATGAAACCTTTCCAAATCAAGATCATTTTCAAAAATTAACTCATTAAATTATACTCCATTAGCCACCTCTTTTAAGGATTTCAACTCCATTTTTGTTTTGCCCACCCCCACCCCTTTCCCTACCTCTTCCTCAACTTTGATGATCTGTATTGTCTTTAATGGGCTTTGAATGTAAAGTATTCAATTGGAAAACATGGATGATTTACTCCATAGGTGATTTAGTGAGGTGAAAATCAGTTGTATGTAAGAGCAATTCTGGATTTTAAAAACAAACCTAGGATTAAATCATTGAGGACCCAAGGACATGCCAGCACACAATCCATAAGTTTGCTTAGCTGCTGCCCCGGTGATTGTAAGTTCATTAAGTTCCTCTCCCCCTCCACCTCCTGATTATCAGCTATCCCTGGAATTTTTTTGGTATCCTCTTTAGTGAAGGCAGATGCAAAACATTTGTCCACTTTATCCAGTATTTCCTTAATAAATACTATTAACTCCCCATTCGCACTCTCTAGAGCACCAACACTTGTTAACTCTCCTCCTTTCAAATACCTAAAGAAACTCTGGCTATTTATTTTTACATTTCTCGCTTTCTTTCTCTTGCACTCTACGTTCTTCCTCCTAATTAATCTTTGTAATTCTCTGCCATTCTTTATATTCTGTCCAATCATCTGACCAGTCACTTGCCTTTGTGGAAGTTTATCTATTTTCTTTACATTTGATGCTCTCCTTAGCTTCTGATGATGATAGGATGGTAGGAATATTCTTCTGAGCATTCAGAATATCCCCTTAAATAACTGCAATTTGTTCAACTTTCATATGCACATAATTGCCCTCGCTTAAGATTAAAATATTCATTTTAGTCCCAATCTTCTCACTTTCAAACAGAACATAAAATTCAATCATATTGTGGTTGCTGCTACCTGGGAGTGCCTTTACTCTGAGGTCATTAATTAATGATTTATTCCTTACAAACTGCCAAGTCGAATGTAAGTACATTCACTAAGTCTCTCCTGCACTCATCCTCCCCCACCAGCCTAGGCCTGTCTGTACATATTTTCCAATCAGTTCATTCAGTGATGTTATGGTACACCCCTGAGAAAGTGGTACTCTATGAACCTAACATTCTATGAACTGTTCACCCAGAGTACCATTGCCAATCTGATTTTTCCAGCTAATATGTAGATTAAAATCCCTCACAATTATTGTTGTTCCTTTATCACAAGCACCCAATATTACTTTTTGGTTACTTTGTCCCATACTGTGGTTGCTTTTATGGGCCTGTAGACCACTCATGCTAATGACTCATTTCTGCTACTGTGCCTCGTGCTCACCTCCTGAACCAAGGATAGCTCTATCATTTGCGACAAGGCCATCCTTGCTCACTCAAGCAGGACAAGTTTGCACATGACTGCAGAGTGTAGCAGCAGTGGCAAGGCCCTCTGGAATAAAATAGTCCTCCCCATCATTTGGCTGGCTGTTACTAAGATTGTTGCATCCAGAATTGCTGAGAACATACAGGATGACTCTATTTTTTTCTTTCTTATTGTTCAACTTCCCTCCTGTTGTTGTCGCTCCTGGTGCTTGACAAGGAATTTGCCAAAACTCGTGTCCACAGTCACATCACATTCCTCAGCAGCTGCCTCCAGCTCAGACTCTCTCCACACACATTCAAACTCAAATTTCAACCTTCATGCTTCGAATCCACCTAGGATCACTGAAATCTCCATGATGTACAATGTTCCTCTGGGTAGAAAGCTTCTTGTTGAGTCCAGAGAACCCCACTCAGTGCCATGTGTTGCCATATGCACTCTCTCTAACTATCTCTCTCCCCATCAACACTGTCTCACACTTGCTCATATATACCAATCTTCTCAGTTCTGAAGAAAGGCCACTGGGCCCAAAACATTAACTCTACTTTCTCTCCACAGATCCTGCTAGACCTGCTGAGTTTTGTCAGCAATTTAAGATTTCCAGAGTCAGCATGTTGTTTGGTTTTTTTTTACTCTGTTCCTGCCTGTGCACCACCTATTTTCAGTTTTCAGGCAATTGGCTGTTCAATGATTGAGTGGTATCATTTTATGTTCGTGTATGTTGCTGGATCTTGTCTCAGTGGCCTGATGGCATTACACACTTGGTTAATAACACCTTGCAGGTCAGGAAAGCCAGCATAAAAGCCAGAGTTCTGTCCTACTGACTGAGGAGGTCATTAGGAAAATGCCCTATTCTGCCCTGGCAAAGACAGTGTTGTACGCCTACTTAATGCATCTCTGTACAACAGATTGTTATACTCAGGTGATGTCCAAGAAGCAGACCATGAGAATCTATTGGCAAAGAAATTCAGGTTTTCAGTGACTTGGATGGCAACTTACTGTCCAGCAAGTAACAGATGCTGCTCCAGCCAGCTAAACAGATCTCTGCAAATACACCTAAAGATGAAACTCCGCCTGTACTGATCACCAGAGAAATTGAAAAATGTGGTGGAAATCATAGGAACGTTTGGGCACAGAAGGAGACGACTCAGCCCATCATGTGTGCATGGCCGAAAGAAAACAACTAGCCATCCATTCCAATGCCACCTATCAGCACCTGGTCTGTAGACTTACAAATTGCAGCACTCCACTTTCAGATCTGAGGTACTTTTAAATGAGTAGGTGGTTACTGCCTTCACCAACAAACCTGGCAATGAATTCCACACACTCATCACCCTCTGGGTGAAAAGCATTTTCCTCATGTCTGTTCTACCAATCGCTTTAAATCAGTGTTCCGTAATAGTTGACCTCTTTGCTGCGGGAAACAGGTCTTTCCTGTCTATTCTGTGCTGACAGCTCGTTATTCTGTGTTATTTTGTATTAAGTCACTCTAACATCCTCTGCTCCAAAGAAAGTGAGCCTTAACCATCAACTCAATCCTCATAGCTAGTGATACTTGTGCCTATACATACGTGCAGAGGATCGTTTCCTGCACACCATGCTATCAACTGTTGTGGTTCGAGCAGCAGAGGGCTCGGGGAGGTAGTTACTGAGGCTTACACAGCTACTGGTCTTTCTCAAAATGTTGTGTGCCCAGAATAAGACAAACTGAAAGGGCTCTTGTGACAAAAGGGTAATGTCCCCAGGAGGTCTTGGCTCAAGTCCCACCTGCTCCACAGGATGTGGTAACATGTTAAAACAATTTGATCAAAAATAATTACAATAAGTAGAGAAAGCCCGCTCAGGACTGTTTCAGTAACATAGGATTGGGAGCTAGAAAACCAGTGAGGGACAGATCCTGTCTTTAAGTGAGTTGCAGCTAACAGCGGTCTTAAAATATGTCTACTGTTTCAGTAGTTCTCAAACACTAATTCGACCACGGTTTCTGGCAGGTCTGAGTATGGATGGACTCTTGTTTTTAGTTAAAATGGCCTGGGGCAAGCAACTGAACCTAGGCCAAAATGTGCTAAATTAATGTCAAAGGAGGCCGTGGTGCAATTTTAGCCACATGTGAATGCCCCCACCCAGATCCTACACATCCACACACTTCCTACCAGGTGGCTAAAATTGGGTCACTGATGTCTGCATTGCCTCAAGCTGAGTATAGCTGGCCAGATATTTATAATTAGCTTTGGTGTAGTATTACAGTTATTCCATGTTACTCAACTTTAACAGAATGTAATAATCAGAATGAAATACTAATTACAATCAGGACCATGTCATTCAAAAACATCTAAGTATGTACCATTTTATCAGGGTTTTGAAACAGTGAAAACATTAATTTTGTTTATTAGCAAGGTAAGACATACATAATTTATATCACTGGGCTAAATTTGATAAAGGTGTGGTCACTATGATTGATAAAATACATCAGTCAACAATTCAGTTTTCAAAAACAACTTGAACTCAGCTTCTCTACATTCCTTCCAACGTTTGCTTCCCTTGTTATTCCAGACAAGTAGGTAAGTGTGCCAAGAGTGATATAAATGATTTAAAGCAGCTCTGTTCCTTTGCAAAACCCTATCAGCCAGTTCTGAAGAACACTGCCTGGGCCCAAAACATTGACTCTGCTTTCTCTCCACAGTTGCTACCAGACCTGCTGACTTTCTCCAGCAATTTCAGTCTTTATAGTGATTTTTGTACTCCATTTATCTGCTGGTATACTTCCAGTTGCAGAATCAGGAGCACCTTTGGAGATTAATCTTCGGAGCAAATTAAATTTAAATTTGTAGTTACATGTCAACTACAAATTCATATATATAGTAAATTGGAAGATAATTTAAAGTACACATGTCTAATATGTGGTAAAACTGGTAAAATTGTCATATAAAGTCAAGAATTACTTGTACATTGAAACCATAACATAATAGAAACAGAAAATAGAAGCAGGAACAGGCCCTTTAGCCCTTAGAGCCTATTCTATCGTTCATCATGATTATGGATGATTATCCAACTGGAAAGCTTATTCCCACATTTCTCTAATATCCTTTGCTCCCTTTATACCAAAATGCTCTATCCAACTCCTATTTTGCATCATATAATGCTTCATACAATGTTTTGGCCTCAACCACTGCCTGTAACAGTAAATTCCACAAACTCACAATTCTCTGAGTGAAGAAATTTCTCTTCTTCTCAGTCCCAAATAGGTTAAGTAGGAAATGAGTTCGCACTTAACTTAGCCAGTTTGTTCCCACAAAATCTATTTAAAGATGTGCCTTTTTATAGCTGAACACAAGCGAAAACTTGTAAAAATACTAAAGTTTTGCTCACCGAGAAATCATCGTCTGGGAAGAGCAGCATATCTTTAAGTGGATGATCCTGAATTTGGCCCTCACATTCTTCCATGATTGCCTCATAGTCCCGTGGTTCAATGATTTTAGGCTTCTCTTGCTTCAGAGAAAAAAAAATTAGGAAGCATTAATCCATTTGCACTTAAAAATTGAGGATTCCCACCCATAATAATTTTACATACACACTGCACTCCACATACATACCAGGTGTTACTGTGCATCAATATAATTGTTAATTAGGGCACATAGGTAATAAATCTTACTCATTTTGTTTTTTTTTGTTTTGAATTTATTGATTTCAAACTTATCGAATATCACCGTACAAGTTCCACCATCTGAAAATAACTAATTTCTTTTTCAATTCTTCTCACCTGTAAAAGCTGTCCACAAAGATAGTGAATTGATGTCTACTTGTGAATGCGTACACTGATCCACTCTACAATGACGCAGTTAAGCTTTGTGACACATTTCTGACTTCTCTGCTAAATATTCATCAGTACGTGCAGGAAAATATTTGAATAAATCCATGTCAAATAATTTATTTTTGTTTGCTCATGGGATGTGGGCATTGCTGGCTAAGGCAGTATTTATTGCCCATCCCCAATTGCCCTTGAGAAAGTGATGATGAGATGCCCCTTGAACGACTGCAGTCCTTGGGTGTAGAGACACCAACAGTCCTGGTAGGGAGGGAGTTTCAGGATTTTGTATTCTACAACAGTGAAGGAATGGTGATTCAGTTCCAATTCAGCATGGTGTGGTGCTTGGAGAGAATTTGCAAATGGGCATGTTGCCAAGCATTTGCTGCTCGTCTTTCTAGATGCAGGTGATCATGGGTTTGGAAGATGTTGTTTAAAAAGCCACAATGAGCTGTTGCAGTGCATTTTGTAGAGAGAACATGCTGCTGCTTTGAACGTAGGTAGTGTAGAGAGTGAATGTTGAAGGTGGTAGATGCCAATCAAGCAGGCTACTCTGTCCTAGATAGTGTCAAGCTTCTTGAATGGAGTTTCTTGTTCGAGCTAAATCCATTCAGGCTAGTGAAGAGCATTCCATCACAATTCTAACTTGCACCTTCCGTAAATGGTGGATAGGCATTAGGGAAACACAAGGTTATTTACTTGCCGCAGAATTCTTGATCTGATCTGATCTTTTCTCTTTATTCTTTCATAGGATGTGGATAAGGCTGACAAGGACGGCATTTATTGCATCTGTCTAATTGCCTAAAGGGCAGTTAAGAGTGTGGGTCTGGAATTACATGTAGACCCAGTCAGAATGAAATCAGCAGATTTTCTTCCCTAAAGGACATAATGATTCAGGGAATTTTTATGATAACTGACAATCATGACAGGGCTGCCGTTAGACTAGCTTTTGAAAAAAAAATCAGTTGTTTATTGAATTCAACTTCCACTAGCTTCTGAGGTAGGACCCCATGTCCCCAAGTCATTATTCAGAAGGTAATGAGCCTTTTAAATAGACAAATGCTGAATTTTAAATAATGACCCCTAGTCCTAGATTCTCTTAAGGGGAAACATCCTCTTTACATCTACCTTGTCAGAACTCCAAAGGATCTTTATGTTTCAGTCAAGTCACCTCTTCGTATCTTAACTGCAGTTTAGATACAAGGCTAGCCTGTCCTGCCTTTCTTAATAATGTAACGTGTCTATTCCAGGTAGCAGTCTGGTAAATCTTCTCTGAAATGCTGAACATGGTGTTCCTGATGTAGTTGCAGCAGTTCCCTGTACAACTGAAGCATTACCTCCCTATATTTGAATGCAAATTCCCCTTGCAATGGATGATAATATTCTGTTAGCTTTCCTAATTATTTGCTGCACCTGCATGCAAGTCTTTTGCGATTCATGCACTTGGACACCCAGATCTCTCTGCATCTCAGAGCTCTGCAGTTGCTCACCATTTAGATCATATACTTCTTTTTTATTCTTCCATCCAAAATGGACAATTACAAATTTCTGCACATTATTATCCATTTGCCATATCTTTGGCCATTCACATTCTCTAACTGTAACATTGTAGCTTCTTTATTTCCTCCTCATTACTACCTGTCTTTTTGTCATCAACACATTTGGCAACTATACCTTCATCTAAATCATTTATATATGCAAACAGTTAAAGGCCCAACACTGTTCTTTGTGTCACACTACTTATTACATTTTGACAGTGTGAAATTGATCCTTTTATGTCAACTCCAGTATGCCCAATCAAGGATTGTAATTCTATGAACATGTCATTTTTGGATAAATATACTTTATATTCATTTATTCTTACAAGTACTTGAAATTTCAGACTGTGCTATGTAACATTACATTTGTGTATTATGCTTCAGGAGTTTTCATGTCCAACCAAGACAGAGCCTTAGTTTAGCATTTTATCAAAAAGGTAGCACCTCTGTCATTGTAGCTTGCCCTCAATATTGCATTGGAATGTCAGCCTAATCCTTATTCTCAAGTTCTTGAGTAAGACATAAATTGGAACCTTCTAACTTAGAGGTGAGAATGCTACCAACTGAGGTACAGTTGACATTTATAAAAGATGCAATAATATATAGACCAGGATATATGAATTTAAGTAGGGAATGGTGATAACTTGATAACATCTCAAAAATGTGATCATGATTATTTAAAAGGTGTAACAGTGAGGGCATTTATTCTTTAAAAAGAATCTGTAAACACCGATGTGAGATCTATAAATGCATGAACATCATTTTTGTAATTTGTACTTCAAAACAGAGGTAGAATTGTGTTGGTTATTTCTTTTCTCTTAAGAAAAAGGTCAGAGTGTGCCTCTGGAACAGCGACCCCCTATCTAACACTTGTCAGAAAGCAGATAACTGTAGATCCCTTGTGGTGTTAGCAGAAAGGTTTTCGACTGTTGAGTTGATGACAGGGTACACACTTAAGGTAATTAGCTTTGTTTTCAGTTCAGAAGAGTCTAGGATTGAGAAAGTGTTATTTTTGTTTTAAATCATTTCAGGAAACAGTAATGCTGAGTTTAGAAGCAAGTTTTATTTCTCTCCTAGGAGGACTTCAGAGCAGTTCAGAGAACCAGTTACTTCAGCAGAAAAGTTTAGATGGTAAAGCTTCCAACCCAGAAAAATAAGGACAGAAATCTGCAGGTTATTAAGACTGAAAAAGTTTAGGCTCTTATACTTGTGAAAAGTTCATGATAACAGACTTGGAAAAGACTCAGTGAATTTTCTCCATAGTCAACAGCAAAGAAACAATAAGGAGCCAGTTAAGTCAGAATTTAAAGAGTTAGAAATGGGATAATTTATCTGGTTTTGAGTCTCTGTAACTGTGTGTTTAATATCAATTTAATTGTCTTCTATATTTAGCTTGGTTTGAGTTTTTTTCTTACTTTGTGTAATAAACACACCTGAAATACACTAAGAGCAGGTGATGGCCTCGTGGTATTATCGCTGAACTGTTAATCCAGAGACCCAGATAACATTCTGGGGACCTGGGTTCAAATCCCACCACAGCAGATAGTGGAATTTGAATTCAATAAATATCTGGAATTAAGAGTCCAATGACGACCATGAATCCATTGTCCATTGTCAGGAGAAATCCATCTGGTTCACTAATGTCCTTTAGAGAAGGAAATTGCCATCCTTACCTGGTCTGGCCTACATGTGACTCCAGACCCACAGCAATGTGGTTGATTCTGAACTGCCCTCTGGGCAATTAGGGATGGACAATAAATGCAGCCTAGCCAGCGATGCTCTCATCCCATTAACGAATAAAGGAAAAAAAATAATTTCAATTGTCGTTGAAGAAAATCTACAATCTCATGTGAGAATGTCTCAGTGACTAACTAACACATTAATTAACTAAACAAAACCTATCAACTATCAAATTAAGGATATTCCAGGATCGAACTTGTTCAGTAGTACCATCGGTTGGGATCAAAACAATACAAAGTATTTTTGATATACAAGACACATACCTGTTTTCATTAATAAAAGGTCATTGTACACCAAAAGTATGTCCTATCACACTATTCATTCTTCTGTTCAAGGGCTGCTGCAGTCTTCCAGTGAAGCCAAATGCATACTGGAGTAACACCCCTAGTTTCCACTTAAGCAATTTACAGCCTTCAGAACTTAATATTGAATTCAAGATCTTCAGAGGATGAACACTCCTGCATTTTGCTGATATTCCTTCCCACACCCCTCCCCCAATGCCCTGTTTACATGATTCCCTCTCAGCAGAGCTGACCTGTGTTCTTCTGTTCACACCTACCATCAACACCTATTTTATATTTATATCCTCCTCTACTACCATTAGAACTCCCTTTGCATTTTGATCTGACACCTTCACCACCTGTTCCACTTGCTCCTCCTCCTCCTCTGTTAACAGCACAAAACCAACATTTTCCAGTTCCCTTCAGTTCTGAAAAAGAATCATAGCACACTTGATGTATTAACTTAGTTTCTCTCCCCACAGATGCTGTTAGACCTATTGCAATTCTCCAGCACATTCTGGTTTTACTTCAGATCTCACCATCCCCAGTATTTGGCTTCTGTTCGAGGCCATGAATTATTTTTGATTCATTGCAGATTCCAAATCCATCAAATAAAAAGTCAAAAATCAATCTTTTTCTGTGACAGCATGACCTGGACCCTTGCATGCTTTATGTGTGTCCCACACTCATTGACTAGATTTGGAGGCACAGCTTTATGGTAATTTAAACCCTATGTAATCTTAGTGTATTGACTGATTTTCATATATTGTAAATCCAGTCATTTTTGACTCGACTGTGACAACACAGTGTGGAGCTGGAGGAACGCAGCAGGCCAGGCAGCATCAGAGGAGCAGGAAAGTTGATGTTTCAAGTCGGGACCCTTCTTCAGAAGGGACTTTTCTGAAGAAAGGTCCTGACCCGAAACATCAACTTTCCTGCTCCTCTGATGCTGCCTGGCCTGCTGTGTTCCTCCAGCTCCTTTCTGTGTTGTCTCTGACTGCAGCATCTGCAGGTCTTGCTATCTCTCATTTTTGAATTGACTGTCTCCTTAATTTCTTAAATTTTCTTCAATGTTTGCTTAGAGAGTTTGTTTGTTTGTTTAGTGTCTAATGACCACAGTCTGTTCTATTAATTGTTAGGCTTACTAACGACCGAACCAATTTACACTCAAATCTGTCTATACTTCACATCAGCTGTTACAACATCACAATATAGTTACCAAAGTCATGTTAAAACAAGCTGTAGAGCAAAAATACTTTATTGTAGCCCCTTTTAAAAGACATGAATCATGTATTCAATGTGCCTATCCAGCTTACCCTGTATTTATACTAAAAATCAGGCACTTGAAGAAAATATTAATACTTTTTATGTGTCAAAATATTGCCTAATACTGAATCCCATTCCAAAATGAAGTGGAAATATCCTGTGAGAGGATCTAAGAATACCTTTCTTTTGTAGCTAACAATTCACATGCATCAAAGATTTTAAAATAAATCCACAATGCAAAATTGAGTCCTTCAATATTTCTCATTGATTTAAACCACAGCATTCAAACTGCCTTCCACGAAAAGTTAGCTGGTATATAAACTGAAGAAGTCTACTCAGATTTGAATGGAGAAGTACATCTTTAACAACCACTAGCAGATAACACCAAGGAGTCAGTTAAGATGAAGTGACAGGATGTGGCTTGTGAGGTTTTATGCAGAATTTAAAACTTACTGTTTAAAATATCAGTAGTTTTAGAGCTTATAAAAAGACCAAACAAACTACATGTTAATAAAATACATATAATCATTTGCACATTTAAAAAGAAATTCCATCCTACTAAGATTTAAACATTACATCAGTAGCATCTCAATGGTTTTCAACTGATTTGTATCTAACAAATCAGCAGTTCCTGTAGACAACTTAAACATTAGCCTTCACTTCCTGTTGCCAGCATGTTACACTACACGAACGTATGGTTTGAAAACTTCTGTCACTTTCTGCTTTTGTGGTTGTGGCACAGAGCAGTGCACTCTGGGAACATATTTCAGAACATTATCTGCATGAATGCTGATTGTGGTGTGTATTACTTTGCATCAGGAGCCCATAGGCAGGACATTCAGCCCTAAGTATTTATGTATTAGTAAAGGATCTGTTACACTGCTTAGGGTGAGTCAGATCATCTGCTTTTGTGATGAGAGACTATCATACAATTTGTAGAATATTGGACAATGGCAATTCAAATAAACTTTTTTTGCTGCCAGCTAAACAATCTCACCAGAGTGGGAGACATTAAAATACTTTTTACTTTCTTAGGGGAACATAAACAAGTTTCATAAAATAGCAACAACGTGTATTTACGGAGAGCCTTTAATACAGTAAAAATGACCAATGGTATCTCATAAGAGCACCATCAAACAAAACAGATATCATGGAGCATGTGAGAAATGCACAGGATTACAGTGGTATAGAGAAGTGAGGACGCAGAAGAATTTGAGGTTGAAAATTTTAAATCGAGCTATTGCATAAGCTGGAAGATAAAGTCGTGCTCCCTCCAGTCAGGGTCAAACACATCTCCAGTTGCCTGGGAAGCAACAAAAATTGAGCAGGGAGCTGTCCAGATCCAGCAGTGCTGCTGGGAGCAGTGGCCCCTGCTGTAAGTAAAATCAGTTGGGATTGTTGCTGGAGACCAGCCTTGAGAATAAGAAGGGCTGTGATGAGAAGGTGAAAGTGACATGGCAGCCGTGATTAAGAAATCAGTATGGTGGGTTCAGGCAGGGGCAGCCCTTAAATCGGCTATTGATTAAAATACTAACGAAGGCCGACAACTCAGCAGGTCTGGCAGCATCTGTGGTAAGAAGTCAGAGTTAACGTTTTGGGTTCAATGTCCCTTCTTCAGTAAATGTTGTCATTTTTTGCATAAGTGAATGGGAATTTCAACAGCTCTTCCATATCCATCTAAGGCTGTAGCAAATAAGGGAAGAAACAGGAATATAATATTGTGGCATCAGCAGAGTTGTCTGGCCAGAAAGTAACATCATCTGTGGCCCCAAAAACCACTATCCATTTGCTTAAACAAAGAAGACAACAGCAAATGTGAAAACAAAATGAGTAGACAGTGAAAAAATTGGTCACGATCTTTGTAATTTGCACCCATGACTAAATTAAACAGCAAATTATTCTCAAACCTAGTTTTCTACGGTTGAATTAAATGGGTTAATTTTCTAGGAAAGTATTTTCACCGCAGTCAGTGACTGGGTCATGAAAGTATGAATGTAACCTTAACAGCATTGTGGAGGTGGTTTTGGAGGAAGAGGGGTGGTGAGGGAAGGGGATCTGTCTAAGTTTGGGAAGGCTGGCTTCTTGATGTGTACCCACTTACGTGTACCTTTTCAGGAGATTGGCTGAATAAAATAAGATAGTTTAAGTGTCAATGTGAAAAGTTAACCCAAATGCTGTGAAATCTAGTGAACAGCACAGTCTTTCTGCTATGTCAACATAGGAAGGTGAGAGTGGGTAACCTCACAGCAGGAGATTTGTGCCTCATAGTCTTTTAGATTGAGAACAAGCTCAACAGCAGTGAATGGCAAAGCTGCTATTTGCTTGCACCATATACATTGTGCCACTAATTTCTAAAATACCAGAAAAGGCTGTTCAAATAATACTAACGGTACTGCCACTCCATTCCTCTCGCCCTCAGCATCACTCCCAGTGACAATGGTATGGAGGTGGAAATAATACTTTTAGTGATGATACAAATGGATAGTCAGGAGGTTATCTTCCAGTTACACATTAGAGTCTCAGTCTCCCTCAGGAAATTGCCAAGGCAGAAGGTATCCAGGGAAGGAAAATTGTTGTAGGGACGATATTTGGAAAATAGATACATTTAGTGTTATTGTTTTTACATAAGAGAACCAGAATTACAACAGCTCTTGCATATCTCTTTAAGGCTGCGGCAAATAAGGAAAGAAATAGAGATACAATATTGTTACATCAGCAGAGCTATCTGGCCAGAAAGTGACATCATTTGTGCCCCAAAAACCAGTATCCATCTGCTAAACCAAAAAAAAACGACAGTAAATGTGAAAAGAGAAACATGAATAGACAACAAAGAAGTCTGGTCACAATCTCTGTAATTTGCAATAGAGATTCTCGAACTCTACTGAAGTGAACTATGATGTCCAGCCCACCTTCTTAAGGAACCCTCCCTCCATCCTCAACTAGATGACAAATACAGAAGTGGCAACTTTATCTCAACCTCCCATAAGATCTTCCATCCCCTCCCCCTATCCCAGCTGGTGTGCATTGACCAGTGTGGAATCACAACCCAAAATGGTCCTGACACCTCAAAGTTTTAAAGCTGATAAGTATTTGCCCAATGGGTGCTCAGGCAACAGTAAGAACAAACTGGGAATGTGGGAGCTATGCTAGCTGAAGCAGAAGATCACAGCTCCCTGTTTACATGAGTAATCAAATACAGCAGGATAGAAATCACTGCCCAGGAAAGGAGGGGTAGCTTCTATATTTTTCTATCACGTGACTATTGAAATTGTTCCTCAATTTAGAATTGAAGCAGAGCTGCATTGTCAGATGCTATCTTCTGGATGAAACACTAAATAGAGACCCTACTTGTTCTCTTCAGTAGGCGTAAAAATCCCACAGTCCTATTTGAATAAGACGAAGGAAGTTCTCCTTGTTGTCCTAACCAATGTTTTATCCTTCAACCAAATCCACGAAAATAAACATCTGGTCATTATTTCATTGCTGATTATGGGATCTTGCTGTGTGATATTAGTTGCACATTGATTTGCAACAACATTGCACTTCAAAAATACTTAATTGGTTGTAGAGTGTTTTGGGAAGTCCTGAAAGCAGCAGGGAAGCACAAGGAACAAACTGTAATGTAATTAGCATATTGCTCAAGCAAGAGATCACTGTCAGAGAGGGACAATTGATTATGCAGCTTAAAGGGTACCACTCCACACAATACAATGGGACAGGGCAAAGAGGCAGCCCACCATGAACCGTCACAGTTAATATGAGGATAAAACCTATTCATTGTCATTATTCTATGCCACACTGTAACCAACTGTGTTAACCAACCTACTGCAAGTAATTGCAAGCACCTTCTTTATTTCAATCCTTCAACCCACTCAAGGAGATTTCTGAAGGAAAGAAATACAATGTGAAATTTCAAGACAAATAATCGGATCTGGTGTACTCAGAAAAGAATAAATAAGAAGTGGGAATATATTTGGAAACTGAAGGAGTTAGTTGCAAAGGGAAGTGATTATTAGGCAGCCACCTCAAGTGATTCAACTGTTTTATGTGCTAAGTGTCATAAATTTAGTTTTGATTTTAAAAATGGTGCATCAGTTAAAGAAGGAATATCACTGCTGAGATTAACAAATGTAATCTACCAACTGCAAATGTCAAAATACCTGCTGAGCAGCTTCAAATCAAAAATAAACTGCTTTGAAACATTTCTGGTATTAGTGTGTGACCCTTGAATACAGAATGAATGAATCAGACAGAGACGTGGCTTCCTTGACTTGAGCAAACTATGCTGAAACCCACTTCCCACTTCTAGCAATGCTGTCATTTCCTTTAACTTAAGGCATGTGGTACCATGGATTCCTAAGATAAGTCCTCTAAGTAAAAGGAAAGAAGGCTTATGGCAGTAAAGCCTAAGATCCCCTGTCTTGTTTTAACTGAAACAATCAGCATTATCAATAATGAAATGAAATTGCCTTTTTTACCAAGTAATTAGTTACACTGAATTAATTCACCAGCCAGGCAACCATTTGTTTTGGAAGCTGCACTTGAACACTCATCAACAAATTTAACCAGAACATAAGCTTTAAAAGGTGTGATACTTCAAAAAAAAACTAAAACTTTAGACAATTTTAGACAATTATTGATCTAGCAAGTTCAGGAGACAGCATCACAAAACAAATGAAATGAAAATAGCTAGCCTTGGAGGAAAGGAGCTTAAAGTTTTATACTTGGATAATCTGTTCATGCCAGTCGATTTTCAGGATGCGAACTTTTGTCGGTAGAGTGCATGTCACTTGGGGTGACTTTGTGAATAAGCTGCAGGGATAGTTTGTCACAAGGTTTGGCAAGCCCACCTTATACCATCCCAAAACAGCCCTTGTAGGTGGTTTTACATTTCAGGAGAGTGAGTGGTGCAGCAGAAGCAGCCAATGTCATTCTCAGGGCCATCACCATTCCACTCCTTTCTATAATTTCCTCCACTCAGACTTCCTTCTGCACTATTCCCCATCGGATGCAGGGCAGAAGAGATTAAGCCTCTCAGGAGCTTTCAAGGTGACAAGGTGAATTAGCAAAAGAACTGCCTGCTTGTCATGAAACACCATTTTAAACATAGAAGTTCAAATAGACTTAGACAAGATTGGCAATAGATCTGCACCTTTCCTCTTGTACTTACCCTACAGCATCCCCAAAACCAACAACTGCTCGAGATACTTCCATGGGCAGAAGAGGAGGTGATCAAATTGAAACTTAAAAAATGTTTAGACAGATGGACAGGGTAGATGTAAGTAAAATGTTTCCTCTGGTTGGAGAATGTAGAACGAAAGGACATAATTTAAAAATAAAGGGGATGCCACTTAGTTTCAGTACGAGGAGGTGTTTATTTTTACTCAGAGAGTTGTGAACTAGAACTCTCTATCACAGAGGGCTGAGAAGCTCAGTCTTTTGAGTATGTTTAAGGTAGAGATTGGTAGATTTCTGATTACCAATTGCAAATAGGTTTTTGCAGATGAGGAGTGTAAAAGGTATTGAAGCATTTGTTCAGCCATGGTTGTATTGAGTGGTAGAGAAAGTTCAATAGGTTGAATGATCTATTCCTGTGCGCGTTATTTCTTTATCTGTTCAAAATACCCAAAAATCCTGCATCTATCAGTTATCTATCATAATCTAGGTCAAACTTGGTCACTCTTTGCCATTGATGTAAAATAAGCTCAATTAGGAAATGGATGATCTCAAAAGATTTACATCAGTCCCAGTTACCTTCAATTTCCTCTTTAGAATAGTTACCTTAAATGGAACTTCACAGTGAGTAGTTCAGTATTAGCAGTGTGTGTCAGACTTGAGGTTATGCACGTACATTATAAATGATTGAAAACCCTCTTTACTTCAAAGTTTCCAGTCTCTGGATACTGTGTGGTTGAAGGGCCTTAGAGAGTGGTCTCTCCCTGTAATGCCTGTGGCAGCTTCAGCTTTTTTCTCAGCACATTGCTCTGCATCTGGAAATGCGCTGGTCTGCAGCTATAGAACACTGGAAGACCAGGAAGTTTTGTGGCAGTCCAAAGAGCATCTTTCATCAAGTTGAAGATCCTCCAGGCAGAGTTGTAGAATGGAAGGTTGAGGAAAAGCATATACAGGAATGACTGAAAAAAAATCACTCTCTGTTCGATATCTACTAAGCATTGGAAATATTAAAAGTAATTGTAAATGTAATGAGTAACATACAGTATTTGACAAAACTGATTGATGTAATATCAACTATGAACGGTCAAGGTCTGTGCATTTATAAATGTTATGAAGAAAGTATGTTTTGGGGAAAATATTTGTAAAGGGTGGGATCAATTAGAAATTGCAACAAAATAAAAGACAAGTTCCAAATTAGACACATGAAGTTTGTGCATTTGTAATGTAAACTGCATTTTAGGCAAAACCAAATGGAAAAAGAAGAGAAAGCCACAAGTCTGAAAGTCAAGTCTTAAAATCTGCAATTACACGCACCTGGCAACATTGTGGTATTGAGAAATGGCTACAGAACAGTTTGCATACATTGGTTGAATTCTGTAACAATTACCTAAATTATCCAGTAACCTTTTCAACAAAGCAGCCATAATTATTATAAGTGTGTAAAACTGCATCTTGAAATATGCTTGACAATATGCTTGTTCTGATGATACACTGCTATGACTTTTTTTTTCTGGATGCATCGAGAAAAGCTGTTCTATCAGTTTTATTCCCAGTTAGGTGGTGAACAGGCCCAGCTAAAAAGTGACAGAGAGTTCAAACCTCTTCTTTCAAAACAAGTGATTTGTCAAACGTATGTGACAACATTTCTAATTATGCCATGAGGGCGCAGAAGCCAAACCGAGTTGCACCTTAACTGAGATAAAAATACCATTGCTTTCTACGAGGAAATACAATTATGAAGAAAGACTTGAAAAATTAGAGCTATTTCATTTGAATAGAGTTAAACATTTTGGGTTCACTGAAATTGGCAGCATTTTAAGAGCAGATCTCAGAAAGATTTTTTTTAAAACACTGAGAAAATCAATTAAACCCCAGAAACCTTTGCTGCACCAATTGCTGGTTGCTACAAGACATGTTGTGCTTAAACTTGTGGAGTAAATCCAAGTCATGCATTACATAATTGCAGGATTTTTGCACAAACTGGCCTTTTGCATGAGAGAGTGGAGCCAGGGCAATGGTGCTAAGTAAATAAATGGCAGAAGGTTTCAGTAGGTGTTCTCATAAACCATGGAGATTATTGGGCATATGATTGATCTTGTAAAACAGCTATAAATCAGTTCCACACAACACAGTTTGATTCTTAAATCACAGATATGTCACAAAATTCTTGGTGAGAATCTTTTCAGTTTTCCCAGAAACTCCCCATCTCAATCAATGATTAACTCAGCATGATTTTCATTTGAATACCATCCAAAATTTTTACCACTAACCAAAATGTATGATTTCCAAAAGAATAGCCAATACCACCATTCCTTTACTCTTGTTGGGTCAATGTCCTGGAACTCCCTAACAACATTGTGTTTAACTACACTGCATGGACTAGAGTGGATCAAGAAGGCAGGTCATCACCACTTCTCAAGGCCAATAGCTGATGAATGCTGGCCTTGCCAGTGATGTCAAGTCAAATAAATGTGTCAAAATGATAACTAAGATAACGCTGTGATTTTCTTTTTGTAAAACTATCCTGAAAATACCTTTGTTTTTACCACATTTATTGTGGTAAATTTAGTTCAAACAACGTGTTTTGTCTCCTCCAACTTGTTTGCTACCAAACAAGTAATTTGCAGATTAAGTGGGTAATAAAATGACCTGTTGTAGGCTTCTGAGAAGTAGCTGTATATTCATGTATCATTTTCTTGTTACATACAGGCAATGCCTAACTGTTGCTTACCATCCAACACAAATATCAAGAAGTTCCCCTTGTTGGAAAACACCTTTTGTACTTTCACATTAAATGAACAAGCATGCCACCCAACAAACAAATTCCTCTTTGTCTACTATAATAAGCAATCGAGATATGGGAAATGGGAACCACAGTGACCTTTCACAAATGAGATGTGGATTTAAACCCTTCAACATCTGCAAACATCCTACATAAAGATATTTTGGATCATCTCAATGTAGTCCACAGTAAGGGTAGGCCATGAAGTGTTATCAGCTCAGATCTTCTGAGGAGTGAAAATCTTCATTAGATTCAACAGTTCTCCAAAGTCTTCCAATCCCTGTTGTCACAGAAACGTACAGCTCAGCATCCCTCAGGAAACTCCATCGGAGCAAAGTAAAGCCAAGTGAAGACAGGAAATACCCCCTTTTTATGGCAGTACTTTCTGTATCATATGCTTAAGGGTCCAGATTTGGAATGCTAATGAATGGAAAGTGGATGAGAGAATGGATAAATGGGTATATGGGTGATCTGGATAGGATAGTTAGTAGGTGGGATGATTAGAATGAGTGGCATGGAAGAAGGTGGGTGAGTGAAGTAGGTAGGTGGCTAAGGGAGTAGTTGGCTGACAGGTAAAAAGGTGCACATTGGTGAGGCATACAGGTGGGCATTTGTGAGGTGGGTGGTGAGCAGCTGATTAGGTGGTTAGCTTGGGGCATAGTCAGGTCAGGAGGGTAGATAGGTCAGGCTGTGGGGTTGGTAGTCGGGTGGTGGATGGGTAAGGGATGTAGTTGGTTTGGAATGATCATTTGGGTTGAGTGTAGACGAGAGGTGATGGGTGGGTCAATTGTATAGTTACCCAGGTGTCAGACTAGGTTTTAATCTATCTAACATGTCCTGGGTAACTCCCCAGGTAAGTAAAAATTGAACTGTCTGAAATCCCTGCGTAGCTCATTCAGAGTGGGCTGAATGACTAGAGAAATAGAGAAACTGAAACTTCTGACAATTCCTACATAATTCCATGTGTCAGAACTTCTGCAGGACTCCACCATGTATCTTTATTCACACATCTGGTCTCTGCCAATCCATAAGCTGGAAGATTTTTTCCATTATGTTGAGAATGTTACTCAGATAAGCCACAGGATAACCAGTGTGACAGAAGAGAAAATGCTACAATTTTCCAATAAATTCCAATTTTCTAAAAGCACAAAGTACTGTGGATACTGCAGATCTGAATTGAAAACAGAAATGTTGGAGAAACTTAGCAGTTTCAAATCTGATATGATTCTTCTTTGGAACTAGAAATGTCATATTGGACTTGAAATGTTAATCCTGTTTCTGTATCCACAGATCTGCTAAATCTGCTGAGTTTCTCTAAAACTTTGTATTTCTGTTATAAAGGATATGCTTTTGACGTTAAGGTAAGACACATTATTTGGAACAGAGTTTAGGAATCTGGGAACAACTGACATTAGGTGGCCCCAAGAATAATCCATTCCCAAAATTAGCATTATTATAAACTCAAGCATTCACACAAAGAAGTTGTTAATAAACAATTTTTGTGTTTCTAGCATCAATTCCACCACCATCAAAAGGCACCAGTTGCAGAATCAAAAGTATTTCTCATTTATGTATGTGGGTAAGTTTGACTTTTCTGACAAGATCAAATAGGGTCTTGAGGCCACACTTGACAGCAGATAACTAGCTCAGCAATTTTCACAGGAGGTGGCCTCATTTATTAGCTCCCTCTGAGTTTACTGAAAACTCTCAATGTTACAGACCCAGAATGTAAGAACCTGACTCTTTTGTTTTGTGTCTTTAAAAACCATGGACTGCAAGTTGGAAGAACCATTTTCTTCGGAAAAAAAAAGACAAGGATTTACTAGGATGGTTACATAATTTCACAGCAAGGAACTTGAGACCTGATGTGAACTGTAATGTTTTGAGACTATGGGTTCCTGCAACATGCAGATGATTCAGAGCTGAGGAGTTGTTTACAAGTGAAGCTGAGTGGCTCTCACCTATTGAGCAAGTTGAAACTGGAAACAAGTTATGGACACACAGACACAGAGAGAGGCAAAAAACAGAAGTGCATGCTGTTGTTCTCCCCAGCAGAAGCTGTCTGTTCTCTGCAGTAGAGAAAGACTCAATTTAAAATTGAAGAAAACTAGTTGCCATTCCTGGAGCAATTGCTGTGAGCTGTGATTTTTGAATTGATAAATTAGAGACATTTTCCAGGTGAATCAGTCACTCTCTACAGCTTACAAACCAGTGAAAACCTCCAGAGGGAAAAAAAACCTACTGAATGCCAAGAACCTGGCTAGCTAAAGCAGGGTTATCTCAAGAATCAGGAAGCAATATCCATTGAACTGACTTTCCACCTTCACAAATAATCTGTTTTCCTTATTTGTTTGTCTCTGTGTGTGTATATAAAGAGGAGTTTACAAACGGATTAGAGTTTTATTTGGTAGTGTTACGTGTCAATGGTTTATCTGAAAGTTTAGACTGATCACTTACGATAAATAATTAGTCTTGTTTAGCACAGAAACTTGATCCATGCTTTCTACCAACTTTTGTCTGAAGGTCAGGGCAACTGTCGTACTGAGCATACCTTAAAAAAAACTTTAACAACTTGGAATAGCAGAACTCAGTTTATGAGATGCTACCCATTGGGTCTAAATAAGAGGGATAACGGCTTTAGGGCATTAACAGCTCCACTGGGAGTGGTGACCCCTACTGAGGCAGGTCAACATGTAGGTGGCCTTGTTGATCTGCACACCAGTTGGAAATTAGTAACATTGAGCAGATCAATTGGGCTGGATGAAAAAATCCTTTCCTTGGGATTAGGACACAGTTTTAGTCATTCGTGCTTGAGGCACAAATCAACGATGCATTGAGCCTCTTGCTCCAAGTTACCTACTGCCTGCTGAAGGCAGGGGAAGGAGGGGTGGCTCTATTCAGCTGATATTGCAGCACATGGCAGGAGGTGAGCACTCAGCTGGCAAAATGCTGAGTAGCTGAGGAGGATATAAAAAAAACCCTTAATTGGAGCCTGAAGTAGTTTAAATTGTAACCTGCTACAATGGTGCAGAAATGAATCCTCTTCTCAAACCTGCCTGTGGAAAGTGTACAACGCCATGTAACGGAAAAGAGAAGAGTTCAAATCATGAAAGATTTCTCCACTATAGTCACAATCAGAAATGAATCTGAAGCTTCAATGTATGTGTTTTTGTTTACAAACAATCAGGCCTACTTTTGGATATCCGAATGATGAACAGTAATGTATGCTAGTGTCAACCAATTACTTCCCTTACTGCGTTGGTGTCAGCGTCATTGTAATCCAGCATTGATTTTTAGAAGCTACAAAGAACCAGTAATACAATACAATGCCTCAAAGAGTAAGAGAAACTGATTAAACAATTATGGGTAGTCTCTTATTGTTGAGCTAAGCCAGTTGTTTGACTGAAAGATTGCATGAATTGTATTTCAAACATAGTTTATATTCAAAATCAAATCTTGTTCTCTAAAAAGCTGTATATAACAAATGTAATATTAAATGAGTGTTAAATGCAGTTTCCATTTAATGGAAGTACAACAGTACCTTTAACATTTATTTAGATAAGAGATGTAAAAGAGAGAAGAGAAATCGAAATGGTGCAGAAAATCATAGAGTTGAAAATGGAAAGGTGATCAAAAATGTTGACAGAAAATTGATTTTTATGGAAAGTTCAATCTTTTTTAAAAAGTATTTAATTATGGTACAATTTATTTTACATTAAAATGTAATAGAAAATAACGGACACGAAACTTCACAGATGATTGGGAAACAAAGACAGAATAGCAAAACAAAATGTAATATTTAATATGTGAATTATTAAGCTAGGTAACAGAAAACATCTGACTGTAAGTTATATTTTTACCATTCATGTTCAAAGCAGATAGCTTTAAATTTCTATATAGAAGGGATACTGGGGGGCTGCCCGTTTGTCCAGAAATGCACAAAAAAAGAGGTGGATTGGGTCATTGCCTCAACCCTTATTTCTAAGAGAGTTTTGGGGAGTCCCCACAGGACTCATCAAGAAGGTTTCTCCAGTTTTACCATGGCCAAGGTCATACTGGAGGGATACAAGTTCCACATTTGCTTCAATAATACGGAAAATGGCAAGACCAACATTGCTCCCCAGTAATTTCCACAGGAAAGTTGTTTTTTTGTTTTTTTCAGCAATTTACCAGAATATTGTTTCAAAACCTAATTAATTGAAATTTTTAAAAAGTAAATAGATATTAAAAGTAATATGTTTGCTTAGAGACTAGCTTGTAGCCAAAACTGGAGTGAACTCATACAGACGATGTTTCACAACTTATTTTATGTCTTTTTTCTGATCCACCATCACATATTACTGTCTTTTGCTCTCTTACAACACAATTCATAGAGCCGATTTAGCCTTGACTCCTTTATAATCTCCCTCTGATCCTTAAGTAATATTAACTCAACTCTCTCTTCTGACGTCCATAGTAGTCTAGCAATTATATTATTTAACTAATCACAGTGAAACTTCTAGAGGCTTAACTAATTCAATATGCCTTCCATCCCTCCCTTTATTCCAGCGTGATGCCTCTGACTCATATTAGTGATTGAACAAGCACTTTTATTTTGGAAGCAAAGTTTCTACAAGTTACTAAGGCTATCGATTTCTCTAATTCTAGTATGCTTTTGCGACACTCACATTGCTCTGCCCCATTAGTGAAAAGATTTTCCTGGACTTTCCACCTGCTTAGTACTGACCACAACCAAAAACACCAGACTTCCAGTCACATGCTGCTAGCACTGCCTGGCATTGGGCCTTATACTACCAGGAAGTGTTATTACGCTACCAAAATCAGTAATCAACAGCCTCGGACTCCTTAGGGAATTTCAATTGGGGCACATTGGAAATAGAAAGCAAAAAAACTTAGGCAAAAGTCATAGGTCGTGCAGACGCTCAGATTATTTGGGGCTCAGAACAGACCAGGTACAATGAGACACTTTGACCAGCTCTTAGCAAGGTTTCTCTCAGAAAAAAACACAGAGAACTTGGGGTGCAGGTTTATAGTTCCCTGAAGGTGGAGTCACCGGTAGACAGGATAGTGAAGAAGGCACCTAGTACACTATCCTAATTGGTCACTGTATTGAGTATATGAGTTAGGAGGTTATGACGCAGCTGTCCAGGACGTTGATTAGAACATTTTTGAAATACTGTGTTAAATTCTAGTCTCCCTGCTATAGGAAAGATGTTGTTAAACTTGAAAGGGTTCAGAAAAGATTTACAGGATGTTGCTGGGTTGAAGGGTTTGAGTTATAGGGAGAGGCTGAATAGGCTGGGGGTATTTTCCATGGAGTGTCAGAGGCTGAGGGGTGACTTTATGGAGGTTTATAAAATCATGAGGGGCATGGATAGAATGAATAGCCAAGGTCTTTTTCCCATGGTAGGGGAATCCAAAACTAGAGGGCATAGGTTTAAGGTGAGCAGGGAAAGATAAAAAACCTAAGGGGGAACTTTTTCATGCAAAGTGTAGTGTATTTATAGATTGAGCTGCCAGAAGAAGTGGTGGTGGTGGGTACAATTACAATATTTAAAAGGCAGCTGAATGGATCCATGAACAGGAAGTGTTTAGACGGGTATGGGCTAAATGCTGGCAAACGAGACCAAATTAATTTTGGATGTGTTGTCAGCATGGATGAGTTGGACCAAAAGGTCTGTTTGCCTGCTGTACAACTCTACTGCTCTATGACGTATAAAGCCTGAAATGTATCTCTTTGATTAGCATGTCAAAGGATATGCGTAAAATTCAAATATGTCTAATAACACCTTCAGTAGATTCGGCAGTTCATTACTGCTTCATTACTTGGGGTATTATTCTGAGGGACCAGCAAAGTTGAAACATTTTCTTGGCCATATTCTCAAAGGTAAACTTTTTCCAAATTTCAAGACCAGACTACATGATTAAGAATACATTGCCTCCAGTTACAGTGAATATGCAACCTACATAATTAATTTTTACGTCTTGATAAGACAGATCAAAATCAAGTGAGGCATACATATTTCTAGTTGACCACTATAGATAATATTCAACCAAACATGTAAGAAATAATGAAGATTTTTTTTCAACTTACTACTACAAGATAGACGAATTCTGTTTCATTTATTGATATCACACTTCAGAGCATTCTGAAGAAGGTTCATTGGGCTTGAAACATTAACTCTGTTTCTATTAATTGTTTAGTGGGTGGTACTTATGGCTCTCCTCAGTATTAATTCTTTCAGATGCAAAGACAACAATATCTAACAATTCCTATTTTAAAATCTTAGTGGAATCTTAACTCATAACCTCTACAGAATACTTTATACACGACCAACTTTTACTCACTATTTACCTAGAAGCAAGCCAGGTTTAGACAAGCTATATGACAGTTATACAAACAGAAGAAAGTTTAATTTTGTTCATTGTACAGTGCAAGGTGGAATTGGCTTCAAGTTGTTCTGCTGCAAGATATGTGGGCAAAGTGGTTTTGGTCCTATATACTCTTTTGTTATTATAGTAGTTGTAAAGAAAATCAATTTTTGATTTCTATTACCCAGTTTTTAATACCTGGAAAGTTTCATACACTATAATGCTTTTAAAGAATGTCATTAAAATAACTAAAACAGTCATGAAGACTGCATCTTTTGTTTGATTTCTACTTTTCTGGAGGTTTCACATACTGAGATGAAAAACTAACCTTCAGATTATCCAGATTGAAAATAAAAACAATGAAACCTGACACAGGTATACATAAATAAAGTGTATTTCAGACAATATATTTTAGGCAGAACAGACAAAATAATGATAGATTCAGAACAGCAGAACAGGAAAGCTTGCTTTTGCTTTGTTTCTCCTTGTGTTTTTCTTTCAGCCTTGCAGAAGATAATACCCAATAAAAAGCACATTGGAGGAATATTCAGTCACTGAGAACTCAAAGGTGCCTACAAATATTGTTACTATGAAAAATAGAAGTCAACAATTAAACAACCATGATCAAAACCTAATACTTCTAGGACTCAAAGCACTTTTAAACTGCATGTTCTCTTTTTGCATTAAACACTAAAAAAATTTCCTGAGCTTGTGTATGTGTCTGATGACATTTTTATTACTCTTCTTCAAGTAAGCAATTCATTTCATCTTCCTCTCATTAAAAAAGTCTTTCAATTGTCTCCTTCATTGTTGAACCAGCAAACTACATTTTAAGTGTGTTACATCTGCATAATAAAAATACTGAAAATCTGTTTTGCTGCAAAGTGAAGGGATTTAAAGAAGGGAGCCAATTCATTCCTCTTCACCAGTTTGCAACATTGTAAAGAAGTACAAGGAGCATACGTTTCCCCCTGTGGTTTGGTGGGAAGGAAGTAAACATTTCCAGTTTTTCCAAGATGTCAGCACAGACTTGTATGGGTTAGCCACCGAAACTGAGAACAGGTTCCTCCAATTGGGTGAACAAAACACTAAACTTTGACCCTTCAAACTGAATCTTTAATTCTCACCACAACTGTTAACGAAGAGACCGAATGATGAACATAAAAATCATGTTGCCAAAATAAAACTGGGCTTTAGCTGCGCGAGAATTTAATGACAGCTGACCACACAGATTTCAACAGAAAAGTTATTTTATGAACAATGTACAGTATACAGCCTGATATGACTGTGGTTAAAAGTAGTGCATCTTCCATATGTATATATCACTGCCAAATTTCCCTCATGGACAAGACTAATGGATCCAGCAAAGCCACCATCCCATTCTGTGCTTTAAACTTTTGTCCCAAGCAGTATTGAAATTTGACATTTTAATGGAAATTTCCCCTTCCTAACTTCACTTCAGGTTCAATATGCTGATTATTATCAGAGAGAACCCAGCAGGGAAGATCCAGGGAGAAGAAATTTAAAATCACCAGCAAAAGTCAACAATCAAATAGGAGGCATAAATGATCATTTAACTATATCACAGGAACACGACAGTACTGTTTACATCAGAGTACAACGGGATCTTGATCACGTGGGCCAATGGGCCAAAGAGTGGCAGATGGAGTTTACTTGTGATAAATGTGAGATGCTGCATTTTGGAAAGGCAAAACAGGGCAGAACTTATAAACTTAATGGTAATGCCCTGGGGGGTGTTCCCTAACAAAGAGACCTTGGAGTGCAGGTTCATAGTTCCTTGAAAGTGGAGTCGCAGGTAGACAGGATAGTGAAAAAGGCGTTTGATATGCTTGCCTTTATTGGTCAGTGCATTGAATATACTAATTGGGAGGTCATGTTGTGGCTATACAGGATATTAGTTCGGCCACTTTTGGAGTATTGCGTGCATTCTGGTCTCCCTCCTATAGGAAGGATGTTGTGAAACTAGAAAGGGGTCAGAAAAGATTTACAAGTATGTTGCCAGGTTTGGAGAGTTTGAGCTATAGGGAGAGGCTGAATAGGCTGGGGCTATTTTCCCGGGCACATCAGGGGCTGAGGGGTGACCATATAGTTGTTTATAAAATCATCAGAGGCATGGATAGAGTAAATAGACAAGGTCTTTTCCCCAGGGTGGGGTAGTCCAAAACTGGAGGGCATAGGCCTAAGGTGAGAGGGGAAATGTTTTAACAAGGATCTGTAGCACGGGTTGCTGCTGGAGTTGTTGGTTGGTTTGTCGAGCTGACTAGTTTTCATGCAAACGTATCATCTCCCTTCTCAGTGACATCGTCAGTGCTATGTAGCCTCCGTGAGAGGGGAAAATTTAAAAGGAACCTAAGGGGCAACGTTTTCACACAGAGAGTGGTGCGTATATGGAATGAGCTGCCAGAGGAAGTGGTGGAGACTGGAACAATTACAACATTTAAAAGGCATCTGGATGGGTATATGAATAGAAAGGGTTTAGAGGGAAATGGGCCAAATGCTGGCAAATGGGATTAGATTTATCTAGGATATCTGTTCGGCATGGACGAGTTAGACCGAAGGGTCTGCTTCCATGTAGTACTTCTCTATGACTCTATGACTCTGTTTCTGGGTCACCATGCTGTAAGGTAGGAGCATTGTAACTGATGTGAATATAACAGTATCACACAGTTAAAATCACCATGGAAATTCTTACAGCCCCATTCCTGTTTCATTCTGTTCCGCTGCTACATTAACTAGACTTTTTTGTGGCCAAAGCACTTGTCTAATTTAGGCGCTATCTTCATTAATGCATAGATCCTGGAATGTGATTAAGGCTCAGATGGAGCACTATCATGCCCAAATTGCTCACAGCCATAGAATCAATTAAATCTGTCACGGAAGACATGAAGGCCTGAAAAATTAAAGGGTTAAATTTATCACAGAAGGTGTAGGAGATGCAGCTCTCCCTGGGATGCAGAAGAAAAGTCTGGGTTGCTGACTTTACTATCCGCCCTCTTTCCCAACTCTCCCATCTCCCATGATTTACCTGAGTGCCAGTAAGTGGCTTCATATACCTATGCTTTACCTGCTTGATGCAATATCCACATCAGACGTTGACCAGCAGAACATAAATGAGGTTCAAGAATTAAAATAGCCCATGTCTCAAATTGATGTTACAGGTGGAGGGCTGTTGGCATGCGCTCCTGCCTGCTGCCTACCAAGATCTACTCCTAGTTACATTCCTCCCATTCCCAACATGAAGTTGATACTTGCTGCACTTTGCAATTTTTGCATTAATCTTCAGATGGTCAATGATGTTTCTTTCCTTTGGCATGGATTTCAAAAGAATCAGCTTGCACACAGATATTTATGTAGCCAGTGCTTTCTTCCAAAATACTTCCATCAAATTGAAAAAATCTGTAATAACTTTTCTCAAAAATAATCTGCTGTGAAGGTGAAATTAAACTGTTTTCCTGAATAAGTGTTTACCTGGAAGTGCAAGTTCTTTATTAAAAAATGCTCACAATCAAAATGCGAACAATCAACACAATCAGAAAGATTATAGTTAAAACATTGAAATGGAAATCCAGGAGTGCTTCATTCAGATCTAAACAAATTTACTTATCTTATTTTTTTTTGTCAGAGGCCACAACAATTTTAAGCTTTATGTCATGACCAATAACATACTTTAGATTTTATGCACTTCCAACAAGTCAAAACCAAAAGGACACAATTGCTAGTTACAGCTTAAAAACAAATAAGATAGCACAGGAAGCCATGTTAAGAGAAAATACATGTCCGTATTAATGAAGTCTTACAGCTCTACAGAAAATTAAGGCTAATACATACTGTACTGAATCTCTGTTCCTCAACTTGGCCTATTCTCTTCCGAGTTCTTCGCTTTCTCCGAAAGTCAATGCTATGATCTCTTTTGAAAACTTTAACTCTGAAACTCATGTTTGTATTCACATCCACAGAAAAGCCAAATGGCAATTTGATCTAAAAATGGCTGCAGACTCTCAGGTTGAAGAGAGTACAGAATCTGCTTTTACATAGTCAGTTGCTGCAGAAGGGGAAGTACGTAAATGTACATGAGAAACCTATGTCACAGCACAAATGTACAGAAGGAAACAAAAACCAAAACTCACATCATTATCTGGTGACACAATATAGATCATACTGCAGACAGTTAATTCTTCCAACAGAAATAATCCTGACACCTTTTTGTTAAGAATAGACAAATAAATCCTAGTTCTTTGCCAGATTAAACTGGTAAAATAGTTAACAATGTCAAGAACAAAATGTAACAATGTACTATGATATATCATTCAGCTCTTCTGCCGAGACATGATGTCTGGAAGAGAAGTGGCTAAAATTTCCATTGAGCTTTCCTTCACAAAATCCATCAATATTCCAGAGTATTAAATCTCACCATACAATCTTCTGAAATCTAATCTGAATATTTGCAAATCACATATAGCATTTCCGTATAGTATTTATAGTGGCACAAGAGTTAGTCTGTCCCACAGAGGGTTTGATTCTCCAGACAAATAATTATTCCCAAAATATACAACTCTAAGCTGAATAAAATAGTTGTGCTTTTAAATCTTCATTAGTCTTCCATTGAAAATACTTCTCGTAAGAATCTATTCCATATATTCTGAACATTTAAGGAACAAAAAAAGCAAAAGTCCATAAGACTGAGTACAGAATATGGATGAGCAAAAATATTGAGCAGAATTTTAACTGCCAAGAGGGGGCAGGCTTGGGTGCAGGTGTGAGAATGCGCTGGATTTTCTGAGGAGTGGTAACCACAGGTTATTTACATTAGAAAACAGATTTCTTTCATAAATGCTGCAGAAATGCAGAGCATAACTTCAATCCAACGGTGTCCTCAAAGTGCAGTATAGTCAAAGGAAGTCAAGCCTTTTCACATAGCAGTGGTCGCTGCATTTTGTGAGCGAAATATCCAGCAGCATGGCCAGTTTGATAGCCTCAGTGAAAGGGTAAATATGTAAGTGTGAAGTTACAGCACCAGTCAGTAGGGTGCCAGGCAAGTGATTCAGTACTTAGGCTAGCAGGAGGTAAGTGTTCTGGGCAGGGGATCTGACATTTTGGGTGAGGGGGAGGGAACGTGACATGTCCCAAGAGGATGTTGGGTCCTGCAGCAGGGGAGAGGGGAGGTACCGGATCAGGCATTTGGGAATGTAAGGGGTCTAGGGAAATGTAGTTGGGTGATAAATGGTAAGTTGGAGGACCAGATTAATAGTTCCCCATGAGTTAGAGTAGGTTTCAAATGGTCTAACTTCTCTTAGGTAACTTAACTATTAACTTAACTTCAGTGGAACCCTCTGAATTTTCAGACTTCGATATTTTTACAGGGTTCCAGAGAGCAGGGGAATTGCCCAACGGAATCTTCAATTTCCTCCACAATTCAATGAGATCATGGCTGACCTGATTAACCTTAACCTTACTTTCCTGCCTTTTTCTCATAACCCTTGATTCGCTTACTGATTAAAATCTGTCAATCCCAGCCTTGAATATACTTAATGACCCACCATGAGAAGCCATCTGGAGTAAAGAATTCCACAGATTTGCCACCTTCTGAGATAAAATACCTCCTTATCTTTGTCTTAAATGGGCGATCCCTTACTCTGAGATCCTCTGGTCTTAGACTCTCCTATAAGGGGAAACAACTTTTCATCACCTATGCTGCCAAGCCCCCTAAGAATACTATAGCACAGCAGTCTCCTCTCATTCTTCTAAATCCCAATGAGTACAAGTCCAATCTACTCAACCTCTTCTCAAAAGAAATTCCCTCCATACCCAGAATCAATCTATGAACCTTCTCTGGACTGCTTCCAATATCAGTATTTCTGTTCGTACAGAAGGGGAAGAAAGCTATTCACAGTATACCAGCTGTGGTCTGACCAGTGTCTTAGACAGTGTTAGCAAGACATCTCTATTTTTATACACCATTCCCTTTTAAGTAAAGGCCAACCATCCATTTGCTTTTCCTATTACCCACTGAACTTGAATGCTAACTTTTTGTGATTCATGCACAAGAGCCCCAAATTCCCTTTGTCCTGCAGATTTTTGCAGTCCTCCCATCCAAGTCTGCTTGGTTAGACAAGCTGGCTTATTCCTGCCACTATTGGAAAACGTCACTTTAACCCCACAGTTCCCACAGGAGGACTTCCAGTTAAGCATAAAAGACTGGATAGCATCCATCACAGGTCTCCTTCCCTTTCCTCAGGATAAGGAAGCCTCAGGAATCATTATACAGTTCAGCTATTCGGACATTGAAAGAATTTCTAGAGATCATTCCTTGGATAGATTCAGAGCAACATCATGTCTGCCCTACCCGACTGGCTGGGAAACTTAAAAGTAGTATGTTAATACTGTATCTAAATTATAGAATTACAAACGGGTACTTGGCTTGCTACCAAGTCCCTCTCTTAGTGCATGTACAGATTCGTTAAGATTGCAGTCAGCTAATATTATTGAACTGATCAATGTGACAGAAATTCAACGAGAAATCACATTACAGTATTTAATAAGTGGAACATACAGAATAGGCATACAACTTACTGAAATATCCAAAAATACAGTGAGTTAGATTAAATTGCAAAGCATTCAAATGTACTTATTTCTTGAGCTATACAATCTGAGTGATTATTAAGCTTGATCTCACTCCAGACAACTGTACACTTTTTAACCTTTCCAAATAATCGTATATAACTAAGAGTACATTTATAAATGTTAAATCATGACAGGGATTAATACCACAAACCACATTATATTTTGCTTAATACCATGCAAGTATACAGGAAATATTGAGCTTTGTCCATGATCGTGCACATCACTAATTTCGCATTTCCTGTGTCTCCATTTCACAGAGAGCCAAATGCAAAAATGTTATATACTTTAAATCATCACTAATAGCACTTTATATATATTAATAGGTGAAGTTACTATCCAATAAAAATTTATCTCAGTAAAAAACAACAATTGTAAACTAAAATCCTCAAATTAAATTAAGTAGTGCTTTTTTTTCCATTTGGTAAGATCAAAGTGATGAATAAACATTCCATGAAAAACTTGCAGATATTCTGTGGCAAAGTTAATTTTATCACAGCATAATTGTTCTACAACATGAGGGCTGATCTGACAAACATTAAAAACTGAAATGCTAGGGCACTGATTTCCAAAAGGTCAAGTTTTATCAGTGTTTTGGAATATTAAATTGGAAACTTGAATCTTCTTGCAGTCTGTGATGTGAGCTATGGTGAAACGTGTGACAGAATCAGGTGACAAGTCCAGCAAAATCCATCACTCCATGTTAAGCTTTCTACAAGCAGTGTGCTGTGTTTCTCATCAGACAGCAGTGAAATGCCAATTTATAGGGATTAACATTTGTTAAACACCTTATTAATGCCACAATTAAACCAACGGGTACCTGGAAGATTTTGCTCACTGCTTGTTCCAAATGACCTCAACCTTGGACAGTGAGCGACAATATCTCAGGGCACAAACCATGGGCACCAGCCACACGCACCATTTGTCCAAGGACATTGGCATTTGACATCTACCCATCACAACCATCATGGTACCTCTCCAATGTACTGGTAGGCCAACTTAGGAAGCACAGATATGCATTGCAGGCAAACAGGCAACTGACATTGAGAAGGCTGCAGCAGGGACAGTTTGCATGCAGAGACTAGGCTGCAACTCAGTGCTGCTCATTTGCACACTTAATGCTCACTCACATGATGCCTACCTGCATACTCTCACCATCCATGCTCTGTCTTGCCAAGCTATGCTGTACTATACCTGTTAACATGTTGGTGCTTCAGCCAGAGCCAGAGGCTGTCATCACTGTCATTTTGAGGTGCTCTTTAGAGCAGACACAGAGACAGCCTTATCTGTATGGAACAATCCTAAAAAGGGCACATCTTGGTGAAGGGAATACTGAGATATCAATTTAACATCTACAGTATGTGCCATGTGCCTGCATGGCAAACACGCTGCATGTTTATTCAACGAAATGACCACGTCAGAAACTGGTGGGTGTTAGTCCTCAGTCCAATCAAAGGGGTGCGCAGTCGATCAGTCATGGGCACAGTCCACACACAGTTCAGGGCCTTTGACACAGTCAGTCATCCACTTGGGATGCTCATCACGGGGTATGTCCCAGAACAGTCCAAGGGGTGTCAGCAGTCTGTCCTGTAGAACCAGCACAAGCAATCGTGGAATTGCATATCAGCAATCATATCTAGGGGCATCTACACCCAGGGTGGGAGGAATAAGTGTCAGTTTGAGGGGTGAAAGTGTTTGTTGGATGCCCCAAGATTGGAGCAACAAAAATATAAAGGAGGCATTTGCAAAACCTATTTACGTTTAATTTGCAAATCATTTAATTGTCCATTTGCTATGTATGTAGAGTGAGGGCGTTTAGGGGTGAGATGCTGGTCAAAGGCAATTTGCTACATGCAAATGGTCCTTGCAAATCGAACTCAGGTGTCTCAATTATTTTGAAATGATCGGCAATAACTGCACGAAAGGTCACTGCTGGCTGAAGGGAAGCCACTTTTTGTGCAACTTCCAAGGGTCCTATGTAAGCCACACAACTTCGCTTCTTCATCTGCAATATTAAATGCTATGATGGTCTGTCCTGAATGCGGTGTGTGGTTTAGTGTTTCATGTGTGTTCACAGTTGGTACAGCGTTGCAGGCACTCCCTTCTCAGTGACATTGGGTAGATGCAACACCTTCCCAAATTGTTTCAAAATGGAGCTTGAACATGGAATCCGTAATGTGTGGAAGCAGGCCATTCAGTCACTGAGTCCAAACCAACCCCAAAGAGTATCACACCCAGACTCAACCCCCAACCCTATCCCTGTAACCCTGCATTTCCTATGGCTAATCCACCTAACTTGCTCTATGGGCAGTTTATCATGGCCAATCCACCTAACCTGCACATCTTTGGATTGTGGGAGGAAACTGGTGCACCCAGAGGAAACCCACACAGACATGGGGAGAATGTGCAATCTCCACACAGATAGTTGCCTGAAGGTGGAATCAAACCTGGGCTACTGGTGCTGTGAGGCAGCAGTGCTAACCACTGAGCCACTCTCTGCTCCCCCATGTTGCCTGTTAACCATGTCTCACTGTGTGGTGAAGTGTACTCAACACTCATCTGCAGGGTAGGCCACCTATGGCTATACTCAGGTTGTATAAAACCTTTCACTTCTTCTGTGCCCCATTTAGTCCTTTCGCAAAGGACCAGGGCCAACAGCAGACCCAGGGGACAGCAGCAGGCCTAGTCGCCAACAGCAGGCCCAGGAGGCTGCAGCAGGCCCAGAGGGTAGCAGCAGGCCCAGGAGGCAGCAGTAGGCCCAGGAGGCAGCAGTAGGCCCAGGGACAACAGCAGGCCCAGGAGGCAGCAGTAGGCCAGGGCCAACAGCAGGCCCAGGAGGCAGCAGCAGGCCCAGGGGACAGCAGCAGGCCTAGGGGGCGGCAGCAGGCCCAGGGGACAGCAGCAGGTCCGGGGGGGCGGCAGATGGCCAAGGGGGCAGCAGCAGGCCTAGGGGCCGCAGCAGCAGGCCAGTGTGGGGGATGAAGAGCACCCAGCTCAGGGAGAGGTTGCAGCCATACAGCCCCTGAGGATCTGCAGGGTCAGTGGGAGACACAAAGATTTCTGGCCCCATCTCCATTTCCTAGGAATACGAGAAGCACGCTGCTGATGCAAGCTGCCTTCACCCCAGGAAAAAGTGATGGAATTGTGCTGGATACTGGAGTGGGACCTAAGGGCTGCAGCGGTGGGAGGCTGTCCATTCCTGGTGGTTGTGAAGATTACTGAGGCTTGGAAATTCTATCAGAATGTCTCCTTTCAGGGAGTCATGGTTGACCTGTGTGGATTCTATCAAATGTTCACCTACATCAGGACAGTAATCGATGTGCAAGATCACACATCAGTTTGCTCCCCCAAGATGAGGTCAGTGCTGCGGACCAGGCAGTGGAATTCAGGATCATAGCTGGCTTCCCCCAAGTGAAGCGTGTATACACATGACACTGAGAGGGCCGCATGACAACTATACAGAATTCATCTACAGGAAGGTTAGTTTAATTACTGTTCGAGAGATCACTGTGATCACTTCCTGGGGCTTTGTGCCAACTACCTTGGCAGCTGCCTTGCAGAGCATTGTCATGCACCTGGTGCCTTTGAGGATCTAAGGGCCTTACAAGGCTGGTCACTGGGGGACAATGGATGCCCACTGCAACCATGACTCAGAGGACCATTGCATAATCCCCGAATGATTGGAGTGAAGATATAATAAAGGTAAAGGTAAAGTCGCCATAATCCCAGAGGAACGTAGGGCTGCATTCTCATTAGAGAAAGGTGACTGATATAATGCCGCTGATGTCTCAACAAAGGCCATGATGGAGCTCAGTACAGGGCTGCTGAAGATGTTGTTCTGCTCTTTGGAGGAGAGGCCCTCCAGTACAGTGTGAACAGAATGAGCTGCATCATCTTGCTGCACTGTGCTCTGCACAATTGAAGCAGGCAACAAGGGAATTAAACTAACCTTCCTATTGATGAATTCTGTATAGTTGTCATATGGCCCTCTCAGTGTCATATGTGTACATGGATGCTGAGAAATTAGGGAAACTGGAGCTGAGGATAGGGACAAAACCACTGGGGAGGAGTAAGCTGGCATTGTCCATGACAGTGCTCAGCTGCAATAGTTGCTACAATCCAGACACAGCCTCATCGAAACCTGCTTCCAGCAGAAGAGAATTGGGTGCAGCATACTATCATTGACTGTTAATTTCTGTTAATTTTTAATGCCAGAATCTGATTGGTATTGTGGGGCTGCAGTTCAGCCTCTGTTGGCTTCATTTCTGTTTCTTTTTCCTTTCTGTAAATAAAAGTTCATGTTTGTGTTTCAAATTGTCTGATTGCTTGCCAGTTTGTGATGTTCCCTTACTGGACGATGAAAAGATGCATGTCTAGAGCGGGCATTAGGGAGAAGGTAGCATTGACTTAGAGAGGTTTTTCAGATGGGCTACAGTTAAGGACAGGTAAACTGTGAAATGTGGTCATTAAACAGCAACTAAAGTGACAGAATGTGTGTGGGAGTGTCAGTCATGCCAGCTTTATGATTTCTGTGACATTATCCTTCCAGTGAGGGGTAATGCCAGATTGTCGATGCTTGTCTGGGTGAAGAGTGGCCCTTCAAAGACAGCAAGAGATGCCTTCTGAATTGGATTATAGTGAAGGTTATAGATTATAGCAAGGTGTTTCAGCATGTAGTAAGATGGGACAACAATGGGATATGAGGGACATCCTGGGGTTTGGTGGGTAAATAAGACAGGGCAAGCTATGTCACTAGGCTTACAGCAAAAACCCTCGAAAAAACTCAACACAACTTGGACTTAGCCAAATATGCATAATAATATTTCTGAGATAAAAACTTTGCTATTGCAGAATTCAGTGAAAATTAAAAGTCAGGTGCTTTCTTTATTTTTGCATCCATCTCACAATTCACTTTGTTTTCATAATGTTACATTTAGTGTATTTTGCCTCACCAATGTAATGAGTTGTTAAACTTTGGATCACCTTTTTAAAAAATATTTTCCTAAACACCTTGGATAAGGCCCATTTTTGGCAAGTTTTGTGCGGGGTGTAATGGAGGAATAGCGCCATCTCAGAGGCAGGCTCACCACGCTGTATGGAATGGCTCATCTCATTGACTCATACAGCACAGAAACAGACCCTTTGGTCCAACTAGTCCATGCCAACCAGGTTTCTCAAACTAAACTACTCCCATTTGCCTGCGTTTGGCCCATATCCCTCTAAACCTTTCCTATACATGTACCTGTCCAAATGTCTTTTAAATGTTGTCACTGTACCTGCACTTACCATTTCCGCTGGCAGATCATTCCACATACGAACCACCCTCTGTGTGAAAACGTTGTTCTCAGGTCCCTTATAAATCTTTCTCCTCTTGCCTTAAAATTATGCCCTCTGGTTTTGAACTCCCCCACCCTAGGGATAAGATCCTTGCTATTCACCTTATCTTTGTCCCACATGATTTTAGAAACCTCTGTAAGGTCACCCTCAACCTACTACCTTCCAGTGAAAGAAGCCTCAGCCTATCCACCCTCTCCTTATAATTCAAACCCTTCAGTCCTGGTAACATCCTTGTAAATCTTTACTGCACCCTCTCCAATTTAATAATATTATTAATTTAGTATTAATTTAATCTCCTATTGGTTTGCACCTCCACCCAACTCTCATCCGTGGATCCATGTAGCTGTCAACACCTGACAATGGGCACACCCCAATATACCACTTCAATGGTTGGGCCAAACTGGGTAAAGGTAGCGATCAGGTCTCCTCCCCTCAGAAACTTAGTGATTTGGCAACCACAAAAACAGAAACAGCTGCAGAAACTCAGCAGGTCTGCCATCATCTGTGGAGTGAAAGCACAGTTAATGGTCTGAGTCAAGTGACCTTCTTCAGAACTGATTTGTCTATCCTGGCGCATGAAGACTGATTCCAGCGGATCGGTCTCATCAACCCTGTCCAAGGTTTAAAGGTCTTGAAGACAATGTTATGGAAACATTGAGCTTGACAAGATGCAGCAGATGTCTTGATTATATCTGGATTTTTCTCAACTGCCTGGACATGTCTTGCCATTAGCCCAAGATAGGCTGGGATGGGAGAGCGAGACAATGTACAACTCTCCCTCGCTCTAATCCAATTTACCCCTGCAAGCCATATTGATCATCATTCTTTCATCTGTCATCCATCAAGGCTTAAGTCCTGTGGCAATGAGTGAGCAACAGAGTAGCAGCTGGGGATTTACTGGGAGACCTGTAACTACAAATGTACACACTGACATCTCAGACTGTATGGCCTTTTTTTTTCTTACAACTCATATCTACCTCTTTATTTCTCTACAAAGACATCCGTATTGTGTCTGTAGTAAGATATACCACAAGTCGATTTCCCTTAAATGACACAGTTCCTTAATTCCATCTTTACTTCTAATGCCCAAGTCTTTAAACCTTTATGATTATCAGCATAACAATGGACCAAATGGTAGATATTTGTAGATTTCAGACCAACATGTTACAGAAATATTATTACACACCTCGGGAGGAGGTAGGACTTGAACCTGGGCCTTGAACCCTGGAACAGTTTGTACCAGAACTAAAATTGTAGAAACTATCTTCATGGGAGGCATTTTAAATCAATTCCCTTAAAGAGGCAACATTTATTAATAATCCATTTTATAAATTTTGAAAGTATTCAATTTTACAGTTTGTTGTACTATTTTCCCACTGTTTCTTGTTTCAGCACAAACCCAAGTTAAGTATGGTCCCATGCTGGAAACCCCTCAATTTTTATCAGGTTGATCTGCTCTTATAGCCTCATGTAATCAATTAGAGACCTAAAGATTGAAGGCATCAGCAATCAACAGCATTCTCTGCATCTTCAAAACAAAATGACAGCAACTTCGTCCACTCTTAGAAGAAGTGATTAGAATTATGCAAATGCAAAATAAATTCTAGTTAGCATGAAACACAAGCTAAACAGCAAACAAAAGAAAAGAAAGCTTATCTTAAAACTAAAAAAGTAAGCCATGTTATGAAATTAAAATGTTGGTCAGGAACAAACCATGGAGTGAGTCTTTTGGTGCTTGAGCACAATTCGTTTGCATGCATTTTGTCAATTCCCATCTTAACATTAAAAATTAACTTGAGTCACTTCAAATTATATTTTCTAAATGAAATAAACCCAATCTCTCTAACTTGTCATTAAGGGGTCAGAACTGCCCAGTAATAAAACCACCTCTTGTATTCTATTTTTCTGCACCCTTTGAAGATTTTCTGTTCATTAAGCAGATGATTTAAGTCAAGAACAAAACATCATCCATTCCAACTATCTGATATCAGCATCAACCTTTGCAGCTCAAGTATAATTATGCTATAATTACAGGTGAACTTAAGGTTTCCTCAATAATTTTCCTGAAATGACAACACATATAGCACCCACCACTGTACATTTTCCAATTCCTATACCGATCAACTTCAGAAATTGATCATTTAGTTGAATTAAAACATGATTAGGCAGCTTTTATGCTGTGGGAATTTGGAACTGTAAAGACTACCCAGACTTATTTGAGGCATTGTTTTTGCAGCTGACAAACTTTCATAGAGTCATAGAATCCTTACAGTGTGGAAGCAAGCCCATTGAGTCCACACTGACCCTCCGAACAGCATCCCACCCAGACCCAACTCCTACCCTATCCCTGTAACTGCATTGCCCATGGCTAATCCATCTAGCTTGCACTTCCCTTAAATCTACATAATGCATATATTTACTGCTTATGGTCATTTGCCTTCTCAATAATAACTGCATACTGATCCAGTTCGACCTGAATCTGGCATCTTTTTATCATAGTTAACCGAGCAATTTAAAGTATTTTTTATTTGATCTCACAATATGGTGGAATAAATTGCCTATAAAATGGCATTGATAAACCCTTTTCTTAAACTTTATTGGCAATACTGTTTCTATGACAAAGTTTGATAGGGCAGTCCAGGTTTTTGACCCAACAGTAATGATGGATGAGTAATATATATCTCAATCAAGATGCCATATAATTTGGATGGGTATTGCAGGTGCTGAGATGATCTTTGTGCTTTACTCATTCTCAAAGTAGGTTTTATGCTTAAAGAAGGCCCTGATGGAGTAAATTTGGTGAGGTTTTGGATTTCATTCAGCAGCTGATTTGGAGTGTTGTTGAAGTTTGTGAGAAATTACATTAATAATGGGTTCAATCTCAAGGACTTTGAGCAAATGGATTGCGCTGTTCTGGATGGTGTCAAACATTTTAGAGTGGATCCAGTTGAATGCGAATCTGTCATCGCATATGGGACTTGAGCATTGCAGAAAATGAAAAGGAACTGAACATCAGAAGATGAACGACTTGACAGTATAGCTTGTCTCTGCCTCACATTTGTAACAAGCATACTGTTATAACTCTTCTAGCTCACCTGGAGGTCAGTGCTGAGGATCTAGATGTTTGTGAGTAAACTTACAGCAACATTGAAAATCAGGAAGAGGTGGTTGAGACTTTTCTTCCCAATTATTTATTATATACTGCTGAATTCCACACTAAACCAATTGTTAATATACTGAGATTCAACAGACGAACTGGAAATCTAGGTGTGCATGACCATCATCTAAGAAAACAAGCTGCAACAGTACAGCAAAAAAATTCTCTTCATTTTACATCCATTTTAAGTTAGGTACATGAGGACAAAACTGCACAAATCACAATCAGAATAGACTGCATTCAAGTGGAAACTGAGAATTTGATGATAGGAGGGAGGTACATGTTATGCCTAACTCAAAGCAGTGGAGCAGCAGACACCAGATGAGCATAGATTAGCAAAATTTTTAAATGGCTAATGTTTAGGCTGTTTGTGTTTAGTATCTCAGTGATTCTTATTAAGCTCAAACAAATAATTAACTTGTCTTTGATTAGTTCAATTTGGGGAAGGAAAATAGCAATGGAATTATCTAACAGTGAATACATTAAAAATAAACTCTTCAATATAAGGTCATCATACATTTCTAATTAAAATGGACTAACAGTTACAACTGAGTGCCACATGTCCAGGAAGTGCCTCAAGCTGGTCAAACAGGCTCTGTGGGTTTCTAAGCTTGAGAAGCCACTTGACTTAGTGCAGGTCATGCGCATGGATGACTGTTTCCTGGTTCCATTACAACCAGAAAGAGTTCAGACTAGCATTTGGCGGCCACTGCACACCCAGAAGGACAGGAAGAGGAAGTGCAGGAATCCTTCAAAAGTACAGCATTCTCAAATTGCTATTCAGCATTGAACGTTAGTGAATAGAGGTACTGAGTCTGGCACAGCAAGGCTAAAGACAACATACAGTGGCAAAACGACACGTAGGAATACAGTATTAATTGGGAAACATGAAGAAACATGATGGAAAGGGTGCAGAATATTCTGAGGGAATAAAGTGAAGTCATGAGAGACGTGGCCTATGTTGGGACCAATTACACATGGAAGAAGAGTGCCCACTTGTCAAGGAGTTAAGGAAGAAGTTAAAAAAGCAGGACTCCAGAAAAAAGGAGTAGTCTTAGGGTTACTACTTGTATCATGCACTAGCAAGGCTATAAATAGGAGGATAGGGCAAGCTAATAAGCTACTGAAGAAGTGGTGCAGGCTTCAAAATCTTCAGTGCAAGAACATGGTCTCTCAACAAAGATAAATGGCAACAAAGCGGGGAAGGTGGACCTTGATTGCTCATATGGTGTGAGGAAGGTCATCTGGAAAGTATATTTTAGCACATCCTGTAGTTCCCTAATAACTCTGTCATTGAGCCTTCCATATGGCCCATCATATCTTTCAGGATACTGTTGATGATCATCAGCTTCTGCAACATCCTATTTATCTGAGGATACTTCATGCTGCACTGTATGCTCATTTATCAGGGCCTTCCTCCTTCTCAGCACCCAGTTACACAGAGTGCAGCAGACCTCTATAAATCTGGAACAAGGAGACTCTCACCGGGTCATATTGAAGGGTCACATCAGAATAATGCAGGCAACTGAATCTCATCTTCAATAGATCTATAGTCTTCCTGATGGTGGCTCAGGTTACACATTGGTTAGTGTTTTAAATCTCTTCTGCTTTGGTCCTGAGGCTCCTCGCTGATATTAGTAGACATCTTTTTAATGAGTTGCTCTTATTACCAAGAGTTCAACCTTCAAGGCAGACAGCAAGGAGATGCAGGAAAATGTAAAAGCTCTGGCACCTGGGAGTATCAAAGTATGTAGGTTTCGTGGTTGCTATCAGGTTAATGCTCAAACATCTCCAGGATTCTTTGCAAAGGCTGTAGACCTTGCTAGTGAAGGTTACTGATAGGTCCATACAAGATTCTATAATGCCATGCATTTGGGAAATCTTGTAAGCCCCTGGAATGAATCATACGGACATATAAATTAGGAGCAGGAGGCCACTCAGCCCACCAAGGCTGCTCCAACATTCAATACGATTTGTCTCATTATTCTACTTTTCAGCCTACCCCTCCTTCCCTGATAACCTTTCATCACCTCCCTCATCATAAATCTATCTTTAATTTGCCATAATGAGGATCTGGCTTGAAAATGTTCAAAGGCTCTGTTTCAACTTCCTTTTCATGGACTGAGTTCCAAAGATTTATAAGCCTCTATGAGAAAATATTCTCCTGATTTCTACCTTAAGAAGTGAATATTTCTGTCTTTAAAAATCTCATTTTAAAACAGTGACTTCTAGTCCTGGATTCTCTGTTGGAAGTGGAAACTAACTTTCTACATCCACTCTGTGAAAACCAGTCAGGATCTTATTTGTTTCAGTCAAATTACATCTTACTCTTCTAAACACCAGCAGATACGAGCCTAGCCTGTCCAACCTTTCCTCATAAGGCAACACACCCACTACAAACATAAAAGTGGTGTCCAAAGTACTTCAAACAAATTTGCATCCTTCATTAAATAGGAGGCCAAAACTACAAGCAATACCTCAGATGTGATCTCACAAATGACCCGTATCAATTAAATATTACCTTCATAGTGTTACATTGAATTCTTTTCACAATAAATGACAACATTCTATTACCTTTCCTTATTCCTTGCTGTACCTGCATCCTAACCTTCTATGATTTATGCACTTGGACACCCAGATCCTTAATTATCTCAGAGTATTAAAGTCTTTCAGTATTTAGATCATATCCTTCTTTATCATTCTTTTGACCAAAATGGAGAATTTCATATTTTCTCACATTATACTCTATTCACCAGATCTTTGCTCACTCACTAAACCTATCAATATCTTTCTTGTATCTTCCTCATACCCTCGACACAAATTACCTTGCAGGTGACATTAAAATTACCCAGGTGATAGCAAAGAGGATGTCTGTCAGTTCCAGTAAGAAATCAATGGGTTGAATGGGTAGAAAAATGGCAAATGGAACTCAATAAGGAAAAATGTGAGGTAATACTTCTAGGGCTACAAACAGAGCAATGTAATGCACAACAAATGGGAGGTTATTCAGATGGGCAGAGCGAGTAAGAGATCTTGGAGTTCATGTCCACAGGGCTTTGAACATGGAAGGATAAAATGGCATATGGAATGCTTTGCTTCATTGGGCAAAATATTGCATGCAAGAGCAGGGATGTAATACTGGAACAAATAAGACATTGGTTAGGCCAAGGCTGGAATTTTGTCAACAAAAGGATGAAATTACTTCAGAGAGATTATGGAGGAGATTGACAATAATTTGCCTGGACTTGAATATTGCAGTTATGAGGAAAGATTTGATAGGCTCGGGTGTTGTCCTTCAAATGTAAGAGGCTGAGAGGTGACTTAAATCAAGGTCTGTAAAATAATGAGGGGCTTGGATAGACTGGACAGGGAAAACTTTTTTATCCTAGCAAGAAAAATGTTTAGTATGGGACACAGATTGAAAGTGATTGGGAGAGCATTCAGCTGGCAATATAGAGGTTTGATTCCAAAGACCTGGATACCTGAACTCGCACAACGTGCATCATCTCTCAGACCATTCATACCCTCATCATCTCAGGAGACCTCCGCCCCACCCACAGCCTCCAACCTCATCGTTCCCCAACCCCACAGCACCTAGTTCTACCTCCTTCCCAAAACCCACAAACCTGACTGCCCCAATCAACCCATTATCTCTACCTGCTCCTGCCCCACTGATCTCATCTTCGCTTACCTTGACTCTGTCTTTTACCCCTGGTTCAGGAACTCCCACCTACATTCGGGACACTACTCATACCCTCCATCTCCTCCAAAACTTTCAATTCCCCGGCCCCCAAAAACCTCATCTTCACCCTGGATATCCAGCCCCTGTAGATTTGTATTCCCCATGCAGATGACCTAAAAACCCTCTATTCCTTCCTCTCCCGCAGGTCCAACTAGTCCCCCTGCACTGACACCCTCATCCGCCTAATGGAACTTGTCCTTACCCTGAATGACTTCTCCTTTAACTCCTCCCACTTCCTACATACTAAAGGGGTGGCTATGGGCACCTGCATGGGTTCAAGCTACACTGCCTCTTTGTAGAATACATCGAACAGTCCCCTTTCTGCTGTTACCCTGACACTATCCCCCACCTCTTCCTCTGCTACATTGATGTCTGTATCAGTGCTGCCTCGTGCTCCCATGAGGAGCTTGAACAGTTCATCAATTTTACTAACACCTTTCACCCCAACTTCAAATTCATCTGGACCATCTCTGATATCTCTCTCTCCTTCCTGGACCTCTCTGCCTCCATCTCTGGTGACCACCACAAAACCAACATCTATTTCAAACCCACCAACTAACTAGACTACACCTCCTCTCACCCACCTTCCTGCAAGAATGCGATTCCTTATTCGCAATTCCTCCGCCTCTGCCAAATCTGCTCCCAAGATGAAGCGTTCCACTTCCGAACATCCTGGATGTCCTCCTATTTCTGGGACCGCAACATCTCCCCTTCATTGTTCAAAAATGCCCTCAACTGTATCCCATCCATTTCCTGCACTTCTGCTGTCAAAAGCCCTCTCCCCAACAAAAATAAAAACAGAGCCCCTTGGTGCTCACATATCACCCCACCAACCTCCGCATCCAGCATATCATTCTCTGCCACTTCCGCCACCTACAATCTGACCCCATCACGAAAGAGATATTTCCCTCCCCACCCCTATCTGCCTTTCATAGGGCCCGATCACTCGTGACTCCCTCTTCTGCTCCACATTCCCCTCCAACCCCGCCACACCTGGCATCTTTCCCTGCAACCACAGGAGGTGCTACACCTTCCCCTACACCTCCCCTCTCACCTTCACCCAAGGCCCAAGACAAATTTTCCATACCCAACAGGAGTTTACCTCCAACTTGGTCTACTGTATCCATTGCTTCCGATGTGGCCTCCTCTACATCAGTGAGACCAAGTGCAGACTCGGTGACTGATTCGTGGAACATCTGCGCTCTGGACGCTATAATCAACAACACCTTCCGGTTGCTACCCATTGAAACTCTCCCTCCCACTCCCTGGTTGACATGTCCAACCTCCTCCTTTGCCACAATGACACCACACGCAAACTGGAAGAACAACACCTCATATTCCGCCTCGGGAGCCGACAGCCTGATGGCTTGTACATAGAATTCACCGGTTTCAAACTCTCCCCATCCCCGGCCTCATCCCATGTCCAACCCACACTTTCATCTCCGCCTCCTTGACCTGTCACCACCTGTCCATCTTTTTCTCCACCTATCTGCCCCACCCTTCCCACTGAACAATCCCCCAATACCCCTACCTGCATCCACCTACCACCATCTCACCCACATTCCCCAACCCCACCTCTCCTCCCTCAATTTATTTCCAAGCTCCCTTCCCCCTCCCCAGTCATGATGAAGGGTCCCGACCTAAAACGTCGACTTTCCTGCTCCTCTGATGCTGTGTGACCTGCTGTGTTCCTCTAGCTCCACACTGACTCCAGCATCTGCAGTTAATTACTATGGCTGTGCTTGTCCAGTCCTCCTGCGAAAGCAGGCTAACACATCAATGACTGCCAAACACAGCACTAACCTTAACTTCTCCCTAGATGTGCCAGAAGTCTGACACTGCCCCAGTGTGCTTTCTGCAAAATTGAGATAGGCCTGTAACATACCACTCGGCCCTTGGCCATTAATTGCCTTAAATAACCTGCTTTCAGATCCACATGGCAATTAACCAGACAAGCCCTGGTGTGATGGCATTCCAATCTGACATTACCCTAAGCAACTTCCATCAGGGCAAATAAAGTGATATCTGAAGTGAATATTTCTTAAAATATTTCCAATCAACCTCTTCACACGTGTTATGATACACCTCTACACCAGGTGGGACTTCAATCTGGGCCTCTTAGCTCAGAGGTAAGGACACTACTACTGTGTTACAAGCATCCTTCTGATTGGCTGTTTTTCACCTCTTTGCAGGTGGGCTGAATTGTAAGAACACATCACAAGTGAAATTCACTGTGACTAATTTGTGAGCTCGTGCTTTAAAGGAGACAGAATCAATTTCAAGTTTTCTTCTTCTTCTTCCTTCTTAAATATTTTTAAAAAGAAATTATAATGATATTCTGCCACATTTGAAGTCAAATGTCAAGGGCAAGTTGAAATGGTATCTGGTCTCAAATGCAATCTACTAGAAGTGTCTCGCTGTGTGGCCCCATAATAAATCACAGATCCTGATGCCTACCATTCTAATTGAAAGGGAAGGAAAGACTTAAAGATGACAACAAATATTTTGGATTGATAGAAGATTACATAAAGGAAAATTGTTCTTCTGGCAGCAAAATTAACACCATTCAAAAATAACTGCTTAAACAATAATGTGACAGATTTATCTTTTTCTAAAAGGGAAGCTACACTGAAGTAAATCTTGAACTGCAATATACTTCTGCTTTTCCTGTTGCAAAGTCATTCAACACCTAAAGCAACAATGATCCTTTCAGCTGAGTGGTTGAACTGCCTTCGAGAATTTGCTAAGATCACATGATTATGACACCATACAAATGTGACAGATGCTTGTTTGATGGTTTGGCCTTGTACTAAACCTCTTACACAATGCACGAGTGTATTGTACACCCAACATTGTCAGAGCTTATTGCTTACTTCCTAATCTAGTTCCAATTTTCCAACTGAGATCACTTTCTTATATTGCTTCAAACATTGCAAACCGTAGCAGCTTCAAAAAATGACTCTAACAAGTCCCAAACTATTGCACTGGGACATAATCAAAAGACAAATCTCACACTTATTTTTAATCATATTTTTGCATCACAGCGTTTTGCTGCCTCAGTTAACAAAAACTCCAGCAACAGGGGAAACAGTGAGGGAGGGCACCAAACAAGAGACACTGAGCAAACCCTCTATGGAGGAAAAGGATTTTTTGTTGGGAAGAGTCCTCATGGAGAGAGGGAGAGACAGACAAAGGATCTCCTCAATCTGAGATGAACGACAGGCTTAATTCCATTTAAATATTGTTTTCATAGTTTAACCTTAATTTCCCATCATGCTTGTAAAGGAATCCCTGTTTCATGATCTTCAAGCGTCCATGTATTTAAATCACACATTACATTTCTAGTGTAGTCAGCAGGATCACCAGTGCAGGCATCAAGTCATAGTGAATGAGATTGAAATGTGCCTGGCCAAGGTGGAGTGAATGGTGGAGGAGTTGAAACTAGTAACGCCTACGAGGGAAGCTGGAGCTGTTCCTCGTCTGTTTGGAGGCTTGGGCATCAGCAGAGGAAATCAGATTTTGAGGACAACTCCAAATGGAGGCTGCTATGTGCATTCTCTTGATGCTATGGAGAAAGGAGGCAGTACACCCAGACAGATATTGTACTTGCTAACTAGTAGGAAGCTGAATGGATTCATATGAACATAGACTATTTGATCCATGAGCCAACATTCAACATTACGACTGATCTGATTGCCTTTCAAATTCCACATTTTCATGAAACCTAAATAAGTCTTGATTTAATTGCCTAATAAGAACCTATCCACCTTTTGTCTTAAAAATGTTCAATGACTCTGTCTAAAGTTCCTTCTGAGGCAGAGAATTCCAAAGTCGCAAACTACTCAGAGAAAGAAATTCTCCTCATCTCTGTCTGGAAAGGGCACTATTCATTTTAAAACATTGACCAGAAACACCTTATGATCCAGGAGTTGAAGACAGGATTGAGGATATACAGCTGGTTATGACATCCAGTAGCTTCAACAAATGCAAGTATGTGGCATTCCCAGCAGAATATTTGTGTGGAAAACCCATCAGGAAATACTGGGAAGAGGCATAGATGTGCAAACAAACTTACAGTGGATCTGTGAGTTTTTGGAGGCAGCAGTAACCTTGCATAGATACAGCAGAGATTTCATGAATATAAGCAAGCCAAAGGGGAGGACACTGTCTCCGTACCCTGAGAACTGGTGAAGTTGTTTGACCATACTGGCCTCTTGGAATCCTCCTCCATGTCCACCAGAGACATGAAACTCAAAGACATTCTAGCTGAAGCAGTGAGACATATGAATGCCTGAATGGAGTTGAGACTGCCTAATAGAGACAAACCTCAACCTTTCCTCTTTAATTACAGGATCCTATCATCCAGATCACAGGGAAAGATTAGACTCCTCAGACCAAAAAGAGGCTACCAACAGGACAATGACTGCTGGTGTAGATGGGTAGTAAATCTCAGGCTGAAGAGGTAGATGCAGTCAGAACAGATCCAGTCCTTTCTCCTACATCTTCATGATAAACCTTCTGGCTGATCCCAACTAATGTTTGCTGTGAAGAGATTTTGGAATTGAGACAGGGCTGAGCACTACAAACAAGACTCAACAACCATGGCCATCAGGCAGACAGAGAAGGCAATTCCTTGTCACTATACTCAGCAACAAAGGTGCTTACCTTCAAATAAGGATACCCATACTTGTCCTAAACCAGTCATTATCATGCAAAATAGACCGACTGAAGGAGTCGTCTCTAACTTCATTTCAAAGTTGGACATTGGTAAGTTGTAGGACAACCAGAACAGGCAGCCAGTTTCTACCCTCACCAAATAAGGATGACTTCCAGTAAAGATGGTGATGGTATTGAGTGTGGTGACTTGGTAAGCCATAGGAATGTAACTAAAGATGACTATCCAGTAAAGGTTCCTTACTGTCAAGTCTCATTCCAACACTGGGGGGAAGACTAGGATTACCTGCAGAGGTCTTTGGAGAGAGATGCCATCTGAAAGTCATTAGTCTGGCCCCTGTGGGCCACCTCCTTGGGCTCACTACACCTTGTGATGGCGATGGCCAGCTCACCACATGAAAATCGAGCATCGGACAAGGATTGGAGAGAGAAGTGCTGAGAAGGAAAACACTAAATGATCACAAGGATGACAGGACTGAATTTTGCAATCAGTGCAAGGTTATTCAGGGGTTGGAATAAGATGCCAGATGACTGGGATCCTGAACCCCCACAGTTATCAAGCAGGTGGATACAGGTGGCTAGTTCTATGCTGTTGCACCATAGCTGGAAAGAGACCTTGGAAAATGGCTCACAGAGGGGAATTGTTTGATGCAAAAATTTGATGATGTGAAAGCAAGCAGCTCATCAGCAGAATTACAGAACTGGAACTGTCTATGTGCGACTGCAGTGGAGGTGGATAACAATGAGGAATCCTGAGGTGACCTGTGTGTTGTGATTCCAGGGGCTGCATCCACTGTGGGGAGGCCAACTCCAGCCCTGGGAGATGGAGCAGGGATGACTTACCAAGAGACAGCAACGTAAGAAACAAGGGCTACCAATCTTCCAACTCCTTAAGACCCGACTGATCTTGATCCCAAAATGGGTAATCAGCCATAGATTACCTGGGTCTCATGGAAAATACCAGTACAAATAAGCAGCCGAGAAGGTAAATGCTGGACACCACCTCAATTCCCACCATTCACCCACATCTGTGATACAAGAGATAATCGTGACAATATGCCTGGAGTTTTGTCTTAATTGGGGCTACTTTCAGAGTAGTGATCCAATTTAGCTGTATCAATTCCTCATCCTTGAACTAATTTATTGCAAACCCGATTCTTTAGGTAACTTTGCCCTTTGGCTTGGGTGGTACACAATTTGCCTGTTTTGGTAGCCTTGCTGCGGGAACCCCGTATGAGTAAAAGTACAGCATGTACATTCTTGCTCCTCACTTTACTGCAGAGAAACTTCCCATCCAGTTCAGGAACCTTGTGGCTGATGACTTCAATCGCCCTTCCTTGCAAACAACGGGCGCCGTGAGTACTGTATAAGTGGGGAAACATTCCTCCAGTTGTGCAGGACATTGGTGAAACCACAATAGGAGTAAAGTGTATAGCTCTGGGTTCCTCATCCCGCAGAAAGACATAATTGCTTTAGAAACACTGCAGAGAAAGTTCACTCAAATGAATTCCTGAATGAAGTTATCTTTGAAGAAGGGTTGGACAGGTTGAGTCTGTTTTTATCAGAGTTTAGAAGAATGAAAATTGATCTGTTTGAAACATCCTTGATTCTGAGGAGACTTAACAAGATGGATACTGAAAGGAAATTTCCCCTTGTGGGAGAGCTGGAACAAAGGATCACAGTTTACAAGGGTTTTCCCATTTATGATTGAGGTGAATATGCCTTTCTCATGGAGGCTGATCATTCTGTGGAAATCTTTTCCCCAGCGAGCAGTGGAGATAAGGTCCTTGAATATGTTTAAGGCTGATTGTTAAATCCCTAACTGACAGGGGAGTTAAAGAGTATCGTGACAGACAGGAAAGCAGAGACTATAATCTGGTCAATCACGACCTAAAAGAATGACAGAGCAGGCTGAGGAGTCAAATGACCTACGCCTGTTCGTATTTCTTATATTCTTATGTTATTCTGAAATTGTGACCACTCAAGATTCTATAGAGGAAACATCCTCCCAGAATCTCTACAGTCCAACATCTCAGAATTGTTTATGCACCAATTAGCTCATCTCTTAATCTTTTGAATTCTAGATGATATAGCCCTGGTCTACTCACCTTCTGCATGCAGGATTTTCCCTCATGCCAGAAAACAACATAGGCGACCTTTATTACACTTGTTCTAATGTCAGTATATGCTTCCGTTAGTGAGTAGATCAACACTTGCACAATACTGTAGGTGTTGGCTCTTAAGGTTCTACTTAATTGTAGTAGTCTTCATTAGCATGTACATGCCAATCTTTACGTAATAAAGTTAAACTTACTGTATCTGCTTTCCTAATTCCTTCCTATGCTATTGGCTAACTTTCTGTGACTCATTAACAGCTATACCAAATTGCCTTTGAATGCCGATATTTTCAGTGCTTTCACAACCAATCATTATCACAGAGTGATGTTTTTTGGGGCGGAGGGGAGTGCAGAGGTGGAGGGGTAAGTTCAAAGTCTGATTTTCAGCTCAGAGGTTATGAACTGATTAGTTGTCTCTTATGTGGGCTAAAGAATACAAGCCTGTTTTTTTTAAATAAGGGATTTGACAGGATTCAAATGTTTTGAATGAGCTTTCATGAATGGAATTTTTAAAAATATTATTAACTCTGTGATAGATATTTTGTAGTGAATGGAACCATGGAGAGGTGAATCTCACTGACCATGAGGTTCTTGATTGGGGTTGTTAACCTGGGCCAATCAGAGAGCCCTGGCTAACCAATATAAACAGGATTCAAAAGATCTCCTCATTCTAGGAGCTTGCTTTGAGCTGGCTGGTCACAGCCCATGCACGGTGTACATGTAAATAAAGGGTGATAGTTTGCTGGCCTCTGTGTAGTTATTTTATATTTAGACTTTTCATTTATGTTATCTGTAAGTCTCCAGAGGATCTGTCCACAATGAATTTTGGGTAGGTTCACATTAAGTGTGTAACAGGAAAGGGTGGTATGTGGGGATCATGAGTTGCCATAGCACTATAAAAGGCTTTGGGCATGATTGTGGCATGGATTGACACAGGATATATTGGGTCACTGAGGTGGGAAACATAGATGGGGCATATGGATTGGGTGGCGTCAAGGGATAAAAGGGGTAGGGCTAGAGAGCTGAATGCTAAAGTAAATAGCTCAGATGCAGTCCGAAAGTACCAAGGCAAATCTTTTAAACAAGCCACCTTGCTATTTAACAGCTCCTCAGGCCAACTCCAATCAGCATGTGTCCTGCCCACATCACCCCAGTAGGAAGCTCCCACCATTCAGGCAATTATTCATGAGGCACGTGTCGTTCTTGGGAAGTCTCCCAAAATCCCACTACTTGAATTGGGAGTGAAAATCCAGGCTCTGGTGCACTACAATGGATACAAATCACATAAACCTGTTCTTAACTAGAACCATTTTTTGCTGACTCCTGCAGGATTTTCATAATTACCTGGGGTTTCCAACACTTGCCATCCAAGGTTATGGTGGGAGAGTGGGAGATGCCTTGACAAAGATTACTAGTGCAAAGTTTATCTTATCATATGATGTGGCTATTATTTAATCACTGTCAAATAACCTTCAATGCGTATTCTAGAGTACATTAAATAGTACTTCATTAGACAAAATCCAAATTAGTATAATATTTTAATAAAACAAACGAAGATTTGTGGAAATTCTATCCCAGAAAGTGCATCTGAATTAATTTACAGAGGGAATGATGGAACATTCAGGGTAATGGGCACTGAAAGGAAGCGATAACAGCTGATTAACAGCGTAGATAACACCAAATTTGAAATTAAAGCCCTCAGTTAGTACACTAGTAATTACATGCAAAGCTAAATAAATCAATTTTGTTCACTTCAAACATGACTAGCATTCTTCTATGTTCCAGCTTTGGGACCTCAATTATTGCCTACCTCGAACTAATGGTATAAATGCCCTGTTGGCAGAATTTTGAGTAAAAAGTAATTATCTGATGATTTTAACTCACGTATTTGTGTAATATGCACAAATAAACACTGTAAAATTATCCATCTGTTTATGCTGTATGAAAAATGAGAAGATCACATTGCTAGTGTGGTGAGGTTCTTTATTGAAGCTGAGAATAAATCTGACATTGAAAATATTCCAGTTTTCCAAAACCAGTGTCCCTCATCTAAATAATCATAGTATCATAGGATTCCTACAGTGTGGAAGCAGGCCATTTGACCAATTGAGTCCACACTGACCCTCCAAAGAGCATTCCAGCCAGACCCATCCCCTACTATATCCCTGCATTTCCCACCTGAGACACTATGGGCAATTTAGCATGGCCAATCCACCTAACCCCCACATCTTTGGGCTGTGGGAGGAAACCGGAGCACCCAGAGGAAACCCACACAGACACGGGGACAATGTGCAAACTCCACACAGACAGTCACCCGTGCTTGTCACTGAGCCACCAGATAAGTACAACAAAAAGCTGCAAAATTATTGTAAAATTGACAATGCACATTTCTCCTACTGAGTTTGTGTTCGCAGGTTCATTAATATTATGATTTACATATAAACAGGTCATTTGTCTAAGTGATCTGTGCTGGAGACGATTTCTAGACAAACCTCCAACCACTTCAATGAATTATTCCCAGCCTGCCCCAATATCCTTCTGCTTCTTGCATTCTCAGCTATGTGTCATTACCCCTTAAACTGTTGATTTCTAAACATTTGCCCTCTTTGACTGAACTATGAGGTTTGAAAATTGTCACAGCTCTCAGTGCGAACAATAAGATGGGTAGGACATCTACACAGCAGTTATAACTTGGTCAGGGCACCACACTGGCCATTTCTGCCTCAGAGTTTGCAACATAAATAACTTAATTCCTGACCTCACTTGTAATCCCAGTCCCCTGTTTGGGAAGCCCTACCTTAAATACATCAATGCTAACTGCTTCAGTCACTTCATGTGACAACTTCCACACCCTCGCCACTCTTTGTGTGAACATAATTCTGCTCATATCTTTATTTGATCTATTAGTAACCATCTCGTATTTATGCCTCTTTTTTTGGAAGCACCCTCAATTTTTTTTCACATCCGCCCAATCAATAATTTAAAAGGAGTATTCTATTAGTTTTTGTTGCAGCCAATAAAACCACCATGTTCAACCTCCCCTCATAATTGCATGCTCTCTTTCCATTAACATGCTTATAAATATTTTCTGTATTTTCTCGGTCATTTTTGTAGAATGTACAGTAGCCCACACTGAATACTTTCAGTGTGGCTGAGCCAAGTTTTTGTTATAGGTTCACTGTTACCTCGCTGTTACTCTATTCTACTGAACTAGAAATGAACCTTATTACCCTTTCTACAGTCACATGTTCACTAACAAAAGAAGCATTTGGGAATTAAATCAGGTTTAAAATGCACCATCATTTTATTAGTAACGCATCATCACAGAGATTTAGTTGCTTGGGGATGAAGCCAAAACAAGTATTGACACATTTCAAAGCAAAGTGAAAAAGTTCAGTTAAATACGACATTTTTGTCACCTATAATAAAGTATATATTTTGTAATCATTATAAATGATCAATACTCTGTATGCAGCTTCGAAATAATTATCATTTTCACTATACACATCTTATACATCTTCCTATTTGTAAATGGTGATACTGATGTTACTTATTTGAGGTTTACATTTAAGTTGGAGGAGGGCCATCATAACTAATAGCAGTTCCGGCATTCAAATATGGCAATCTATTCTCATGAAATACAGTAATTGAAATCAGGGGAGGGTCAATTGTATTAATTGTGCAGTAGTTATGAGGTGGCCTCCACACAAGAAATTAATTTTTGGTGAAGTCATGAGAAAAGAGCCAAATCATTGGGCTCTGGGACAACTGCTTGAATTTTGTTCAATGATTTACTAAACTTTACACTTATTATGCTGTTTCACGATTTTAAGACTATAACGTTATCTTTCACAAGTTGCTTGCAAAAACTGAAAGCTAACATCCTTGCTATCATCTCAACCTCTTCTATGGGACTTTTGAAAATAACATTAGTTTCAACAGAGGATTTAGAAACTATATTATGATTTGGTTTCTGTAGAATAACTGATGATCCAAATAAAAACCAAAAGAACTGCAGATGCTGGAAATCAGGAACAAAAACAAAGTTGCTGGAAAAGCTCAGCAGGTCTGGCAGCATCTGTGGAGGAGAAAACAGAGTTCTGAGGATGGGTCACCGGACCCGAAACGTTAACTGATGATCCAAACCACTTTTGGAAAACTCTGCACTTCTGCAGAATTTTATAGGCATTTCTAACAATGTATTGAATAGGTATGTTGTTAATCTTGTCTATATATGAATACATGCATTTTCCAATGAAACAGTAATGCAAAAGCAGAAGTGCATGAGGTCTGTCCTCTAAATATGAGTTCCTCACTAACTCCCACACCTCAATTCAATTCCATTTCTCCATTCTTCTTTCACCACTTTAAACTCCCTATATTGCATTTCTTACCAATCACCACTTTATGATCCAGTCCTTTCTCACCCCATGCTTTATTTTCCAAATCTTGTTCTTTCATCAACAACTTAAACTTGTTTATGTAAGCAAAGAGACAAATCTTACAGCACACTGGCAGAGGCCAAAGAATAAAGATAAAGCTAAAAGTATAATCTGAAAAGTCATAGAGACATTTCATTTCAGCAGATAAAAGATTTTAAGTGGAAAAACAGTGAATAAAATAAAAAGTCATGGCATTAGTCACTCTAATAAATAGTCGGAACATCTGTCTTTCATTGGAGTTGGCTCCCATTGCCTGATATCTAATTACAATGGCATGGTTATCATCTGCACTGGAAAGCTACCTTTTTCACGCACTTGTTTATTGAATCTCTTCAAAGTGAATCCAGAAAATATCAGATGAGATGAATGTTGTGCTGCTTCATTTTGTAGCCAGTAACATTGAGAGCAACAGCCTGGACAAAATTAATTGAGTTCTATTTGTACACTTGTTTTCATGTATTAGTACAAAATAATTAATTATGCAATCCTTCCCCAAAGCAGCAGGTTTCCTAATTTGAATTAAATGTGTTTGACTGCACCTCCATCCATTCTAATCTCCATGGCTTTGTTCCCGACCTGTCTCACGGTTTACTGCTCAAGCTATGTTTTATCTCTTGCTACACTATCAGAAAAGGAAGACCTCCCAAAACGTCTGCTGAACATGTGACCAACAACTGCCCAAAATGATCTATGAAGTGCTGGTTAATTTACAAAGGCAATGGGCAAAATGCTGCATTACAGGCCCTGATATTTGTAAGCAGAAAGGAAGCTTTGGGGTAGGGGAGGGAGTGAGGAATACCATAAAATTTCCTGGAATGTGTAGTGCTTGCTGAATGAAACAACAGGACCTTAACAGTCAATTTCCTGGGAAGGGGTGAGAGAGCTCACAGACCTGTATTTGGGAGTGAGCAGGGAGTAGGAGGAAGAGTGACTGGGAGGGATTGCGAGGTTGGTGGATCCACTGTCTCATACCTCCCTTTAGCTGCCATATTTCCTGAGCCCAGAAAAAAAAAGCTCATTAAATTACATTAAAGTTTTCTTGCAAAATTTGGAGAAAGTTTCACAGTTGTAGCTTTATTTGCCAAAGTGACAATAATGATCAAGCATACCAGGATCTAATTAACTGGTTGTGATGTGCTTTGGGCATCCTGGGTGCAATAATCTGCTGCATAAATGCAAGCTTTCTTTCTTAATTTAAGATGGAACTGTATAAGAAAAGGCAATGGAGCTAAAAGTAGAAGCGTTACCAGACCTGAACTGTATGCATCCCAGAATACTAAAACAATTTTCAATCAGGCCCTGTCTGTCTGCAACAAGGGCATTAGCCAACTGGTAAGCTAAAAGGTCACTGGGCCCTCAGCCAGGAAGTGGACTTGAATGAATTTAATTCCTGCCAACCATCACTCTTGCTGCAGGGAAGAGAATTAGAAGTTGTATCCAAGGAGGCAATTGAAGAGCTAAATGGGAAGATAGAAGATCTTTTTTACATGGAAGATTTTTAGGAATATAGAATAGCCTCATCACAAATTTACGTTGTCAGTCTATTACAATGTTGAAACCTGAATGCAATAAGTATTTGCAAACAAATATGATCTTCTGGTCAAATAAAAACCAAAAGAACTGCGGATGCTGTAAATGAGGAACAAAAACAAAATTGCTGGAATTCCTCAAAGGGTCACCGGACCTGAAACGTTAACTCTGTTTTATCCTTCACAGATGCTGCCAGACCTGCTGAGCTTTTCCAGCAACTTTGTTTATGATCTTCTGGTCCTTTAAGTGATACGGGAAATGTGCAAAAATCAAAATGCCAAGAAATATATTTTCCTCTTAAGGTTTAATCACAAGTTCAGAACCTTGTTAGTGAATGGCAGCTACTTCATTTCTGTGCATTAGTGTGTCACTAATAGCCAAATTCATTTAATTTCCATGCAACTTTCAATTCTCCTCTCCTTCCTCAAGAAAGTATACAATGTGAGTTCCTAATATGAACATTACAACAGTAATATGATAGCAGCAGCTCAATGCTTGCTTCTTGGGGCCTTCATCCAATTCTATCTTCGTTACAGTGTCCCTACATGCTCCAATGACACTCTCTTCCTCCACCCTTCATCAATGTAAATCAGCGACAGCAAACCACCAGCATTTTCGTGCATGCAGTTGGATCAACTCTCACACCAGCTCAGCACTTCACTTTGGCACTCAGGGCATCTAAGATTTGCTTCTGCCAAACTCTATTGGATTTACTTCGAGGTTTTCAGCCTCTGTGAATAGTATTGTTTCTTCATGCATACAAAGAGGCAGCGGCTCATCACAGTTTGGGACACTGAACAGTCAAGGGATGAACATGTTGCTGTACAGAAACATGCTACATCAATATCCCACCTATAGCTTCTTCCTGCAGCTTATACAGTCAGCACAGCATATGCTTCAAACAAACAGCCACCTCTGAAAGTCAAAGGGGACCAATCCTTACGGGGGCCAAGAAGGATTGTAGTCAGTCAAGGAGTATACCCACAGTCAAGGGACAGGTCTGATTCCAGGCCAGTGGTTGGCCACGATCAATCATATGAATATGATGGGAATATGATTTAAATGGAGAGACACCCCAAACCAGTGCAGTACAGAAGGATTTGAATGTTCTTGATCTTAAAACATGAGCGTGCAGGTGCAGCAGGTAATTGGGAAGGCCAATCAAATTTTGTTCTTTATTGGAAAGGGAGCTGGAGTTTAAAAACAGAGAAGTCTTGGTACAACTGGTCAGAATGTAGTTGAGGCTGCACCTCAAGATCTCTATGCAGGTGGGAGAATGAGAAATACCATCTCAATGAGGTAGGGTGACTTAATAATGAGAATGTTAATGCATGTTACAGATGTAAGTAGATCTCTCACTGCTCATTAGCAAGCATCTCATTTCACTGTTCACCACTTAATTGGAAAAAGGGATCTTTTGCTCTTGACGCTGGGAATCCCCTTACTGCTGCTCTCACACATTTCTCCCAACTTTCTCACCATTGCCCACATCATTCAGAGACTAGGAAGATCCCGTCCAATGGGTCACATTGCACCTGAACTAAATGTACAAGGATTTGCATGTGTTATCCGTCTCTCATAACCGAGGTCTTCCAAACAGCCATGCATTCTATTCCTTATCCTGATACCTTTTTTGTACAAATATGAAACAAAGTAGTCTCACCAACTCTTATAATTTATCACCCACCCACTCATACTCTTTGGCTACCTATAACATGAACCCTCATGTTAACACGTGCCAATCATATCACACGTGTGGATTTTGAGTTGACATTACGACTGTCGCAGCCACTGCTGCTAGGACCAGCAGAACATGAATAAACATCTTAAAGCAGAGTTTTGAATGTTGCCATGCTTCTCAATGGTAAATGCAGAACACAAAGTCGCTCCACATCAAAAGGACAACTTTATTTAACAACTGATGTATCATACCAGACCATCCTGACCCACTTAAATGATTCAATTGATGCCTTAAGTGAGTGTTATATCAGGATTGCCAACAAAGCGGACTCCGAAGAAATATTCAATATACGGAGAGAATATTATTTTACTGTAACTCAATGTTATGTCTCTAAGCCTTCTTCCTTCCAACTCTGCAATATAATCTTTCACATTTAAATGTATTTGACCAATCTCAAAATACTAAGTTGGCAAATTCCTCTGACTCAATATCCCATAAGCCCACATCTCTAGTTTCCTCTATATTCCTTTCACAGAGGCTGAGTCTTCAACTACCAAACTCCTGTTCAATACAACTCAGTTGTATCCTTTTGTTCTCCTTTAAGAACTTCCTGCAAACTTTTCTTTTGAATCAGTTTTTCCCTAGTTTTTCTGACCCTATCACCACCCCACCTCACTCAAAACACAAGATTAAATGATGATTAACCATGTCTCCATTTGTCTTTGTTAAATAATAATTATTAATTCAATTGAACATTATTGCATGAATTCATTAGCACAGAAAACTGACATTTATACCCTAAAATATATGTTCTGAACAGTTAATTACAATCGCATTGATTGCAAGTCTGATTTTACTGATACAGTGGCAGCAGAAAAATATTCAGTGCTGTCACTTTTAATTACAGCAGCCCAGCGTGATGAATGAACATACAAATACAGGAAAGAGCATCAAATCAAATTCTAGAGACTAAGAAATAATTGACATCTCCCATTCAGATTCATGAATGAACACTGTCCGTGAATAAAGCAGAATGACCACCACCGATGCACATAAAGTTTAACATGGTTCATCACCTTCAGAAAAGTTAATTGGATTCTCCTGTTTATATTAAGTACAATGGCTTTTATATCGGAGAATAGAGAGTGAATAATTGGCATTCCCTTTGTTTTTGCTTTCAAAAAGGTGACCATGGGAATATTTGCATCTCTTCAATGTAGCAACAGGCTGGTGTTACCCATTTAGTGAGAAAGCCCTTAAGTCTTGCGTCAGCATTGGTTTACTCAAAATAGCGACCTTAGCAAACCCTGTGTTAATGAAGCAGGGTTGCTAAGTCAGGGAAGATCCAGAGGGCTGTATTTTATGGAAATTAGAAGCTCACAACCCTGGGCTCCTTGCAAGCCCAAACTACAACCACAACATGCTAATGGCAGACTGAATTGGCTAACGGTGGGACTACTGCCTCTCAGTCAGGAGGAAGTCCTACCCTCAGGAGCTGCCAGTCAATCCAATCAGCCTCAGCTGCTCCATTATTCAAGACTTCAGGAAGAGGTTCAAAGAATATCATGGCTGCCATGAAAAGGTAAATCTGGGGGATTTAAACAGATGTTATTCTCTGGTATAAAATCGCCATTGTATTTAATATAAAAGAAGAACTCCAACTACCTCTTCTAGAATTTCTTTTTCAAATTTTCTCTCTGATTTTTCATTCAAACAATTCCTGAGGTGATACTTCATGTTAAGCTATATCTCCATGTATGGTGGTCATTTTATTGTTCCTAAAGAGCAAGGAGGAAGGTGAGTGATGTAGGGAGCCAAGTTTAATCAGGCAGGCAATGTTGAAAGCAGGATGCCACAAAACATGACAGCACATACTCAATGAAGTGCCTCTTATTTTCTGACTTTGTCCATGTAGTCCTTTAAAATTTGCCTACCACATTCTGCCATGTTATGGAAATGATCAGTGCATTATTCAAGTCAATAAGCTTGTTAACAAGCCTAATTGGCATTTAATTACTGTTAGTATGGCAAGGGACAGTCGATTTTAGGACCTTCCCATCTGTTGTATGATGGAGGTGGATGAAAAGCTGGTGAGGTAGCCACCGGACTTATTTTAATTACCCACTTCCCACTGAAAAACACCTGGTGATCAGACATAAAATCTAGCTCAGAGACACTAATTAGTTGCAGATTGTTTCAGCAGCCAGTTCAGTTCCTCAGAAATGTTTGGACTTAAAACTTTAACTTTGTTTCTCTCTCCACACATACTGCCAGACCTGCTGAGTTTCTCCAGCATGTTGTTTTTATGTCAATTCACGCATGATAGTTTGAATGGTCTCCTTCTATGCTGGTAAACCTCTATGTTTCTATATATCAAAGCTGGAACAAAGTTATTCCAGGTGAGACATTTTCCAGATTCTTTGTTGATCGACACAGTGATGAACACTGTTAGAGCCAGTTACTTATAATAAAATTGTCTCTTCAAACTTGTTCACATATTTGTAATACATCTTTTTATCTTGCACAAACTATGTGCATGTTTGTCAATTGCTATATCCTTTATCCAAAGATTACCTGAAAAGACAAGTGTAAATTTCTGCAGAAATGCAGACTTGTCACACATTCACTTTCTTCAGAAGATGTGATCACACCAACTGTAACAGTCTATACTTTGAATTGTCAAAACTCACAGAACATTTCAGCTTGTCATAAACATTCACTGAAGGGAAATACAGTACATTTCAAAATCGGAAGAAAAATGTTTGAACCACCGAGACACGCATAAAAACCAAAGAAGCATTGATTTGAAAAACAAACCAGCTTTCCATCTGTTCAGGGACAGAATAGTTGTTGCTTTTGTGGATGCAAATGAGCATTTTACATTTCTGTAGACTTTGCATTATTTATCACATTAACCACAGAACAAGTAAAATTATAGACTCCCTCTGGGAGACAGAGTTACAAGAGCCTGTGACCTGTCCAAGTAGTTTGTTGTTTTAGTGACAATTAATGTGAAGTCTAA
>NC_063344.1:49278186-49305787 GCF_021869965.1 Rhincodon typus | reverse complement strand
ACTGGGGTCTAGGCCCGAAACGTCAGCCTTTCTGCTCCTATGATGCTGCTTGGCCTGCTGTGTTCATCCAGCCCTGCACCTTGTTGTCTCGGATTCTCCAGCATCTGCAGTTCCGACTATCTCAGAATTCATTGAGGTTCATTTCAGCAACACGTTCAGTGTTTAAATCCAGGAAACATTTATCACATTGCTCTGGAATAGATTTGACACAAGCCTCAGAAATAAAATACACAGATTTATCTAGAATTGAAATAAATATATTAATTAATACAAAAAATTTGTTTTGCATGGTAACTACAAAGCACAATGGAAGACAAAAATGCCTTTTCTGCTCTAAAATAAATACTGCTCAGGATCATACATAAAATGACTTTGGTCATTGCCAACTTAGTGGGAGGTCCTCCTGCTGTCAGCTGCACTCTAGTCAAACCGATCACAGCATACACCCGGGAAAATATAGGTCAATAAATCTACAGTCAAGCTATGATATCCAGTTCCAGCAAACTGAATGTAGAAAGCCTTGATAGTCTGTAGAAGGAAGAGTCTTTGAAATGAAATTGGATGTCCTGTTCATCTACATCGCATACAGGTGACACTTCCAATATAAAGCTTGACTGTTAGCCACTTTGAAATACCACAGGGATGTGAAAAGAGCTATACAAATAAAAACACTTCTTAAACCCTCCTCTTGTATAAGGGATTAACGTATTTCAATACTTTGTTCCCTATGACAATCATTTTTTGCAAGAAACAGATCTTGTGGCAAATATTTTAGCATAAATTAGCTACAAGGGGTATATTTACACATATTGCTAAAGAAACTGGTAACTCTTGAGTTCCAGTATCAGTCCATAAACCAAGCTGGGTCAATCCAATCTACCTAATTTATCAAGTAGATCATAGGATCCTGAATGTTTGCTCTGTATGAGAACAGTAACTTGCAAAGTCACATGCTATCTCCATTAATCTGTCAGGCTGCAAATATAACTTTTCATTGATGTGAAGAACTTATCAGTTATAAAAAACTCATAGGAGTAAGATTCTAAACTGCTTGCAGTCCATGATAAAGCCAAGTGCTGCAGCCATGTGTACGCAAAGTTCTCTCCTAGAAAATAGTGACAGTTGCAGCCAAGCAGTATAACTCTGGTCTTATATCTTACAATGTCAGACTAGTAGTTCAATAGAATTACAGCCTTAAATTTCTCCTCATAAGAAATCAACTCCAGAAGTGGTGCCACATCTCTATCTATCTTTACCTTCTCTTTTATTAGGTTTTCACAGTTCAGCATGCTTTGCATAATGTAATCCTACCATGCATTTATTTCTGTCAACAGTTATCCCTGTGAAAATTGTGTTATGTTTATTACTAATTAAATGGATTTCTTTTAACGTTAACCAACACAATATTAAGCATATACATCCACGACAGAGAGAAAGCACTCCCAAAATCTTAAATCTTTCTGAAGGTACATTATTGGTTTGTTGTTGCCTTTCAGCCAAACTTTGTGTATTACAAGAAGAATGGAAATTCCCCTTACGTATTGATTTTCATTTTGATCCCATCTTAAGTCCCAAGGACAGGGTTATGTATATTTTGGGAAAAGATGCCTCTTTTTATAGTGAGGAAACAGAGTTAACCTCCCAGCCTAAAGAACAGAAACTCTAAGTGGCACTTTATTATTCTAAGAAGGGAAACCAGAGGTCTAATCTGCCAAAATTGTCGGTGAGGTATTTTTAAGCCCTTCATCGACCTTCATTCTGCCTGAACTTGTGGTGGCTCCTTCTATACCGTCAGTAATCTGACTCAAGAAATGGAATTTGTAGACTCTTCTTCAATATATCCAATGGCCAAGACTTAACACATTCTTCATAGTTCATAGGGGGGACTGCCAAAGCATATGACAATTATTTCACATATATGGTCTGTGCAGCATTCAAGTGTTCAACAGACTAGGCAGGACCATAAGAAAGGAGCCATCCAGGTTGGATTCAAGCAGAGTAGTTGACCTAAATTTACAATTAGCCACAAGGTCACCCAGCACTTGGCTAAGTCTAAGGATGCTTGACCTAAACTCAACAGAGTGTGAATTGGACACTGAATGTTCAAGATGGCTATGCCTTGGAATAAGGAAAGTTGATGCTTCACACGGGTTAACAGCTGTTATATAACATAACTGGTTAATAGATCCAAGCACAACATGTCCTTACTGTCTTTTCTACCACTGCACTCTAACAAATAGATTTTGTGGCTCCAATGACTTTAAACAGACTATTGACATTATCCATTACACGGTGAATATCACAAAACTGGAGCTGGTAGACTCATATCAAAGTACAAAAAGATTTATGTTTCTACCACCTTCAGTGAATATCGTGTTGCCTTAATCAAATGATTTCAAAAACATTTTAGGGATACAGTCTGAAGAGATGAGAAATATTTACAAGAAATTCTTCATTTCTATCAGAATGATCCACTGAGCATTCCAATGTCATCGTTTTGCCACAATGTAATAAAATGCATAAGTTGACCATCACAATACAGTATAAAGCGTATCATATAATTTTACATCAAAACATATATTAATAATGGTAAAAGATAAGTGAATTCTTTTTCAATGAATTATGACCATAAGTGAAAGAAAACAGGTACAATGTAGTGATTTTTTTTCCTCACAGGCACTCTGAAACACTGTTGGATAATGATACAACATGCTTTCCCTTTGTACCATTTTATTTACTGAAAAACTGAAGAAAATGAATGACTTCAGCTTTCCATTTGCCTTGATTTACATAATGTAATATACTGTGGCACTAGAACTCAGTTTATCTGCTGCTCAAAATAAAACATAATTTAATACTGGCTTTGCCCTTTCAGGTTTACATTAAGATTGTGAGATTTTTGCTGTTTGTACGAAAGTCAAAATAAGAACAATATTTCAAAGATTCTTAAATTAATAATGCATAAAAGGTTACGCTACCATAATTAGAAGAGTTCTGGGTCTGCTCATTCCGTCAGATTCATCCAGTGGCAAAAATTCAAGTGACAATTGCTCCTGGTGCCGGGTGCAGATATGTGCACAGTTCCTATGAACCACGGAACGAAAGGCTTCAAGCAGAACAATGCTGGCAGTGCAACCCATATCTGCATCCTGAAGCCTACAGGATTACTTTTTCAATGCTCATGCTATGTCTGAGAGACACTGGAACCTTGTCCCTGAAACCAGGCTACATTGCAGCTGCAAGCACAGATTTCCAATCCAGATCAGCTTTCAGGTCAGCTGACAACAAGCAACTACATTGCTTTGATGCACTATAAAGTAATGCCAGGGCACAGCTGGAATATGGTGTACTAAAGTGCACTCCATTCCTTAATAACCAAGGTTCAATCAGTGTTTCTAACACTAGAGTATCTGAATTTTTAAAGCATTCCATCATGTGGGGATTTATTTTGCAAAAGGGTATCTAATCAAGTAATGACTACTGCATAAAATTGAAATAATTGTAACTGATCATATTCATCACAAGATGATGATAATAATGCTGATGAAGTGGGCATCTGATGCAGTTGCTCACATTAACATTAGAATGTGCTTTAGGCTCTATAAGTGTTTTGTTTCTCTCATTTTGAACTCCACAGTTCCATGTTAGAAAATTATATTCCCTAAACAAACAGCTCTGGTGTTACTTGTGCAAATTTCTTTTCAATGGCTCGGTTGTTTTGAGCCCACACATGCAGATACTTTGCAGACTAATCAATTTTAAGTAAATGCAGAGGGCTTTCTTCCATGAAGCATGGACCAATCAAATTTCACAGTGAACTACCACAGCATTCTCTCACAAACAAGCAGAGATGGAAGACTTTGATAGGCTAATGCCAAGAAATGCATAATTATTGGAAGATGTCACTGACAGTTAACAGCTTACAACTGTAAAGCTTTTAGGAATATAGCCTACGGTATTAATGAGATGCTGAAAAGTTATTTGATGATTAAGATCTGAAGCAGTGATCACTACCATTTTTATTTTACATTGTCAAAGGCATACCAGAGCTTACAGGAGTATCTCCTGTAACATGATCATTCCTTGAGAGAAATCACTATGCTGACTGAATTTTTACTTGTGTATATTTAACAATAATGACTTACATTTATATGATGTCTTTACCATAGTGAAATAACCCAAAGAACTCAAAATACTTCACAGAAGTATAAACAGTTAAAATCAAACACCAAGCCAAAGAAGAATAGATTGGACAAGCAACCAAGGTTTGATCAAAATGTCAAGTTTTGAGCAGTGTCTTAAAGTACAGTGTTCATTTACAACACTGTGTCATTTAATTAATTCCACAGTGTCAATGAATGGATTAGAAGATAAATTGTATCACATTATATGCATAAAAATTATATTTAAAATCAAATCTAATCACTTTCTGAAGTGCAGCCTCTGGGAGTGATTAATAGGGGAATTTACCCAATCCTTTCCAGGAATGAAAGCCCTTAGGAGGAGCTGAGCAAGATAGAGAGGTGTAGAGATTTCAGGATGGAATTCCAAGCATAGAGGCTAGACAGCTGAAGGAAAAATAGCCAAGGATAGGCAGAACTGGGACACTGCACAAGAGATGAGAGTTGGTTGAAAACAGAATTGGAGGATGATAATAGAGCTGAAGGAGGTTGCAGTGATTGCGAGGCACCTGCCATGGAGGGATTTGAATCAGGATGAGAATTTAAAATTGATGGGCACTGAGTCAATGGTGCTGTATTTCCCTATATTACAGCAGTTTCACACTTCAAATACTTCAACGGCTGTGAAACTTCACTGAGCAAAATGCAGCTTAGGCAGAGATATTTTGACACATCAACTGGAATTATATCCATCATAATGTGGACTTTATGATAAGAATAACATAAACTACTCCTTGCAATTCTCAACCTTGTAATGGTACTTACATGATTGTAGATATCACTATTTAATGTACCATTGTTCCAACGTCAGTTTAGATGAATGGTAGCGAGCAACACAGTACATTCTCAGTATTTTCTTCTGTTCCATTTATAATAGTGACTTGAGTATGGTTAATATAATAATTTGGATTGGATACATCCAAAGACCAGTTCATAAAAATGATATTAAAGTATTTTATTTGCCAAGTAAAGCAAAAATGCAAAATGGTTGGTAAAACAAAAATAACAAGGGCATAAGAGATAGTAGGAACTGCAGATGCTGGAGAATCCGAGACAACAAGGTGCAGGGCTGGATGAACACAGCAGGCCAAGCAGCATCATAGGAGCAGAGAGGCTATGTGGTTTGCTGAACTTCATCAACAAATTTAATCTGAATTTCTATCGCATTTACTCTGTTCAGACAGCATAACAGGAAATTGGAAAAATGATTTTGAAGATTGAAATAAATTCTATTTGCTGCACAACCATATTTGTTATCAACCTTGGGGGCATTCTAACTTCCTGTGTCTGAGAAATATATTTTACAAGGGGACTATCAATTGTATACACATACATTTGTTAAAATGCAAGACACAGAGTAGGACTGTGCGAGATTAAATGAAATATCACTGGCTTCAGAGGTGAAGTCCTCATAGTTTCATAGGGCTGCTCCCTAATTAGAAAGAGACAGCCGGTGGTGAGTTTAATCTGAGGGTTACCACACCTCAGGTAAAGGATAGTGCTCAGAAGAGTGGACCTTCCTGGTAACTTCAGCCAGTGCAGGAATTGAACCCCAGCTGTTGACTTCACTTAATGTTACAAACTAGCTGTCCAACCAGTTAAGCTTGACAGCCCTCAATTGTATCATAACTATTGGTCAATAGCTTAATTGGCTAAATACAAAGAAAAGTGTCTGTGTACAGTGAGACAGATACAGTGATCACCTCCTTAAGCCCAGAAATGCCAGCAGGTCCCAGAAGGTCTATCCTGTTTCCAGGGAATGGCACGAAAAGGCCACCTCATTAGACCCGTCTAGGCCAGAAGAAAATGGCAGCACGTGTGGCAATGGCCTACATAAAATGAACAGCAAACAGTGTGCATAAAAAATGAATGATTTTTCTGCACTCTACAAGGGTGAGTGGCACCATTTTCCTTCTGCTACTTCACAATCATAGGGGCATCATTCAGTTTAACTCTGGCTGCCAGACATATCTGATATATCCTACAAGCCTCAGTATCACAAACATGATGCACTCAAGGGCTCACACTCATCTCATCCTCTCAAATCTCTAACTCTTTGTGGGCACTGCACATTCTGATCACTTATTGGGGTAGTTCACCACCTCACAGAGTTATGCACGCTCACAAAGTTCTGCTACACCCATTCCCATTAAACACTCAATCCTTCCCTTTACCTCTATGCAGAACAAGTTGGCACACAGCAAAAGTGAAGATAAGAATAATGAGTGCATTTTGGTTGAGGCAGCCAGAGCTTTATATATCGATAGATTCATAGATAAAGTAGAAAAGACCATATTATGAGAGTTTTATTTCACTGTTTGGTGAGCTGAATAAATGTTTTAAGGTTTGTGATCTAATTCCAAGTTTTCAACCTGTGTGCGTTCTCTTCATTCGTCTCACATTCCATCCACTCTCCAAAAAACATTGCTCTTGTGCCAGAAAAGAGTGGCTAACAATCCCACTGTAGGACACATGAGGAGAGGGGAAACAGTGTTGAATAAGGTGATGGCTCTTAAAATGTTAATGTTGATGTTACATTGGCTCCATCCATTCTCCTGATGCTACACATAGGCTGTTGTTGGAGGCAAAGAATTCTACTCTACTTTTCAGAAGGAGCCAATGTATCTGTGCCAGCTCCAAAAGGTTCTAGTAAGTATGCCTGACCAAATGTAGTTACACCTATTGCTATCATGTAATAAACCTTCTTGTTATCTAGGAACAGGGCCCCTTCTGTAGACAAAACAATAAAAAGGTTTGGTGGCAGTAAACCAGCCAAACAACTAATTCCACATACCGGTAGAGGTGGCAAATATCACAAGGGACCAGAAGTGGACATCTAACAAAAAAAAACACAAATGGGATATGAGAGGAGAGAAGCAGAATCAAATCAGCGATAACAGAGCAAGACTAGGGTCACTGCGAAGACATAAGTGTTCAGACATGGGACAAGTAGAAGTATAATCTGACCTTTCATAGAAACGGTAGATTGGGATCAGGGTGTGTGGAGGTTGAGGAGGATGGGTGAGGAGGGAAATAGCTTAGCTTCCATTAGGTGCATGTGTATAGTGCAGAATAGCAATCTGGAGTGTACCATGGATCGAAATAAGTAGGCAGCTCACAACTTGGTGAAAGTTTGGTGACTTTTAAAACATAATCTGCCCATACCAAGAAGAAAATTGTCCTCAGATGCATTTGCTGCCTGTTCAAGATAAAGAAATTAAGAGGTAATGTTGCTGTAAGTGGTGCATTTGTGGCCTACTTGATCTTGGTTGGTAGTTGGTTTAGCTACATCAAGAAATATATGATGGGATTTCGTATTGGCAGAACTTTTCCAGGCTGTTGCCAATTGGTGTGATGGGTAAAGCCCAGTCACTTATATTATTTCACGATCCTAACATGATCCCATTCTCGGCCAGCTTTCCTCAGGTGTGATATATCAGGTAGGAATTATGAGGTTTTATGAATACAACATATATAGATGCCTCATTTCAAATATACAGTAGTTCATCTAATTGATAGACTTGTGGTAGAAACAGTTCACAAGTTCAAGTATTATCATTATATTTTCCTCGTGCTTATGAAAATATTACTTTACCACCAGCATTTACTCCATCATGTAACATGTATTCCAAATCTCAAAGGCCAAAGATTGATAAATGAATGTAATTCTTCAAAAGCCTATGAGCCCCACTGCCTGAATGCACAATGCATTTACAGAAGGCTTCTGTTTGCATACTACAAGTTCCAAACTCCCTTGGAGACAGGAATGTAAATGTAGTTTTCTAAATGCAAAGCAATTGAACACAAGAATGAAATTAGAGGCTGTTTTTTGGAACAGTAACAATGAAGACACATGCTTGACAATTCAGTGCACGCCAGGTAATGGCATCCTGTCAATGAGGATAGTCATTTATAAAGAACACTACCACAGGCACCAATTAACTCCCCATACAATCTTGTCTCTGATTAACCAAAACAATGAGATAAATTGAATAATTTGCTCTTTTAGCTGCTCCCATTAAAAGGTTTCATCAGCATGTCATAATGCACTATTTAATTGTAAATTGGTTTCCTTGCTGTAATCCACAGAATTGGAAAATGCTGGTTAAAAAAATTGCTGATAACACTTTGACCCATCATTTTTTATGAAACAATTTTCATTTCAGGTAGAAATAATGCTAAATGTCTTTGTGTCCTTAGAAATTTCACATTGCTTCAAAAAGGGAAACACCCATCAGGTCAAATCTTCCCAGTCCCTGAATATCATTGGCAAGAAAGTTGGAAAAATAGGGTGAGATCACCAGTAATGAGGTTCTCATGTCAAGAGCAAAATTGCCGATTCTCCAACCAAATTTTGAGAGGCAAGATGAGAGGTCTACTTACATCCACTTGTGTGGATTATCCTGTCATTATCATCTAACCTCAGCTCACCGATATGCCATTTTCCATTTTCCCACCTGCTGGATAGATACGAGATAGCAACAATTCCCAACTTGAAAGTCAGACCGGTTACCTGGTGACTCCAACTTGCCATTTGCTCCTCTGGCCCTCTCCATGTTCAGCAGCAGTCACTAATATCTCAGTGCCCACACCATGGGTAGCAACAGCCAAGTCTGCTCTGTTCATGGACACTGGCATCAGGCATTTACCAGCCTCTCCACATTCTAATGGCACGTCCGTGTTCTGCACTTCAATGCTGCACTTTGGAGCACACCAGCACCATTCATTGCAATGCTGCTGCCAGGACACGTTGGACACAGGGGTGGGCACACAGATCATGAATTTGACCAGGGTGGATTTCAGGATTCCTCACTTGCTATGTTAGTGCTTTACTCACTTTGACCCTTTACTTCAATTGTCACAAAATTCCTGCTTGCCTTATCGTACCATGTCTTATCTTTTTGTGTTTTGTCCCCTCAGGCAGAGTTTAATTGGCTCACTGTACTTCTGTCTTGACTTTCCTTTTAACACAGATACAAAGCCAGGCAGCTATCAGTCAAGGTGGTAGACATATTGCTGTATGGCTCCGTGTCACATTAATATAATATTTGAAGCATGCGCAGTAATAAATGCAGCAAACACACTCAATGTGCTTGAACCAACTGGCCATGGCAGAAACTCTAAGAGGCATAGTCTTTAGTCTTAGCAAGGCAGAAGGCCTTCTGTCAGGAGGTGCCAGTGCAGTAATTTAAGGGCAATGTCCACTATCAGTCCAGGTGCTTCAATATTGTCAGTCAGCCACTTGGGCTGGTCTGGGTCAGGAGTTCATTATCTCTACATTCCAGAAGCTGGGCCATGTCAGCCCTATAAATCCAGTGTAACCAGTCCAGGGAGTCTTGGTAAGCCAGTCGGGAAGCTACAAACAAATCAGTCATCCCACCAGTCAATCTTGGGGATGGGTCTCAGTGTCTCTTTTGAGCGTGCTCAATGGAAGTCAAGCAGATTATCAGGTACCACTACTGTGTTGGAGAAATTTGGCAAGTCAGTTCTGGGGATTGGAGGCAACATACCAGGATGCAGAGGGGTAAATAATTGTGAAGGGTAGAAACTCCACATATAAGGGTGGAGGGGGGGGTGGTGTGGCAGAGAAGACGTGAGGTTTGGAGGACATGTGTGACTGCTGCAGGAAGGGTCATCAACAACCAAACCCACCCTCACCTCAACCTTAAAGCGGTCGGTGCAACATGAAGATGGATGTAGCTAAGCTGTAAGCCAGGGCTCAGGCATAATGTTGAGAGAAAAAAAAAATCATAATTCAAAAAGGTATGCTAGAATGTGTGGAAGCTCAGCTCTGATGGGCGCAACTAGTAGGGAATGTGAAGCAGTGGAAACAATCTTGATCATATCATTGGGCATTGCAGACTGAAAATAGTCATTTCTGTGAAGCAGGACTAAACACAGATCATACAAGTGTTACCTGTAGGCTGCAATTCACAAAAACAAACCCAGATTTGATGGGGCTATTCAAGGGCACAGTGCTGATTTCCTCTCACCTTGAAATGTAAGTACTCGCCAATATGCTGTTATATATAATTCTGCCTTTCTTGAGAGATGTGGGGGTGGGAGGTCAAGGTACCAATAATCATAGAATGCTGACAATCTCTTGCTGTATTTGTGCAGCATGGCTCAATGTATCAGTATAAGGTTCCTACATCAAAAGTCCATGTTGAAACAGTCTATAGCCTTCCTTGTTAGAGTCCCCATATCCCAATATTTGGAGGACTTTGTAGAACCATAATTTGTGAGTGACGCAAATGCTAACAGTTCTCATGATTAAAGACCTGTTCTGTTTCTTATATCTCCTACACAGGCTCATTGGAGCCATGAAGAATGGATCCAGCCACGAGGGTTATTGTCACAATGGCTAAGGGACGACAAAGACACAGAAATTGAAAAGCAACTGATGTGCCAGCAAGCCCACACCAGCAGCAATCTCTCGAGGTCACCAAACAGCCTCCATATTGAGAAATCACATCTGAAGGTCCTCTCAGGATGCAGAGGAGGTATAGGAGGGCCAGAGTCTATCCTTCTCAATGCCACTTCCTCCAGGTAAGAGAAGCGCAGTACCACTGCCAAATGAGGATGACCCTGACATTGCCACGGAACTATGCCAACTGCTGGAGTAGGACCTGTGACCTGAGGGGTATGTGGCCATCCTATCGCAGTGCCATCGAGGTGACAGCTGCACTAAACTTTCTGCAACCAGCTGCTCCTAAGGAGTCACTGTGCCACTGTGTGGGATCTCACACCCCTCAATCCACAAATATGATAAGGTTGTTACAAATACAAATTGTGCCAGATCATTAACACCTTGTCCTGAATGAGTGCAAAGCTGCAGCCTGGGCAGCAGGGTTCAGTAACTTAGCTGACTGCTGCCAGGGGCAGGGTGCTATAGACTGTACACGCATTACATTGAAAGGTCCATTCCATAATATGGCTGACTGTAATAGAAAAGAGTTCCATTCTATCAATGTACAGGCCATCTGTGATCATCAGTACCAGCGACCACGGGAGCTCCTATGACACCTGTATCCTTGAGAAGTCTCAGGTTCCTCCTTCATTTCAAGGGCTGGATGCCTTACAAGGTTGGTTACTGGGAGACAAGGGCTGTGACCATGGCTGATGACTCTTATTACAGAAGCCCTGATTGAAGTCAAGTGTAGGTGCAATGCAGCCATTCTTTCATTAGCCATCATGGAGCAGATGATAGATCTGCTGACGATGACATTTGGATACTTATTGGTCTCGAGGAAATTGCAGTAAACTTGAGACAGCAAGCTGTGCTCTACACAACTGTAATGGTCTCTGAAGACTGGGAGAGTGACAGCAATCTTCTGAGGAAGATGAAGACAATGAGCAAGAAGAATGTCATCTTCTGCATGATAGAAAACAGCACTGATAAACACGATAAGCCAGGCAGGACACCCAATTCTAGAAGATGTGAGCTGGTGCAGTGCTCACACATTGACTGTGAACTTGTTGTTGCTTGAAAGGCAAGCAGCCTCTGCTGTACCAGAAGCAAATAAAGCTTTGGTTTGTTTGTTTTTTTCCTTTGCATTGTTGCTGAGTAAAAGTGAATGTTTTCAACCATTTGAAGATTTTCCAGTATTTGATAGTCTCATGAGGAAGAATACGAGGTTATTGGGCCAAATGGGCATGAAGCAAAGAGTAAAACTCCCTTAGATAGGATTCTAAGATGGGACGAAGCTAAGGATGGATAAGCTAAGCTGAGTAGCTTGTTTCCTAAGTAGCATGGTACATAACTAATGAAGACAGTTTCAGAGAATAGCATTAAATATCTTGGCAGAGATCAAACCTTCTATGAAACTCATTTAAATTGACCCTTAACCAATGTCTGGCAAAATTCAGCCTATTGTGTTCAAAGTCCACAAACCAGACAGAAAATGTCAATAATTTTATCACATGACGAATGGAAAACATTCAGTTCACAAAAGATGAAGATGTAAATTATCCGAGCAGAATCCATGGTTCTGTGGCCATCCAAAAATGATGTGACTTGGTCTTAGTAGTTCTTACATGTCTATGTAGGTTATGAAATGGTTGTTGTGTGTGAATAGAAATCCCCATGCTAATTTAAAACATTATAACATCTTTATAAATTTCAGGTGCCGGACAACTTATTTGTTACCTGTAGGAAATAATGAGAATTCCAGCAAGGCTTTGCACAGACTCAAGACAAGTACATTTTTACTCATGCTAAAATTCAAGGGAAGAAAGAAGACCCAGTAAATTTACTCAAGTATTATAGGATTTAACCCAAGCTCACAGTATCTAAAAAGAATCAAAATAATCATAACTTCAGCTTGCCAACGACATTTAAAACAGTAACATTGGAACAATACATGGTAACTTTGCACTTGTAAATACAATTTTTGAAAAATGTACCCTATACTTGTAAAACAAAAAAAAACTCATCCTCATCAATAATTGACCTTTTTGAGTCACAATCAAATGATCTCCGTGCGGTGCCAGAAGACTGGAGGGCAGCAAATGTGGTTCCATTTTACAAGAAGGGTGGTTGAGATAAATCAGGGAATTACAGACCAGTGAGTCTCATATCAGTGGTAGAGAAAATTCTGAAGGAAAGAATTAATTGCCACTCGGAGAGTCAAGATATGATCAGGGATAGTCAACATGGCTTCGTCAGAGGGAGGTCATGCCTAACAATTTTGATTGAATTTTTTTGAGGAGATGACCAGGTGTGCAGATGAGGGTAGTGCAGTTGATGTAGTTTTTATGGATTTCAGCAAAACACTTGACGAGATCCCACGTGGGAAACTGATAAAGAAGGTAAAAGCACATGGGATCCATGGTAACTTGGCAAGTTGGATCAAAAATTGGTTTAAAGATAGAAGACTGTTTGCGTGATTGGTGGCCAGTGTCCAGTGGTGTACTGTGATATATATACATGATATATATATATAGAAGAGGATGTGGGGAGACATAATAAATAAGTTTGCGGATGACACAAAGATTAGCCAGGTGGTTGACAATGAGGAAGAAGGTCTTAGGTTGTGGCAAAGATTACAAGGGCAGGGAGGTCTTGTTTGAACTTAACTGGACTTTGTTCAGGCCACAGCTGGAGTACTGTATGCAGTTCCAGTCACCACACTATGGGAAGGATGTGATTGCACTGGAGGGGCTGCAGAGGAGATTGACCAGGATATTGTCTGGGATGAAGCAGTTTAGCTATGAAGAGAGGCTGGATAAACTCTGGTTGCTTTCTTTAGAGCACATAAGGTTGAGGCAGGACCTGAGACAGATATGGATAGGATGGATAGGAAGCAACTGACCTCCTTAGTTGAAGGATCGGTAATTAGAGAGCTTAATTTTGTGGTGAAAAATAGAAGATTTAGAGAGGATTTGAGGAAAAACATGTTTCACCCAGAGGGTAAGGGGGATCTGGAATGCAGTGTCTGGTAAAGTTGTTGAGGCAGGAAACCTCAGGACTTTTGAAAAGTACCTAGATGTGCACTCGAAATGGCATAACATTCAAGGCTATGGGCCAAGTGCTGGAAATTGGAACTGGTGTAGATTTAGTTGTTGTCAGTCCAGATTCAATGGGCTGAAGGCCCTCTTCCACACTGTATAATTCTACAATCACAAAACCTTTTCAGAACAAAAATATCTGCATAATGTTAATTGACACAGCACAGATATTGCTTGAAGGTTATCATCTGTTATCATCTGTTCTGGAACTCAAAAGAAACTACAGTATTTAAAATTGTGTCACTTAAATTGTAAAATAATCAATAAAATTTATTTTCTTCAATATTTATTAAACAATAATAAGCATTTGGCCACATAAAATTCCTATGGGATCCTAATTTCTCAAAAAATATTCTCATTTATTTTATCTGTAGTACCTTTCTGTTTCATTGTGTAGAAACAAAAAGGATATTTTGCTTATGACAGTATACATGTAGGAGTTAAGCACAATGATAAAATATTTTCAGCTACCTTACAAGGGTATACAAGCTTATCGACATTTATGCAAAATGCGATTTTGCTTCAAAAAGCTTTTCACATTATAAACTGCCCATCTCAGCTTGATACTGGAAACTGAACCAGTCGGAAGTATTAAAGGAGCACAAAATTTCCAGGGAAGTGTAAGGATTTTACAGGTTTCTTAAAACCCAACAAGTGTAATCCATTCCACTCCAGCTCATTACAAGCTGCTTGCTACTGGTCATGGTTTAAATCACCACATGGATGACAAATTGGTCCCAAAGCCAAAGAAGTCACTTCCTTTATTCATTAATGGGATTAGGGCATCGCTGGCTAGGCAGCATTTGTTGCCCATCCCTAATTGCCATGAGGGCAATTCAGAGTCAACCACATTGCTGTGGGTATGAAGACATATGTAGGGCAGGCCAGGTAAGGAAGGCAGTTTCCTTCCCTAAAGGACTTTAGTGAACCAGATGTGTTTTTCTGACAATCAACAATGGATTCACAGTCATCACTTGTCACATCTCAAGCTGAGAGACACTCAGAATAACAAAGGCATTCTTCTGAAGAAGGGTCCCAACTCAAAACGTCGACCTTGCTGCTCTCACCGTATTCCTCCAGCTCCACACTGTGTTAACTTCTGCTGCTCCAGCTCCTTTCTATGGTGCCACAAAAGGTTGTGCTGAAACATCAAATCAACAGTTCTACAGACTGTTAGTTCCAACCAAACATGAAAGATGCAGCTTTCCTGCTGCCATCACCATTATCATGTTACAAGGATGGAAGGTTGGTTGGTCTTGATGCTGAATTGAAGAACTCACAAAAAGTGATCATCTCTGGTTCATAGAATTCTTATAGTAAACAATTTTAGAAATGGTGGGGAAAGGATTCATGTATATTAATTGGGCAGGTTCAGTGCATTTGAGGACAGAGCTGTCATCTGCAACCATTTGTTTACAGTGTTGTTGTTATTTACCTGGCTTTTCAGAAGTTCTGCTGGGGATCCTTGATCCACAGTCAGTCAAATGTGGCCTTGACATCAACAGTAGTCATTATTACTTCACCTCTAGAATTCAGATCTTTTGTCCATGCTTAAACCAAGGCTAAAATGATGTCAGAGCTGAGTGGGTGAAATCCAAGGTTAGTTATATATGTCAACCCATTTGACATAAACCACAAATAGTCAGGTTCGGTTGAGTCAGATATCTTAAAGTATAATTACAATCCCAATGATTTACAATGTTATGATATCACAGACTTACACACATAGAGTTATGGAGTCATAGAGCATGGAAACAGACCCTTTGGTCCAACCAGTCCACACTGAACATAGTCCCAAATTAAACTAGTCCCATCTGCCTGCTCCTAGCCCAAATCCCTTCAAACCTTTCCTATTCATGTATTAATCCAAATGTCTTTTAAATGTTATAATTTTACCCACATCCACTACTTATTCAGGAAGTTCATTCCACACACGAACCATCCTCAGTGTAAAATATTTGCCCCTCGTCTCTTTTTCAAATCTCTCTCCTCCCCTGTTAAAAATGTGCCCCTTAGATCTTGGGGAAAAGACGACTACCATTAACTCTATCTATACCCCTCATTATTTTATAAACAGTGAAATAAGTCCCAGCCTATCCAGCCTTTCTTAATAACTCAAACTTTCCATTCCTGGTAACATTCTGGTAAATCTCTTCTGAACCCTCTCCAACTTAATAATATCCTTCCTATAACTAAGCAACCAGAACTGGACACATTATTCCAAAAGTGGCTTCACCAATGTCCTGTACAACCTCAACATGACTTCCCAGCTCCTATACTCAAAGGAGGTTCTATGCCTACTGATGTTACTATTTAGACAAGTGAATATACTGGGTGTATTCCACAGCAAGAGTGGGCTGAAAGTGATTATACTGGAACATCACATTTCACATAATTGTATTAATATTAAAACCTTTTTAATGCATGTTTTGGGTAAGTACAATGCAAGCAATATTATTTGGTAATTGCCTAAACTGTGTATGCTTTTTAATGGCATTTTTTTAAGGACCCGAATACAAGTTAAGATAAAATGAAACTGAAAACAGAAGTGTTGCAAAAGACTGCATTACTCACATTTTGAGAAAACCTACTTGTGCTAAAATCTACTTCTGAATAATCTGTTGCATCTATGTCAATGTATTTACATAATTACTATACATAAACTGTTTTCTTGTATATAGATCCATCGTGAGCAATCATCTAACCTGCTTGCTAACAAGAACACAGAGGCAGGAATGGAGAAGGTTACTTTAACAGAGGCAGAACCACAGGCACGCACAGGAAGAGAGCTTACTCACATCATAACCATTGCAAAGGGAATATGTGGCTTTAAAGCAGGACATATCTTACACCAGCAATGACTTATTTATATACATACCCTTTTTAATGTAATAAAATATACTAAGGCACTTCACAGAACAAAGTTTGAGACTGAGCCACACAGGCAAATGTTACGATGCATGGCCAAAAGTTTGGTCAAAGAGGTGCTTTTTATTTTTAGAACATTTTATGAACAACATAATTAGGGCAATGAGGAGAACGTTTTCCATTTCTCATTGAGGATTTTCACTTTTTCCAGTTTATTTAATTTCTTTCACAACCAAACCATTCATTCAAGCACAAATGGTGAAATCAGACCTCCAGGGTCCTGTAAATTTGTTCACAGAATACTCAAAGAAACAATTAATTTTCAGTAACCTCCCGTGGATGTGCTACAAGCCCATACCTGGTATGTGGCAATGTTCCACTATTTCATGGTTCTATGTTATTTGTACTTTGACGTGAGCATTCCAGATAATTTGTTTGATATTGTGAAGCTTCTGATGGATGTTACTTCTAGCAAGAACAGAGACTTTCTACTCAATCCATTCGGAGATGTCATTACATCTAGCAAGAATACACCATTTCACATTAATTCTAACCAAGTACCTCCTGTGCCACAATATGGAAAGTGAAAGAAAAATTGGATTAATCAAACAACTGATGCTATAGCGCCATTGTTCTCTCTTGAATGTAAAGTTAAAATGATACTTTACTCCAATAATAATGCACAGCAATTTATTTCATTCATGAGATCTGAATGTCATGAGCCTGGCCATCTCATCCTTAACTTTCTTTGAAAGGCGGTCATGAGCAACCTTCTTTAATTGCGACATGTGGAGTATGTTCACGCACATCATGTTGTGATTAATGGAATATCAATCACCATAGCAAAGAAGGGGAAAATATAGACTGACTGTTTTATGAAATATGCAATGGACTGGTGGGAATTAGCAGAAACAAATACCTACTGATCTCCAGCAATGATAAAACAAAAGGTAGAAATTCACATAAGCGACAAACTCCTTTTGTTTCTACAATGGTGTATTAACATTCTCTTTCCCATGTATAACATCCCAATGGAACAAGCTGCCAAAGGAAATTGAATAGCCCTGTCACTTGAAATCCACAAGATCCAACTTCAAATTATTTCCATTTAAAAGTTTTCATTATTTGGAGTACCATTTCAGCAGATAATGCCTGGTTCAACGAGCGCTGCTCATAAAAATGTTGGCAAAATACTTATAGTAGCTTTTTTTGCTGACAATACTAAAGATGACACAGCAGAGTATTACAGATTTTGGAAATTCTGCAGTGAATAATTCACCTCGTGCCTCCTGTCAACCAGCTACAAAGAACATGACAGGAGTTTGATGAAGTATTCTTTAAGTATTGGTTAAGTGCTATTCCAATAATATTAAAGAAGGTGTTGAGGATAAAGCATCCCATTTGATTGCCATCCCAAGCGCCATCTTAAAAAGTCACTCCATGCACCACTGACACGCTCTGGCAATAGTGTGTATCAGCTACAAGATGCAGTGCAGCAACTGGGTAAAAGTCCTTCAACCGTCCAAACCAGTGATCTTTCCCACCTACAATAACAAGAACAGAGGCCGTGGAACACCACCCCCTCCAAATCTCACACCACCTTGAATTAGAATGATATTCTGGGTTCTTTACTATTATGGAGTGAAAAAAATCTGGATCTCTCTCCCTAACATGATGTGCGTGAACATACTCCACATGTAGCAGTTAGAGAAGGTTGCTCATGACTGCCTTTCAAAGAAAGTTAAGGATGAGATGGCCAGGCTCACGACATTCAGATTTCATGAATGAAATAAATTGCTGTGCATTATTATTGGAGTGAAGTATTATTTCAACTTTACATTCAAGAGAGAACAATGGCGCTATAGCATCAGTTGTTTGATTAATCCAATCTTTCTTTCACTTTCCATATTGTGGCACAGGGGACACTTGATTAGAATTAATGTGAAATGGTGTATTCTTGCTAGATGTAATGACATCTCCAAATGGGTTGAGTGGAAAGTCTCTGTTCTAATGCTAGAAGTAACATTAATCTTTCATCAAGAATACAACATTAATTTATCTCTCATATGATTCATCTTGTAGCCACAATATATAAACAGCTGGTTCAGTTCACTTTTTGCTCAATGGTAAACCCCAGGATGTTGACAGCGGGGCTTTAGTGATGGGTATACCATTGAATGTGTGGGGGGAAGGTGTTGCCAGTCAGACTCACTGTTCCCAGAGACAGTAAATGGCTCGACTGGATTCATTCCACTTTTCGTGGACCAAACATACCTGAAGAATTTCCTTTCCAAGATATTTGCAGCTTTTGTCATTGCCACGATTACAGGATAACAGAATATTGAATAGATATTTTCTGTAAATTAAATGCTATTCTGAAGCTGCACAACATATTGTAAGAGGTCAAACATTAGTTAAGTTGTTCTAAAGTACAAATCAAACAAAATGATTCTTCAACAAAAACAGAAGTTGCTAGAAAAGCTCAGCAGGTCTGGCAGCATCTGTGAAGAAAAAAATTCAAAGTTAATGTTTTGGGTCCAGTGACCCTTCTTTCGGTTTCTATTAAAATGATTCTCCATCTCTTCATACAATGTGAAATAAAGCACTACCTGTTATTATCATGAAAGTCGTGCACCTCCTGCCACCTAGTGCTCAATGTGAGATTGAACCTGCGGTTTGGAATCTAATCAATATTACAAATCATAAAGATATACAGATATTTTAAATCTAAAAATGATTATAGCACCTAAGTCGCAAATGCTTTCAGCACCGAATTAGAAACATTTTCAGTTTTAATGTCAGGATCCCTAATGCATGTGTAAGAGAAAAAAAAATAAGAACAATCTCAATCCAATTTATGTCTAATATATAGAGATAAAAAATTGTTTTGTTTGCAATTGGACTATTGGTGCATAAAAGTGTGATTTGAAATACAATTGTACAGATAACAGAAAATTGTACTCTGGGTATCTGTGACTTTATATTTTTGAAGCCAGTTTTTTTTTGCCATTGAAACCTCTTTTAGGCTATCACAATCCAAGCACCAATATGAACCCTGAAATAGGTAGTTCTGGTATAACATGTGTTTCATTAACGCGAATTGGTTGTAACGTGATTGATGAATAGCTGTTTGGATAACGTGAACTTTCTGCTGTACAGGTATAGCAATTTTCTATAGCGATTTCCCTGTTACGCAATTTTCTAAGGCAGTTTTCTATAGCGCAAGGTTATGCAAGAACGCGACTATCGTGTTATAGGAGAACTACCTGTATGCATTTGCTTCTAAAAGGGTATTTTACCCGATGCAGCAATGCTGATGTTATCTCCATTAAAAGAAATTGGTTTTGGACATCATAGCATTGGAAAAGCAACAGACGTTTATCACATAAGGCCATAAGATATAGAAGCAGAATTAGGTCATTCTGCCCATCAGTCTATTCTGTCATTAGATCATGGCTAACACGTCTTTCAACCTCATTCTCCTGCCCTCTCCCTGTAACCCTTGATCCCTTTACTAATCAAAAACTGTCTAAAATACAGTCAGTGACTTAGCCTCCACAGCCCTCTGTGGCAATAAGTTCCATAGAATAACCACCCTCTGATCGAAGAATTCCTCTTCGACTTAGTTTCAAAAGGTGATCCATGCACTCTGAGGCTGTGCCCTCAGATACTAGTCTCTCCCACTAGTGGAAACATCTTCTCCATGTCCACTCTACCAGGCTTCTCAGTATTCCGTAAGTTTCAATGAGATCTGCCCTCATCCTTATAAACTCCATTGAGTACAGACCCAAAGTTCTCAAATGCTCCTCATATGATAAGCCCTTCATCCCCAGGGTCATTCTTGTGAACCTCCTCTAGGCCCCCTCCAATGCCAACACATCCTTCCTAAGGAATATAAGGGCCCAAAACTGCTCACAGTATTCCAAATGCATTCTGATCAGAGCTTTAAACAGCCTCAGTAGTACATCACTGCTCTTGGATTCTAGCCCTCTTAAATTGAACACTAACTGCCAACTGAACCCAAATAGTAACCTTAAGATAATCCTGAACAAAGACTCCAAAGTACCTTTGTGCTTCAGATTTCTGAAGCCTTTCTCCTTTTAAAAAATTATCTATGCCTCTATTCTTCCTACCAAAGTGGGTAACCTCACACTTTCCCACACTGTACTCCATTTGCCACTTCTTTGCCCACTCTCTTAGCTTGTACAAGACCTTCTCCAGCCTTCCCACTTTCTTAACACTACCTGTCCCTCTGCCTATCTTTGCATCATCAGCAAACTTAGCAGCAAAGCCCTCAGTTCATTCACATGGAGTGTTGATGTAAAACATGAGTAGTTGTGGTCCCACAGATCCATGCGGAATTCCACTCATCACCAGCTGCCTTCCTGAATAAGACCCATTTATCTATACTTTCTGCCTTCTGCCAGCCAGCCAATCCTTATCCATGCCAGTATCTTGCCCCTAACACCCAGGGCTCTTGTCTTATTTAGCAGACTCTTGTGCAGAACCCTATCAAGGGTCCTCTGGAAATCCAAATTCATCACGTCCACTGGCTCTCCTTTGTCTAACTTGCTCGTTGCCTCCTCAAAGAATTCTAACATGTTTATCAGACATGACCTCCGCTTGAAGCTGTGCTGACTCAGCCATAATTTACCATGCACTTACAAGTGCTCTGCAATCTCCTCCTTAATAATGGACTCCAGAATCTTACCAACAACTGAGGTTAGGCTCACCAACATATAATTTCTTGTCTTCTGCCTACCTCCCTCCTTAAACAGGGGTATTACTTTAGCCATTTTCCAGTCCTCTGGCACCCTGTCTGAGACCACTGATTCCTGAAAGATCACCATCGATGCGTCTACAATCTACACAGTGATCTCCTTCAGAAATCTGGTCCATCTGGTCCGGGTGATTTATCTACCTTCAAACCTTTCAGCTTTCCCAGTAGCTCCTCCATAGTGATGACCACTACACTCACACTCTGTCTCCTGACTCTCTTGATGTTCTGGTATGCTACTGGTGTAACCTTACTGTGGAAATTAATGCAAAGTACGTATTCAGTTCCTTCAATATTTCTTTGTTCCCCATTACTATTTCCTCCAGCCTCATTATCCATCAGTTCAATGTCTACTCTAGCCTCCCTCTTAACCTTTTTATATATATATATTTAAAAAAAACTCTAGCAATCTTCTTTTATATTACAAGCTAGTTTACTATCATTTTTCATCTTCTCTGATTTCCCACTAATTTTCACCACGTTGTATTCCTTTTCTTTTGCTTTTTTGCTGTCCCCGACTTCCCTTGTCAGTCATGGTTGCCTTGTCCTCCCCTTAGAATGTTTCTTCTTCTTTCAGATGCATTACTGATGTGCCTCCCAAACTACCCTGAGAAATTCTTGCCCTTGGTGTTCCACTGTCTTCCCTACTAGGCTTCCCTTTCAATCAACTCTGGCCCACTTCTCCCTCATGTCTTTGTAGTTACCTTTACTCAATTGTAATACTGTTAGATATGATTCCAGATTCTCCCTCTCAAACTACAGGGTGAATTCTACCATATTCTACCACTGCCCCCTCAGAATTCCTTAACCTTAAGCTCCCAAATCAAATATGACTCATTAAACATCACCAAATCCAGAATTGCCTGTTCCTTAGTGGGCTCTACCACAAGCAGCTCCAAAAAAACCCATCTTGTAGACTTTCCTTTTCTTGGGATCTGCTACCAACCCGATTTTCCCAGCCCGCCAGTATATTGAAGTCCTCCTTGATTATTATAATAGGAACAAAAACAGAAATTATTGGAAAAAGTCAGCACATCTTTCAGGATCTGAGGAGAGAAATCAGAGTTAATGTTTCGGGTCCAGTGATTCTTCTTCAGACTTGATTGTAGCTGGGAAACAGTTGGTATATCTGGTGAAGATGGGATTGAGGAGGGGGGATGAGTAAACAATAGATGGAGTTGGAGCTCAGAGAGAGAAAAACAGTTGGGCAGACAAAGGAATGGGAAATGGCCAGCTTGGGAGAATCAATAGCTGCTCATGGGAACCACTAGTGGCTGACAATAGGTTGTTTGTAGTAGCAGCCCATGTGATGACAGAGCTTGGTGTGTGGGGAGGTTGGAGTAGGGACTTGAGAGAAGATGCTCAGGCTCTAAAATTATTGAACTCGATATTGAGTCCTAAAGGCTGCAAGGTCCCCAAATGGAAAATAGGATGCTGTTCTTCCAGCCTGCACTGAGCTTCGCTGGAGCACTGCAGCAATCTTGAGACAGAGATGTTGGCCAGGGAACACAGTGATGTGTTGAAGTGGCAGGCATCCGGAAGCTCAGGGTCATTTTTGCAACAGAACATAGGTGTTCTACAAAGTGGTCACCCAGTCTGCATTTTGTCTCCTCTACATCAAGCAGACCACATTGTGGGCAGCAAATACTGTAGCCTAGATTGAGTGAAGTGCAAGTTAACCACTGTTTGTCCTGGAACATATGTTTTGGGCCTTGGATCATGAGGAGGGACAAAGCAAAGGGGTAGGTGTTACACCTTCTATGAAGGTGCCATGGAGCTGTGGAAGTATGTATGGAGTGAAGGAAGAGTGGACCATGGTGTTCCAGAGGGATCGGTCCCTACTGGAGGCTGACAAGGGAGGGGAGGGGAATATGCGTCTGATGGTGGCATCCCACTAGAGGTGGTGGAAATGGCTGCTAATGATCTTTTGGATGTGGATGCTGGTGGAATGATAGGTATGTAGGACATGGGGGACCCCCATCACTGTTGTGGAAGGGAAGAGAAGGGGTGAGGGCAAAAGTGCAGAAGGTGGGTTGGACATAGCTGAAGGTCCTGTCAATCACGGTAATGGGGAATCCTTGGTTGAGAAAGAAATTGGACATTTCGGAGGACACTTGTAGAAGCTGCCATTATCGGAGCGGATACAATGGAGACAGAAAAGCTGGGAGAATGGAATAGAGTCTTTACAGGAAGCAGGGTGTGAGGATGTATAGCCTGGGAAACTGTGGGAGTCAGTAGACTTGTAGTGGATATTGGTGGCCAGTCTATCCCCAGAAATGGAAACAAAGATGTAAAGGGAGGAGTCAAAGATGGACTAGATAAAGGTGAGAGAGGGTAGAAATTGGATGTAAAATTGATAAATTTTTCCAATTCTGGACAAGAGAGGGAAGCAGCACCAACTACATCATCGATATATCAGAGAAAGCATTGTGGGTGGGGTTTGGAGTAGGACTGGAATAAGGCATTTTCCATGTACCTCTTAAAGAGACAGGCATAACTGGAGCCCATCTGGGTACCCATGGCCACCCCTTTGATGTGAAAAAGGTGAGAGGAGTTAAAAAAGAAGTTGTTCAAATTCAGGACAAGCTTGGCCAGGCAGAGGAGGGTGGTGATGGATGGTGACAGTTCAGGCCCTTTTTTTCCAGGAAAGAGCAGCGAGCCCTGATAGGGGATGGATGTGTAAAGGGATTGCATGTCTTTGGTAAAGAGGAGGCAGCTGGAACCCGTGAACTAGAAATTCTGAAACTGATGTAAAGAGTCAGAAGAATCACAGATGTAAGTGGGAAGTGACTGGACAGGGGATGACAAAATCCAATTGAGGTAGGAAGATGAACACAACAGGCCAAGCAGCATCAGAGGAGCAGGAAAGCTGACATTTCGGGTCGAGACCCTTCTTCAGAAAGCATCAGCAGTTCCTACTATCTCTGAGGGAGGAAGAGATGAGTTCTGTGGGGCAGGCAGAAACAATGGGTCTGCCCGGGAAGTCCTGTGAATTTTGGGAAAGAGGTAAAAGCAGACTGTACAGGGTTGGGAGACTATGAGCTTGGAGGCTGAGCACCAGCTCTCAGATACCTCCTCCTATCTCCCCCGGACCATGGCCCCACATGGAACATCAGGCCATTGTGTTCACAACAGTCACTAACCTTATTACATCTGGTGATCTCCCTCCCCATCTCCATACAGCTGATAGTCTCCCAACCCTGTACAGTCTGCTTTTACCTCTTTCCCAAAATCCATTGGTCTTCCTGGGCAGACCCATTGTTTCTGCCTGCCCCACAGAACTCAGCTCTTCCTACCTCAATTGGATTTTGTCATCCCCTGTCCAGCCACTTCCCACTTACATCTGTGATTCTTCTGACTCTTTACATCAGCTTCAGAAATTCCAGTTCGCGGGCTCCAGCTGCCTCCTCTTTACCATAGACATGCAATCCCTTTACACATCCATCCCCTTTCAGGGCTCTCTGCCTCTGCAATGTAAAGGTCAGTCCACCAGACAACAGTAGCACCACCCTTGTCAGTGGGCTTGATTACAAAGTCAAGGTTGGATCTGAGCACATGGATTGCAACCAGTTTAGAAGGATGTAGGTTCAAATGTGTAAGACGGGCAGAGGAATTAAGGTGAACCCCAATGTCACATCGACAGTTCTCAAGGAACAGGTCGAGGGCAGGTAAAAGGCCTGAGGGAGGGGTCTAAGTGGAGGGAGAATGTTGCAGGCGCCTGAAAGGGTCTGTGGGGTGGGGAGAGGACTCCTGTCCAAAGAAATCGGCACAGAGGTGGAAGCAACAGAAGAAAAGTTCAGCATCATGTTGTGCCCAAAATTCAGCATCAGAGAGCCAGAAGTCAGAAGAGATCGTAAACCTGCCAGACCTGCATTATTCCAGCAATTTCTGATTTGTTCCTAATTTCCAGCGTCCACGGTTGTTTTCTATCGCCCGACTTATTTACTTCCCCACATACGGACTACTACTTGAAGGCCCGTACGTAACTCCCAACAGGGTCATTTTTCCTTTGTGGTTCCCCAACTGTACCCACACAGACCTATAGCATTTTTTGCTGTTGATTTAATTTCACTTTCCAACAAAGAGAACTGCGGATACTGTAAATCAGAAACAAAAATAGAAATTTATGTGATAGCTCGGCAGGTCTGGTGACATCTGTGGAGAGAAATCAGAGTTAACGTTTTGGGTCGAGTGACCGTTCCTCAGAACTTTTCCAGCAATTTATATTTTTATTTCTAATTTCATTTCTTACTAACAAGTCAACCCCCAACCCCCTCCTCTGTCCATCTGCCTGTAGGGATAGGGTATTTCAGTAGGATGTTTATCTTTGGATACTTAGTTCCCAGGCCTGAGGCCCTTGTAGCTACATCTCTGTGATACCTACAACATCATACCTGCCAGTTTCAATCTGTGCTGCAAGCTCATTTATCTTGTTTCATACACTGTGTACATTTAAGTACAAAACCCTCAGTACTGTGCTGATTGCACCCCTTCTCATAGTTGTCCCCATATCTGTTGTGCCTTCCTGATTATTACCTTCTTAGTCCTGCTTTTTAGTTTAGTATTTAGCTGCTCATATTTCCTCAGCAGAACCTCTTTCCTCTTTTTACTTATGCTGTTGGTACCAATGTGGACCACAGCCACTGGATCTTGCCCCTCCTACTCCAAGTTCTTCTGCAGCCCGGATGAGATATCCTGAACCTGGCACCAGGCAGGCTACACAGCCATTAGGACTCTTGATCGTAGTCACAGAGAACAGTGTCTATTCTCCTGACTATACTAACCCCAATTACAACTACATTTCTCTTTGCTCGCCCCTCTTTTATGGCTCCCTGCACCATGGTGCTATGGTCAGTTTGCTGATCCTGCCCACAGACCCAACCCTCATCCACACAGGGAACAAGAGTCTCAAACCTGTTAGACATGCACAAGGGCTGAGGTTCCTTCAGCACTACCTCCTGGATCCCTCTACCTGCCGTGCTCATAGTCACACTTGCTAGTCCCTGAACGCTGGCCAAATTTGAGGCAGTTAATCTAAGGGGTGTGACTGTCTACTGAAACAGAGGGTCCAGGTAAGTGTTGCCCTCCCCGATGTGTCGCAGTGTTCGAAGCTCAGACTCCAGCTCATCAACTTCAGTCAGAGTTCCTCAAGCAACAAACACTTGTTGCAGATGTGGTCACTATGAACCACAATGGGGTCCACCAGCTCCCACGCCTTGCAGGCACATTCCCTGGCCTGGCATTTCTATTTTAATTACTTAGTTCCTAATTTGATTTTTAAAACTTTCCTACTGGTCTTTTTGTAACCTGCAAGTATTTCAACTATTTACCTTCAATTTGAAAGTAACCTGTAATAGATAGACAAAGTAGTAGCTGTTACCAACCAAAGAATCAATGTTTTTCCTGTGATGTCACTATTTTGTGCTTGGCCCCTGATCCTAAGCTTCAATGTATCCTGCTTAAAAATAACTTACAAACTATAAACTAAAAAAGCCAGCAGAAAGCACCTCTTCCCCTCTGCATTCTGGTGAGCTGAATCTGTCTAATTTCTATGCTGTCTAGCTTGTTTGGACCAGTTGGTAAGATAGAATTTCTATCTAAGATAGAAAACTGAATAGGGCGAGTTGTGCCATCAACACGTCATTTACAAGCAATAATCCCCTTTCATTAGTGACTCGCTGCTGCCTAATGAGAAACTCACAATGCTCCTTGTCAAAAGTATTAAAGATGGAGTGAGATGCTCCTGACTTCAAGAGGGTCCTCACTGGACTTTGTGTCCAATTCTGCCACAAATCTCACAATAGCCCACATTGTTCAGGCCCCGATAAATTTCCACCTTAAATGGAGGGCACACATTGAGATCACATTCGTCAAAACATAAACAATTAGTGAAGTGATGTATAATAATGACTTTACCAAATAAAAGTATTTTGATAGGAAACAAGTGGGTGGGTCTCCATTGGCTGCATTCAATAAAATTTGCTATCCACTCAGACCCAACAACATGTGAAACATTTGAAAGTGTGCTCTACCAACAGGCCAGATTTAAATTTGCTCAGTTTCAGTCAAGTGAACATGCTCAATACGTTCAGCAGGTCTGGCAGCACCTGTGCAGAGAAATCAGCGTTAACGTTTCGGGTTGAGAGACCCTTCCACAGAAATGTTAACTCCAATTTCTCTCCACAGCTGCTGCCAGACCTGCTGAGCTTTTCGAGCAATTTCTGTTTTTGTTTTTGATTTACAGTATCTGCAGTCTTTTTGGTTT
>NC_063344.1:49263960-49277686 GCF_021869965.1 Rhincodon typus | reverse complement strand
TTTCTGAAGAAGGGTCCAGGCCCGAAATGTCAGCTTTCCTGCTCCTCTGATGCTGCTTTGCCTGCTGTGTTCATCCAGCTCTACACCTTGTTATCTCTAGTTTGGAGATAACCATGGTTTTGTTTCAGCAGCAGCAGATGAGCACAGGCAGGGGTTGGAGATCGATGATGTTATAGAGAAGGAAAGAGGTGGTCTTAGTGATGGTGCAGAAATATGACTGAAAACTCAGGACCAAATGATGCACAAGATTGCAAATAGTCCAGTTCAACCTTCAAATGGCTGTCAGATAGCAGGAAGGACTCAGCAGTTAGGGAATGGAATTGTGGCAGGAAGCAAAGATAATGGCTTCAGTTTTTCCAACATTTAATTGGAGGAAATTTTGGGGCATTCAGCACTGGATGTCAAATAAGCAATGCAACAATTTAGAACCAATTGAGGCATTAAGGGATGGTGGTGAGATGGAGTTAGGTGTAATCGGTGTTAATGGAAGAACCAACATAATATTTTCCACTGGTTTGACAAAGGGCAAGCAAGTATCTCAGAAGTAAGATTGGTCTAAGGATGGATCATTGGAGACTACCAGAGGTTTCTGTGGAGGAACGTAAAGAAAGGCTTCTCAGTATCCTGGTCAAAATTTAATTGTTCAACAAATGTCAAAAATAAAAGACACCATCTGGTCATTATCTCATTGCTGATTGTTGGAACTCACTGTGCACAAAGTTCTGCAGTTGTGTTTCCGATGATAGTGACTGCTTTCTGAAAAGCATTTAAATAGCCTTAGAATGCATTGGATCATCTTGAGGTCGTCTAAATTTCTGGATAAATTACAAGTCTTTCTTCGATTCGCAGAACAACATTAGCAGAGACACCGTATAGAAATTTACACAAAACAAGGACATTCAGCCTTTCATTCTTGCACTAGCTATTCGAAGATCTGCCAGCGATGAAAATGGAGGGTGAACAAATGAGAAATAAGGAGGAGGAAACAACTTGAGGAAATAGAGGAATTCTCATCTTCACGCAGTGGTTACAAGGTCAGAGGCTAGGAATCCTCCAATACCTCTAATTTCTCTAAACAATCCTCCAACTCACCTCCTGACCACACCCCTCCCCACCCACCCAAGAGTCTGTCTACCATCTACAAGGCACAAGCCAGGAGTTTATTGGAATACTCCCCACTTGCCTGGATGAGTGCAGCTTCAACAAGACTCAAGAAACTTGACACCATCCAGGACAAAGCAGCCCACTTGACTGGCACTCCATCCACAAACACCCGCTCCCTCAATCCAAATAATGTTATAAATTAATTGCTGTCAGGGCTGATGCGATGACTAGGAGGGTACCTAGGGTGACAAAATTTGGGAGGGAGTGGGATCAATAAACTGAACTGAGACTACCTACAGCTTTAAAGTAAAACAAACAACTGGTTACCAACTCCTAAATTTTCTACAGGTGAATCCAAACCAGATGCTTCTGAATCAACACTTTCCCAAACTACCCAAGCCCTTCTCATTAAATCCCTAATGACAGCAACCAAATCAGTGAATCATTGATGGCAATAGCTTCTTCTTTCCCAGCTCCACACCAAACCCTTGGTGCTTTCTGACTCTCCAATTGCAGACTCCTGCTTTTTTCCAATGTTTGCTGACCATCCAATCAAAGCTTTCTCTCCATTTGCTCCCATCCTTCAATAATTTGAGTTTACCCTCCCTACCCTTACCCCCAGTCCTGTGACCCATTTTCTACCATTGCTTGTGATTTTTGCATTGCTCGTGCTCAGCTGTTCACTGCTGCCCTTTAGCCCAAACACTCGTCTTCATGCAATGATCTGCAGTGTGAGGACGTTGTGCTCCTATGCTCTGCAGCTCAAAGACAAGCAACTGCCTTTGAAATGGGAGGAATCTGAGAATAAAAGTAGAGTAGGGTAAAGGAAAATCAGAGGGGCAGAGGTTTCGCTTCACAAACTGGGATAGGGAAGTGTGATGATATAATTTTATTCATACTGATGCACAATACAGATCATTTCTGATATCCGTTGTGTGAGAAATGGGTGGTACCAATTAATCAAAATGCCAGCTACTTAGCAGTGCCACATTTTCAGTGAATTGGAAAACTTCTGCGTGATCTCATAGTGATGTAGGTTTTAAGGTGAGGGAGTTGACCATGAATATCTGGCAAGCAGTGCTGAGAGAATACGGTGCCGTAGAACAGCAGGAAGCTGAAACTAGAATGAGGGCAGGCTGCAAATTGCTATCTGAGAGTTTGACACTTTTCAGCATTTATTCGAGAGTGCATCTGAATTTCCATCTGTATTCCTTTTAGAGAATTCATTGTGGTGGGGGTAGCTAGGCTGAAGTTTCACCAAAGACACTATATGCTCTTGTATAGGCCATGGTACATCTGCGTTGTAGCATTTCATTTGACGTTTTAGCTTATCAATCAAATTGTAAAAATAGCCACACTTTGATATTATTTAGGCATAATGCAAATATTCAAGTTACTTCTTGTATGATAATTCCCACAGTATCGACATTGCTAGAAGAACCTATTGTGCAACTTAAGCAAAGCATTTCAGCAAAGTACGTAAGTGAAAATGATGTCCCTCCTGTCCCTGAGATTGACCGCTTAAACAACAAAGTCAAGGTACCGTGGGGAATTTCAATCAAAAAGGTAAATGGTGAAATCCATATATCAAATGAGGTACTGATGTTAAAGTTAGAAAGTTCAGCCACAGTTTTAAACAATCCTCTTTTTTAAGTATTTGATCTCATATCTTTATTTTCAGCAGTTTGCATTGGCAAAAAGACTTTTTCATGCTTTTTACTTATTTTTGTTTGTAATCTTGATAATGTTTAATAAAATTTGTTTCAATATTTATAGTATTGAATTTCAGATCATTCCTTACTGCTTGCTACAAGAGTATTAACATTTTAAAGAAATCATATTATAATTTATTACATCCTTAAACTGGCAACACATAACAGGAATTTTTGTTATTTTCTAATTTGTCTTTCATGTAGCCATTGTCAAATTACTCATCTTTTCTTTTTGATTAGAAAGACTTAGCTTTGGCACAGCTGAAGAACTCATTAATTGAATGTTGTGGTGTTAACAGCACTGCAGTTATTTTCTTCCGCACTTTCCAATGATAATCTTTGCAATATATGAACCTAAATTTCATCAATTCTTATCAATGCCGAGTTGCCTGGAAGAGTTTGTAGCCAAAATGGTTGCCCCATTTGAAACTAAAAATGGAAAACTTTAATTTTCATCAGATCTTGCCATTACTAACAAATATCCACAAACTGAATTTTTAACAATGGATTGTGCTGTTTTCTTTCTGATTTATTTAACAATGAGACTAACATTTGGGTTTGACATTCTGTTTAGTATTTGTTTGTCCCCCAGTAATAAATATGCATTCAAAGCATTCTTTCACTCTTATTGTAGAGCTGTCACATACTAGCAGGACTGCTTGCTTTGTTAGTTTTTGGGTTGATAGTGACTGGAACACTGTAACTAGCTCCATGGATCTCAGAGTTCAGCATTCATTCAATGAATTGATTTAGAAATTGTTATCTGCCAATTGTCTGATGACCTTAAATGTCAACTAGCTTTGGCAGCCTGGCAGGGAGTTGAATATGCCAATAGTATCCTGCCATGAGGATAAGTGCCACAAAGTGAAGTCCAACAATTGTGCAGCTCCTGGAGATAATACTATTAAGCCTCAGTGCAACATTCAACATGTACAAAGTGATTTTAATGTAAGATTCACATATCATTTGGTCGCAGCAAAAGGCTCATTGCCTGAAGTTGCCATATTCCAACATTAAAACATTTGAAACATGTGGGAGCTGTTGTGGGGGATTCAGATGTTCTCTTATTGTTGTTTTCATTACCTAAAAATTAACAGATAATGGGGAAAAATTTTATAGGTGTCTTTTGGAACATCCGTGATTGCACTCCAGAGATTAGAGTACATAATTGGTTAAGTTATTTTTCTGCCTGTTGTACTTTTTGTTTCACTCACTTGATTGCCCACCTAAATGGGAGGTACATGCGCTGATGCTACAGCAAGTCGATTTAAATTTTCAATGTCGCCTCATTTCTGTTTTCCTCCGTATTTGGAAAATTGAGAGTGAACTCATTTGTTCAATTCTATGACACAATGAAGCACATCACCATATTTTCCAGAAGCTTGACTGCGGAATTCCATTTTTTGTGAACTCAGAATATGTGGGTGTTGTTTTGCCCATTGATAATTGTTCTGAGATGGTAATAATGAGCCATTTCCTTGAATACATGTGAATTATTTCTTCGGCCATTTCAAGAGGGTAGTGAAGAGTCAATCACATTGCTGTGGATCTAGAGTCACACCTAGGTCAGAACTGGTCAAGACAGTGTATGTCCTTCAGTATAGTACATCTGTGAACTGGGTCGATTTTACTATTCAGGGGTTACGGACCACCATTTCTGATAAACATTTTATTTCAGATTGAATTAACCAACAGAATTTAAATTGCCCAACTGCCATGGTGAGATTTGAACATGTGTATGCAGATCACTCATTCAGACCTCTGGATTATTCATGCAGTTACTCAGGAACATGAGAAATATGAGCAGATGTAGACCATAGGTCACTTTGCACTGCTAATCGATGGTCCGCTTTCTGCTTTCCACCAAACTGTCTGCTGGTGTGTCCCAGATTCCCCAAGAAACCAAAAATTCTATTGTTCTCAACCAATAAAGGGATCCAAGTTCTGAGATAGAGAATTTAACAGATTCACAACTCTTGAAATAAAGAAATTTCTCCTCATCTCAGTCCTACATAATTGGCCTCTTATTCTGAAACATTGCTTCTGCATTTAAGAATCTCTGGCTAAGGGAAACGCTGTTAAGACCCTTCATATATGGTATATTTCAATGTGATTCCCTCTCAATCTTCTAAACAGCAGATAGTATAGGCCCAATCTACTCTGTCTCACCAGGAAACAACACTGGCCGTCCGGGAACTGATTTAGCTCTTCTTTGTACACCTCCAAGGCAAGTGTATTCTTCTTTAAAAATGCCCTCATTACCACTAAGCTATTGTGCCCTTAAATTTATCATTACAATCATTAATCATGCCATGACTTTTTGTCATATGGGATAAATGTTTTTCATTTTAATGCTACTCAGAATATTTCTTCCTTTCTATTTTTATTCAGAAAATGAAGAAAAGTAAAAATCAGAAACCGGGACGTGATAAGAAGCCTGCAGAAATGCCCACCAGAAAACTTTCTGAAACCTCCAAAACGCCTAGCCAGATGTACAAAAATAATAATTCAGTCATGCACATGGTTCCAAACAAATGGCAGTACGGAAAAATTGTGTGTGCTGCCGCAGACTTGAACCACTCTTCCAGCTTATTGGTGAATGCCATGAAGCCTTTAGTCACTTGCCTAGTGCCTCCCACATCTCGTTCTTCAAGATAAAGTCCATGGAACTGTTCAATTACTGATGAAATATGTAAAGAAGTTAGAACAGGTGGCCTGTTGAGTACTGAGCAAAATCCCATTAATCTAAGAGCAAATGATGGCCATTTTGCAGAAGAAAAGGATTCCCTTAGTGAGAGACAATCAATAGAGTCTTTGGAAAGGTTTTAAATTAAGTGAAGAACATGTAGCAGAAAGCAGTCACCTTCATTTTCCACAAGAATCATATTTTGTGTTATGAAGCAAGAGATTATGTAAATCTTTGTCCTTTTGAACAAGCAGATCTAGGACATGGTTAACTCAATGAATGGTAATAACAGTGATTCCAGGGATAATTAAATAGTGCCATTTGAAATCTTTTAATGAGTTGTAATCACATAATCGCTTTGGTATATTTTATTTAGAATGAAGGAATACAAACTCATGTTTTTGTTTGTTTGATGTGAGGTGGGTAATGTTAATTAATCCATCATTTATCCACTTATATAAGAATATAAGTGATTATATTATTGAACATGATACTTCTACTAATCCATTTGACTCAAAATCATTTAAATCCTTGCATATCATGGAAAAAAGTGATGTGCAAATGTATTTTTCAGAAACCTAAAGTGACTTTAAACTAAATTCTCTTATTAGAAACTCACGTTTACTTTATTAAAACCATTATTGTCTCAGCTTATTACAGTGTAATAATATTTTTATTTATCAGCGTGGCTAAGTTGGTAGTGTTCTCACCTCTGAGTTCAACTCCCACTCCACAGACTTGAGACAGTCTGAGGGAGTGCTGTGCATTCAGAGGTGCCACTTATCATGAGATGTTAAATCTAGGCCCATCTACCTTATCAGCTGGATGTAATTCATTCAATGACATTGTTTCAGCGAAGAACAGGACAACTAGCTCTGATCATTCGACCAATACTTACTCAGTCAATATCACGAGAAACAATTTATCTGGTCATTGCTGTTTGTGGGGAACTTGCTGTGCATATGTTGGTTGCTGCATTTTACAAATTGCAACAGTCATGACGCTTTAGAAGTACTTGATTGGCTGTAATGTGCTTGGGAATGCCCTAATGTTATGAAGGATGTTCTATAAACGTATAGTTTTCTTTCTTTTCTTACCCGTTGTGTGTATATGTTTTGCTTTGGAGTCTCCTAAGTGCCTTGTCTGTTCAGTTTACTTTTTGGTGACTTGTTCAGGGAAGCTCATTTTAACTCCAATTATGAGATACAGGTAAAACATAGGCACTCCGAGGGAATTACAGACTTTGGGCCATAAGGGTGATGGACAACGAGATGCCAGTGGTAGGTCAGGACAGAGGGTGTAGAGATGAAGCTGAAGAAGCCCAAGAACAACCTGCAGTGTTGATGAGGAAGGTTATGCTGCTGTTCCTCTTGGCCTCAGAAGAATAATTTTAATCTTCTATTCCGAGGCAGGCCTATCACCAGGGAAACTAGTCGGAGGATGGTGTCTTTTGGACTGTATGTACGGTACCAGCTTTGCGAGAGGTTTTTCACTTCCACTGGGGTCCAGGGTGGATTTTCATGCATGATTGCATATTTTTCAGCACGTCACATGTGAATTGGGTGGATTGGAAGTTCTGCTCCCAGCCAGGCCTTCTGAGGTCAAAGGTCCTGGCACCATATTTAAAGGCCACCCAGACCGCCCTTCTGTCACTGCAAGCCTGCAGCATTGCTGAACCCTGTTTCATCCATGCTTCACACAGACCAGACAGAACCTCACTCCAAAGTTCAGTGACATCTCACTAGATGGCTGTGTCAGGGCCTTTCCTGAAAGAAGGAAGGTCATCTTCCACAGGGATAGCAGCCACCAGCTGTCCCATCAGCCCCGGATAGTGTGGACTGGGACATGGATCCAGTGCAGGAATAGGACAAACAGTCTCCTGCAGTCCTTGAGGTTAAGTGACACCATCTTCTTTGTGCAAGCTAACACACCACGGCAGCATCCAACCTAACTGTATCTCTGAGCAGGCATGTCATGTTGGATGATTGCCTGCAAGCCCAAGTATCACATGATTGTAGGGTTGACAGACACCTCATCTGATCAATATCAGGCTGTGTACTTCCAAATCAGTTACTGGAGAGAGCTCAGGACTTGCCTTGACTGAATTCTCAGAAAATGCTCATACACCCAATGCCATCACACCGAATCCTTCTCTTTCTGTGCCCACAACAAGAAGGAAAGGGCCTGGATTGGTGGAGGAATGCCTGATGTATGTGTCCACATCCCAGTACAAAGAGCAGGGCACAGAGCTGGCAGGAGATGACTTTGGACATTCCTGTGCTAATTGGAGACATAAATATCTCAAGGAAGTCTCTAGAATCTGCAGTGAAGATAGTATCTGCCATTTGCCCCAAAGTGATGGTATCTTTACCAACTAATTCTTTCTCCACTACAAGTGCTAGTGGCTAACAGAAGTGGAAGAAACACAGGGTGCAGCAGTCTTCCCCCAATAGCAGCAATGATAGCACCACCACCTCTGAAGATGATGTCTCTGACACCTCGGAAAAGGCACCATTACAGCCTTTACCTGTACCCTCCACCAGCACAGGCATTCACCTTGCGTGGTGGTGGGGGGAGGGGGGCATTGGTCCTGTGCCTAATTCTGGTTGCCACTGCTTTTGCTGTTGTATGTTGGTAGTGGGTCTGTGCAATGAGCAGATAAGTTAAATCCTTTAATACTTTCTTCAGTGAAAAACTGATTCTCCTGAAAAGAACTAACAAAGACTTCAAAGTTGGCATTACTGTCAAAAAGGATAGCAAGATGCAGGATCTCTTCCTCCAAGAAATCATTTGCATTTTCAGCAGCTTAATTCTCTTTCACTCTTTCCTGAATGAGGAAGCCAAATTAAGGTTTAAAATGTCATCTTGCAGCTGTTCACCATCATTCTTGGTGCAAAGCTTTCCTGCATGTTCTAGTTCTTCTGCAAAGGGAATTGGAAGATCTCCAAAATACTCCTGTGGTACAAAGATCATGTTTCTTCAGTGAAGACTGACTCATGGTGCAATGAGTCACTTTCAATATCTAACGCAGCTGGTGAATAAAGAAGATTCAAGACCACACAACTTCTCTGCTCATTAAACAACAATGTTGATTGGGAATGACATGCAAAACATCTCCCATTTCAATGAAATGTAATACATGTATGCTCTGACGCTTGTACTGGAATTCATCCTCTAACCTAAAGTTAATGTAGGATAGTTGGAGACATTCGTGCTTCAACCATGGTGTTATTTCTGAAAACATGGCTAAGCATGCTCCTGCGTCCAATTTAAAATGAGATTTCTTGCCAGCAACCATACCAAAAATCCCATGGTAATTCTACAATCTTCTCTAAAAAGAATACAGCTCATTTTTCAGTATTCTCCTACTTCTTGGAGAATTGCAGATTGGAATACGTTATTTAACTTTTAAAATTTAGCATAGAGTTATTAGTCCCATATACTTCAAAAACCAACATAGAACTTGCGCTCTTGTTTTCTGAGTGGATCAGTTCAAGTAGGTATATTGCTATGTGGATGCGGAATAACCTTATGAGTGGTCTCTGATCAGCTAATACTTCCAAATCACTTCCATTCAACGAGAGCTGAAAGGATAATAGATGTTGTGTGATTGAGAGCATTGCTTTCTGTTTGTGAATAATGTTACTTTGCAGGTTTGAGTGATTGTATTTGTTGATGCAACAACGAATAGGTTGCTTTGCTCATCTTTCTGCATGAAAATTAAATTAGATTTAGATTTATTGTCACACGTATATAAAAATACAGTGAAATGTGTTTTTTCACATGCTATACGCAGTGTCGCTACGCTCCGGCACCATCTTGAAACACTGAATATAATGGAAAATTTTACTGCAAATTGAGTTCATCTTTCTCTTTTCTTCTTATTCCTCATCCATTGCTCCTATTGACGCTGCTTGACATCAGCAGAGGTCTCTAGGGTCTCGGTTACGGGTTTTCGCTGCTGCCACTCCTGCGACCACTTCGTCTGACCTGGAGCCATGGGCCTGGGGATTTGTGGATTCCGTTACTCTTCCTCCCCATCCAACGCTCCTCCACATGCTGCCACTAGTCCACCATCCATCCCTTTCACCCAGGCTTCCGTTCCTCTAGGCACCCGGGCCTGGCTGGGGACCTTGGAGCCTTGGCCCAGCCTGCGTGCCTGGGCCAAGGTTTTCAGCCTGGGAGCTGCTCCTCGCTCGCCGGGAGACCCCAGGCTGGGGTGGAGCTGTGTCCGGCTCGTCCTGGCATTGCTATCGCTGCCGCTGGAGGCCTCCTCCTTCACCCGCCATTCTCCAGGCCTCAAAGAAAAGCAAATGAAGAAAAAAAGACAAAAAGGAACAAGAGCAAAAGTAAAAAGAAGGAAAGAAAAGAGAAAGAAAGCAGACAAGCCTTGGGTTCAGCCCTACTACTCCGCTGCCATCTTGAAAGGTGCCATCCACTTTACCCAACCAGATGGTTATCCACTGAAAGATGGGTGATTTTCTCAGGGTTATGGAAGACATTTGTGCAATTTTCTAGTAACTGATATTTGCCCTGGAGTATGCCTGTTTCTGTGATGTAGTTCACTCTCACTTGGAGAATCTCTTATATCATGGTGTGGTTAGATAGAATAACGAGGTAAGGAGTGAGAAGCGATTGATGCATGATGAGTCCTAGTATACACTGGACATCCTAACCATTTGGAGAATGCATAACCTTTGCAATGGCCTTAAATATCCAGGTTTCAGGTGATACACCTTTACTGCATGTGACCTAAGAATTTGATCCTCATTTCATTGAGCAAGCACTTGACTTTGTTCAAGGTGAGGTTGCGCTCCACAACATTCTAGCATGTAGGCATGTCTTCAGTTCAGTTGTACTGCAACAGTAGATGAGAAGCTCATTACTGACATTCAGACTTTAAGTCCTCCAAGTGCAAAAATCTGCTTTATTCATTAGATATCTTTCTAAGTTCACCCTTCCCATTTCTATGCTCACTAGCACATAAGACTGTGAGTAATCCTTATATTTACAGATTCAGAGGTCCTGTTTTTCAATCTCCTTGCAGCTTCCTGAAATCAGCTTCCGGGGTCCCATCCAACACGGACCATGACTTTTGGCCATTCACCCTGCCCCAGAAGAATGACCTCTGTCATCTTTAACCCTGACACGTCAGAGGCAATGTAACGCTCTGCAGTCATTATTACAGCTGCAGAAACTCCTGCCTGTTCCCCTAACTAATGAATCCACTGCCATTTCAAACGTCCTCCTTTCCTGAGCAGCTGGCCTATCATGCCACTGAATCTGACTGCACTCCTCTGATCAGTCCTAGTCTGCACCAGTGTCCAAAGCAGAAAATGGCTTTGCAAGCAATGACATTTCAGGGGACTCTCTCACCACCTGCCTGGTTCTTTTGGTGTGCCTGGTAGTCATCCATTCCACAGGTGACCCTAGCATCAGCTCGAGTTCAGAAACCATGAGTTCAAACTTGTACCAGTGGTAACACTTCCTACAGATAGGATCATATCAGACACATGATGCAATTTGAATTTCCCACGTTCCATAGGCTGTGCAATCCACTTGGCCAACTGCCCTGCCATAGCTTAACTGTACTGGCTATTTATTGCATTTAGATTAGCTTAATAGTTATTCACCAAATAGCTCCTCCCAAAGCACTGAATAAAGATCTAAATGCTGGGCGATGAAGAAAGTAGTGGGGGGTCTGGAGGAAGAACACCTCCTCTCCCTTTCACACAGTTCATCAGCAACAAATTCATTCTTCACAAAATCTACAGTCTGGTTGCAAGCTGTACTGAAACCTCTATATTTGTACTCGGTGGAACTATGCTGCAGTAACCAGACTGAAGTGGTTTCCTGAATTAACTAATCAGCCATGCTGCATTGGAATTTTATTGCAGTGGAACTTGTTTACCTGACTTAAGGCTGAATGGCATTTACTTTGTTGAAGAAGTAAAGTCTTTATTCTTCAGTCATTTACGATTGCAAACCTGCTACATACCCTTGAAACTTTGCAGACAATTTTGGAAGACAGATGATTGCTCTGAATACACATCAGCTGTGTTATACTAGAAATAGAGAATACCATCTTAATTTGTAATGCAGTGATTAGTTCGGGATTGTGGATCTGGAATTGCACTCCTTTGAACAAAAATCATCTTTGTAATGATTTGACGGAAGGTTTTTTTCTTTGGATGTTTATTTTGGTTAAATCAGTGTGTGTGTGTGTACAATGTGTCTTACTGTTTCTAATGCTGAGCTGGAGTATCTTGGGTTTGACCCTAACAGCTACAATGTGTTCCATAAATCACCAACATAAAATGCTGTATGCATTAACAATTGCCTTACAAAAGTTTCAACAGCTGAAAGAAATGTTTCCTATTTTTCACCCTCTTCATTGCTCTGGCGAAGCTCTTGGGAAGAAACAGGAAGATACAGTCAGTAGCAGAACTGCAAGTGCTCTTAAAACACGGACTTGTTCATTCTCCTTCTCGACTCCATTTGCTGGTTTATCTGTACAGTAGCCCTAACTATACAAAATGTGCATTGCAGTATTTGAAACACTAATATGTTCATCATATGGCCTTAATTTGTTGATGGAATAACTCCCATAAAGGAAATCTGAAACAAAAAGGCTGTTTGGCCAATCAGTGTTAGGCATCTATGAAATTACCAATGGTCTAATTTTCAGGCTTAGCTGGACTGAAAGTCTACCAGTTCCATTATTTAGGCTTTTACTAGCTTGCTAACATCAACTGTGGCAGCTTTAAATCAATCCTGCTGTACATTAAACTGATAATGATCTGAAATTCTGCTTGGCAGTGAATAAATTTAACATTAAAAAACAGACATTTATTATGGTCATTCTAAAAAAAAATTGATATTGTTATGACTGTGGTTGGTGGGACGCACTTCTTTCTCCAGTCCCGCTCCTCCACTCGTCACAAAAAGTCTTCAATGTGACCAAGTTGAAGATATGGCTAATTTAATTTGTTTCAAATTGTGTAAAGTTTAGTGTGGGTCTACCAGGTTTATTTAGGCTAACAACGTATAATTGTTTTATTATGAAAACAAGCTTACTCAAGCAAAGATGCAAAGATTTTTGACAAACAGTTTGGACTGTGCAAATATACATCTCTACCCTTTAGGCACGTGTGCGCAAGTGTGATGAGATATAAAATCTGCAAACTCAGCAATGCGTTAACTTTAATGTACTTTACCTAAATAATAAGTAAACAAGTGAAGAATAAGTCATGGTTTGCCCCAAATGGTGTTTTGATTCCAAAGTTATCCTGCACACACAAGCTGCTGGCATTAGTGTGTCTTCCTGGAGCAGTTGTACTTGGCTGAGTATCTTTTGCAGGAGATGGTGGGGAATATTCCAATGAATCCTCTTTAGGAACCCTGTACGAGTGGTGAAGATGAATTCTGGCGTGTTTTCAGCTTACATGCTTTGCTGAAAGGAGTTGCAAGATAAGGGAGAAAGAGAAGTGGGCTGGTTTTCTTGAGGCTGGTCAAATTTCCTACCTGAATTCAAAAAAATGTAAGTCATACCTCATGCAAACACAGACATGTGACCTCTTTCTGAATGTTCTTCAGACTGTATGATTAGAACATAGAACATAGAACATAGAACATTACAGCGCAGTACAGGCCCTTCGGCCCTCCATGTTGCGCCGACCTGTGAAACCAATCTGAAGCCCATCTAACCTAAACTATTCCATTATCATCCATATGTTTATCCAATGACCATTTAAATGCCCTTAAAGTGGGCGAGTCTACTATTTTTGCAGGCAGGGCATTCCACGCCCTTACTACTCTCTGAGTAAAGAACCTACCTCTGACATCTGTCCTATATCTATTTAAAGCTATGTCCCCTCGTGCTAGCCATCACCATCCGAGGAAAAAGGCTCCCACTGTCCACTCTATCTAATCCTCTAATCATCTTGTATGTCTCTATCAAGTCACCTCTTAACCTTCTTCTCTCTAACGAAAACAGCCTCAAAACCCTCAGCCTTTCCTCATAAGACCTTCCCTCCATACCAGGCAACATCCTGGTAAATCTCCTCTGCACCCTTTCCAATGCTTCCACATCCTTCCTATAATGCGGTGACCAGAACTGTACGCAATACTCCAAGTGCGGCCGCACCAGAGTTTTGTACAGCTGCAACATGACCTCATGGCTCCGAAACTCAATCCCTCTACCAATAAAACCTAACATACTGTA
>NC_063344.1:49252147-49263460 GCF_021869965.1 Rhincodon typus | reverse complement strand
TAACAATGTTGAAAGTTGGATAAAATAAACCATCATATCGGTAGCGCTACATTTATAAACATGACTTCTAATATCTTTGTGTTCATGAATTTTTCAGAATCAAACTGATTCAATCAACTGTAACAAAATTTTATTATTTATTCTCTCTGACTCTGAAATAGTTAAAGTTAACTTTTGGATTCAGTAGCATCGAAGCAAAGTACGTTCTTTCAGGCAAAAGCTGCATGCTACTACCTTGGTTATCAGATTTTTTAAATAAAGGTGGTAGATTGGATTGCCAGTCTATGTCTGCACCAAGTTCTTAAAGACGGATATCTGGTTTATGGTTAAATTATAACTTGAGCATTAAATTTCTCAACAACTAATTGCAGCCTCTTTCTTAAATTAACATAAAATGATAGCACCTCAACTTGTTCCCTTGTGTGAATATCACACATTACAAATTTACTGACAATTTGTATCTGCAACAGCATTGTGGTTGGTGAATAATCTTGACCAAGATCTCTACATGCATGTATTAACCAACATTTCCTCCATTGCTTAATCATAGTCTCATTTGTATGTTGTAAAATAAAGATATTCAAGACAGATTTATTACAACATTTATCCTTCAGGGACTGATCCCTGCCCGAGTTCTCCCAAATCTATTTCTTAATTTTGCCTATCATTTACTCTTTAAGAGTTCAGTGAATTCAAGGAAAAAAAAGTTTTTTTTTATGTTTTGTTCTCTTTACGTTAATAGTCCATTGAATTTCACTTACAGTTCCTTGATGTATTACGCTGAAACATTTCAAATTAACTCAGTGTCAGTTTGTTCTTTCTGACATTAAACATTCAAACAATCCCAATAATACCAGCTAAACCTGAAATCAAGGCCCCCTGTTAAATAAAGGACAGTCTCTTCTTTGGGTTGGCTTTGTAATCTGAGCCATAGGGCTGGATTTAGCCTACCCCTACCAGTGGGCAGGGAGGGCATGGAAATCCTGTGAGTGGTGTTCCTGCCAGCTACCTACCAATTGTTGGCCTTTCTGAAATTGGATGGGGGATAGGACAGGCATCAGGCAGCCCACCTCCAGAAGCGGCTAATTTAATCATAAGCACCTTGGCATGTCCCTATTAGTAACTTCCCTTGTTGAGGGGATCTATGCTAAGTGTGCAGACTCGTGTTGGACAGAGGTGGGGGGAACCTCCTTTTCTGAGCCCCTGGGAACTTGGAGGCCCCTTTCCCAAGGTCAATCTCATGTGTAACCTTCCCCTTGATCTCCTTAACCTGGACTCCAACCTCCATTCCCCCAGCTCCTCACTGAAAACCTCCCCGGTTAAAATATCTGGACTCCTCAGTAGGACTATAATGGTGCACTCTCCTGGCAAGTGTTTCTCGACAGAAGAATTGCTGGTCATCTGAGAAATGGGCGCACATCTTGCCTTAAAGCAGTTAGTGCTGCTCCCAGCCTTAAAATATTTTGGAGCAGCCATGGGGATCATGGATGATTTCTCCCCTACTTGATGTTTTAACCAGGGTGGGATGCAGCAGCTGTGATGCCCAGTAAAATCCAGACGATAGCAAAGTAAGCTAAACTGAAATATTTCCATCCCCTGAATGTTACATGCTAAAATTTAAGAGTTTTTTTATTGCCTGAAGCAATCAATTTGGTGTTCTCCTGACTTCAAAATGTTTAGAGTACTTATAAATTATTAAATAGACATGTAGTTGAGTCACATGCTTTGGTATCATGAAAAGCTGGATGAATATTTCTCAAATGAACATCAGAACAGGGACAGGCACTTGAACATATTCCATTATTTAATATGGATCTTTGCTGATCTGTATCTTCAATCCCCCTAACCAAATTAGTTCTGTCGCTCTTTTACGATAATCTGTTGATCTCAGTGCCAACATTTTAAGGACGCCTATATTTTCAAAAGATTTGGTAGAGAAAGAGTTCCAGATTTCCACTCACCTTTGTGTGAAGAAGAGCCTTATGTCACCACCTCTGATAGATTTAGTTCTCTTTTCAATCTGGAATCTAGTGCCAAACAGAACACTGAACTGCACCCTTTTGGGATGGTTTAGGAGGCAAGAAGACTGTCAAAATGTTCCTGGAAGCTGGCACTTCTATCTTCCTCCTATCATGCCATCTTTCCAATGAAGGGGAAAGTGGCAGATGGCACTGCTACCGGAGTCTGATAAAGCCACTTAAGTTGCCAAGTAAGCATTTCTTCCAATCCCTGTTAGCATCTTACTATTGCTGAGATGGAATAGGGCTGTGGTCACTTTTGGGGAAACCTTTGGGTAAATCCATATGGCTTTCTGGCAAGCTTCATGTTGGGAAGTGCCTTGGATTTGGGGTTTTTTAATTTCAAAAATGTACTTTATTCATAAAAAATCATTATATACATACATAGTAACTAAGCACTTCAATTCTGTACAGTCTTTACATATGGAGAACAAATAAACCCAAGGTATTTCTTAATTATACAATATTATATTTACATACATTTGAGGCATAGGGAAGGCCTAATAGCTGAACAGACCCTCATTTAAGAGATAGCAAGAACTGCAGATGCTGGAGTCAGAGAAAACACAGTGTGGAGCTGGAGGAACACAGCAGGCCAGGCAGCATCAGAGGAGCAGGAAAGTTGACATTTTGGGTCGGGACTTTTCTGAAGAAGGGTCCTGAACCAAAACGTCAGCTTTCCTGATCCTCTGTTGCTGCCTGGCCTGCTGAGATCCTCATTTAACTTTGGCAGGAAAATCTTAGTTGGTGGTCTTTCTCCAGCGCACCTTGGCAGCAGCTACCCCAAGCTTTAGTGCGTCCCTCAGCACATAGTCCTGGAAATGTGCTAGTCTGCAACATTTGGTCGAAGTAAACTCCTTGCTCAACAATACCAACATGACCAAAGAATGTCTTTCACTGACTTGATGGTCCTCGAGGTGCAGTTGATGTTTGGCTCAGTGTGTGTCCTAGGGAACAGACCATAGAGCACAGAGTCCTGCATCATGAAGCTGCTTGGGACAAACCTTGACAAAATCCACTGCATTTCTCTCCAGACTTACTTTGCAAAGTCACACCCCAGAAGGAGATGTGTGACAGTCTGTACCCTCCTCCCACAGCCGCTTTGAGGGCAGCATGAGGTGGCACAGAGAGTCCGGGCGTGCGTGAAGGATCTCACAGGTGGTGCCATCCTCACCACTAGCCAAGCGATGTCTTGGTGTTTGTTAGAAAGTTCTAGTGATGAGGCATTGTGCCAAATGAATTTGACAGTCTGCTCAGGCAACCACCAACAGGATCAATCATCTCCTTTTCCTGCAGGGTCTCAAGGACAGTACGTGCTGACTACCTCCTGATGGACGGTGGCTCAGTGGTTAGCACTGCTGCCTCACAGTGCCAGGGGCCCGGGTTCAATTCCAGCCTTGGGCAACTGTCTGTGTGGAGTTTGCACATTCTCTCCGTGTCTGCATGGGTTTCTTCTGGGTGCTCCGGTTTCCTCCACAGTTCAAAGATGTGCAGGCTAGGTGGATTGGCCATGCTGAATTGTCCATAGTGTTCAGGGATCTTTAGGTTAGGTGGGTTAGACATGGGAAATGGGTCTGGGTGGGATAATCTTTGGAGGGGCAGTGTGGACTTGTTGGGCCGAATGGCCTGTTTCCACACTGTAGAACTCTATGATTCTATGACTTGTGGTCAAAGGTGTTTTTCTTTGCAAATTTTTCCACAAAGGACAGGTGATATGGAACAGTCCAACGACTTGGAGTGTTCTGCGGCAGTGAGGCCAGCCCCATCCCTCGCAACTCTGGGTACAGGTAGAACCTCAGTATGTAGAAACGTGGTGTTTGCATACCAAGGGTCTATGCACAGCTTGATGCAGCCATACACGAAGGTGGCCATCAGGATGAGGGTGGCACTGGGAACCTTCTTCCCTCAATTTGTACAGGGCTTTGCACATGGTGTCCCTGCGGACATGGTCTACCTTAGACCTCCAGATGAAGTGGAAGATGGCTCGGGTGACTGCAATGGTGCAGGTTCTGCACCATGTATAACAACAGAGAGAGCGCCTCACACCTCATGACCAGCTTTTCGTCTGCAATGGAGAGGGAGCAGTGCTCCCAAAAGCCCAGTTTCTACCACACCTTGCCAATATGCTCCTCCCAAGTTTTTGTGCATGCCCAGGCCCCTCCAGACCATATTCCCAGCACCTTCAGGTAATCTGCCCTGACAGTGAAGTGATAAAAGATCGGTCCGCCCAGTTCCCAAAGAACATGGCCTCGCTCATGCCTTGATTTACCTTGGCTCCCAAGGCTAGTTCCAGCTGGTTGCAGATGCTTATGTGTCTGCACACTGACAGCAGATCTGAGCGGAAAATGGTAACATCATCCATGTACAGGGAGGCTTTGACCTGCAGGATTCCACTGCTTGAAATGGTCTCCCCTCTCAAGCTCACATCCTTCCTGATGGACTCAGCAAAAGGCTCTATACAACACACAAACAAGGCAATAGAGAGTGAGCAGCTGTGCCTGACTCCAGATCTGATCAGGAAGCTCTCTGATTCCCATCTGTTGATTGAGACTGCCCTGCTGCTGTTGGTGCACAGCACTCGGATCCAATTGCAGATTCCCTCCCCAAAGCCCACTTTGGAGATTATATCCCACATGTAGGTGTGTGATATCATGTCAAAGGCCTTCTCTTTGTCCAGGCTGATGAGGCAGGTGTCCACTCCACTGTCCTGCACGTAGGCGATCATATGCCTGAGGAGCATGAGGCTCTCAGAGATCATTTTGCCCAGTACAGCACAGGTTTGGCTGGGGTGAATCACCAATCCCAGAGGAGACCTGACCTGGTTAGTGATGACTTTAGACAGGATTTTGTTATCTGCATCGAAATTTGTCACCAATTCTTAATTTCCACCCTCTCGCACTTCTGCTTTTAGATTAGGATGATGATAGTTTTCCTCCTGGATTTGCACATGCTACCTGCCAGAAGCATACTGTTGTACACCTCCAACAGGTCCTGGCCAATCAAGTCCCACAGAGGTGAATACAACTTGGCCGGTAAGCCGTCGCTCCTGGGAGTTTTATTCTTTTCTAAGGACTCGATGGCCTTGGTTAGCTTATCAGAGATAACACTGGTCTAGTCTCTCCTGTGTGCTAAGACCTCCATTACAGAGGACAGGAATGACTAGAAGGCTGTGCTTTCTGTAGGCTTTGTGTTGTACAGCCTGGCATGAAAGGATTTGCTGACCCTCAGGGTGTCAGACTGAGATGGCGTTACTGAGCCATCTTTGTCCTTCAGGCTGCTCAGCACAGAGCACTCCTTGTGCAGCTTCTGGAAGAAGAAACATGAACACAACTCATCCTGCTCCATGGTGTGGATCCTGGACTGAAAAATTATTTTGGAGGCCGCCGAGGCAAAGGGCAAGGCTTGCTGGCTCTTTACCTCCTGGTGATCCTCCGTGACGTTATTGGCCAAAGAAGAATCCATTGGTGCAATGGCATGTGCAGTGGTTCCAGTTGCACTGAGCACTGGCTTGTGACCTTGCCCCCACCATTTACCTGTTGGCATGCCTGGCACCGATATCCTCACACCCAACTTACTAGAATTGGCCACTGCAAGCAGCTGAGGCTGCTGAGCTACTACCCTTCAGATTGGTCAACTACTCTTGAGGACAGGATGATGTTCTTAACATGACAGCAGGCTGCTGCTGATAAGGTGCAGCTCCATTCCTTCTGATTGCCAAAATCAGTTCATCCTTTGGCCACTGCAGAAGTACCACGGCTGTCTCCATAAAATCCGGGAAACTTTCTATCGATCTGTCTTAACGCCTGCTTTAATTACTTTAAGCACACAGTTAATTTGGCCTTTAACTTTCTATACTCCAAGGAATGCATGCATAGTCTATGCAAACCTACCTTCTAATTTAACCTTTCTAACATCAATAACATTCTTTGAATCTGTGCTTCAGCCACTTGAAGTAAATCCTTCTTGAAGTACAATCCCCAGAACTGAGTACAGAGCTCCAAATGGGATCTAGCTTGAACTCTGTACAGCTACTTTGACCTATTGCATTTCGGTGCTTTTGATATAAGAGCCATAATTGCTGTTGGTTTGTAAATTATTTATGGACCTGTCCAGCTACCTTCAGTGATTACATACCTGGGTTTCCAAGTGTTTCTGCTCATCCACTGTTCCCAAGTGTTGCAATTTAGAAAATATTTGGATCTGACCTTGATGGGTTCAAAGTCACTGAGCTCACAGCTATCCAATTTCCTTTAGTTAAAGTCCATCTGCCAGAATTTTGTCTACTTGCCTAATCTATCAGTGTCCATTTATTACGTACTACTGCTGTTAACACTGTTTACTATGTTACCTAACTTAGCATTCTCAACAAATTTAGAAGTGTAGCCTCCTCTTCTTTCTAATTCATTTGTAAATATCTGATTACAATCGTGTGACTTTCAGCTAAATGAACAGTTCAGATTGAATGGAACATTTACACAGTTGATCTGTGATTATCAACTACACATTATAGAGGCCAAATAAATTTTAAATATATAGTGTTTTCATATTTTACGAGACTTTGTTACAACCAAATAAGCACCTTTGAGGTATTGTCATGTTAGAACAAATTCAGAAAGCTAATAAGACCCTTGAGCATTTGGGGTGGATTCTTCGCTTTGTGTTTGGTGTCTTGCTCATTTGTTCAAGAGGTGAAGGGACCATCCATAGTTATTCTTCAGAGGAAGACCTACTATACCTCCTTCCAATCGGGAAGCTTTGAGGCCTCTCCCTGAAATCAGTTCCCTGAGGTGAAAGTTCTGCTTAATGGGGGTCACCAGAAGGACAACTAAGCTTACGAGGATTAAGGTATTAAATAAATGCTTTTCATGGTTGGGGGAGCAGTGGTTTCTGGGGCTGGGATTCATGGGATGAGAAGAAAGAGGTTCAGACACTAGGGAAGTGTGATGACCAATTTCCAAACTATCAATTGTGCGTAACTTAAAACAAAGTGAGGGACCTACCTCTCTCCCAACGAACATATTGCCCACACTGATTTTTTGTTTCTTTTCATATCCAGAAGTGGTCTTGCACATAACTGAACACTTTCTTTTCCCATCACCACATCACCCGTATTTTTTTTTCATCTATTAATCACCACCAGTAGATCACCCATATTTTCCAATTGATTAATTTGTGTGCAATCCATACTGGTTGACTAGTCAGTCCCATTATATATCCCAACTGAAGCTTAGGAATAGGCCTTTAATTTGTTTTAATTTACCATGTAATTAATCATCTCAATTGTGGGCAGGGGAGGAAGGTTGCACATAAGCCTTCTGTCTCAGAATTTACTTCTGGTGGAGGTGGGAATATGGTGGGATTGTAGAAAGCTACCACTGCACGACTAAGTTGCTTTTCTGTATCCAGGCCCACCACCTCTGGGACCAGAAGATTCTGCCTGTCTTGTTCAATAGGTTAATAGCTGGTCTGTATCCTAAACTATCTTCATTGTTCATGTTCCCTAATGCTGTTGACGAGACAAGTAGATTGATCTCAGATTTAGAATTTCTAATTGAGCATCTATTGTGTTTATTGAATATGTCTATCCCTCCTGCATGATTGTAACAGCAGAAATAAAAAAAAACTTATCTATGTTAGTAATTCTTTTCAGTATCCCAACAAAGCTAAATCAATTACTGCTTAATGCTTCATTATCATAACACAGAAGTCAAACTGGACCATTTGGTGCTTTGTTCTTGATCTGTCATTCAGTAAGATCATGGCTGTTCTGCCACATCAAATCTAATTTCTTGTTGTCACCACATATCCTTTGACTCTCTGAATATGCAAAATCTGCTTGTTTTTCTTTGGCTCAAATATGCTTAATGACTCAGCAACATAGCATCTGAGGTCGAGAATTCCAAAGATTTGCAACTCTTTGGTTCATTGAAGAAATTTCTCATCATGTCAGTCCTAAATTGTGAACTCTTTATTCGGAGAATGTGAGCCCCAGTTTTAGGCTCACTGGAGTTAAATATCCTTTCAGTGCCTACTCTTTTAAGCTTTTTAAACATTGTACATATTTCAATGAGATCACATTTAATTTTTCTAAACGCTGGGCTATATAATTTAGCGAAATCAATCTCCTCATTGGACAACCCTCATATAATTGGAATCAGACCAGTGAATCTTTATTTCATGCTCTCTGAAGTGAATATACCTGCTTTATGTAAGGAGATAATACTGCAGATTGTGTCCTTGCTAATTTTTACCAGAGCCTTTTATAATTGGAGTAATACTTTTTTATACCACAATTTTCTTCTCCTGTTCTGAAGAATAATCATGCCAGATGCACTGTTAACTCGCTTTCTCTCCGTAGATGCTGCTAGACTTACTGAATTTTTGCAGCATTGTTTGTGTTTGTTTCAGATTTCTGGCATCCGCGGTATTTTGCCTCTATTCTTTAGAATGAAAACTAACATAGTTTTTGCCTTCCTAGTTGCTTGCTGCACCTCCATGTTAACTTGCTGATATTCATGTACAAAAGATGCTTAGGTCCTTCTGAATTCAAGTATCTTCCAGTCTCTAACCATTTAAATGTATTTTGTTTTAATATTGTTTCTTCTGAATTAGATGGCTACATGTTTCTCCAACATGGAATAGGCTGGACGTCCAAATCAGGAACCAAAATCCTAGCAGGATTAAGTTCTTGCTGGATTTTGGACTGTAAAATCAAGCAGTTTATCCCAGGCCAAATTCAATGCATAAGAAAATAGTGTGGGTACAATGATAGCACTAAATGAATGAGCCGAGGTTGGACAGGTCAGACTGGGTAAGTTTGCAATCATTTAGGTCAACTGGGAACTCAGAAATTAGGCCAGTGCACTATTTCAAAAAAATCAAATATTTGTTCAGCTGTGCCTTGTACATCTACTGGGAATTCTATCTGCCATGCTCCTGTCCATCTACTTATGCTGAATTTATTGCATTGCAGCCTGAAAATGTCCTGCACATAACTTATTTTCTCACCCGCCTTTATGTCCTCAGTAAACTTACATACTTTTCACTTGATTTCCTCATCTAAGTCACAGATTTATATCATTTCATTGCTGACCTAAAGATGACCTCCTTATTCTCTGATTTTTATCGGTGAATCAATCTTCAATTCATGCTAATAACTACCCAGAATCCAATGTGACTTAGTTTTATTTAGTAGCCTCTTGTGTGGCACCTTATTCAATGCTTTTAAAGCAGTTCATTGGCTGAACTCCATTGGCTGCCTGTAGTCTTGACAAACTGAACACAATTTCCCTTTAATAAAGCCATGATGACTAGATAAAAACCAAAAGAACTGTGAATGCTGTAAATCGGGAACAAAACCGGAAGTTGCTGGAAAAGCTCAGTGGGTCTGGAAGCATCCGTTCTGAGGAAGGGTCACAGGACCTGAAATGTTAACTGTGATTTTTTCTTCGCAGATGCTGCTGAGCTTTTCCAGCAACTTCTGTTTTTGTCCATGATGACTAGACCCACTCATATTATGGTTTTCAATGAAATATGAAATAAAACCAAAGAAATCTGGGAACACTTCTCAAGTCTGTCACCATCTACGGAGAGAAAAAGAACATCGTTAACATTTTAGAGCAATAATCTTTCATCAGAACCTAATTTACCTTTTAACAATTTCAGTCATGAGACTTGTGTACTTCTTGTTAAAGGGAAATATGCCGTATTCATAGAATCCCTACAGTGTGGAGGCAGGCCATTTGGCCCATCAAGTCCACATCAACCCTCTGAAGAGCATCCCACCTGACCCACCCCTCACCCTACTCTGTAACCCTGAAATTCCTATGGCTAATTCACCTAACCTGCACATCTTTGGATTGTGGGACGAAATCAGAGCACCCAGAGGAAATCCACACAGAGATGGGGAGAATGTGCAAACTCCACACAGACAGTCGCCAGAGGATGGAATCGAACTCAGATCCCTGGCGCTGTGAGGCAGCATTGCTAACAGTCACCCCTATATTTCATTGTCTATTTAAAAATATCGTTGATAGCACATTTGGTTGCTCAATGATTAACCTGAAAATTTTTCTTTTGCAAAACTAAATTACTAATTTAATTTGTGACTTATAATGCTTCTTAACTGAAATATCCAGCTAATAAATTATAAGTTCATTTGTTGAAAGTCTTTGTGTTATCCCAAGACCCTATTCACAACTGCAGACTTTCCCTTTCTCATGGTACTCCATCCAATATTCATTGTGAATTTTATTGTTACAATATGTGTTAAATGATCCAGGATGGTCAATTGATTTCCTTTTCTCTGAAGAGATGGTCAAAGTTTAGGATAGAATTGCGAATAATAATATTTTATGCATTGAAAAGATGAGCTGTGTGTTGGACTATCGATTGATACACCAGCCAAACCAGAATTTAAAACTAGAAGATTTTCAAAGTTTTCTTTGAAAGATCAGTTTGGATAATTTCTGAAACACCACTGTTCACAATAAAGTATGATGTGGCGGTGTCGGCGTTGGAGAAAATCAGAAATCACACGACACCAAGTTATAGTCCGAAAGGTTTATTTGAAAAGCTTTCGGAGCCTCAGTCCTTCTTCAGGTGTTAGTGAGAGAGGAAGTATCAGACACAGAATTTATTAAGTAAAAGATCAAAGGTTCACACCATTGATCAGGATGTACTGAACAAACCTAAGATGTTGTTAAATCTTTAATCAGTTAGAAGGTTTTAGTTGATTAATATGTATATGTAAATTCCCGAATTCCTATCAAGTCATGGTCCTCAGAGAACTAAAGGTTTTATCAGTGTAAAGAAGAGATGACATTTTTGGTCAGACAGTGCATGTTAGGCATGAGATCTTATTTAGAATCTGTTTGCATTTTAGTTTGGTGTCCGACTGGTTTTATTTCTAAAGTAGGAACTTATAAAACACCACATAGCCTCTCTGCTCCTATGATGCTGCTTGGCCTGCTGTGTTCATCCAGCCCTGCACCTTGTTGTCTCGGATTCACCAGCATCTGCAGTTCCTACTATCTCTGATTCAACATTGACTGACTGTCTATAAATTGTGTGCTTTTTGAACGTGTGTGTGTGTGTGAGAGAGAGAGAGAGTGAGGGGGGTGAGAGTGTGTGACTGCGAGGGGGGGAGAGAGAGTGTGTGTTGAGTAAGGGGTTGAGAGTGTGTGTGTGTGTGAGCGAGCATGGGGAGAGTGTGTGTGAGAGATGGAGAGAGAGTGTGTGTGTGTGTGTGTGGGGGTGTGTGGGGGTGTGGGGGAGAGAGCGTGTGTGTGTGGGG
>NC_063344.1:49238460-49251747 GCF_021869965.1 Rhincodon typus | reverse complement strand
GGGGAGAGAGAGTGTGTGTGTGGGAGAGAGAGTGTGTGTGTATGTAGGGGTGGGGGAGAGAGTGTGTGTGTGGAGGTGGGGAGAGAGAGTGTGTGGGGGGGGTGGAGAGAGAGTGTGTGCGTGGCCGGGGAAGAGACAGTGTGTGTGTGGGGTGGGAGAGTGTGTGTGTGTGTGTGTGTGTGTGTGTGTGTGTGTGTGTATGAGGTGAAGTGGGGAGAGAGTGTGTGTGTGTGAGGTGGGGAGAGAGAGACTGTGTGTGTGTGTGTGTGTGTGAGAGAGAGAGAGAGAGAGACATAGGGAGAGAGAGTGTGTGTATGCGTGGCTCAGAGTGTATAGTGTGGTGGGGCTACCTGTAGCGCGACATGAACCCAAGGGCCAGTTGACGCTGTCCTCATGGGTACCGAACTTAGCTATCAGCCTCTGCGCGGTGATTCTGCGTTGTTGTGTATCCCAAAGTCCGCCTTGGAGAACGTTTACCCGAAGATCCGAGGCTGAATGTCCTTGATCGCTGAAGTGTTCCCCCACTGGGAGGGAGCATTCCTGTCTGGCGACTTACTTTGCCAAAAACATGACAATTAGAATAATGGGACATCAAATTTCAATAAAAAAGAACAGTAGCTTAATTACATTGTCTTAATTTATTCAACCTAAATTCAGTAATTGATGAGAATGTAATTCCTGACGGTTTTGAAGTTCAAGGTGTCAATTTATCATCTGCGCATCGCAAATGACATTTCTGCTCAATGCTGGATGGTTTCGCTTGTTGACCTGTATATTAGACAAGTTTCTTTTTTCATTCTTTGTTGCTTTGCAGCATTGAGGTCATGTGTTTTAGCTTGGGGCAAGAATATAGAAATCTTAAGAGACAAACTGGAAGGTCCACATTTTGTCTGGTAACTTTTAGAAAATATTTGACAAACACATACTGAAATTCTTTTAGAACCCTTGAGTAGATTGTTCATCTCTGTCTGTACTGCTCTGAGAATTGTTCCTATTCAACAATGGCCACAGGGCAATGAGCAATAAAGTGAAAAGAAACAATCTTTTATTGAAAAGCCTTGTTAAAGGCCATACATAAGCAACTACTGTAGAATTGCTGTGGTGAAGGAAACAAAATAGAAATGAAAGATGAGTATTCAAAGCAGGGTCTATCCTGATGTTAGTAAATAGAATGAAGAGTAAGATTTTGAAGGACCTTATTCAAAAGGCATAAGTGCCACATCAACTCAAAGCTTCATTTTTCTACTCATAATCTAATCAGGACACGCCCTATCAGAGAGATTTAACTGAGAGATTAGAGACAGTGCTTGTCTAAATATGTAATTTAAGTAGACAAATAAGCGGGAAACAGTAGATAAGCCTGCAGAACAGCACCATATAAACCACATGGGGAAATAATTGTTTACTCAGATAATTGGCACAATTCTTCAAGATTACTTGTGGTCATCTAAAGTTCTTGTAAAAGTAGACATCACTCACACTTCATAAAAAATGAAAACATTCAACTAGGGAGTCTCTCATATACTACGTTATAGCATAACTCAGATTATATCAAAGCTGAAAATTAAAACATGGTAACAGAGAGATTCAGATATGTATCTGGGAAACTTGCAATCATATCTGAAAATGTCTTAGAGGTACAATATTAAGTAGCGTGCTCTCAGACATACAAGATTTATTGTCAGGTTCCACATGTAGTTGTACCATTGAAAACATGGAAGGCATTATACCATTGTTACTTGTGGCTTTTTATAAATTCAACTTTTCTTCTTGGTTGATATTGGCTAACAGTAATCAATTTCCTTCCTAAGGGCAATGTGGGTCTACCTACAGCACATGAAATGATTCAATAAGGCAGCTTGCCACTAACTTCTCAAGGATGACTAGGGATGGGCAATAAAGTCTGGCCAGCCAACCAGCAATGCCCACACCCAATAAGTGGATAAAAAAAAGTCCAATTTAACCCACCAGAAGTATACATCACTGTAGTGGCCAAACACCTATTTCATTTGACAGTTTTGCAATCAAAGAAAAAAAGGAACAAAAAAAATAGATTGAAGGTTTGCCAATGGCCTTGCATCTGTGGAGAGAAGGAAGAAATTTAATGCTTCAGATGTTACACTTTCCAAAAAGTTTTGCTTAAGCTGATGGAAAACCAACTTGCCTTCTGGTGCAGACTTAATGGGCCGAATGGCCTCTTTTCCCACTGTAGGGATTCCACAATACATTCTTATGCAAATTATCAGATTGGATGTATCTGCTTTATTTCCCAGTGCTAAGTTTATACTCTGTTTGTTTTACATTGTTTATCAATTATATCTTATTGTACTGCTTTGCGTTTGAATTGCTTCCATTCCCTTCCTCCTTCAGTTAAGTAACAGGACATTTTGTTGGTTACTGTCAATACTATTTGGTAGTTGATTGATAGAAACAATGTGGAGTGTGATACTTGATGACCTTCCCCACTTTGAGCTCCCCACTGCCGAACATACAACCAGACAGCGATGATCCAGTCAGCATTACTTGCCTGATAAATGCTCTTGAGTTTAGATATTTGTTAGAGCTAGAGCTTGAATGTCTTCACATTTATTAAATGCCTCGTTGAATTAATGATGAGTAAAATAAATTTTATAAATGCAAACCTATATCTTTACCAGTTGACATAATGTAGCAGTAATTCCTTCATTCAAAACATACAAGAAAGTTATTGCATTTTCTGAGAAACATTAGTTCCGAGGAAAGGTCACTTGACCCAAAATGTTAACTCTGATTTCTGTCCGCAAATGCTGCCAGACTGCTAAGCTTTTCCAGCAATTTCTGTTTTCGTTCTGACTTACAGCAACCGCAGTTCTCTCGGTTTTTGTTTTAGGCAGAATCGGAGTTTTCTGCATTGTATGAGCTTTATTCCATTTGTCCTTTGTTGACTGATGAAGCAATGATTTACAATTATCAAGAATGTATGAGGCAATAATAAGCCATAAACTGATCAAAGGCTGACAATGGATTATCTAACAGAAATAGCTTATTGGCTACATATTCTTGATAAATTATTTTAAGGATTAAAAATATAGCTTTGAGATGTTCTCATAACAAGGTGGCTTTTAAATTTGATGACTGTAGGTGGTGATGATCTCCACAAGTGATACATCGATCAGTTGTATATTATGATTGAGTGATTCTAATTCACTATTTGTCACTGTACTGTCAGCCTTGTAAATGGATCATGCTCCAGCAGGTGTTGGATGTTGCTACTCTCCAAAGCAGACTAGAATATAATGTCTGTGTTACAATGTTTTGTTGTTTGGGAGGATAAAGATGAGTGACATAGATAACCAAAGTCCTGTTTTTGTTTTGTTTCCTCTCCCACTAATGGATTCTGGGGGCATCTATGTACAATACAATCTAAAAAGATGTTTAAAAGTTGGCATCTGTTGAAGACACGCTCCACAAATACACAAGTGTCAATTTAATAACTACTGACTGAACAGCACAATTTTTCAGATGTGACTAGTTTGTGGTTACATCCCAAAGTGTAACAGAAGCTGTGATTGTGGGTTTATAAAGTTGATTTGTGACTCTTGTTTACATGTTTTGCATTTGAGATGCAAGCTTTTAAATCAAATGAAATTGAAAACTGCCTGAAGCTGGTCGACTTGGCACAAACCCGAAGTTCCTGAAGCAGCCTGGATTCTTCCATTCATATGGGTGAGAGCATGAGGGCGCATGTGCTTTCACTCATTGAACTGGAAAGGGCATCCAGCTACTGGCTGTAATAAATACACTGAGGGTACTTTTGGTTTCCCATGGTTGTCAGAGTTACGTGAGTTAAATTTTTATATGGATGGTGCAATGCTGACAAGTCTGATTAGTGCTTGAATAAAAATAATTTTTCAGCAGTTCTAGTTGTATAAGGGATCATCTTGCAATTTTGCTAGACTCGTAGTTTTTATATATGATAACTAAAATGTCTGTATTTTCTGTTGATTGACAGTTGTATTTTCACTTGTCTCAAATAAGTAGAATGATTTTGCTCCTTCCTTTACATTGGTTATATAAACAAATTCATACTGCATTTTAGACTGAGTGTGATGCATTGAGAAAAGGTAATAACTTTGTTGTCAAAGAACCTTTAGGGAATAGTGACCATAGTGTGATAGAATATTCCATTAAGTTTGAAAAATATATAGTTTGATCTGAAATTAGAGTTTTGAATTTAAACAAGCGCAAATATGAAGGTATGTGGAGGAAGTTGGTTGTGGCAGAGAGAAAAATACACTACAATGTTCGACGGCAGATAGTTCACAGCTAATATTCAAAGAAATAATGCTTGGTTTACATTCCTTCAGCAAATTTAAAGTGCAGGGGATTGAAGGTAATATACTTGCATGCATTGAGGATTGGTTCACGAGCAGAAGGCAAAGAGTAGAACTAAATGTGTTATTTTCCATTGGCAGGCTGTGTACTGTAAGTATTGGTAGATGAGCTCCAGCTGTTCACAATATATATCAGTGGGGAGGGGATGGGGTGTCAGTTATAATATTCCCAAATTTGCAGATGATATATAACTGAATCGGAAAAGTTTGGAGGGATATGGGCCCAATGCAGGCAAGTGGGACTAGTTTGGTTTGAGAACATGGTCGGTGTGGAAGTTGGATCAGTAGGTCTGTTTCCATGCTGTATGACCGTATGACTCTATAACTTGGTGGGAATCTGAGTTGTGGCCAGACTTCAGAGAGGTTTCAAAGGGATATAGCCAGACTGAGTGAGTAGGCAGTTACATGGCAAAAGGATTATTATGTTGATAAGTATGAAGTACTCCACTTTGGTCAGAGAAGCAAAGATGCAAAGCACTTCTTAAGTGTAGAGAGATTTGAAAGTGTTGATTTCCAAAGGGACCTCGTTGATAAGTCACTGAGAGGTAACATGCAGATCAGCAAGCTATTTGGAGGGGAAAAATAATGTTAGACTTTATTACAAAAGGATTTGAATACTACAGCAAAGAAGTCTTGCTCCAATTACAGAGAACACAATTGGGGCCACATATAAAGTATCATGTGCAGTTCTGGTCCCTTTGCCCAACGAACGATATACTTGCTGTAAAGGGAGGGCAATGGAGATTCACCAACTAATTCTGAGACTGTCCTATGAGCAGAAATTGAGGATTTTTCATGCACTAATATCCATATATTGAATTAGACAGTGAGTGACTTTCAGAGATTTAGAAGGGTTTTATTGTAAATCTACAGTGTAGTGCACACACCACTGTCAACCTTGTCCAGAAGACAGCACCCCCTGGGGAAGAACTCAGCTCTTTGTTTTAAAGGAAAAGCATCAACTTGCTTAGTCGTGTTATGCCATACCTCTGGAGTAGGTGGAACTTGAACCTAGTTCTTCTGGTCAGAAGCAGAGTTGCACCATTAGAGCCCTGAAGTGTGCAGCTCCTTTAATAATCTGCTCGGAGGTTCTTTTACGCACCTCTGAACCCTTTTTGCAACACCACCAAATTGCCTGTGTACTAATTAAGTGACCGATCTACACGCAAAGACCATCAAGTTAGTGCAAAAACAACAAAAATGCGGAAAAGGTAGGTAGCAAGGGAGAAGGCTAAATTAAAATGGATTTAGAGAGAAAATAATTCAGTGTTTTTGTTTGAGTTTCATTTGGAGGTGTTATCACATATAACTCAGCAGCAATTTTCCCCCAACCACCAAAGGAAGAACTCAGAGATTTTAAAAAAATGATGAGGAGGAGCCTTTTCACTCAGTTTGGTGACTGTTTGGAATTCTTTACCCCAGAGGTCTGTCGAAGCTCAAGAAAGATAGAAATGGACAGATTTCCATTTAAAGTGGGAAGAATGCAGAAAAATGGCATTGAGGTAAATAATCATCCATGATTCAGAATGGCAGAGCAGACTCAAGTGGCTCAATGTCCTCCTCCTGCTGTTATGTTCATATTTGCAACAGCAATCAGGTAGGGGTGCACCTTTTGCACAATGCAACAAAAACATTTTGTGGCTATTGTTACACCTCTCTTGATGACCGAGCTGGAAATCAAGCCCCACTTTTCCTGAAGTCATCACAAAAGTTTAAGATCTTAAGAAGTACACAAAACTCCCCAATTTACTGGCTTTTTTAGGCCCAGGTTGACAGAAAACATAGACCATGTTTCTGTACTTAATGAAAATTGCTATGTATTACATTTATGGAACATGCCATATAACTCTACTAGTTAAAACTCTACACCACTTGTAAAACTTCCCCTCTACAGATGCATGCTGACAGAAGCAGACAAATACACAAATAATGAGTGTTCCGGGTGGAGGGAAATACTGGGGAAAGGCAGTTCAGTAGTCCCTCTCCACAGGGTTTGCTGAGATGATTCTTTTGCTAATCAGAACGCTGTTTCTCGATCTCCCTTCTCTAGATACTTTCACAGGGTGACTGGTTCACACCTATAAAGATCTATAAATTATTAATTAAAAATTACAGGTTACAGCAACTGAGAAGGGGGAAACATGGCTATCTTCAAGCTTGAGATGCTTTTTACTGCAGAGCAGAAACACAGCTCCTTCATTTCTAGGGATTTGATGGCTTCTTCCCAATCATTCACAGTCTGAAGGTGTTCAGCTACCTGGGAAACAGTTCAAATGTTGTTGGCAGGTAGAAGGCCTTTGTCATTGATAACTCGTCCACAGACCAATTAGCTGCCAGTTGCTGGCCAACTCTTCCTTCGGACTGACCCTTTGGCTCCAGCTTGTCCGCAACTAGACCTTCCCCTAGAGCTTGCACAAACAACTGTGTAAACAACAGTTAAAATGAGTATCAGGCAAATGGCTCTTTAAAACCCTACAGCAATCCTTCAATAATTTTTGAGTTTTAAAACAGTTCTGTTCTCATTTTAGCCCTCAATCGAAAATACAGAAAAATCAAAAATACAGAAAAATAAAGAAGTCAGTGTCTTTATTCCATGATGACAAATTTGACTTCTTATTCTTAGGAAATGTACAAATAACTTACATTCATTAATTTTATTAATTAAAGTACTTTGATGTTAAAAATCTTGAAACAGTTTGTGGCTGTAACCTTTTGATATTTTTGGGACTCCCTACCAAGGATATGTTTGGCATCACAGTTCAACGAGACAATGGGCAAGTTTTGAAGTCTCCAACTAAAGTAAACAAGGCTACAGAACCCAGTGTAAACCATGTGGCTCATTTCTGTTGAAGTTGTAATTAATGTTGTATACTCAAGATCCTATCGCCAGCCTGGGTGCCTGTGGCAGGGATTTGGCTCTTTTTAATAAGCAATATATGATTGTACAAGTTACATAGATTTGCCGTTGCCACTTTAGGACTCAGTTGAATGAAACATACATCTTGTAGACTGTTGAGCTGAATCGGAATCCAGACAGTAAGTTTTAATTTATTTCTGTGGCACCAGATTTGAGTTTGTACCCTATGCTCCTGAAACACTACTGCTCCCCGTACTGAGGTCAGTTACTATTCTATCCCTCTGCTGTTTAGAGCTCTCCTCCAATACCAGTTTACCTAACCAATTTCCACCTATTTACCTTCAATATCCTCCTGACAGTTTTTCTTTTCCGATGCTTTCAGTTCCTCCCCACATTGTCCCTTTTTCTCTTGTTACTTTTTCTCCTTGAAAAATGTACTGATATGCCATGCTTAGAGTTAGTTACCTGGCATATTGCTGAAATACCATTCTCTTGAGAGATTTAAATGCTGAAAACCATGACACCAATGTGCAATAATGTGAAGATGCATCTGAACCAAAGTTAAAATTATCATTAATGAATAGTTTATATTTTAAGATGTATGTTCAGTGCAGATTATTTTACTTTTCATCAATAGTTTAAAATACACAAGGTCTGTTTGTTGCCATTGCGCACCTCTCCTGTTTCTTGTTTCGATTGAAGTCATCGAAATTAAAATTGAGGGAAATGCCTAATGTGTTTAGAATAGAGATTCCTCAATTTACACTTTCACCTATCATCAAAATTGCCCGCAGTGTCTTGTTCAGAAAAGTACTAGCAGCTTCTTCTTGAACAATCCTGGGAGTCACATACAGAATGCTACATATTTCTGGATCTGTGGACCAAATAAGAAAGTGAAATTATAATTTCCTTTATGAGATATTTGTTGCTACATGATCACTACCTTTCTAGAAATGCCATGTGTTCCACAGCTTTCAAGTTTGGCATCTATTCCCACTGGGTCAGACTTCAACACAGTATGTGATATTTGTCATGTGAGTGACAGTAAGATGCCCTTATGAATTCAGTGTGTGCAGTCTGAAACTCTTTCAAGATCAGTTGGCTGTCTTCTGTTTGTCTTTTTGTCTAAGTATTAAAATAATTTGTTGGTGCTCTTTTTACATGTGAAAGTTGTCCTCCTAGCTAAACATGAGTCAGACAACTTGTTTGGTGCATTGAAGTATATACGAGAAAAAAAACCCAGAAAAATATGCTAACAGCATTAGATAACATAGCGGGGGGAGGAGCTTCGTGTGGAGAATAAATGCTGGCATATTCCAGTTGGACAAATTACTTTCTGGGCAAATAACCATTCTGCTACCCTCCTCCTCCGTCTCTTTCTTTGCAGCTCCCCCTACCCCCATATTCAGTCCTGAATAAGGGTAATACCTGAAACATTGACTTTACCTTTCCTCCAGATGCTGCTGGGCATGCTGTGTTCTTCCAGCCTCCTGTTTGTCTATGTCGGATTCCAGCATCTGCAGCTTTTTTTTGTCTCTAACTTCTTCCTGTACTGCATAATTCTTTGGAAGAAGAATCTGTTTGTGTAGACTAGTTAGATTCATTGGGGCAGATAACACCATAAGCTTCTGCCTATGTAGCAAAGTGAATTTAGAGGATTCTTCTATGCTACAAAATGTGAAGGAAGCTATTCACTTCAGGACAATCACAGCAAAGGTCAGCGTAGAACTAAATCACCATCATTTGCCCACCAACCTGTTGGGCTAAGTGGGCTTTTACTGGGCTGTATATTCATGATAGTATGATAGTATAACTTGAATCCTTACCACATCATTCATCATGACCTATATCTCATGATTTATGAATGCTTACTTTCCTGTCTTTCAGTTGGTTCATCAGTAATTTTACCAAGTGCTGAACAGTCCATGCATTCAGTATTGGGATACACTAAAAGCTATTAAAACACTTAATTACAATAAGTACAAACATTTTGTACGTCAGCAGCCCTTCACCAGCTTTAGTATAGTTAGATGACACTATTTGGCCAATACTAGCCAGCAACTGTTACCTTAAATTGGTTACTTTTCTTGTGAGACTGAAATCGTGTGTTAACTGTGATTTAATTTCTGAAGGTAAGGATTGGATATTCACAAAGCAATCTGTGTTCCTAAATTGGCGGATCTTGCTGGTGGTATTGGTATAGAGCCAAGTTTGTCACTGAGTGGAGGGTTATATTCAGGTGAGAGTTATTTTAGTGAACCATGTAGACTATTGAGTGCAGATGAATTCTTAATCGAGGTTGTATTGGCTGTAAGTGTATAGAAAGCAAGCCCATTACATTCTGTGCCAGCAGCATGTGATTTATTTAACTATTTGCAGATTTGGAAGAGAAGGCACAGGAAGCATACTATAATCTAGTAATAACTTTGAAGAGAATGAAGATGTCTATTCAGGTCTGAGAAATACATTGGGCCATGTCAGCTGTCAATTGACAAGGTCTTCTGACAGACATCTTGCCACTGTAGAAACTGGCATTCTATTACTTTACTGGAAGAAAATATATTGCTTTGACCAAGATGTTGGTTATCTACTCTAATATATCCTTCTTTGGTTTGATGTGAAATCTTACTTTATAATATTCTTGTGAAGGCCTCTGTCATGTTCCATTATGTGAAAGTTTATGTGTAAGTCTAAATTATTATTGTGGGAAGATTTGAATTCATTTCAAACATACATACCAATGTGCAATTGCCCTACCACTTGATGCAGTTTTCCTCCATTTCTTTAAAGCAACTTATTAACAGTGCACAAGTGTCTTGGTACAAAAGAAATCAAATTATCTATTTTGAAACTTCTGTTTATACTGCCAGTGTATTCCTGTGCTGTTGTCTGAGAATATTCATTATGAGATTCTGCAGTGGTTAATCTATCAATTAAACTTATTTAGATCAAGTTGTATGAATAACATACAGGGGAGTCCTTGTGGCTCACTAGGCAGTGCTCCTGCTGTTAGACAGAAGCTCGGGATTGGGTTCCAAATCCAGGACTTGATATCAACAGAAGGAGCATTCTTGATGGAGCTAAACTAGTCAATAATTAACGTGTTAAACTTCCAAAGGTGAATGCCCATGACAGGCAGTTTCCAGTCAGCTGTGTTTGTGGAATTGTGCTCCTTTATGCATAACCATTTTTCAGAGAAAGATGTCTATGGCCCTTTGTGGACTATGGCTGAGAGAGAGAGTAACCAGATGAATATTTCATATATTGTTATACATGACCTGTTTGTACTGAGTTATTGAATTGAATGTGAGTTATTAAATTGAATGACTTGTTCAGAATCGCATCCAGGAATGGGAAGCCTGTGATCTCTGGGTCCATGGAGACTCCCATCATAAAATGGCTACTTACTGTGGAATTCAGAAGGATAGAATGTATCATTTTACATTTCAAGAAATGATTTACATTTCAGTGCTTTTATATTAGTGAAATTGCTGGCAATTGCTCACACACATCATTCCAACACACATCCTCTGCAGCTCGTAACAAATATCTTTTACAGATTTAATGAGCCGATTAGCAACTTAATAAAAGCAAGTCAGAATGGTTTTCAATACAAGCACAATCTGAATTTCCATCACTCGGATAAAACAGTGACAGATTAATCAACTTACTTTGCAGTAATTACTTTACTCCAGTAACTAGAAAAATTATTTTGTCTCTCAAATAACATGAATTGGTTCCATTTTAAAATTTCCAGCAGAGCAACACTTTGTCAACAACTAAAAAGGACATTAATTAGTCTTCAGGGCCATAACTTTACTGCTTCCAAATTTGTTCATTTCCAGTCAAAAATAGATGCTAAAATAATGTATTTCATGGTCTCATTTTGTCCAAGTTTCATTTGGAGTTCTTCATACTTCATGAAAAGTAAGTTATCCCACTGGACATACATATGCTCATTTTTTGTCCACAACATTATCAAAAGAAGATAAGCCTAGTTAGAAAACAGCTTTATTTCTGTGTGGCAATGCAGAGTTGTCTTCAAAGCCACACCGATCCAGGATCAGATAGTTTGACTGGTGCTCCTCCTACTGGGTTCAACATGTATCCACTCCACCATATTTTGGCTGCAGTGTGTGATCCACAGGATTCCTTTGAATAAACTTTCAAGGTTTGTTCAATAAAATCTCTCCCCTTTTCACATCCATTACCAAAGAGTGCAAGAGCAGCAATTTTGTAGGAATATACAATTAATTTCAAATGCTCCTGGAAGACACACAAATTTTGCACTTAGAAATATACTTTAATGTCTTCAGCAGGGCAGGAATTCTCTACCTAACACCACACTGAGCATCCCACCCGGACCCACATTTTCAAAGGCTAATCCACCTACCCTGCACATCCCTGGACAGTATGGGCAATTTAGCCTGGCCAGTCCGCCTAACCTGCACAACTTTGGACTATGAGAGGAAACTGGAGCACCTGGTGGAAATCCACGCAGACACGGGGAGAATGTGCAAACTCCACAGGGACGGTCACCTGAGACTGGAGTCGAATTTAGGTGCCTGGTGTTGTGAAGCAGAAGTGCTAATCACAGAGACACCATCCTTCTGCCCTGTACTCAACAAGACGCTTTTGGTTAGACCAGAAAAGTAGATATTATAATGAACATGAGACCACTTTGAGCCTGAAGGAACCCACACACAACATGGAGACAATGGTGGGCCTCTGCCAAAATGCAAGGAGATGCAATGACCAGCAGTATGTCTAAATGGTGCCAGGGGAAAGACATGCGTTGATGATGCAAAAGGCATCAGGAGAAACTGATCCTGCTGATTGTTGATAAAGATGAACCTCACAAATCATGTAGCAACTCTCAACACGGAAGAATACTTCGAAGACCAGCAGAAAGCATTTCAGAGCTGACAGGGAGAAATCTGAGGCAGAGTGGATATCTTAATCCAGAACACTTTGAGCTTGAAGGAACCCATGCACAAACAACACTTAGTGTGGGGAGAGGGTGAGGGAGGGAGTGAACACTATCAGGTGGGTAAGGGGAGGAGATGAACAATGTCGGGGAGTGAAGGATGGGTGTGAAGACTAAACAATGAAATGCTGGCCACTGGGTAATTATTCATTGTACATACAGTTTTTTTTAAAAATACTTCCTAATCTGAAACAGAGCTGGAGACAGCACAATTAACATAAGCTTTGAGAATTTCAACTCATTCCCCCACTTCCTGCACTATGATGGAACAATTGGATTTCAGTGGATTACTGCTCCTTGGAAGATTCAGACCGTTGAGTTCAACGATGCAACAGTTGGTTCAAGGCTGTTCCTTATATTTTACTTTTCTCTGAGCAATAAGTCCAGTGAAGTGGAGAACGTCAACATAGTAGCAGGCCAGAATATTTTTGGTGCAATTTTATTTCACAGCACTGGCAATGTAACAATATGAGGCTTGCTCTGGACTAACTATCCGCTGAGTTTTTGTATTTTTGAGACTAATGTCTCCAGGGAGCAAATCAGATCAGTCTCAGAAATTGAATTTTGAAAGTTATTAGCATTTATCTAGGGTTGAACTAGGAAAATAACACAGTAAATTGGTTACAAATCAACATTTATATTGACAAAATTTGCTTTCCCAACTATTAAGACAATTACCTGCAGCTTCTGCTTATTTTTCAGTTTATTTTCTAACTTGACTCTGCTGATATTTTTCTCAATACTGCTGTAATAAATAACCTCTTCTTTCCTAAGTTCCTCCTACTGTTGATTTTCAGTTGACCTTTCATTACTTCATTACTGTGGATGTTGCTGCCTGATCCTTGTCCTCAATTGCTTCCTTTTTTGAGTGCATTAAGAAATGGTCCTTATATATTGCACACATTCTGTGCAAGGAAAGCACCCTCCGTGCTTCATGCTCTCAAAGCTACCTGACCCTTTGATTTTTTAAGTTCAAACTTCTGTTTGTGTCTCTTTTTCCCGGGGAATGCATGAAAATGGTTGCCATATTAGCAGATATTATAGACAGATACAGACAATATATTCAGCAT
>NC_063344.1:49192124-49237960 GCF_021869965.1 Rhincodon typus | reverse complement strand
TTTCAACACAGTCATAAAGGTTTATGCCAAAGGGCATTATTGCAAACTGTCTAATAGAGGTCAACAGACAGGAAGAATCGTATAAGCCTCTTCCTATCAGTTTAGAGGTGCAGCATGTAGGCAGGACCTAAGCATTAGTAAGATGAGTGTTGTATACACGTCCTATATTTTTATCAATGTGCAACATGAATCTTGTACATTTTCACAATCCAGAATGGCACTTTTTTGTGAAATGACTCATTTTCGCACCAATTTCTTTATTTCATTCTTTGTGAAAATATAATTTCTTCAGCACTGGTTTCCTTGTAGTATCATAGGAATGTGTGATATTTGATAGCATGAGTCAGCAAATTTTTTAACCACAGGATACATTATAGTCAAGCCCAATCTGTTCTCACCAGCAGTCCGTAATGAAGGTGCCGGTTAGTAATCAGGAGAAGGAACCTACAGAACTTGTAAATAAATGTGCAAGATAGCATGTCTGAAGTAAACTGTCAAACTGAACTATCCAATAATTCCCTATGCCACTGCTAAGTTATAACAGTGTTAAGTTATGAACATAAAGAAGGTTATGTTACTGGATAAATAATTCAGAGGCATAGTCTAATGATTGTGAGAACATAGTTATAAATGCTGCCAAAGGAATTTGACAATTTGAACTTGGACTTAGAGTCATGCAGCACGGAAACAGACCCTTCGATCCAACCAGTCCATGCTGACTATAAACCCAAACTAAACTAGTCCCATCTGCCTGCGCTTGGCCCATATTCCTCAAAACATTTCTTATTCGTGTACACAACTAAATGTCTTTTAAATGTTGTAACTATACCCACATCCACCACTTCCTCTGGAAGTTCATTCTACACATGAACTACTTCCTGTTTTAAAAAATTGCCCTTCATGTCTTTTTAAAATCTTTCTCCCCTCACCTTAAAAATATGCCATCTAGTCTTGAAATCCCTCACCCTAGGAAAAAGATACCTGCCATTCACCTTATCTATTCCCTTCATGATTTTATAAACCTCGATAAGGTTACCTCTCAATCTCCTATGCTTTAGTGAAATAAGTCCCAGCCTATTCAACCTCTCCTTATAAGTCAAACTCTCCATTCCCAGCAACATCCTGGTCAATATCTATGCAGAAATAAGCAGTTGATTAACAGTACCAATGTCAAAATTCAACTGTTCAAGAATGTTCTTTCCTGCTATCCTTAGTTGAGCTCATTTATACGTGACCCAAGGCTGACACCAATGTGAGTGACTCTGAAGTGTCTTCTGAAGGCTCCACGTAAGCAATTGAACCACATGGAACTGTTAATGGCTGAAGAAGGCACATCATTAGTGTGATGAAAGATAAATAATTAATACATAAGTAATACATAAGCTTCATTTTCCAGCAGCAGAGGGAGAGGCGACAGTGAGGACCAGGGGGCTGCCGGGAATATATTTGGGCAGCGGCTGAACCCGAGACACTAAATGTGTAGTCTCTCCCATCCGCCGCCCTCCTCTAACCAAAAAAAACTCTGTGATGTGTTGCTAAGGTAAGGTTTTTATACTTTTTCTATTTCTTCAGTATCGTGTAATTGGTTAAAAAATTTACTTTCTTTTTTTATTTATCTATTAATTGGTTATTTGAAAAGACCATAGCAGAGAAGTATTAGAAAGTATTTAGCTCATAAATTGATATAAAGTAATAATGTAATTAACTAAGTAGAGATGGCTGGGCAGGTGATGTGCTGTAGCTGTATGATGTGGGAGCTGGCTGATCCCATTGTGAACGACAGTGACCACATCTGCAGCAAGTGTTGGTTGCTGGAAGAACTCCGGCTCAGAGTTGAAGATCTGGAATCTGAGATTCAAACACTGCGGCACATCCGGGAGGGGGAGAGTTACCTGGACGCTTTGTTTCAGGAGGCAGTCACACCTGGTAAATTAAGTAATTCAAATTCAGTTAGTGATCAGGGACAACAGGGTGTGACTGCAAGTGAGGCAGGTAGGGAGATCCTGAGTTCAGGAGTGGAGGAGCCTCAGCTTTTGACCTTATCCAACAGGTACGAGATACTTGCTCCCTGTGTGGATGAGGAAAAGGGCTGCGGGGAGGATGAGCCAGCTCACCACGGCACCATGGTGCAGAAGGCCATTCAAGAGGGGGGAGCAAAAAGACAAGTGGTAGTTATAGGGGATTCTATAGTTAGGGGGATAGATAGTATCCTTTGCAAGCCGGATCGGGAGTCCCGCATGGTGTGTTGCCTGCCCGGTGCCAGGGTGCAGGACATCTCTGACCGGCTTGAAAGGATATTGGAGCAGGAGGGGGAGAATCCAGTTGTTGTGGTCCACATTGGGACTAACAACATAGGCAAGGCTAGGATGGAGGACCTGTTTGGGGATTATCAAGCACTAGGAACGAAATTAAGGAACAGGTCCTCGAGGGTCATAATCTCCGGATTACTGTCCGAGCCACGTGCAAATTGGCTTAGGGATAAGAAAATTAGGGAAGTAAACACGTGGCTAAGGGAGTGGTGTGGGAAAGAGGGGTTCCATTTCATGGGGCATTGGCATCAGTTTTGGAACCGGAGGGATCTGTACCGATGGGACGGTCTCCACCTGAACCGATCTGGAACCAGTGTTCTAGCGAAAAGGATAAATAGGGTGGTCACTAGGACTTTAAACTAGTGAGTTGGGGGGAAGAGAAAGGGAAAACGACAGGGAGTATGATGGTAAATAAAAAGGTAAGCAGCAGGTTAGCATGTGTGCAGGAGGGTTTAAGTTCAAGGCAGACTATGAAAGAAGCAAAAAGGAAGGATAACTCAGGAGATATTATTAGAGATGTTGGAAATCATGAGGGTAAGAAAGCTAGCATAAAGGCACTTTACCTGAATGCTCGTAGCATTCGTAACAAGGTTGATGAGTTAACGGCACAAATCATCGCGAATGAATATGATTTGGTAGCCATTACGGCGACATGGTTACAGGATGGTCACGACTGGGAGTTAAATATCCAAGGGTACCAGACTATTCGAAAGGACAGACAGGAAGGTAAGGGAGGTGGTGTCGCTCTGATATTCAAGGACGACATCAGGGCGGTGCTGAGAGATGATATAGGTTCTATGGAGAATGAGGTTGAATTCATTCGGGTGGAAATTAGAAATTCTAAGAGGAAAAAGTCACTGATAGGCGTAGTCTATAGGCCACCAAATAGTAACATCACATTGGGGCAGGCAATAAACAAAGAAATAACTAATGCCTGTAAAAATGGTACGGCAATTATCATGGGGGATTTTAATCTACATGTAGATTGGTCGAACCAGCTCAGTCAGAGTAGCCTTGAGGAGGAGTTCATTGAGTGTATCCGTGATAGTTTTCTTGAACAGTATCTAATGGAACCGACGAGGAAGCAAGCTATCCTAGATCTGGTCCTGTGTAATGAGACAGGAATAATTAATGACCTCATAGTTAGGGATCCTCTTGGAAGGAGTGATCACAGTATGGTTGAATTTTGAATACAGATGGAGAATCTGAAGATAAAATCCAATACCAGGGTCCTGTGCTTGAACAAGGGGAACTACAATAGAATGAGGGAGGACTTGGTTTAAGTAGACTGGAAACAAAGATTTTAGGGTGGGACAGTTGACGAGCAGTGGAGGACTTTCAAAGCAATTTTTCAAAGTGCTCAGCAAAGGTATATTCCAGTGAAAAGGTCGGACTGTAAGAAAAGGGGTAATCTGCCATGGGTTTCTAAAGAAATAAGGGAGGCTATCAAATTGAAAGAGAAGGCATACAAAGTGGCCAAAAACAGCATGAAACTAGAAGATTGGGAAAACTTTAAAGGTCAACAGAAAGCCACAAAAAGAGCTACAAAGAAAAAGTAAGATAGAACATGAGAAAAAACTAGCACAGAATATAAAGACAGATAGCAAAAGTTTCTAAATATATAAAACAAAAAAGAGTGGCTAAAGTAAACGTTGGCCCTTTAGAGGATGAGAAGGGGAATTTAGTTATGGGATATGATGAAATGGCCGAGGCATTGAACAGGTATTTTGTATCGGTCTTCACAGTGCAGGACACTAATAACATGCCAGTAATTGACAAAGAGACGAAGGTAGGTGAGGACCTGGAAACAATCATTATTACAGAAGAGGTAGTGTTGGGGCAAGCTAATGGAGCTAAGGATTGATAAGTCTCCTGGCCCTGATGGAATGCATCCCAGGGTACTAAAAGAGATGGCGGGAGAAATAGCAGGTGCACTGGCGGTGATTTTCCAAAATTCGCTGGACTCTGGAGCAGTCCCAGCAGATTGGGAAACAGCAAATGTGTCGCCACTGTTTAAAAAGGGAAGTAGACAAAAGATGGGAAATTATCGACCGGTTAGCTTAACCTCTGTAGTGGGGAAGATGCTTGAGTCTATTATCAAGGAAGAAATAGCAAGGCACCTTGATAGAAATTGTCCCATTGGGCAGATGCAGCATGGGTTCATGAAGGGCAGGTCATGCTTGACAAATCTTTTGGAATTCTATGAAGACATTACGAGCAAGGTGGACAATGGGAACCCAGTGGATGTGGTGTACCTAGATTTCCAAAAGGCCTTCGACAAGGTGCCACACAAGAGGCTACTGCATAAGATAAGGATGCATGGTGTTAAGGGTAAAGTATTAGCATGGATAGAGGATTGGATGACTAACAGGAAGCAAAGAGTGGGGATAAATGAGTGCTATTCTAGCTGGCAGTCAGTGACTAGTGGTGTGCCTCAGGGATCGATGTTGGGACCACAATTATTTACAATTTATATAGATGATTTGGAGTTGGGGACCACGTGTAGGGTGTCAAAGTTTGCAGATGACACTAAGATGAGTGGCAGAGCAAAGTGTGCAGAGGACTGTGAAACTTTGCAGAGGAACATAGATACATTGAGTGAGTGGGCAAAGGTCTGGCAGATGGAATATAATGTAAATAAATGTGAAGTCATATATTTTGGTAGGAGTAATAGTAAAAAGGATTATTATTTGAATGGTAAAAAGTTGCAGCATGCTGCTATGCAGAGGGACCTGGGTGTCCTTGTGCATGAATCACAGAAGGTAGGTCTGCAGGTACAACAAGTAATTAGGAAGGCAAATGGAATTTTATCCTTCATTGCTAAAGGGATTGAGATTAAAAGCAGAGGGGTTATGTTGCAGCTGTACAAGGTGCTGGTGAGGCCACACCTGGAGTACTGTGTGCAGTTTTGGTCTCCTTACTTGAGAAAGGATGTACTGGCACTGGAGGGGGTGCAAAGGAGGTTCACTAGGTTGATTCCGGAGTTGAGGGGGTTGGCTTATGAGGAGAGACTGAGTAGTTTGGGATTATATTCATTGGAATTCAGAAGATTGAGGGGGGATCTTATAGAAACATATAAAATTATGTAGGGAATAGGTAAGATAGAAGTAGAGAGGATGTTTCCACTGGCAGGTGAAGCTAGGACAAGAGGGCATAGCCTCAAGATTAGAGGGAGCAGATTTAGGACTGAATTGAGAAGGAACTTCTTCACCCAGAGGGTTGTTAATCTATGGAATTCCTTGCCCAGTGAAGTAGTTGACACTACTTCAGTAAATGTTTTTAAAGATAAGGTAGTTTTTTTTGAACAATAAAGGAATTAAGGGATATGGTGAGAACGCGGGTAAGTGGATCTGAGTCCATGAAAAGATCAGCCATGATCTTATTGAATGGCAGAGCAGGCTCGAAGGGCCAGACGGCCTACTCCTAGTTCTTATGTTCTTATTATATGAATTATCATTTTTGTAATTTGTATTTCAAAATAGAGGCAGATGAGTGTTGGTTACTCCTGCAAAGATTGTGTTTTAAAAGAAAACAAGGACAAAGAGCTCTGCTAGAACATTAGTCCAAGCCATCATTTGTCCAAATTCAGGTGACTGTAGATTCCTGTGGTGTTAAAAATATGTTTATACTGTTGGGTTTATGACAGGTAGAGTTAACATTTAAGGCTATTTGCTTTGTTTTCAGTTTAGAGGAATCTCGGATTGAACCTTTTTCTAAAAACTTAGTTCAGAAAACATCACAGTTGAATTCAGAAGCAAGTTTAGCATTCTCTCCTAAGAGGAGTTTCGGACAATTCAAGGAACCAGATTTCTCAGTAGAGGTGTTCAGTTTGCTTAGCTTTCAAACCACGAAAGTTTTGTTCAGGATTTGCCAATTATTAAAACTGAGAAAATTTAGGTTCTCAGATATCTGAGGAGTTCATGTCAGTAAACTTGGGGAAGTACTCAACAAATTATCTCCACAGTCCACAGCAAACAAACTACAAGGAGTCAGTTAAACAGAAACTTGAAGAACTGAGGAAAGATTGTAATTACTCTGGACTTGATTCTCAGTAATACTTAATTTTGGGAAACAGATTGAGATTCTGTTTTGCTATGTGCTTTAAGTTTTTGTCTTCTGGATGTTAGATTATTTTTTAATCTGTTATGTAATAAATTTCTGTAATTAAAGAGAGTATGGACAGTTTCAGTGCCTAAACACCAGGGTAACTACCGAGACGAATCAAAAGTCCATCAAGCCTGGTTTAATTCTGGGATCTGACTTGACTTGTAGTACCATCAGTTGGGACTATAACATTAGCTTTGGATGGGAAATAATTGTCAGTTTTGAAAATGATCACCTGCACCTCTAAGCTCCTTATGATGATGCCACTCAGAATTGCATACTGGAATGTGGACAATGCTGGTCTTGGTAACCCTGATCAAACACTAGCATGGCCTATTGGAGAATAACTTTAAAATGAAAAGAATATGCTCTGTTGGATTCTGGTAACAAGATAGATTTTGTTTTATTTATAGTTTCCCTTAAAGACTAATGGTTAGTACAAGGAAGTCATTAGCAAGGAGTGAAGAGAACATTTGCCTCTGCAAGAAGACCTCCTTGCAGTTTGCCTATGTAATGCTAAAATGCTCCGTATTAAAAAGGCAGCAAGGTCATCAGCATTAGGAAAGAATATCATCTAATAGCATTAAAAAATTTTTTCTTTCCATTTTTAGGCATAAGAACTGATTTTCAAACCCAGGTCTTGCAATGGAGCGACAAAAGAGAAAGAAAAACAAGCTCCAGGCACTAAGTTTGCTGGCTTTTCATGCCGATGTTAATTGGATGAGCTCAGTTCTCTGTGGAAAAACACATAAATCATTGGCTTCCCTATTTGAATGCTTAACAAAACTCTTGTACATCCTGTCTCAGACAGACAGCATTTCAGAAGACAACCCGGTCAAAACTGAATTGGGTATGCAGCCAGTAAGATCTTTCAGTTGCAAAAATTCTTTCCAGGACCTCAGAATTATGGAACTCTTTATCTTTCTTTTAGGTTTTCTCCTCTTTCTGCCAATATCCAAATTCTCCTATAAACTTATTTGCTTTCATTTTCTTAATTTGCTCATCAGTTGTGAGCTGCTCAAGCCCATCATATATTGAATGTAAATGTGTGGCTACTCAGACTTTTCAGAGGGCAACTAAGAGTCAACAACATCACTGTGGCTCTGAACTCACATATCAGATAGTAAATTTCCTTCCTTAAAGGATATTACTGAACCAGGTAAGTTGATAATTAAAACAATTAAAAATAAGCAAATTCAAATACCCCTGTTCTCATGATGGGATTTGAATTCATGTCTCTGAGGATCACTGGTGCAGGCCTCTGGATCACAAGTCGAGTAACATTACCAAAACGCTAACATATCTCTGATTCCAGCATCGGTAGTTCTTACTATCTCTGACTAACATATCCCTACCTTACTTAATCATATTGCAGCAGGACATATATTTACAAAGCATGTTCCTTTTCATTCATTTCGCCCTTTCACACTGTCTTCAATGAAATCCAGTGCTGCTCATTGATGCCATTTAGTACAAGCACTAATTTTCTGTAAGTATTCCTTAAGTTGTATAGATTCAAGTCAAAGTAACCACCCTACCTAACATAACTGCATGAGATCAGTATATACAGCACTATCACAAACAGTGGGATTTATACTGATGTAACAAGCAAAGAGCAAATTGCAATCACTCACTTTCTATTTACACAGGAAGATTCTTTGCAAACAGAAAATAAACGTAAATAAGGGGTATCTTTCATGAATGTACACTTAGAGGATGTAGGAAGTAGAACACTTTCATCTGCTCCTTTTCTCCTATCAACCTTGTCTTTATTTGCTGTCAATGAATCAAATCTATTCATTTGTTGTGTTTGGCCCTATAGTAGGTTCTATTGTAAGTCTTGCAGGTGAAATTCTTCAGCCACCAATCCTGGACAAATAAATGGTAGTTTCCCCTCGTTTCCTTCACAATTTTCATCTTCAGGAGTATCTTCTTCTATTTGGCTACAGTCAACAATAAAGTGCCCTGTGTGTACTAATTGCTGGGGAGGGGTGGAACATCTGTATCTCTCACTGAATGCTAGCCAATCCAGAATTGAACACTGGTGTTCAGGTCTCCACTTTCCAGGGCTGCCTTGAGTAGGGATCAAATTCAACCCTTCTGACTAGAGGCAGGAATTCAACCACCGAGGCAATGGTCACTCCATCTGCATACAACGCAAGATTTGCAAAGCACACTTTTGTCTTTATCTCCTGGAACAACAAAGTACACGATGAAGCCTTTTATCAAGACATACTTTCAGGAAGCAATTAGAGAAGGATTCTCAAATGAATACCAATATTACTTCCTCTTCTTGTTCTCAAAGTATACCACAGGCACTAAATCCAGGCCATTGGAATCCTGGATACTTTACAAAGATGCCATCATTCAATCGACTTCTCTCAAGCGCCAACTATAAAACAGACAATAATGTTGCAGATTGTAGTTCACAGGTAGGAGTTCATCAGCTAATTGTGTGCAGAATTACATAATACTTTTGCAACACTGCAGTGCATGGAGCATGTGGCAAATCCAGCAATAAATGGAGCTTCCATTGTAGACTAAAAGTTCCAAGGACAGTCATTGTCCTCCATGGAATTCTGAGAATGCTACCATAACTGTCTACAATTTCAGGATCAATTAGAAAATCCAATTCCCCTGCAGTATCTTGGAGAACAGCTCCAGAGAATCGTGAGTCAAAGCTGCACTGATCTCACTGATATCATTAGTTCTGCTCTCCCTCCATAAGAACATATGAAATATGAGTTGGGATAGACCATAACATCACCTGAATCTGATGAACCATTCAACACAATCATGGCTAATCTTTTGCTTCAACTCCACTTTCTCAACTATTGCCCATATGCCAACAACCTTACAGTGTCTACCTTTCTAAGCACCTTAAGAGTCTTGTATGCTTCATTGAAGTTCTTACTTTTTATTCTTCTTGAGAGAATGGATGCAGGCATTGGTTAATAGACAGGGAGCAGAAAGTAAGGGTAAATAGGGCATTTTCAAGTTGTGATATGCTCCTTGGTAGACTGCATGCTAATAAATTATCCTACACACCATGAATCTTTATCTTGAAAATGAATCATTTTTTGTGTCACTTTATTAAACTACTTTGGAAATCCAAGGATAATACATGTGCTTAGTCCTCTTTACTTAGACTACTAGCTGCATCCTCAAAAAACTTTATTTTGTCCAATATGATTTCCCTTTCCTGAAAAACTATGTTGACTGTGTTTAATCGAACTATGATTTTCTAAGTCACTGTTAAGATTTTCTTGATAATAGATTGGAGCATTTCCTCAATGACTAATATCAGGCTAAATGGTCTGTAGTTCCAAGTTTCAGTTTCCATTCTTTCCTCAACAGCAAAATTGCATTTGTTACATTCAACTTACTGGGACTGTTCCAGAGTTTAGATAATTTTGCAGAATCATAATCACTGTGTCCACAATCTTGCAGTTACCTCTTTTAAGTGCCAAGTTGTAGGTCAACAGATCTTGAAGGTTTATCAATTTTAAGTCTCCAAAAACTTTTCTGTTAATATTAATAAATGTAAGTTTCTTATTCATATTAGATCCTTGGTTACCTACTTCCTCTGGCACGTAATTTGTATCTTCTCTTGTGAAAGTATATACAACAATGTTTGTTCATTCTTCTGCTCTATATTGATACAATATAGTTCTGGAGGATTAGACTTGTTAGTGAGTCAAATACTACGACCACCTTAAGGTGAAGGCATTGTGACAATTATCTGGGAAGAGGGTAATGGCTTTCTTAATCAACTAATTTGCATTATCTCAGACCAATTCATTTCAATAACAGCAGTCTGCAAGCGAACATATGGCTACACTCAATTATGCACTAGAATTTCAGAAACCCTGCTATTACATAACCTACATATGGTGCAACTAGTTATTGATGGAGAAGAATAGAAAATTGGTTGTATGCACATCACTTGCTACATATCTTCTGTGTATTGATGACTATGTCTGATGGTGCCGTGATAGCTTAGATTGGCCCAGAAATATAACCTTCAAGAGGTGCCTGAAGATGATTTTAGCTGCAGGTACTGACAAAAGAAGGTGTCATTACAGTGTGGAGCTGGAGGAACACAGCAGGGCAGTCAGCATCAGAGGAGCAGGAAAGTCGATGTTTCGTGTTTACACACTTCATCAGGATCGCTGAGGTCACTGATGGTCTGGGAGATGATGGTTTGGTGATCAGGGGTGGGGTTATAATCGAGGGGATGGTAGGAGGAGATGTCGGAGAGTTGGCACCTGGCCTCTGCGATGTACTACCACCATGCCCCCTTATCAGCGGGTTTGATGATGAGTTTGGGGTTGGAGCAGATGGCTGCGCGTTCATTGGGGAGAGGCTGGAGTGAGTGAGAAAGGAGTGGAGAGATTCAGGCGATTGATGGCATGATGGCAGTTGGAAGTGAAGAGGTCAAGGGAGAGTAGGAGGCCGTGGGTGGTGTCCAGGACAATAGGGTTTGTTGGAGGCTGGAGAAGGGGTCTGCAGAGGGTGGGTTAGACTCCTGGTCAAAGAAATAGGTGCGGAGGCAGAGGCAGAGGAAAAAGAGTTCAACATCCAGACGTGTACGGAATTCGTTGATGTGTGGGCACAGGGAAATGAAGGTGAGCCCTTTGCCGAGAACTGATTGCTTGTCCTCAGTGAGGGGAAGGTCTGGGGGAGGATGGTGAATACCTGGCAGGGCTTGGGGCTGGGGCTAGATGTACAGCTGGAGCTGGGAGTGGGGGTGGAGACTATCTCTGGAGTGGGTGTGTGTATGGGAATGGTCGCATGGGCGGAAGCGGAAGTAGCAATGTGGTCAGTGGCGTTAGGGGAAGTGATGTAGTCAGCGTTGGTGGTGGAAGCGGTGTTGTCAGCAGAAGTGGGGTTGTTGGTTGCGTTGGTGGAAGTGACATTGTCAACAGCATAAGCTGGAGCCCCTGAGGTGGCCGTGTGGTTAATGGAGCTGGGCAAATAAAGGATGAGGTCATAGATAGGGTTGGGGTCTAGGGTAGTGGAGAAGGTCTGTGTTTGGAGGTAAGCACGAGCAAGTTTGGTGTAGTTACGATCCTTGATGACTGATTGGGCAGAGAAAAAGTGTTGGTTGAGGTTGTGGATCCTACATAGAATGAAAAACAGTAGAGGTCCTTTGTGGGTCTGTGAAAGAGAGGCTCTGAGCTAGGACTGACTGCAGTGAGAGAAGATGTCAGCGCATGGCTGCAAGTGTGGAGCTGAGGATCCATAGGGAGAACCATTTCTGGAGGCCCTGGAGGTACTATAGATAACATTTGTCACAGTTTGGTGCAAATTGGGATGGTTTGAAAAGTTGTCTGGAGTCCATAGAGGATAAGCCGGTTGCGTAGGTAGGTACTGAGAAAGGAGACATGGCTGTCATAACAGGTTTGTTTCAGAATGCGGTCAAACAGCTCATGGCAGAGGAGATCACCAGTGGGTTGCAATGGGAGAGAGATCCACTGACATCTTTTTGGAGGGAGGAGGACAACTTCTTCAAGGTGGGCATCCATGGAAGAGGCTTCGCAGTCGGGTTTTCAGTCACTTGGAGATAGCAAGAACTGCAGATGCTGGAGTCAGTGTGGAGCTGGAGGGGCACAGAGGTCAGACAGCATCAGAGGAGCAGGAAAGTCGACATTTTGGGTTTACACCCTAAATCAGGTCTGCTCTGACTCCAGCACCTGCAATTCTTGATATCTCTGACAAAAGAAGATTATTGGAACAAGAATAAATACTTCAAATAAATACCTCATCTATTTGGGCTGATGTTTCCTGCAGAAATCACATGTTATGCCGGAAATGGATGTAATTTCATCAAGGAATGAGACAAACCCAGCTAACAAGTCAACCTATTAAATTTTGAAAAACTGGGCAGCTACTTAAGAGTTTTAATGCATTCATTTGGAAGTACATTGAACTCTGCAAGATGAAATCTAGCACCTTTCAATGTTGTACAATGACTTCAGAAAGTAAATGTTTTATCCTAAAAAGGACATTTTACATATTGTTTTTGAATAATTAACAGTAGCATTGTCTCTTCTTCAATGATTTCCTCTAGTGCTCTTGGGTTTAACATCAATGCAGCTCTCTACTCGGATGTCAAGTGGAATAACAACAGATTGCAATCACAGACAACAACAAGAGGATACATCACACAATTCAAATGTGGCCTTAGAGGCTGCTGAGAGAACAAGATCATGCAGCAATTACACAGTGATATCAATGAACAAATCACAAATCTCCACTTTGAAGTGTCTTCCAGCAATTATGTAAACAGAGGAAAAAGTGATTGGCACTGATTTTAAATGGGAGGAGTGTGAATCTTGACTATTTTAATATTTTGATTTCCTATGCCTCTATTATTTGATAATCCAAAGGCAGGCAGGATTATTTGTGCTTGAAGGATTATCAATATGATTTTAGTGGACTGACTCTACCAATATGATAGAATTTATATTTTACCTGCAATTATTCAAGGAAAATCCTTATGTTTACAATATATGGCTAGAAACCTCTTTCCAATAAATTCCTATTATGTCTAAAGTGTAATAAAAACACAACCACTATATTTTAATTCATCTCTAACTCCCTCCCCCCACCCCCATCTCATCTAAAACAGGTGAAGAGGCCATTTAATATGGCACCTACCTCTGACACAGTGCATTTACATTATTACAATTATTCAGCTCTTCCTTCAAGCTTTTCCCTGTCAATGTGCTACAAAGCTGTAAAATACTTTTGTATCGATATTATTAATTCAGTAAGGAGACTTCAGGTCAATCCACATTCAGTAACTGGTTCTGAAAACTTTGTTCACATTTTGACAACTGTGATAAATTGAACCACCAGCAGCTGTGACAATCTACAATGTTCCGAAATGATCGACACCATTCTAACTCAATCAACCCAGAATGTTGATTAATATGAATGTTGACTAAACATTCACCTTAATCCTAATTTTTATTAGAAACATTTTTCAAGGTACGTGTGCGGCATTGGCTCGGCCAGCGTTTATTGGCTAGGCCAAGCTGTCTTCTTAAAAAAAAAATCCAGGATCTTCATCAAAAAATAATCCCCCTTCCTTGGGTCATTCCCTATATGTGTACCAAGTTTCAATGGAAATCCGTCCACTTGTTTTTGTTTTAAGATCGTTTACAGACTAAAAAGCCAACCGGGCTGAAGACATTATGTGGGAGGTTGTAACAAAGCTGAACCTGTGAACTGTTTTTAATGAAATAGATTGCAACTCTCTTGTTGATTAAGATTCTTCACCCATAAACTTCACAGGGTCTGGAATCACCCCCGAAAATCTGATCAACAAATGGTTTCCGAGAAATGATGCGAAACTCATTGGGAAAGCAAAAAAGTCCGTTTCGTATCTTGTTATAATTCAGTTGCTATGGCAAATTAGTAGTTTAGTCATAATCGAGGAATTTCCCGTGGAAATCACTTAAGCGATAGCAATGAGAAATAATAAACATTTTGAAAATCGTGGGAAATAACGCACGTATGTAGCGGCTTAATGGTAATATTAACAGAAGACACAAAGTACCTTTAAACCGCCTTAAAAAGAAATGTGAATGAAATGCGTTCTCTCCTGTTTAGTGGGGTCGCTTTTAAAAGCAACCCTTTCAGCAAACTGTTACTATAAGATGCCGTGAATCATCTACACGTTATCCCAGAGATAGTCGGAACTGCATGTATCTCCAACAAAGCAACAACTTGATTTCTAAGAACAAAAACAAATCACTGACCACGAGCAGAGACGGCGTTTTGACAGCTACCGAGGCACTCTGTCGGATTTCTGCAGCTGTCCCGGGTTTAAACAGCCCTCTGGTGAAGCGGCGAGTAGATTCTCCCATCTCCAGTTCAGAACAGTCCCGTTCTGACAGCTTTGAAACCATGCGAAGTGTGGCTCTCTCTCCCACGCACACTCAGCACACTCTGACTGTTTGATCTCTCGTTCTCACCAGCGCCAGTCAACCAGGAAACGGAACTCAGCCACAAGTGACAACAGGGTCCTTTTCTATCAGCGTCAATCTTTTCATATTTTTCAAGTAAACATCACTTCACCCAACCGTTACTAAGAAAATGAAATTCGTGAGTCCCCACTGCACATAGCGCATGCCTGTTACTTTTGCCACTGACGGTTTGAAAATATTTGAAGATACCAACGGGGAAAGTTGCTCACTCACAGTTAACTCCTCCATAATCCAGTCTAAATCACTGAAGCCGGTCATAAATCGTGCTTGGTGCAATTACAGTAAGGGTGAAATGTGAGAACACATTTGGAAATTGTGGAATTGAATTTCTGGCAACTTTTTCACTTATAGTTTCCGAATGGTTAGCACCACCTGGCGACCGTTCGCTTTATAACTTTGACAAAATCACCTGTTAAAATGATTGAAAAACTGCAAAAGTTGGAAATCTTTAAAAAAACACACACAGCTCCGGGCTTGTTGGCGGGTTGTTTTATTTTAAATAATAAAGAAATGGAAAAATGCAACAATGTTAAACACGTCGCGTGTTCATCTGATTAGATAGAATTTAGGAGTTTCGTGACAGTAAGAATGTAGAATGTCTGAGCGGAGAGTGAGGAGTTGTCTCTGATCACACGATAGCCCAGACTGTGTTACACTCCGCAGAATATTGTGCTGGACGCGCTCTGTTGGCCGTAAGCAGAGCATGGACGAACCAGTCGACCCCAACTCCCCAAGTACAGCTCAGTGCAAACTCCTTGGCTCATGGCTCCGAAACAGCTGCTTCAATACTGCCTGAAGGAAGCATCTGGAAGAGTTCAGAACCTGGCGCTGACAGGTCTCTTTTCATACTTTAAAATGTGCCTAAAGTAGTCCAAAGTCTACTTCTAAGTTCGTGGATCTTGTGTATATTCTCTGGGGAGTAGCTGAACACATCACTGAAAGTTGTCAGCAAATTCTGCTACCATGAAGCTACAGTGACAGTCTTGCCCAAAGCTTCAATGCATTTATCGGAACGGCAGCCACCCAACATATGCCGAGGAACGCAATGGACGTGAAAAGGCAGCGAACTGACTCACACTTAAAAGGCCTGCACTGCCCGTGTGGTAGTTAAGCTTGGGAGACTTCCATGAAGGCTCAATAACTTCCATTCCGGACCTTTTATCACACGAGGAAGGAAAGGACACAAATGAATTGGTCCTTTCAGGAAAAAGTGCTGAACATGCTATTGCAAATCAAACAAACAAAGGCTTTGTCAGGTTGGATAAGTGCACAGATAGAAGATAGCCAAGGATGTGCTATACAGTTCAGCGGAGTGGTTGCCCATGCCTAGACTCCAAGAGGACACTCAAGGCTTTGAATCGAAGATGTTGTCAAAAAACATGAAAGCTCTCAGCATTTGCCATACAGTTTACCACATAGTCATAGAGTCACACAGCAAGGAAACAGTCCCTTCAGTTCAACCAGTCTATACCAACCACAATCCCAAACTAAACTTGTCCCACCTGCCTGCGCCTGGCCCATATCCCTCCAAACATTTGTTATTTATGTACTTATCTAAATCTCTTTTAAACATTGTAACCATACCCACATCCGTCACTTCTTCTTGAAGTTCATTCCACACACGATTCACTCTCTGTGCTAAGAAATTGCCTCATGTCTTTTTTAAATCTTTCTCCTCTCACCTTAGAATATGCCTCCTAGTCTTGAAATCCCCCACCTGAGGGAAAAGATGCCTGCCATTCACCTTATTTACGCCGTCATGATTTTATAAACCTCTATAAGGTCACCCCTCAACCTCCTATGCTCCAGTGAAAAGCATCCCAACCTATCCAGCATCTCCATATAACTTAAATGCTCAATTCCTGGCAACATCCTGGTAAATCTCTTCTGAACCCTCTCCAGTTTAATAATATCCTTCCTATAACAGGGCAACCAGAACTGCACATAATACTTCAGAAGAGGCCTGTATTCTGGGGTGGGACCAAAAATCATAACCTTCTAATTTGAATGAAGGACCAATGAGCCACTGCTGATACTTGTGATTCACTAAAGTACATTCCCTCAATCATTGGCTCAGACTGTCAACTTAAGTCAACTATATATGGCTATATACGGTTCTGAGGGAGGGCCACTGGATCCGAAATGTTAACTGTGATTTTTTTCTTCACAAATCCTGCCAGACCTGCTGAGCTTTTCCAGCAACTTCTGTGTTTGTTCCTGACTTAAAGCATTCGCAGTTCTTTTGGTTTTTATATATGGCTGGGGATTCACTTCTCCAAAACTGGAAGAATAAATTAAAGTATATAACCACAAGCTTGCTTCATTCATACCTGAATACCTGCCATCACATTTCAGAATAAGATGGAGTGGACAATTTAATTGAATATTTTATATCTACATACTAAACTCAGAAATTAGACGAGAAGAGTTAAGTTGGCATAAGTGAAAGCACAAATGGTGTGCATTGTTACATACATTCTTAGTATATTAAAATTAATACCACATTATTCCACTACCTAGCATAGACATTGATGCTTACAAATTGATTTGATTTAATTTAAGCTTTATAGTGCTGAAGTACAGGAGTACAGTGAAAAGTGTGCAATGTCACCACACACAGTACCATCTTAGGTACAAAGGTACCTAGGTACAAAACTTAGGTACAAGTCGTAACATAGACAGATAGTTAAAAGTAAAGCATTAATGTTGTTCTTAGCATAAGTAGAAAAATAAAGAAATAAAGTTAAAAGTTAACATTACAGTCCTTCCAAGTATTAAGTGGGAAAATAAAGGAATAAAGGAAAAAGTTCAACAGTCTTTCTCAAGTGCAGTCCTTGCAAGGGCTCAGACTCCTTCACTTTGGCCCGCTCTCTGGGAAGCCTTGGGGATGACTGTGGATTCAGCTACTTTTAAGGTTTTTTTGTGTCATATTTGAGTCATCTGGTAATTTTTGTTTAATTTTTACCTTATCATTGAATAAGGAGATTGACTAATGTGCCGATATCTCGTATGTTTGCTGAACAGTGATAGATGGTTCAATTTATAAAGATTGTTCAATTTTGATTTTGGAGATCAGCGCAGGTAAGATTTTTTTTCTATGGTTGGGGAGTCTGGAACAAGGGGAACAATTTTAAAATAAGGGTAATGCCACTTAGGTCTGAATTCTGAAGAAACATTCTTATTAAGACGGTTGTGAACCTTTGAAATTCCCTACCACAGAATGCTGTGAAGCTCAGTCTATGAGTATGTTTAAGTTGAGAAAGATTTCTGATTACCAGTAGCATACAGGGATATGGGGTGGCTAAAAGACATTGAAGTGTTCAATCAACCATGATTGTAGTGAATGACAGGATAAGTACAGTGGGCTGAATGGCCTCCTCCTGTTCCTACTTTCCTAATTGTGTCCTTCATTTCAGAATGTTCTTCGTCAACAATATCGAGGTGTCATGCAGTAAAATCCAGGTCAAATGCACATAAAAGTAAATATATTAATATACAAATGGATAAACACTGGATATTTTAATTGTAGTATGATAAACTGTCAAAAATATTTTAACATAGCAGTTTACTAATAAAATCATGGATAAAAATAATTCATGTAAATCATTGCCTTTATGCAAGTAACAAAGAAATATAAATTACAAAAGATAGAAAGCTGCAAATTTCTCCTTCAACCCAGAGGCATTTGTATGGGAATATCACATGATCAATCAACTATTATTTTATACAACAATCTCTGGCCATTTCTATTCCTCAAGAAGCATTTCTGTGTCCCCAACATAGAATATTCAATCATCTTTACACTCATAATTTCTTCAACGCCTTAAATGAACTCTTAAAAGTTAAATTAATATTAAGAGGAAAATGTTCTCTTGAAAACAGAGTTCAGATTACAATGATTCTACTGTACTATACAAATTCTACTTCACTACTTAAGGTTGAAATTGATGGAGTTAGCATTTTATAATAGTATTCACAGAGTCATAGAGGTCAACAGTACAGAAAAAGCCCTTCAACCAATTGTGTTTAGGTCAGTCAAAAGCAACCACTTAACCATTCTAATCCCATTTTCCAACAATTGGCCCATAGCTTTGTTTGCCTTGGCATGTGAAGAGATTACTTAAAATTTAGCTGTTTTAAAAGCCAGCACATAAGATTAATGTAATTGCATCCATGCTGCCTCCACTGCCCAAAAGCCATAATTATACCTACATTTTGCCTTTGTACTTGGACAACTCCACACAGTTTTGTAAAGTGAATGCAACTTGTAGGCCAGCATGATATCATTTATATTGTTTCACAATGCCAACCTTTGCTTTCAATGTTTTGAGGTATCAGGGCCTTTCATTGGTTGTAACTTACATCCCATGGGACTTCATTATGCAGCCCCTCTAAACCAGATCAATTGTTGCAGAGATAACAAGGTGTAGAGCTGGATGAACACAGCAGGCCAAGCAGCATCATAGGAGCAGGAAGGCTGACGTTTCAGGCCTAGACCCATTGCAGATCAATTTTTGTAGAATTATATTAATGCCTGAAGTTTTATCCGGCTGCACAGCAGTGGGGGTGGGGGGGTGACACCTAATCAGTGGAAGTTGTGAATTGTACACGCTCAATGACAATGTATTGATTAGGTTGTGTAAAATAGTTTTCCTGTTTTGCTGAGCATACTTTAGTTGATCTTATCCACAGTTGCATTCTATCTTACATTTTGAGAATCATTGCAGTAGAACATATAGAACATAGAACATTACAGCGCAGTACAGGCCCTTCGGCCCTCGATGTTGCGCCGACCTGTGAAACCAATCTGAAGCCCATCTAACCTAAACTATTCCATTATCATCCATATGTTTATCCAATGACCATTTAAATGCCCTTAAAGTGGGCGAGTCTACTATTTTTGCAGGCAGGGCATTCCACGCCCCTTACTACTCTCTGAGTAAAGAACCTACCTCTGACATCTGTCCTATATCTATCACCCCTCAATTTAAAGCTATGTCCCCTCGTGCTAGCCATCACCATCCGAGGAAAAAGGCTCCCACTGTCCACCCTATCTAATCCTCTGATCATCTTGTATGTCTCTATCAAGTCACCTCTTAACCTTCTTCTCTCTAACGTAGACATCGAAGATAGTGCTAATTCATAACCAAACTCTTCATTGCAGGCTAGAGCTACTCACAATTGTCAGCATATGCTTAACATTGTATTCCTGTCTGAGAGCCAGAAAGACGAGACTGACATATAAACTTTCAACTGGGGCTTCACTGTAGCGCCAGATTGTCAGAGGTACTTTGCTTAGATGAGGTGTCAGCCGAAGATGTAATGGCAATGTTGAAGAAAAGCTCAGAAGTTCTCTTGATATACTAGAGGGGAATCAACAAGAGGCAGACCCTGAGACAGGCATCAGCAACACCAGTTAGTTAGAGGAGTGAGTGAGACATTGCCCTAAGACAGACAGAATGCGGTACATAAAGTAGCAGGCAAGAGTAGGACCCTAAATCAGGCAGATAGCAGCACCTAGACAGTTGAGAGGAGAATCCTGACACAAGCAGTCAGCAACTCACAGTAAACCAGCTAAGAGAGGGAACTCAAGTCAGTTAGTCAGCAGCACCTAGAGGAGTGGTAGAGAAAAGAACCCCAAGAATAATCAGAAGACCCTGTCATAAGTGGTATGCCCACCTCCTGGTACAAAATATCTAGTTAACTTTACCCCTCCCTAACGTGTTGTATTGTCTATAGTTCAATTTCCAGCTTGTAAACTCTGAATTGAAGGTACTTGAACTGTAACCGCTATAAGCAGACATGTTTGGCCTGGATCACACCGGTATCCAGGAGCTCCAACATGCTGCAGCCCTGATACATCAGCTATCCTGTCATCCTTAATGTGTTTTTTAATTAACCATATAAATAAATTATAAATTCTAAATAAATAAGTGGTTTCCTGTGCTGACTTGGGTGATTTTAATCTAAATGTAAACTGGAAAATGGTTGCCTGTATGAGTAGTTCATAGAATGCTTTTGAGAGTTTCTAAGAACAGTGCATTCTGGAACTAACATGTGGCTCACATTACTTTCTATTTTGTCTTGGTATTTAGTCCAGGCTTGAAGCTAGAATGCTTGTCAGGGTTGTAAGCTGTCCTCAGTCAAGTCAAAGGAGACGGCCTTCAGTCAGGTGATCCCAGTACCGTAAGTCAAGAGCAGCCAGCAATGTCAGTCCAGAGGGTCGGGCACAGTCCGTTGGCCACTCAGGACTGTTGGGGTCAGGCTCCTCTCTCACATGTCAGGCAGCACATTATGTGTGTTGTCTCTTTCTGCCCCAGTGTGGGATGTATTCTCCTGGAATGACAGAAAAAGAGGGACTGAGTGAGATGAAAATGTTAGTGTTGGTGCAAATGAGATAAAAGTGGTGAACTGCCCCAAACAAGTGAGTAATCATCACTGAGGGTATGCTGGGTTGGTGAGGGCATATTGGGGGTAGCTGAGAGTAACTGAGGGGAGATGTTACAGACCATAGTGAGAACGATAGAGCATGAGCCTTAGTGGGGTGTAGGTGCGTGAGTAGAGGTAGAGTGAACGCGAGGTAGCAGAGAGAAGGTGGTGGCTCTTAGCCTCATGGAGTGGAGAAGCTCATTGACCCTCTGCTTACATTGCTGGGCATTCCTCCAGACTGCACTGACTTGTATAGAAACCTTAGTCCTGGTTGGCAGAGTCTCGTGTCATCACCTCCACTGTTAGTCCTGGGGGAGGACGGATTCTCTCCACATCACCCTGTCCTCCAGGACCCTGTTCACGAAGTGATGCACCAATATCCCCTTCTTTGATATGCTCGGGGCATATATCAGCTACCATGCAACTCTGGGGTGGCAGTTCTTGTCCAGGTGCACAATGGCCTTTCAAAAATGTCGCCAGTGTGGAGATGACAGTCTATTCTGAGGACTTTCTGGATTCCTCTGGATATGGCAAGTGGTAAAATTAGATTAACATTGGATGAAAGCATTGCTATAGGGATAATGCGCTCTAATACGGGAGTATTTCAAAACTTTATTGTTACATTTAACTGATAATTAATTCATACAATCAGAGTGAAAATGGACTAGTAATATTCAACTTTCATCATTTTACTTTAAGGCTTGAGCGTTTCATTAACTAAAACTAGTTTTAAATGGACACTGTTGACCGAAACTATCTGCTATGACCACCTGACAAGTTGAGGCAACTTACAGGGAATATAAGTAACTAATTCCATTGGAACTAACATTTCAATCAAGAGATTCTGTGACTCAGGGAGGTGTCAAGAAATTCATAGCTCTTGTTTTACTCACATTTGCATTTTAACTGTACATATTGAGAGATGAAATATTGCCAATCATCATCCTGCTTCAAATGAAACAATGACACAAACATCAGAATCCAGAAAGGAACAATATATCATCAGCAGCCTTTGAGCAAAAAGAGAGAGAAAGTGACATGGACTGATAACAGAAAGGATACTGGAAGCTTTTCTCATTCTTTGCCTCAGTCTCAGTCTCAAACACAGAAACCAACGGCAGTGAAGAACCAATTTGAAGAAAATATTGTTCACTGAGAACTCAAGATTTTCAAACTATACCACTGCTAAAGTACAGGTTAACAACTAAATAATTGGACTCAGGTCTTTTAATTTTCACAACTCAAGGTACTTTCTTCAGATCTGTTTCTGCATTGGCCTTTGTCTTCCTGTCGGTATAGACACCCCTCTCCCCTTTTGTTAGTTGATTACCTGTTACCTGTTTTAGCAAAAATGCTTGGAATTGGCTCATTTTCATTTTAGGTTTGGATAACAGTGTTAATTGGAGTGTGATCATTACATTCCAAAACAGTTTTTAAAATTGTTGTGACCTCCAAGAGCTGTGACCCCTTCCTCACCTGCTTGTAACAGAGCACCCAGTTAAATCAGGCATGAGGAGAAGCATAATCAGCAGGATTTGAACAGGCATGGAGAGACTGCAACAGATGCCCAACCTAGCATTTCTACAACTCGGCTAGAACTACAGATGTGACCAAGGCACTTAGGGAACCGATGCCCTTCACTGTGTGTCCTTCACATTGACAACGCAGTTATCACAGCATTAACACTGCATGCCTTCTAAGTATATAACAAAAGTATTAAAGCAGAAAAAGTTAATCAGTCCTTTAAGCATTAACTATCTGTATATTTTGTAAAAATTGGCCTCTCTTGACCTCCACCAACACTTTCAATCTCCTAAAAGATAAATGCTGAGGAGCATTGTTAAACATGTACAGATGTATAATTATTGTGATAAAATATAGAAGAAAATGGAGGGACCAACCAAGATTCTCTTTTCTCTGCATTCGATATTTCTGGTGTTACTTGTTAATTTCTGACTAGTTGTCTTGATTCCTTAAGAAAAGAGCATATGAGGTTAATGCTCCATTATAGTGATTATAAATTCGTGCTAATAATATGTTCATGCATATTTGTATCCTCGACATGTGAAACAACTGGCATGAATACCTTTTTGAAGTAAGATAAAGGTACAACTTAAGAAAGTTTGCAAACAAAGATTGAAAGAAGAATTTTTTTGAAGTATAGATAGAAGAAAGTTGAATTTATACGTTAGCTTTCACACTCAATGAATTTCAAAATAATTTAGTCAATGTTCATTTTTGTAGGTAAACATAACTGCATTTTTTAATTCACTCACAGGACATGGGCATCGCTGGCTGACCAGCATTTATTGTCCCTCCCTAGTTGCCTTTGAGAAGGTGATGAAGAGCTGCTTTCTTGAATCACTACAGTTCACATATTGTTGGTTAACCCACAATGCCCTTAGGGAGGGAATTCTAGCATTTTGACCCAGTGACAGTGAAGGAATTGCAATATATTTCCAAGTCAGGATGATGATTGGGTTGAAGGGGAACTTGTAGGTGGTCAAGCTTCCATGTATCTGCTGCTTTTGTCCTTCCAGATGGAAGTGGTCGTGGGTTTGGAAGGTGGTGTTTGGTGAATTTCTGCAAAGCATCTTGTAGATAGCTTGGCTTAGTCATAGGAGACAGAGGGTAGTGGTGGAAGGATGCTTTTCAGAATGAGGGTTGTGGCTAGTGGTGTTCCACAGGGATCAGTGCTGGGACCTCTGCTGTTCATGGTCTGCATAAATAATTTGGAGGAAAACGTGGCTGTTCCAATTAGTAAGCTTGCGGACAGTATAAAGATTGGTGGAGTTGTGGATAGTGAGGAGGTTTGTCAGAGGATACAGCAGGATATAGATCAGTGGAGGCACAGGCAGAAGAATGGCAGATGGAGTTTTATCCAGAAAAATGTGAAGTGATGCATTTTGGAAGGTCAAGTACGCATGGAAATTATACAGTGAATGGCAGAACCCTTCGTAGTATCAATATGCAGAGAGATTTGGGTCTCAAGGTTGGCAAATCACTGAAGGTGACAGCACAGGCAGATAAGGTAGTTAAAAAGGCCTATGGCATGCTTGCCTTCATTGGAAGGGGCTTGAGTATAAGGATAGGCAAGCTATGCTGCAGCTTTATAAAACTTTAGTTAGGCCACACTTGGAATATTGCATACAGTTCTGGTCATCACATTACTAGAAGAATGTGGATGCATTGGGAGGGTACAGATCAGCTTTACTAGGATGTTGCCTGGTATGGGTGATTTTAGCTATGGAACAAGGTTGCATAGACTGGGTTTGTTTTCACTGGAACACAGGAGATTGAGTGGTGACCTCATAGAAGTTTATAAGATTGTGAATGGCTTGGATAGAACAGAAAGTATGAGGCTTTTTCCCAGGGTGGAGGGGTCAATTACTCGGGGACACAGGTTCAAGGTGTGGGGGTGTGGAGTTTAAAAGAGATGTGCAAGGCACATTTATCACACAAAGGGATGATGAGTGCCTGGAACACACTGCCAGTGGAGGTTGTGGAAGCTGACACAATAGCAGCATTCATGAAGCACCTGAACAAATACATGAATAAGAAGAGAATAGAGTGGTAAGAATCCTGTAAGTGAGGCCATTTTTAGTATAGAAGGGCAGAATGTGTCAGTGCAGGCTTGGAGGGCGGAAGGGCCTGTTTCTGTGCTGTTTGCTCTTAGTTCTTTGTTCACACACTGCTGCTACTGAGATTGGGGATGGAGGGTGTGGGTGTTTGTGGATGTGATGCTAATCAGCAGGCTGCTTTATCCTGGATGTTATCAAGCATGGGGAGTGTTGCTGGAGCTGCCTCCATCCAGGCAGGTATTGCATTACATTCCTGACTTGTGTCATGGAGTTAGTGGACAGACTTTAGGGAGTCAGAGGATGAATTACCTGCTGCAGTACTCCTAGCCTTTGACCTAATCTTTTAGCCACTATGTTTTTGTGGTGAGTTCAATTGAGTTTCTGGTCAGTGGTAACCCCCAGATGTTGAAGTGGAGGATTTAGTGATGGTAGCAATATTGAATGTCTAGGGGCGGTGTTTAGATTGTCTCTTATTGGAGATGGTCATTGCCTGGCATATGTGTGGCACAAATATTACTTGCCATTTGTCAGCACAAGCCTAGATATTGTCCAGATCTTGCTGCATCTGAACTCAGAATGTTTCAGTATCTAAAATCACTACTTCTGACCTAATGATGGAGGGAAGGTCATTGGTGAAGCAATTGAAGATGGTTGGGTCTAGAACACTACCCTGAGGAGCTCCTGCAGAGATGTTCTCGAGCTGAGATGATTGACCTCCAACAACCACAGTCATCTTCTTACATGCCAGGTATGATTCTAACCAGTGAAGATTTTGCCCCAATACCCATTGATTCTAGTTTTGCCAGGACTCCTTGATGCCACAGTTAGTCAAATGTGGCCTTGATGTCAAGGGCTATCGCTCTCATCTCACCTCTGGAATTCAGCTCTTTTGCCCATATTTGAACCAAAGCTGTAATGAGATGAGGAGCTGAGTGGCCCTGATGGAACACAAACTGGGCGTCACTGAGCAGGTTATTGCTGAGCAGGTGCTGCTTGATAGCACGGTTGATGACACCTTTCACCACGATGATTGAGAGTAGACTGATGAGTTAGTAATTGGCCGGGTTGGATTTGTCCTGTGTACCTTGCCATGCCATGCTATTTTTAAAAGCTGTTGAGCACCCAGACAAGCTCTGTTACTCAGAACTGCCCTGCACAGTTCCTAGATTCAAACCACACATGGCAGAAATTGGCACCCTTTTCAGACAGTGTCCTGGAGGTCCTGCTGGATCGAATGGTGCCAGTGTGAAACTTACACCATCCCAGGACTAGCAGTGGAGGCCATACCAGACCAAGCCAGCCTGGTCCAAGTAACCACCCAGGTTAAAGCGCTCTCAGCCATCTGGAGAAATACCCAGCAATATAGGACGAAGGTCAATGCCCTTTGCCACTCCTCTGGCGTAAATTCCACCATGTTCTCTTCAATATCTCACATTCAATTTATCTCTTTTACTGTACCAAATTCCCAACAATAACCATGTTCCAAAACTTTCACTATTGTCTGCATTATCTTGCCCCCTGGCTGTCACCCACACCAACCCCTGCACTGCTTGTTCACTTGCTTGGGCCGGTTCCCCATCTGTACCAAAAATAACAGCTGTACCACCTACTTTCATCTCCCTTAGTACCTGCTCTCTCTCATTCCAGGAGGAAAACAGTCCCCAGTAAAGCAGAAAGAATCCTGATAGCTGGTGGCTGCATGACATTTGACTCCTCAGCCTGCTTGAGGAGGAACCCTGACACTGAGTGCCCTGAGCAGGGCCTGGACTGATAACAGAGATTACCCTTGACTCACTGTGACCAGAATCCCTGCACAAAAGCTGTTCCCCTTAACTTGGCTGATGATTGCTGACAACTATGACAAGCCTGTTGGCTTTGTATCTTCACTAAACAACAAAACAAGACAGCAGTAACATGATCCTGGTAATTCTCACTGAAGGGGAAAATCGCATAAAGGCAAGGAAAGACAATGTAAGGCAAGAATACTGTGAGCATCTCGGTAGGGTCGGAGTAAGTTGGTGCTATGACAACAAGCAAAGAGCCCAGAGATGCAGTCTGATCCAATCCATGAGCTGGCTGCAGGTCCCTGAATCCATCAGGTGCTTGCTCTGGTTTCCTTGTTGAGTTTTCCTGATGTCAGGCTTGTTTGGTGAGTGTGGTAAGAAAGAAAGCTGAATATTAGTAAGTCATGGCATTTACACAGCATTTAACAAGTGCTAAACCCTGTCAATTACGTCTTACCACTGCCCAGCCCAGAATCTTGCGACACCACTTGTGAAAAGCATAAAAGATGGAGCAAGATGATCATAACATCAAGGTGGGCCACACACACTCATTGCCCATTTTTGCCACATGCCTTGATTAGCTCACATCATTCAAACCGCTAGAAGATTCTGCTCAATGGGTTTTAATATTAGAAAATTACTTATATGTGAGAGGTACTCATATTTCAATTGATTCTCATTTGATAGGACAATTAAACGGCCATGTCAGTTCCAAGATGCCAAATACTGCACTGTGATACCACTCAAATTTAACCTGTGACTTTGAAGAGATTTCATTTAGAATTACACAGTCTGTAGATTGTAAAAAGAGTATATGTTTACCATGGGGTCACAGGTAGACATGATAGAGAAGAAGGCGTTCGATATGCTTGTCTTTATCAGTCAGTGCATTGAGTATAGGAGTTGGGAGGTCATGTTGCGGCTGTACAGGACATTGTTTAAGCCACTTTTGGAGTATTGCATGCAATTCTGGTCTCCAATCTATAAGAAGGATGTTGTGAAACTAGAAAGAGTTCAGAAAAGATTTACAAGGATGTTGCCAGGATTGGAGGGCTTGAGCTATAGCTAGAGGCTGAATAGGCTGGGGCTGTTTTCCCTGGAGCGGAGGCTGAGGGGTGACCTTGTAGAGGTTTATAAAATCATGAGATGCATGGATAGGGTAAACAGGTGAGGTCTTTTCCCTGGGGTGGGGAAGTCCAAAACTAGAAGTCATAGGTTTAAGGTGAGAGGGGAAAAATATAAAAGGAGCCTAAGGAGCAAGTTTTTCATGCAGAAGGTGATGTGTGTATGGAATGAGCTGCCAGAGGAACTGGTGGAGGCTGGTACAATTACAACAATTAAAAGGCATCTTGATGGGTATATCAATAAGAAGGATTTAGAGGGATATGGGCCAAATGCTGGCAAATGGGACTAGATTTATAAAGGATATCTGGTCTGCATGGACAAGTTGGACTGAAGGGCCTGTTTCCATGCTGTATACATCTATGACTTTATGCCTGGAATATGAATGAATCATAATTATTCACCGGTTGTGCAAGATATCTTATTTGGCACCCAGTAGAGGTGTACAATAGACAGGAGAAAATGAGAAGCTTTCTCTATAAGCAATATTTGAAAGGAATTACTGTGAAATATGTTTGTAGTTGTCAAGAGTATTAGCCGAGTAATCCATATCTTAGGGTTTTATTCTTTACCTACTAAGCAGAAACTATAGGCTCAGTTAGACACAATTGTCCCAAAGGATGTTTTTACCACCTGTAGAATTTTGCATGAGTGAAGCCAAACTCTAAGACTATTTATGAGAGCAACATGTAAACCTTTGTAGACTGCCAAAGAAAACATCACAAAGAATTACAAATGTGAACATACAATTATATCCTTAAAAGACCCAGTGTCATCAGCAAAGCATTCAATATAGACTTACAGAGTAGGAAAAATCCAATCAGACTGATGATTTATTTGTAGACAGTCAATCTAAACAACTAGCCACAGGGAATAGCATAAATACACGTGGATCCGAATAAAGAGGAATGGAAAGGGGCAGCAAATGGATCATAGCTAATAAGAAAGGTTGCAAACACAGAGTGGAGACAGTTACACAATATCAGAATGACTAGCATCCTCAAATTTGTTTGTATATTTGGACTTCATATAAAATATATCTAAGTCACACAAAAGTCCCAAACCTAAGGAAGGATGCCACTTCTTCATAATAATTGTGTTTATTCAGTGGCTGCTAGTAACAAGAAATCAATAACAGAAAATATAGTGAACACCAATACAATATAGCAATGAAAAACCTTGAATAACATGATTTTGTGAGGCACATTTTTTACAGTTTTATATGCATTGCCAGTGTCTTCTTTGAACAAGCATTGCTTGATTCAGTTTGTCAATATGAGCAGATTTGGGCCCTGAGAAACAGCGATGGAAACACTGGAACAGAGGAGTCTTATTCTTTTCAAGCATGTCTGCAAGCAAGTAGGATTGCAAAGGGATTTGCCCCTTTCATCCCTTAACAGACAGGGTTGTGATTATGTGTTCTTTCTACGGCCTGTTAAAGCTATCACATAACCTGCAGATATTTTTATCGTGACTATACACCACCCAACCTCAGCAGTATACATTTGGAAGCAATAGGATTACGATAAGGAATAACATGGTAAAAAGTATACAGTTGATATTGTTAAATATTTTTAAAATTAGATATTTATTGGAGAAAAACTTTCTAAGCTAGAAGCAACTATACATTGTTCTACATGGAATACCAGCTCCAGTCATATTACTCACAATATGACCCTCACATTCCGTGGTACATTTTGAACAATCTTCTTCAGAACCCTGAGTGCTCATACATAGCAAAATCTACAAAGGCAGCAGACTTAGTCTATAATAGGCCTCCTCCTTCTGCTGTCAGTGTGAACAATGTTCTCCATCAAGAAAGAATCATGTGTATTACTGACCGTCTTAGAAGTATCTGACTCAAAATGTTAGCTTGCTCTCTCTCTCCATGGATGCTGCCTGATCCGCCGTGATGCCCAGCATTTTTTGTTTTCAGTACAGATTCCAGAATCTGCCATAATTTGCTCCTACGTGTTTTCGGTCTTAGAAGCATGCCTGTTCTGGTATAATAGTTGGTTTGGAGTATGTTAGGATGTGAGATTTGTAACTTTGATGTATTTGTGTGTATATGGAAAAGTCGTGAGACGTGATGCAGTGATTGTTGGGAAGAGGGGAGGAAAGTGTGAATAGTGAAACTGGCAGAGGTGGCCACCTGAGCAGAGAATCCATGAACATTTTTTTAAGTTTGGTGAGGTCTTCAAATTTCTTTGGGCATTTCAGCTTGGATCTGGACTATTGCCAGTAACCTCCTCTGCAATTGCTTTCCACAGGCAGTGCCTTGGAGGCTTTCTGAGCATGGTGAGAACAGCAGATTTACCCCGGTTCAGGGTCTGTTATGCAGATCAGAATAATGAGATGTATTCTGAGTGGACCTCTTTGAGCCATTAACAACAGTGCCATTTAAGTGCAAAGAGATATGCTCAGCTTCTCCACATCTCTCATAGACAGCTAGTCCATAATGTGGGGAGTGCTGACTGCTAATCTAAATCATTGCTTGAACTGCCAGCATTAATTACACAGATTTCGTTCATCCTCTCAAAAAACAACATGCTGGCATTGCAATGACTTTTCCATCCTAAGCTCATCCAATTTTGGGCACAATCAAATTTCAGGCCACAGTACTTTGTGGTTCTTCCAAAAACATGTCTCCATTAAATCCATTTTCAATAACCAGCTTTTTGCTGACAGTGAATGTTATCACACTTTCTGGGCCATTTACTTTATCTGACCTTATTACTCGTGTAACCAATTTAAATTTTGTGATGAATCTTTTGAGAATGAGTAGGTATCATTCATCATTCAACATAGCCCGGATCTTTTAGTTGACCTGAAGTCAACAGACAGTAGGTTCACATCACCCAAGATGTGCTGTGGAGAAAGGATGACTTTAGAGGGGACTCAGTTGAACGTGCTGTTAATGACTACTCTGTTGCATTTTGAAAGGTTGCAAAAGGAATAATGTTCATGTGATGCATTCCATGTGAGATGTCAAGCATCTTTGGAGCATCCATAATTCTTCTTAAGGAGTCATGATGAGCTGGTATACCAAACATGACCCAAACAAATCATCTAGAAATATAGCAGCTTGGAAATTACATAATGCAACATTGTACAAAAACTTAATATGTTTGTCATATATGACTTCACTACTTATAGCATTTACATTTCACTGTCTTATATGTTTTTCCCAAATGTATTTAATCTTTAATCTTCAAAGCACACATTTAACTTGTAGACTGGTTGAACACAGTAGAATACATGTGCAGATGATACCTTTTCCTATTAATTTAAAAACTAAGCATCTAAATGTTTCTTACCACTATAAATGCATGCAAACATTGTCAAGGAGTTAGACTAATTTAAGCAGTAGCATTCCATGACATTAAATACTAACACAGTATTTTCTTCCTTTTAGAATACAAGCTGGCCACAAACTACCTGATTACTGTTTCTTCTTTCACTTCTTTATTCAGCTTTGGAAATTTAACCTTTTCAGTAAGAAAGTTCTTTAATTATGGAATTGAATGAAAGCAGAATTCAATTCAGGCCTAGAACATTCACACCAACCGAATCAAATCTTTTTAAAAAGGTGTACCAAAATGGATACCATAATTTTGACAATGCTATCATACACTCAGTGAACAGCACAATAGTCTGTAAGAGCAGGCCGATCAAGATGTCAATGAATATGCACTGACTGAAAAGGTTTACATGGAGTGGTGTGCCAGACGCTGAAGGATCTTTTGCTGACCTTAATGTTTCTGCACAAATCAGTTACTCACAGGCAGTGATGCACTAGAAGACACTCCACTTGGAATACAGCAGGCCTTGGAGAATGAACAGCGGCCCCGCTGATCAAGATTAGCTACAGAAAGAGGGAAGAGGAGGAGAAATAGATTAAAAGGCTCTGATCAAGCAGTCATTTCTGTCAGGGTATTAAGAGGGTAATTCTCCACCTTGCACTATAGAGAGAAATATTTTGAATGGTGTTTGAACTTCAGTAAGACGTTCTCAATGTAGCCTATTACCGGCTGCACGTATAACTGCACTGTCAGAACAAAAAATGACCATATTTTGAGGCTACCTCCATAATCAATGAACTTTAATATATCTGGCTCCTTCCGTGCTGAAGATCAAGATATTTGTATGCTTTCACAATTTGTCATTCAGTACTGGAGAAGGGAGATAGCTGACAGTTTTCCATAGAGACCCAGTTCCATTTTATTCTCACTTATCAGAAAGAAGCAGCCAGTGTGAGTACCTGGTTTTACTATTCAGGTTTCCTCAGGGGGTGCAGTACTATAGACAGCATGTGCATCACTATATGGGTGCCACATGTCAACTCTGCCATATACTGAAAAAGATTTCATTCCTTCAACATCCAGTTTGTTGCCGACCACAGACCATCATACAAGCAATGCTCACTATGGATGATGCCTTCATTCTGCAGCACTCCACTTGGCAATTATATCTAAGACATTATGACAAAACCAAGAATGACTATAAAAGAGGAGGGTTATTCACTGACCATATGGGTGATGACTCGAGCATGCAATGTACACACATATGCACAGCAAACATACAGTGAAAGACATGCTGTCATACAAAGCGGGATAGAGCAAACCATCGATGTACTGAAACAAATTTTCCATTGCCCAGACCATCCTGGAGGGGCTCTGCAGAATTTGGCAAAGCAGGTATTCTGATTTGTTCTATTATGCTGAACAACCTTGTCATCATGAGGTGACAGCCTTTGCCATAAACAATAAAGTGAGAAACTCAGGAACAGAAGCATGAGAAGGAAGAGGAGGAACAGGAAGAGAAGAAACAACCTAGACAGCCCCTAACTGGCCAAGTTCAGAATTCCCTGAAATACCAGGTACCACAATTTCAGACACCATCAGTCTGACACCTTACCCTCCGTCTCTGAGCACTACAGCATCAGCTTGGATTGCATTAATAAATGCTACCCTAAAATAAATTTTCCATTCCTAAGTTGGAAATAAAATCATTTCATACATAACAATCAACTTTCAACTGTGGTGCATTTCCTTGGTGCCTGTCTTGTATATGCTTTTGTCTGTCACAGTACTATTACCTGGTGCTAACGTAGGAACATGGCTGATGAAAAGCTACTGACTTTTAGTATAACCCAGTGTGGAGCTGGAGGAGCACAGCAGGCCAGGCAGCATCAGAGGAGCAGGAAAGTTGACATTTTCTGAAGAAAGGTCTCGACCCGAAACGTCAACTTTCCTGCTCCTCTGATGCTGCCTGGCCTGCTGTGCTCCTCCAGCTCCACACTGTGTTATCTCTGACTCCAGCATCGGTAGTTCTTACTATCTCTGAGTTTTAGTATAGCAGACTTCAGATATAACCTCAAGGAGTGCTGGAATGAGAAAGACTGGCTAAGGACTGTATCCTCTCAGCAAGAATGGCAGCAATCTGGCCTGACCGGCTGACCAGAAACAGCAAGGACACTAACGGATTGGCAAGTGTGTAAGGAACGATACTGTTTTCCTGAGAAAAGACAGCAGGCTCATGCTCCACCGACCACTGCCATTCTCCCTCAGGGCAGTGCCTCAGCAATGTCAGTAATCTGTCGGAAGAACAGATGAATAGACTACTGCGGATTGTTGCAAATACTTTGCACAGCTATCATGGCAGCATTATAAGCTTGCAAGTCAGCAATTTCAGCTTCCACTTCAGCACTGAAACATCTGGTGGAAGCTGCCTCTGCTGCAATGTAAATCAAGAGAAATCATTATTGAGTCCACATGTCTGCTGATGGTGCTGTCTACCACTTTGACACTGGAAAAGATGAGCTCTCAGCCCCATCACAGTTGACACCTGTGTTAGCTTTGACTCCCACCCTGGTGTTGGCTATGCTTGCCCTGTGGCTGTCTATGTGCACATTCTGGCTCAACGTTATTCTCTAAATTGTGCACATTGCTATGTGTTAAACAAAATAGTTGTCTCTCATCAACATTGCTGTCTCTGCTTTCTTGATGTTCCTCTATGGCCTGGCAAGCTTTTGACATTTTGGTTATTTGAAGGAAAGGTACAAGGGTAAAGATGCAGTCCAAGGAAGGACACTATTTGAAATTTATAATTAATAGGGAAAATGGAGTAGAAGGTAAGTAAGATGGAGAATAAGATATCAGGATGCTATCAATTTTCAGCCACTCTGCTCCAGCTTCAGCAATGAGTGTCCCAAAGCTGGCCAGCATATTACCTCCACAGGGTTAAGGACATGCAGGCATGCCAGTCACTTTGTGGTTAACCGCTGCCATCTCAAGCTACATGCCACTTAGCCCAGCGAGAAAGAGAGAAGTGTAACAGGGAATTTTTTGAAATCACTTTGTGTAATCCTTTTACTAATATTGAATAGCTGATAGTGAAGGTTGTGAAAAGTGGCCATAAAGCATGCAACAACGCTCAGTCTTATGAGGATTCAATGGAGCACGTAAATGCATGAAATAAGTCAAAATTCATAGGCATTGCTGCTCAATGAATGATTAGTCTGTAATGAACTGAACAGAGTCTGAGGCTGATGGTGTATTTGGTGGGCTATGGCATTTAAAGATTCAACACTAACCTCATCCACTTGTGCAAGATCATTTAACTTGTTTAAACATTACATCAAATTCTCCTGGCTTGAGGCATTGACCTCCACAACTCTCTGCTCCCACAGCCTTCTCAGCCAGTCTCTGGGTTTCCTCCTATAGATACATGACGTCTCCCCATCGAATATTTCCTTCACCAAGTCCTCCAGTACAGGTTCTGAAAATCTTGGTGCCTCCTTTCTCCCATAATGAGCCATCATTCAATATCAGAATCACTTCCTACACAACTGCCAGCAGATGCCCATTTCATGGATGTAGGTAAACTTTAATTGGTGCTGGCTACTCACAATATTGGTCCCCTGCTCAGGAACCCAGGCAATCAATAGCGCGATTAGTATTGGCTAAATTCTGAAATAATTTAAAACAGTAGGCAATACAAAGTTGGTGTATTGCCTGTGTTACTGTCAATGGGTTCAATTTAATCAGCAGCATGATATCTATGCCTATTTTCAGAAATTATCAAATTTAGCCATGCCTACTTTTCATGCATTATGTTCAGGGGCTATGAATCATGACTAATAATTATGGCCATGCTGAATTCTTTTTCAATTATCACACATTATTCTGTCACGATTACTGATAATTAAACCATCATTATTTCAGCTGAGTATTTTAAACCCCACCAGAGACTACATTGATTCATCGATCAAAAGGAAAAGCAATTAAATAAGATTTTGTAAGAGGCAGTAGTAGGAATTATAAAAGTTAGATTTGTCATACCATTGCACTAGATATTATATAAGTTCCACTTATATAATAGAAAGCAACATGCTCATATCACAATCTAAAATGCAGTTTACTAAAAACAGCAGTTCAATAATGGGCAGGTTAGCTTTCAGATTTGTGGCATCCAGAAGAAACTGCTTCAGTTATTTTATGCCAAACTGAGATGGAATAATGGCTTTCCCTTTCCAATTTATGATTTTTGTTGTGTATCATGTTTTCTAACAATAGATATTAGAAAAGAAATGTTGATAGTTGCAGGAGAGTGTAGTTACTCATCAATTCCTGGAAAGGAACAATTAAAGCTGTAATATGTGTGCTGGTGAATATAAAATGTTACTTCAAAAACTTACCTGAGTTTTAGCAATGGAATAATTTACCTTGAAATGATTTAACTTACACTGTATGTAACCAAGAGTTGTTTACAAGTCGAACAAAACAAACTTTTGTAACTTAAAGCTATGTCAAGACACAATTCGTAAGACATGTACATTCTACTTTTGCAGAGGAATTAAAATTGCATTTGAAACAAATGATTAAAATATGACATTCTACATCCAATTCCACACAGTTATGCTGGATCTTTTCCTGAACATAATGGTACAACAGTGAATTATTCAATAATAGCAACAGCAAAATATCGTTTCTATTGGAATAGTTAACATCAAAAATATAATAATGGAAGAATTGAAGGCTTGGATTTCCCTGCTGAGCACTGCCCATGGTTCACACAAAAATAATGAATGAAGAGAGAAGTGGGTGTCTATCTGCAGGAGCAGCAGAGGGAGTCAGAGCTCATGGATGGAAGAAACCTTTGAGTTGAGGCAAAAGAGGTAAATTCTGAGATTTCCAAATCTTAATCTTAAATTAAATACCAATTCTGAGTGCTGATGAAAGTATAAAAGAACTGATGAAGGTATAAAAGAATTGTACTTGCATTAGGACATTGTGGTTCCATCAACAATATTCTGCAAGGTAAAATCACATCATTTAAAAATACAATAAGCTTGAATCAAACTAGCACGGCTGCTACTTTACAGTTTTGGCTAAGGGTGGGCTGTTCCTCATGCAGCTGCATCCTTCCAATCACCTACTCTATTTCTCAGCCAGCTCAACAAATACAGAATCAAGTTACTATCACATCTGTTCAGGACTAGGCAGGAGAATGCATAAAATAATAACAGTAATTCAAATCAGTAATTGTTAGAATACTATGTTGTCCTCATTTTCATTGCTAACTTTATAACTACTTTCTGAACTCAATTCAAAATGAAAAGTTCTGAAAATTTATTAAGAGCAAGGAGAGTTTTGGGTAAAAGGTTAGTGAGCTGAAACATTAAGTTTGTTTCTTCCTTCACAGATGCCACGTATCTGATCTGCTGTGTGTTTTCCAACAATTTTTGACTTTATTTCCTATTTCCAGTATTTGGCTTTGCCTCTTAGGACAGTCTTACTCAATGATATTACTGACATTGACTTTCCACATAACACATTCTGTAATTGTATTCGCAGAAAGAAAATGAGCTATTTAATGGTCACAGTGTGTGTTCATGGATTGATTTTATTCAGAAAACTGAATATAAATTATTCATGAATTCAAGATGCCTGAACTTAAATCCAAATTTTGTTTTCTTCTGTTTGCAACAGGAAAGCAAAAGAAAAAGCAATATTGGGACTCAGGGCAAGCAACAGCATGATGATTTGTGAGGAGGGATTTGAGCAAATCCAAATGCTTATATAATATTGATGCCTTAAGTTGCTCTTTCAACTGCTCACTCTTTCTCTGGAGCTAAAAAAATCATGAATCAATGTACCACTTGTATCATTTTAGCATGTCACCAAGGCCATGAAAATACCAGCAGTTACTTAAAGAATGCATAAATAGTAAACAAATTTCTCAACAAAGATTTCATATTTTCTACACATGATAACAATAAAGACGATGGCTCAAAGGAAAAAAAGTTTGCATTTCTGAATTTTAAATTTCTGGACTCATCAATTTCAAATTTGTATCCAATCATAGATAGCTGTTTACAAAAAATACAATTACAAAACTTTTACTGCAAAGCTTGATGTTTGAATGTATAAGGAGTACAGGCAGCAAACACTGCTGCTCTGGTTGCGAAAAGATTGTAGACTTCACATCCTCATGCACAGAATTAATGACAAGAAAACCATTGTCACTGTCACATGCAAATTAACAAGACAAAGATTCAGATACTGATCAGACTTCAGCATGCAGAGTATCACAGAAAAGATCACATTTGCAGCAACTCAGCTAAGTTTTGTCAAATCTTTCCGCTTTTCATGACTACATTTAGTACGCACCATATTTGTCCTGATAATCAGAAATTAATGCTACCAACAAGGACATAGGCCCAGTATAACAGCAATTCCCAGTGTGAATGCAATAAAATAAATTTCTATTTTTATTGAATACAAAAATACGTTGCTGTCTTTGCTTAACAGGCATTATTGATCTATGAAATACTGAGATGACCATTTGCAAGAGCATTTGCCATGATTCAGCCTGCATGTTACTAAAACAATACCAGAACGAAGTAATTTCTTTTTCATCCTTAGAGGAGAAGATGACCACGTTCAACATAAGAACATAAGAACCAGGAGCAGGCGTAGGCCATCTGACCTGTTGAGACTGCTCAGCCATTCAATAAGACCATGGCTGATCTTTTCATGGACTCAGCTCCACTTACCCACCCAATCTCAATAACCCTTAATTCCCTTACTGTTCAAAAATCTATCTGTCCTAGCCTTAAAAACATTCAATAAAGTAGGCTCTACTGCTTCATTGGGCTGGGAATTCCACAGATCATAACCCTTTGGGTGAAGAAGTTCCTCCTCATCTCAGTCCTAAATCTGCTCCAGCTTATTTTGAGGCTATGCCCCCTAGCTTTAGTTTCATCCGCCAGTGGAGACAACCTCCCTGCTTCAGTTTTATTTATTCCCTTCATAAGTTTATAAGTTTTTGTATGATCCCCGCTCATTCTTCTAAATTCTAATGAATATAGTTCCGGTATACTCAATCTCTTCTCACAAGCCAACCCTCTCAACTCTGGAATCAACCTAGTGAACCTCTTCTGCACCCCCTCCAGTGCCAGTATATCCTTTCTCAAGTCAAGAGATTAAAACTGTACACAGTACTCGAGGTGTGGCCTCACCAGCACCCTATACAGCTGCAGCATAACCTCCCTAATATTAAACACCATCCCTCTAGCAATGAAGGACACTATTCCATTTGCCTTCTTAATTACCTGCTGCACCTACAAACCAACTTTTTGTGATTCCTGCACAAGGAAACCCAGGTTCCTCTACACAGCAGCATGCTGCAATTTTTCACCATTTCAATAATCGTCCATTTTGCTGTTATTCTACATTTACAAACACTGCACACCCAATCTACCAGATCCTTACCCACTCATTTAACCTATCTACATCCCTCTGCAGACTTTCAGTGTCCACTGCACACTTTGCTCCACCACTCACCTTACTGTCATCTGCGAACTTTGACACACCAGGCTTGGTCCCACAAATCTAAATCATCTGTGGCAAAAACAAAATAACACGGGAAATACCCTGGTCATGCAACATCTGTGGAGGGAAATACAGTTAACATTTCAGGTTAAGATGATCTTACAGCAGTACTGAAGAAAGACAGAAATGCAAGAGTTTTTAAGTCATTGAAGAGGGGTGAGGGCAGGAAAAGCAAAGCAGAAGCTCTGTGAAAGAAGGGGAGCCAGGTAAAAAGTAAAATTGCCATAGTCTTATTAGATCATAGGATTGGTTACTAATAGGGCTCCTGCACATCAGACGAGTGTGAACATTGAGTCCTTCATGAGAACCACAGCCAGTGCAGCGAGGCCATGCTATTAACTTTACTCTATATTGCAAACCAAATGTCCAGCCAACTGAGCTAACCAACCCCCACTGTCTTTTATATCTCTAGTTTCAATCTTCTCATATCCATTTCTATTCTCTTATAAACTGATTCCAACATCTCACAACTTGGAGTACCTTGTTTCTCTTGTATTTGAATCCAAATGATTTTATAGCGCTTCAATTATTTCTAAATCCTTAGGCCTGTCAGCAATACCACTTTTAGTTTACTTGTAAATTCAATCAACCTAACGTTTGTACTCTCTTGTATGTTTGTCAGGGACACCTCTTCCACCTGCAAGAAGGTTATAGCAATTTCTAATGTCATCCTATTGTTGATACTACAAAACCTAGTGTTTCTTTTCATTCCCTTATCACTTGTCAACTCCTTGTCTTTGTTCCAAAATCCTGGATGAACCCCCCAAACTTTATCATGACTCGTACTGGAGTCAAGGTCCATATGTCTGAAGTTGTCACAAATGCGAAAAGATTTAAGCAAACTATCTGAAGTTTATTCACCAGCTTTCTTTAAAGGAAAATAACTTTATTAGAAATAGATTATCTTTGAATGCTGCCTGGCATGCATTGGAATCTAAGAAGAAATTCCCACAAATACAGAGAAACATCTACTATTGTCCATTACTCTTCTTTGGAGCAATGTAACACACAGTCATGAGGGCGTTCTTTGATAGTGATTATGATGCTTTCACTTATAGAAATCATTTCAAAATAACCTTGTTCAAGGTTTACCACAAGCACATTTGGTCTTGTCTTTTCTTGTCATTATGGTAAATTTTCTCAAATATACTCCATGTAGCTTCCACTGAGATAATTTCCTTTCAAGTAAAGGATGTTAATCCAGGCTCAAAATCTGCTCAGGGTTTGCTGCCTCCTGACATTAATGTGTATCTGGAACCCTATATTGTACTAAGCACTGAATAAAGACTTTTACTCTTCCATGGGCTTTTGGGTGGCAGCTTTCACCTTGACTCATTTTAACATCGAGGAAGAAAACCCAATCGTAGCCCAGAAATGAAGGACTATTATCCTTAAATTATAATTAGAGACAATTGTTTCTTTTGAATTTCACATTTTACCTGAATGTTTATTTTTACAAGAACCAGCAACCTGTCTATGGAATAAACTGTCAGGAAAATGTCAAGCTGTTTGACAATTTTTTCAAAATGATTCGTCTATATCTTTGATAGACGTAGAAACATAGAAAATAGGTGTAGGAGTAGGCCATTTGGCCCTTTGAGCATGCACCACCATTCAATACGATCATAGAACCTCTGTCTCCCATTCCCGTACTCTCCCATACACCTTGATCCCTTTAGCCCCAAGGGCCACGTCCAGCTCCCTCTTGAATGTATCTAATGAACTGGCCCCAACAATTTCCTGTGGGAGAGAATTCCACAGGTTCACAACTCTCTGAGTGAAGAAATTCTTCCTCATCTCAATCTTGAATGACTTACCCCTTATTCTTAGACTGTGACCCCCAGTTCTGGACTTTCCCAATATCAGGAACATTCTTCCTGCATCTAGCCTGTACATTTCCATCAGGATCTTATATGTTTCTATGAGATCCCCCCTCATTCTTCTAAATTCCAGAGAGTACAAACCCAGTCAATTCAGTCTTTCCTCATATCTCAGTCCTGCCATCCTGGGAATCAGTCTGGTGAACCTTCGCTGGACTCCCTCAATAGTATGAATGTCCTTCCTTAGACTCGGAGGCCCAAACTGCACAATACTCAAGGTGTGGCCTCACCAAGGCCCTGTATAACTGCAGCAAGACATCCCTACTCCGATACTCAATCCTCTCATTATGAAGACCAGCATGCCATTAGCTTTCCTCACTGCCTGCTGCACCTGCATGCCAACCTTCAGCAACTGTCCCGCCGTGACACCCAGGTCTCATTGTACCTCACCTTTTCCTAAACTGCCACTATTCAGATAATAATCTGCCTTCCTGCTTTTGCAACCAAAATGGATAGCCTCACATTTATCCACATTATCATGCATTTGCCAAGTATCTGCTCACTCAACCTGTCCGTCCAGTTCACCCTGCAGCCTCTTAGCATCCTCCTCACAGCACACACTGCCTTCCAGCTTAGTGGCATCTGCAAATTTGGAGATATTGCATTCAATTCCTTTGTCCAAATTGTTAATGCATATTGTGAATACCTGAGGTCCCAGCACTGAACCCTGTAGTATCCCTGCCTGCTGTGCTGAATAGGATTTGTTTATTCCAAATCTCTGCTTCCTGTCTGCCAACCAGTTCTCTATCCATGTCAATACATCACCTCCGATACCATGAACTTTAATTTTCCTTACTAACCTCTTGTGTGGAACCTTGTCAAATTCCTTTTGGAAGTCCAGATACATAACATCTACTGATTCAGCCCTGTCCACTCTACTGGTCACATCCTCAAAAAATTCCAGAAGATTTGTCAAGTATGATTTCCCTTTAGGTGAATCCATGCTGACTAGGACCAATTCTGTCACCACTTTCCAAATGCTCAGTTATTACGATGATCCAACAGTTATTCCTGCTCCTGTGTCCTATTCAAGTACGTTACTACAAATGAACATAAGAGTTTGGAGCAGGAGTTTCAATTCAGCCCCTCAGCTCCGCCCCATCTTTCAGTAAGATCAATAATCAGCTTGTGACCCCATTTCTGCATTCTTATCTAACACTGATAAAATAACTCCTCTCCTGTCAGGGACTATTGCTTTGAGCTGTTCTTCTCTTAGGTCGGAAATGAAAAGGAAATGTACTTACTCTCTACTATTCTGCCTTCAGATTCCTCTCCATTTTCTTTATTTCCTGTCATGACTCCCAAACTAGCAGAACCTATTATTCCATCAACTCTGAGCTATATTGTCTGAAACACTGCAGATATGCCATTTCAATTTCTTACAAAAACATTGGTCTGCAAGACATAGCTGAAATATGGTTAAGTGATTCTCTTCACTCAGAGCTGCTGAACTTCTGGCTTGAAATTCACAAACACTCTTGACAACAATTTCCATCACTAGCGCTATTTAGAGAGTGCTTGCAAATGTGGGTCTGTCTCCTACCAACAGTTTCCTCTGTATCGACATTTCTTTCAAACCACAGACAAAGTGTCTCTAACAGCATTGCAAAGAACATGTTACAGTTTCCACAGTTCTGCCACAAACCAAGAAACATGCTCCTCTGTCTCTCCTTGTTAGATACGAACCTTTTCAAAATAAGTCAGTTTGGGCCCAAAAGGTCTTTGGCCTCTCTTGACTCACTTCGTTTTTAGGCTGGGCAACTCAAGTTCTTAATTATGAACAATTATGTCGGTCATCTGACAAGTAATCTATTGCAAGTTGCAGAATAAATAAAATGCAATCTTTCTACATTCTCATTCGTTAGTTCTGGTTCAATACTCTGTAGATTTTTTAAAACAATGTTTGTACGATTAAAAGAAAGGTTTCAGTGATAGCTACCAATAAAGATGTCCACTATGCAATATTTTATTAATAGACTTGGTCTTTTATCCTGTTGTTATGTATGAATAATCATTCAAATTGGTGAGGTGATAACTACTTGCTTCTTAATATCTCGATCCCCGAGAATCTTCCCTTTGTACAAGTCAAAATATGAGGCAATTGATATGATCTGATTACTCTCATCAAGGAGTCATCTCATGTACAGTGTAAAACTTCATGGACCACTCATATCAGACTGCAACTCTACACCTACATCAGTCAACACACTTCTCCATTGCTGAGAAAGTAAGTGCTGACGATTAGAAGGGAAATATTAGAGAAAGCATAACCGCGTGATAATATGTGTTAATAAGATGTTAATTGTAGTGTATTATTAAGATTAAGGATATACAGATGGCAGTCATTGATTGATTAAACACAAATGATAAGAGACTTATTTCATGACTGGTTAGAATTTCACATTGGTTCAGGAGCTGCAAACTCCTTTAGGAGCCTCAACCCCACAATCTGAGCCATTTCTCAGAAATCCATTACATTTCTATTTTATACAGAGAAATTTCCTGTATGGTTTCTGCTGCACACTCTCCACTTCCTCATCCTCCTCAGCAGTCTAGGCATGAGTGGTGTTCCATCTGCAGTTCAAAGGATATGTGGCCATTGTGCAGGAGTCTATAAGTTGGATTACTTCCATTCACCACTGGAGATTTGCTATGGAGGTGATTAAGACAGAAGAATCATGCAACAAAAGATTAAGTTAGTTCATGGGCTCCTAGGCTGCCTGTAAGTTTCTGCAGCCTTAAGGAGGTTGCATCCCTGTACTAATATCTCATGGGGGCTGCTGTTCCATTTCTGCTTGTACTTCAGGTCCACACTCCTGGTCTTTGGTTACATGAGGCACGGGGTTAGGGGCAGATAGCAGAGCACAGAACCTCTTGTTAGCCTACACCTGGGCCTGGCCTATGTGGCCATAAACATGTCCAGAACATCATTCATTCTGACTGTCTGCCTCTCTATCATGTGTATGTATGCTCAAAGCTGTCCCAAAGAAAGCTGATGGTCTTCAAGATTAGGCTTGAGGCCTTCCACTGCTGGTGGGCGCACAAGAACTGGAGTGCATCATCAAAACGAGGAATGGCATCTTAATTGGATAAGTATCAACAGAGCTTAGAGTGGGACAAAGGATGCCTGCAAGCAGTATTTGTTTGATCCAGCTGAGAAAGTCTAAAAGTCATGGATATTTAGCAGCAGCTGGGAGAAGCTAGGTGTTTGATAAAAGGTAAAATTGTGAATGGAACTTACACTTGAGGACAGATTTGCGAGGCGTGGGGAACCCGGTCTAAGGAAAAGAGATTGAACTACCATGGTGTGAGCAGTTATTGATGCAGTATGAGCCAGAGATGCTTTGAAAGTATTCCAAGGGGAGATCTGCAGAATTGAAGAATTGAAACCCACGCAAAATAGACAGTAGTTTTAATGTGATTTTGTCTGCCATAGTGTAACATCTAGGCCTGGACTGACTTGACCACACTGCCATTTAAAGTGGAGTCTCTAGGATATTTGACCACTTTTGCCTGTTAAATCCTGTTTTACCTCATGTTGATCCTGAATGTTAAATTTTAAGTTATATATGGTTTTAAACTATTATCATACCTATTCAAATCCATTTAGTCATTATTGCTTCTGTCTATTTTGTTCAAGTTTGTATATTAAAAGTTCTTTTGGCATTCCAATTTAATCCTAGAATTTCTCCAACTTATTTTCTTAACCTTGGTTCTTCAACACATTCTACTAGTCAAATGATTACAGTTATCAAGTCAGATCCTAACTAATATTGGCTGGTCCAATATTCCCATAACTGGAACTTGAACAGTTACAATAATTTAAAGATGTCCCCTTAATAGCAGTTCATCATTTATTGTTCACAGTGTTCTCCAAAGTGAATGAAAAGAGACTTCTGGGACACTGGGTCTTGGTTAGAGAGGAGGCTGACATTTGAAATGGGGCAATCTGTAAAGGGATCTAGTGTTAAGTGAAAGATTGGGATCTGGTTTCCCACTTCACCATCTGGCTGTTAAATGTTTAACAATAAATACTGAAGTATAGCATTCTAAGTGCTGTTATATTTTTTACTGACAGATGCAAATAATTTTTACATCCTATCATCAAAATTATTCTGTCTAGAACATTTCTATAAATAATTTTAAGGGAACCAATCGTGTTAGCAATTGATCCTGGCTAAGAATGAGGAGACTGATCTATGCCATTGTCCAGTAAAATCTTTAGAGAACCCTGATTTGAATGCAACTAGATTAATAATGTAACAATTTTCATCCTCTTAGTGTCAAAATGAGCTCAAGCTACATAAACACTTCACTGATTCTCAACTGAGATTTTCATGAGCGCGACAACCTGTTTGAGAGGGACCACACAGGGAAAAATATTACACTAATGGAGTAGAGAGTTCTGTTTGAGCTGATCCACCTTCATTGAGTAGAACTGACCCTTAGCAGCTGAAATGGTTTCATCTGCTTGGTTTGGAACTAAAAAGATGGGTGAACCAAAAAAAAATGCACAAGGAGCTGCTGTGTTTACATCTGCATCTGACCTATTTTCAGCAGGAAGTGATGGCAGCTGCCAGAAGCAGACAGAAGCAGACAGCCTGAGAGTATTCAAATGAGGTGATGGTGATGAATTGATGTTGTGGACGACATTTTTCATCTTTCTTGCCTGAGCAACACTGCATCACGTCTGCACACAGAACATAATTGCTCATGCATGGTAAAACATCGGTACATTACAGACCTGCAATTAATTAGCTATGCCAGTTAATTCATCAGAGAAAAAAAACCCGCGCCAGTTTGCAGGAGTGAGATGGGCTCAACATTGACACTGAGTCCAGGAGACAAATCTTATACCTGAAGGAATTAAAAACATGATCAAAGAGATCATATTTAAGGAAGGTAAAAGCAGGTTGCTATGCAGAAGTTCTAAGGGAGGATATACTACATTTTAGGATCAATAAGGCATGCATGATGAGAAAAAGAAGTAGGAAACGTGCAAGGGGTCACAGTTGGTGAAATGCAGAGTTCCTGGAGGGATGAAGTGCTCATGCAAGCTATAGAGATTTGGGACAGGATGAGGGAATAATTTGAGCAAGAGAACAAGCTTTACGTTTGAGCTGTTCACACACTAGTAAGCAACATTTGTCAGAGAGCATGAGGAATCCATAAGGTTCAGACATGATCAGGAAACAACAAAGAACAGAGAGCACAGGGTAACAACATTAGATCAGAGTACATGTGGTAACAAGTACAGGACAGACAGAACTCAGTAACAATACAGGAGAGAGAGAGCACTTAGTAACAATACAGGACAGAGAACACTCAGTAACAACATAGGTCAGAGTGCAACAAAAACAAAGTTTTGTGTATTGTGACTGAGTAGACTCTGATCTGTATTGTTACTGAGTGCACTCTGACCTAATAAAAACCGAAAGAACTGCGGATGCTATAAATCAGGAACAAAAACAAAGTTACTGGAAAAGCTCAGTAGGTCTGGCAGCATCTGTGAAAAAAAAATCAGGGTTAATGTTTTGGGTCCGGTGACCCTTCCTCAGAACATAGTTCTGCTGAGCTTTTCCAGCAACTTTGTTTTTGTTCCTGATTTACAGCATCCACAGTTCTTTCGGTTTTTATTTGGTCAGAGTGCACAACACAGAACAGAGTGCACTCAATAACAAAAATAGGTCAGAGTGCACTCAGTAACAAATACAGGAGAGAGTGCACTCAGT
>NC_063344.1:49191890-49192114 GCF_021869965.1 Rhincodon typus | reverse complement strand
AACAAATACAGGAGAGAGTGCACTCAGTAACAATACTGTCAGAGTACACTCGGTAACAAATACAGGTCAGAGTACACTCAATAACAAATACAGGACAGAGTGCACTCAGTAACAAATACAGGTCAGAGTGCACTCAATAACAAATACAGGTCAGAGTGCACTCAATAACAAATACAGGTCAGAGTGCACTCAGTAACAATACTGTCAGGGTACACTCAGTAACA
>NC_063344.1:49171707-49191880 GCF_021869965.1 Rhincodon typus | reverse complement strand
AGTAACAATACATGACAGAAAGCACTCAGTAACAATACTGTCAGAGTACACTCAGTAACAATACATGACAGAAAGCACTCAGTAACGATACTGTCAGAGTACACTCAGTAACAAATACAGGAGAGAGTGCACTCGGTAACAAATACAGGTCAGAGAGCACTCAGTAACAATACTGTCAGGTACACTCAGTAATAATACAGCTCAAAGAACTAAAAACAGAAGTTGGTGGAAAAGTTCAACACATCTGGCAGCGCCTGTGGAGACAAATCAGAATTAACGTTTTAGGTCCAGTGACCCGTCCTCAGGTCAAAGGACCATGTGTGACTCCACAATAACTGTTGATGCCTAAAACCAGTTAAAGGTCAAAATAACCTTCCTAACTAATATACAGACCTTTTCCTTACCCTTACTTTACATTACAAAATTGGTACAATTTAAATATGTTTGTTTAAAAGCCTTCTATCTCAAAGTATTTTAAGGTTTAGTGGCCTAAGTTTACATTGTTTTTATGGCTCAGCCAATCATTAAATCATAAACTCATTACTTAACTTTTGACATGAGTCATTTGTCTATTGTTCTCTACTAAAAATGCTTACATCTAGCCACAATTAAACAGAACAGGAATTAAATCCCCACATGCTTAACCAAGTAATCAAGTCAGATTACCATGAAGGACTCTCCTTCTCAACCTTTCCCCTCACCAGGAACGTGGTGACCCTTTGTTTTATGCACCACCAGTCATCTCTCTCTAATGACAGAGCAGTCCTATGATCCCTAGAATTGTGGTGATTTTACCTTCTTTAGTCAAGTTAAAACTCTTTCAAGATAGCTCAGTCCTACAGCTCAGTGAAACCGTTTGATCTAGGGTAATGTGCTGAGCGCATACCCCTGAAAGGTCTGCCCATGTACACTGGAACATTGTAAGGAATAATTTCTCTGGGTGCACCAACCAGACTGTATATAGCACAAATGTGTCTGCTATGGACACACTTGAAGCTATCTTTACTTCAATGATAACTGGACATTTGTAGAACAAATCAGTAACTAATATGAAGTAATCACAATTTATGGTAAATAGGTCAGTGTTAATTTTCAATCAAGGGACACACAGAATCTTGTACTGCTGTAAAGGTTCTCCCTTCATTGCTGTAACTGGTAGCTCTGGCATGACTCCTACATCCTCAGTAACTTTTCAATGTCATTGTTAATCCTTGACCAATAGGACATATCACATGCTAATTGTCTCATCTGATTTACGTCCATATGCCATTGGCGTAATTATGACAAAATGTCATGGTGGAGAACTTCAGGCACAAGTATTCATTTGCCTTCGAAGATACCATTCGTTAAGATACCGACCTCATCTCCAAAAGGGCAAAAGCATCTGAGTGTATCTGGCACCTCTTTTATAATATCAAGCCATGCATCACCTTTCCAAAGCACCTTCAGATGCAGGTCATTAGCTGGTTTCTGATTGAAGCCGGTCACATTTATGCTGACCAAAATGCATCAGACTGATCTTGAACACATCTAGCAGAAAGATGTCCATGATATTGATTTGTAGATCCAATGGAAAGTCTGCATCCTTGTTTGGGTTTGGCAATCTGCTCAGTGTATTGGAGGTGACTATTCTGGTTTCACATTTCTAGCAGATGCCAAATTCAAATCCGTGGACTTCGACAAGAAATTGTTGCAGTCCAGATAGTGCACTTGTCACTGGTTTGCAGCAAATAATTTCCAATTGTGTGTAATTGGTTTCTGCATGATTGAATTTCCTTTTGATAGACATTTGGATCCAAATTCAATTGGTTTACCATTTTACACAATATACACTCCTATCCCTTTTTGCAAAGCATCAATTTTCAGCGTTGTTTTCTTCCTTGAATCATACCATACTAGGGTGCATTTTTAAGGTGATACGTATTGGTAGTCCTCCTGCCATACGTATGGTATATCTTCCTTGAGAAGCTCCCTCAATGATGATGCTTTGACAGAAAAGTTTGGAATGTATAGTACCAAGAAGTTGGAAAATTCAAGACATCATTTGTCTCATATCTTTGATTTTACCTGGGTTGGGACATATTCCTCAATCTGGGGGAGCCAAAGAAATTGATCTGCCTTACATCCGCCCAGCACTTCTTGCTATTCAAAACAAGCTATTTGTGGTGAATTACTGCCATCAGTGAGTGGAGTTCAATCTCAGATGCCTTTGGCTTTATAGAGATGAATTTGGTCCCTCTAAGAATGGGATCTTCAAAGGCAAATGAACACTTGTAACTGAAGTTCTCCACCAGGGTACTTTTCACAATTACACCAAGGGCATATGGTCAGAAATCAGACAAGACAATGAGCAATATAGCCTGTTGACCAAGCATTAATAATATTCTTCTTTGGATTTGCTCATTACCACAATATAATTGGCAATGCACATGCATCCAAGCACATTTTCTGTAATTCTTTCCACAAGCTACTAGAATTCATCTTAACTGACAGATCAATCAAAAGGTAGTATCTGGAAGCAATATTTTCCAAATGGTGGCCTGAAAATAGGGGCATCCTTAGATTCTTCACCTATGTGTATTGACCAATATCCATGCTTGGTGTCTAGCTTGGAGAAAAATTTGGTTCCTGTGAACTTAGGTTCCAACTTCTCTCATGCTGGAATCTTGTGTGGGCATCTCTTTAGGGAGCATTTTAGACATCTTGGATTTAGACTTTCTTATTATGCCATTCTTCTTTAGTGTGTATGTAAATGAATTACACCAGTCTGCTGGGAATCCACATGGCAAATGATTCCACTGTGTCCCATGTCATGCAGCGAATGTTTATGTCCACGTGTAATTGTTAGAAATCCTGGACTGCCTCACCGCAGACATTCTTGGACTCTCCTGTTGCCATGAGTACTTTGGTTATCTCTTGGTTAATCATGATATTGAAGACCCTACTCATTTGTAGTCCTGCCACTGCTGGTTTGTTTGTAAAATATTTGTGATTTCTATGCCAAATTCCCACTGCTGTAATGCATTGATGGTGTACTAATGAGAGTAATTGGCAACCCATTGGATGCAGTTATTTTAATAGTTGTTGAGTGTACCATTGCGTCCCAACGATCCTGATTCATGTCCTTCAGAAGGTGGACTAGTGGAATATTTGCACCAGCTCCAGTGTAGATCTTGGTTTTGAGGACTTGCTTGTGAATTCTCTTTGGAGAAATGATGTTGATTATGATAAAACTTTTCAGTTGGCTGACTTTGTCCACACAATGTGGTACATTCACAATGTGGATAGGCTGTTCACCCTTTGGTTGGAAGTTATTCCACTCTGAGACTTCATTTGGGATCAGTCTTGCTGTGAAGTTTGAACATTATATCACATCCGAAATTCTCTTATTTGCTGTCTTCATTCCTTGGTCCTCACGTCCATTCTGAATCGGAACCAAATTCTTGGGCTCTGTCTTGCGCCAAAAGTTGGTTACTTCAGGTAGGCCTGTAAGTCCAGCTGCACTGACCAACCTCTGCCACTAGATGGAGCTTGGCCAATCTAACAGTGCACAATAAAGGTATCATTTTTAATTATTGTATTCATTTTATATTTAATGACATTTAAGTTTGCAACTTATTTCAGGTAGGAATGCAATCTTTCCCACGTATGGTACAGCATTTCACCTTTACTTTTTTATCCCCACAGAGAAATATCCCAGGGAACCGAGGCTTTCACATTGATTTCTGTGACACCACACTTCACTTAAAGTTCTGGTGCTAAATGTTGCTATTTTCAGCAATCCAACCACAATTTTAATAAACTATTGCTGTATTCTGATGTCTAAAAATCCACCAGACATTTTAAAAGATATTGCAAAAGGGGAAGTATGTCAGGTATGAAAGGGGCTGGTGTTGGAGAATGGAAGGATGGGGTTGCAGAGGGTTGAAGTGCCTAAGGTGCCAGTTGGTTGTGTGATGCCAGGTGAGTACTTACTAGAGTAAGGCATGGAAGGTGGGTAGGGTGCCATTTGGCTCACAGCAGGTGGGTAGAATGTGGATGAGTGCCAAGTGAATGCAGTGTGCAGGGTGGTATGAAGGTAGGGTGCTTGATTGCGTGTTAAATGATTAGGAGCTTAGGGTGTGCCTGGGCAGTGAGAATGCTGAGTTGGGGCAGGGACAGTGGGGCACGGGACATGCTGAGGTTAGGTTGTGGTTGGGTGGGGGTATTGTTGAGTCCCATGGGGAGTTATGTGGGTCAGGTTCGAGTCTGGTGAGCAGATGTGAGTGCTGGGTCCAGGGAGTGTCAGGTCCCAGTGGAGGAGAGGGATACCATCAGGGTGGGTTGGAGGTGTCTCAGTTTGAGTCCAACGGAAGGGCAGATGGGTGGAGGGTGTATCGGGTCTGGAAGTGAGGGACAGGGGGGATTCTAGTATGTTCAGTCATTTTGGTGTGGGGGAGTGCTGAGTTCCAATTGGGTCCGGAGGATGGGATTGTCAGGGAGTGAGAGAGAGGAAGGTTAACAGGGTTGGGGAGGGGTGTCGGTCAGTTCAAGGGCTGATATTGTAATCAGCTTGTCAGGTGTCAGTGGGTATAGATGAGCAGAGGTCAGCGATGAGTCAGAGGTTCAGTTTATTGGTTAACTAAGAGATAGAACAGGTTTTTAAAATCCTCTAACTTTTCCTGGGTACCAATAAAGCAGCAGTTGGGAGAGAGTGAGGGAGCATGTAAGGGAAGGGATGAAACTTGTCAAAAACCAACAGTCAGCTAATGAGCACCTGGAAAAATTTGAAATCATTGAAGTCATTACTTGTTGTATAATTGTGTAACTGGGGTGGAATGTCGGCAGGGTAAATTCCTGACTATACAGGTATTGGTAGATTCATCTAATGCCAAAAGTGATTCCCAGACCTTCTTTCTATGTTTGTGCACTGTTCATTTCTACTTTGTTTAACGATCTTGATTCAAACCTTTTGACTTCTCTTCACCATTGGTCATTATGTGAGAAATGACTGCTTGCATTCCCTGCAGTGATGCATCACATGCTAGTTGCAATGGTAATTTTTTTGGGGTCAAAATCAGTCCGGACTTCTGACTTTTATAGAGCCTCTTTGGTTTGTGTAAATTCTCTTTCACATTGATCTTTCCATTTCCAATTCTTGTTTTGGCTTAATACATTCTAATAACAGCTTGAGAATGGTTTCAAGATTTGGGACAAACCTGCCACAGTAATTTCGCAAGCTCAAAAATGATCACAGCTGGTTTACAGTTTTAGGTGCTGGTGCCTCAGTTATGACTTTTACTTTTTATGGTAACTTGTGTACTCCCTTAGCATTAATGACATAATCAAAATATTCAATGGAAGATTTAGAAAATTCACATTTGCCTTTCCTCACTCTTAGACTATAATCTTCAAATCTCTGCAAAGCAGCATCTAAATTGTGGAGGATGCTTTTTCTCTTTTCTCCCTGTGACTAAAATATTATCTAGGTAATGCTGGACTTCTTCCAATCCACTTAAAACCTAATCCATGGCACATTGGAATAATGCAGATGCATTCTGAAAAGGAAGTCTCTTGTATTTGAACAGTCTTTTGGGTGTTAGAATATTTGTGTCTCAGGATCTACATTCGTCTGGAGGTAGGTTTGACTAAGGTCAATTTTACTGATACAGTAAGTAGGTCATTGAGGAAAGGTAAAGTACACTGCTTAGGTCACAGTATTAGATTAAAAACAATATTAGATCAAAAATCACTGCAGAGGTGTACCTATCCTTCTTTTTTCATCACTAGTATGAAAGACATTGCCCGATCATTCACATTTATGAGTTCGATGACTCTCATCCTGACCAGCCTCTCTAATTCTGTCTCGACCTTTGACCTGATTGCATAAGGTACCAATCTAGCCCTACAACATTTTCTTTCATTCTCATCCTTGATTTTCAATTTGATAGAGATCTTTTCCATGCTTCCTATATCCTCATTGAAAACAATGACATGTTTCTTTAGAATTTGTGATAGATCAATCTCAAGATCTGATTTGATTTTCTCCAACTATGATTTTCCACAAAAAAGCTGGAAAATTTCCTTTAGTAGCACATAAGGAGAAATTTTCAGACGAACTGCATAACTGAACATTTACATTGATACAGTGCCTTAAAGGCACCACTTCACCTGTGTACATTCTTGGTACAGTTTTTGAAGATTGCAATGCAATATGACTCAGCTGCATCTGAGACTCATTTTCGGATATCAATGAAACTGCTGCTCCAGTGTCCACTTCCATTGTTCACAGCTTGTCATTCAGTAAGGGAGTGTCCCCGTACCAGTTGGTGTCAGCAGCAATGGTGAATATGTTTCATACAGTTCCTGTTCACACAGTGAGTGTAAAATTTTCTCATGCCCTTTTTGTAAATTTTCTTCCTACTCTTTGGTTTCTGTACATTTATGGTTTGTTATTCATGATCCTTCTTCAAACACACCTGTTCAATGTGACCTTTTTTCCCCATGGTTTCTGCATACAGATTCCTTGTATCAGCCAGTTTCTCCTGCGTGATCTGTTTCCCACACTAACAGCAGTTTTGACTCTATGTTGGTGTTCATCTGAAATCTCATGCTCAAGCTTAGCTAATGGGCTTCCTTGGCTGTTTGTACTATAGAGACTGCTATTTCCAGTGCTTTATTTAAGTCTAAGCTCCTTTTTCTCTGTAATTTCTTCTGTATTTCTTCTCAGTAATTGCATCATGTCTTAAACCACATACCAGTCTGACTCTGAGAACATCATTTACATAGTCACCAAATTCGCAGAATTCTACTAACTTCCTTAAAATTGCTACAAACTGAGAGATAGATTAACCACCATGCTGGTCGCATTTATGGAATCTGAACCTTTCAACAATCATCAATTGTTTTGGTGAAAGGTGGTTGGATTCCTACTATTTCTTCATAAACTTTGGAACTCAACTTCTCTGGCTGTATTGACTCCTCAGGAGGCGAAAAGCTTTCACTTCATAATACTCAGGAATGTAGGAATAACTATATGTGTTTCAAGTTTCTTAACTTGAACAGAACAATAGAATCTCTCTGTGTCAGAGTTCTCTGTATTTTCATCATGTGTTCCCACAGCACTAATATTTCCTGCCTTCTGTTTCAAATTTGAAGGACCTGCGTAGCACAATGTACCACAAAAATGTTAGCACTACTCTGCTTTTTACTGTTGGAAAGAAGGTATTCCTGAAGCTGCCTGTTTCTTTCTGCAACCAAGTCCCTATCTCAAAACCTTTTTCTCTGAGTAGTGTACTCTTTACTTACATTATTCCTTCAGGGTGGAGCAGGCGGCAAGCTTCTTCTGCACTGTTCCCTTTTTCCATGGGGTGAATTCTTTTTATTTCCTTGCTGACTGTATGTATTTAGTTAAGTGAAGGTTTTTGCTGCCTTCTTTTTATTGAAATGCCTCCAAGATCAGCATTGTGGGTGTACCTACAGCACATGGGCTGCAGCAGTTCAAGATGAAAGTTCACCATCATCTTCTTAAGGGCAGCTAGGGATGGGCAATAAATGTTGCCACAGCTAGTGTTACTCACATTCCTTGGATGAATAGAAAACTTGTTCACCCTTCATGTGTTCAGTGAAATATTCCGCAATTAACTAATACACATCAACCGTTCCTTCATTCTATTTGGTCTCAGGCATCCCTGACAGATCCTACAGTAATAATAACATGAGTCCTTCATAATCCTCACCCCCTTAACTCCGTAGCCCCTACCCCATACCTCCTTAATCTCATATGTTCATTAACCAATACCCACCCATATCCATGCAAGGGGGAGGCAATGGCCTACTGGTATTATTGCTGTACTGTTAATCCAGAGACCCAAGTAATGTTCTCTGGACCCGGGTTTGAATCCCGCCACAGCAGATGGTGGAATTTGAATTCAATAAATATCTGGAATTAAGAGTCTGATGATGACCATGAATCTATTGCCGATTGTCAGAAAAAAAACATCTGGTTCACTAATGTCCTTTAGGGAAGGAAACTGCAATCTTGTCTGGCCTACATGTGACTCCAGACCCACAGCAATGTGGTTGACTCTGGGCAATTAATGATAGGCAATAAATGCTGGCCTAGCCAGCAACACCCTCATCCCATAAATGAATTAAAAAACAACCTCACCTGCATTCCTACTCTTAACCAAACACACTTACACATCATCATCTATATACAGAATGTGCAAACTCTGGATAATATTGGGACATTTTTGAGGAACACATAAATCTATCAAAACAAACTAGACATGAAAATTGACTTGAAATAACCTTATCATCTCATCGCTCTATCAAGATAAATAAACAGTACTAGAAATGTACTCAAAAAGTAATACTTCTCAAAATAACACACAGACCTTTCAAAATAACTAACCAGAGTCCAGCTATGCCAACAACTCCTACTGAGCTGACTTCATTTGTAGTTTGGAACTCAGCTAAAAGGGTTATAATAAGATTACAGTGAACACCTGTATCAACAAAATCTTGAGTGTTGAATACAATTTAGTATTTAAAAGACAGTCAGGACCTTAATCACATGCTAACACTTAGAGAGACTTAAAAGGATGATTGAGCTGAACTTCAATGGTAGTGAAGGCTCACCGATCCATCAAAGGTTTGAGAAACCAAGCAGATGACTGAACTGCAGTTCAAGGGAAAGTTGTGAAAAGAAAGGAAACATTCACACAATAAAATCTGAATTTCCCTATTGTGCATTGCAAAATAGTAGAATATCAAGATTATATACTCAAATGCACATAAAGATCTTTCCACATTCACGGTGTTATTAAATTTGTTGACCATTTATCAGTTGAAACACAGCCCTATCATTAATGACTATTAAAAACATATACAACTTATGACACAGTACTTCACTATTGAAGTGATCAGCACATTTTGAGTTTACATTTCTAATGGCTCCCCATAGTTCACAATACCTATATACTGGTATGGATTATGTCACCTTCCAAAGCCAGGCCTGACTAACTAAAAATTGCAGAGGTTCTGAAATGTTTACTTCCACAAAGGGGCTAATACAGCTGCATTTAGGTTTGCACCCCACCTTCATTTCCATACAAAATAGCTGGTGTCAGGAATAAGGGTAGGAGTCCCACGCTTGTGTTTGCCAATGTGATTTGGCCCATATCAGGATGGGATATTTGTCTCAGTTAGTTCCACGAGGAGTATAGACTGTGTATATGTTGCATAAGTTAGTTTGTGATGACTCTTCACCACACACACTAACCTAATGCCTTGTTAAGTGGTAAAGATTTTGTTGGCAGGAACTTGCTTTCATTTGAATTAACTGGAATACCTGATAACTATTATCACAGACTGTTTTAACATACTGCAGGTGCCCTCTTGTGATGCAGTGGTAGTGTCCCTACCCCTGGACCAAAGAGACCCAGGTTCAGTTCCCACCTGTTCCAGGGGTATGTAAGGTCATCTCTGAACAGGTTGATGAGGAAAAATAGGTTAACATACTACATCCTATAGCTGCACAGAACCTGAGTTGTGAAGAAGCAGTGGAAAAAGAAGGTGATGGCAAAAAATTTAACAATACATTTACCTTTGCAAATCTAGGAGTTGATATCGTTGAGTTACAAAGCATTTGTGCATTGCCAACAAACATGAATTTGGATGGTAGTCTAAAAAGGAACCAATGCGCTTTAAACATTTCTCATGTTAACCTTCTAAAAATGTACGGAGGTGTTCAAATCAATTTAGTTATTCATTTATCTCACAGCTGTCACATTTTGTAAATGTGGTTTTGCATGATAACAAAATTGTAACAAATATAAAAATAAAATATTCAGATCATTTTCCCCATTTCTGAAAAGCAGGCTAAAATTTCAACAGAATGAAATAGAGATTATACACTAAATTCAGTCAAAGATGAAGAAATATCAGTTTCTGAAAGCAGATTTAGTGGCGTAAGTCCAGCATATTTTTGTGCTGGTACCAACCACCAGTATGCCTTCCCATCCCATTCCCATCACTGCAACACCTTTAAACTGACTGTATTCTTAAACCAAAAGAAATGGCTTTGTTTAGCTTTTCCCTTCGGCAGGTCTTCCATTGCAATTGATCTGACCATAAATAGTGCTCAGCTACCAGACATTAAAAATTGAAAGAAAAGCTTGAAATTTTGAAACTACACATTGGAATTTGTAAAGAGAAAAACAAGATAGCAATTCCACCGCAAGCTGCTCACCAAAATTGGAATCTAAAAGACAAGTAAATATTACAAATGCAAATATGAATACAATACATAGGAAATGCTGCTGTAAACAAAGTCAAAGAGATTTGTTTTTCTAATATATAACCCAGAATCATCACTTGGCCATACTTGTGTAGGTGATAATTAGCAATGGCAAAATTAATCTCACCTTCCGTTTTATAAGTGACACATTGCCACAACTGGTCACCACTGTGTATATGAATGCATATTTTTGTAGTGCCAGAAACAAACAATTGCCTTTTTTTGTGACATATACATACTAAACTTCCTTGGACAAATTTCCAACCATTTGGTACAAAGCATTTGGATTTTGTTAATTAGATACCCGATGAGAAAGTAGCTGTGGCTGGTGTTCTCTAATCTCATGCTTAAATCAGTCATTTATAGATTTTAATTTGCTCTTTTCTTGTATTCATGACAGGTACTGATGAATATTTAGCAGCAAGTAACAGAAAAAAAATTATACTGGGGGAAGGAAAAAGGAGGCTATTAGGTCAAGATGGCTGATTTTAAACCAGATGAATGTCTTTTGGTGTGATACTTCAAACGATCAAATGTTAAAATGAATGCACATTGATTTATGAGAAATATTTCACAAAATTTTCTTAAGATAACCAAACACCAGCCTCACTTTTCTTTGCATACAATTATTCAATTATACAGTTTATATGATTTATAAAAGAACTTTATAAATGGTGATATACAACTGTCTGTAATAATGTGGGAATTTCTAAAATGTATGTTGAATATTCATGTGCAATAAAAAAGTAAAACATCTTTTGTTTAATGGATGTTCTCAACTGTGTTTTTAAAGAGAAATGGGCATTTGTAATAAGCAGATTCATGAGAATTCTTTGATTTCTGTATAACCACAGTCTGCAATTTCAGGATTCATCATTCTGTGGAGATGCTGTAAATTTAAATGAGCCTCTAGGTCCCACTTATTGATATCCATTGAATTTATGCCAGGAAATTTCATCAAATACTATCAAGTATGAAGCATCCAAACAGTTATGAAAATAAATATAGCAATCATTAATGGTGCAATGTTGCAGTTCATTAGTACATCAGTAGTGAAAATGATAAGATGTGAGTTTATGTACACATTTCATCAGACTCCAATTGCTTGATATTTTGCAGGGCTATTAATGAAACATAAACAGACATGAAGTGGTTCATCAAAAGGAGAAGGGAAAATTGTGCGTGAACTGCAATTATGGCAATTGCTCAGTTATCCAGCATCTTCTTGTTTGGAGAATTAGAAATGGAGCTAAAAGGGAAATATATAACAGATAAAAAATCAATGTAGCAAATAAGTAAGACATTAAGAATCAAACATAAATCTCAAGACATCTACCTGCCTACCAAGACACATGTCATTTCATTATATTAGGCTTTAATTGTATATCCCAAGCTGTATTCTCCACTGTGATCCAACTGGAAATTGGGAGGAGAGTTTGCTGAATGAAAGAAAATGACTGACTGCAGCCTCATCATCCTCCATGGATTTTACTCTCTTGAACCCCTCTGGAACTATTTCTAGGAACCATTCTGCTTCCTTGCCTGTTTCAAGAAAGTATGCCAGGTCAAAGGCAGATATTGCCTCAGCCAAGTCTCTTGTGGATTTTATTGAGGTTGGTTGGTTCTATGGCAGTGAGCTTGGAGCAGAAAGGGGAGCAAATTAGGGGCCGCAATGGGACAGCTCTGCAACATATTCCTGAGGTCGTGGAACTTTTCCATGGATGAGTAGGGAGTAGGATTATATTGATTAAGGGCCTTAGAGGGAGTGATTCTGAAGGCTCACCAGCATTTTGCTACTGGTGGAGTAGCTTCCAACTGCATGTGGAGGCCAAGGGTCAGCAGACATTGCCTTCCTGCAGGCAGTTGAGGACTTATTAAAGCTGGAGGCTCCAGGCCTTAAAAAGAGGTCAAGGGCAAGAAAGGCCCCATCTGTAAATGATTCCCCTGGAGATGTTTCTCCTCAGCTTTGAGGCCCGTAATGTCTCCGGTGTTCTGAATTTTTTTTTTTCGGTCAATGCCTCCTTAGTGAACCTCGAGACTGAGCCACCCTCATGATCACCAACCTACCTCAGTAGTGTACACGTCACAGTGAGGCTGCCCATCTTAGTAAGATGTTGTGTGTGAAGGCAGCCAATTAGAAGAAAGACTGATCAGTTGGAAACTTTGCTGGTAAGTCTGGACTGACAAGCTCCATTAGGTTGAGATGTCAAGTTCCTGAAGTCTCTGGTGAAAAACAACCCATCAGTTCCATTTGCTGCCATTTCCCAGCATCACCGTGTACAAGTCTGGCAGCAATAGGTCCCAGGAAGCTAATGACCCTGAAGTCTCCCCATTGACAATTTCTTGTTGGAACACTTCCCTCTTCACTCTGTCCTCACTTAACAATAATTTAAGCCTTGAAGGATGTTCAGAATAAGAGATTTCATTTTTAAGACATTTATTCAAGCAGGTCCTTTGTATTAATAAGAATGCCCACAGCGATATTTTGCAAAGAAAATAATTATGCAGATTATTTTTGTGTATTTAGTTTTCATAACTAGATGTCCCAAAGCAATAAAGAAAACATCTGTTCCCATGTAATATACACAAATTGGTTGATTAATAAATCTATCATTTATTTATCTGGTATTTATTTATTTAGCTGCAGTCAACAAGTAAAACTCTAAGGGGGTGTAAGCAATGACTGAATGTTTCCATCACAGTTTCATTTTAATGAAAGAAAACTGACAAGGTTTCAATGCCCAAATTTCCAATATGTGACATAACCATGTGACATTTTGCACCAAAAATGCACAACCATAAAATTGATCCTTTCTTTTTTTCTAGAAAGAAGAATATCAGCCCATTGCAATCATGTTGTCGCATTTTGAGATTAATCCAGAACCACTTCTTGCCCTAGGCAAGGGTCTCTGCTTCAATCACAAAATGATCCAAAAGACACCATTCACAATTGTGTGCAAATAAATATGTGCCAAGCTATTTCCTTAATTTTCTGATTGACCATTTTTAAATTAATATTTAAACATTACTCAACATTAACTCTCCTCTCTCTCCACAGAGACAGCCAGACCTGCTGAGTTTCTTCAGCAAGTTGTGTTATTATTTTAAATTCCTCTTAACATTAATGTAACAATATCCTTCAGAATTTCTCACTTAGTGAGGAATTTTGACTCTTTCTGATTAGTGGGAAATGAATGGGGAATTAGCTAAAATGCAGCAGCTCCATTTTTCACTTTGTTGCTACTCGTATGCAATTTTAAGACCTCTGGTATTAGGAGTTAATAATTGTTTCATTGGAGTGCAATAAATGCAAATCAGCATCCCATGAAATGCAAGACCACAATGACATTTCAGCCTGTTCATGTCCAGCAGTGAGGCCATTGTTAAACTTTCTATCAACTTGCCTTGTTGCCAGATGTCCTCTCCTCTGATGTCAGCCCACTTAATCTTCACTTTCAAATTATTGTTCTCAGTACCAGCATGGAATAGTTCCAGTTTCTCAAGTCTTTCCTCAGAAGAACTGGCTGTTGCTGGGAAGTGGGCAGACTACCAACTAAGTCTTGGTAAGAGGGAGGCCATCTATCATGGCAGTGGGGAGAGAGGGATCACGCTCAGCAGACAGTAGCCTCAAGGGTTAACATTCTGCTCTTCTTGGCCCACAAGAATTGCTATAAAAATGAACTTATTTTCTGGAGGCAACATCTCCCTTCTCCATTTTGCTGATGTGTTTTTGAAGCCCTCAGAAACCTGGTCAGGAGCATTAAATTTAAATAAGGTTGTCAACTATACTGCAGAAGCCTGATTTAAATACAAGACAGGACAGTCATATGCCTCACTAGTATGAAAATGGCAGGAGGTGTGTACATGTCAGGTTGTGGGTCATATTTTGCATTTTTTTTATGACATCCCTCTTGACTGGGGTTAATATTAAGCCCTTAGTTTCACATCATGCTTATTATCCTGCTGATTTCATACTGTATGTTCCCTATGGCTTTCATGTCCTTTCAGTAATGATGCCTCAAAAATATGCATATTTATCTAAGGCCTTATCACTGCTTTGCGCAAATGTATCATTAATTATTGTTTCTGTTTTCTACTCATTGATTTGCAAAAATGAATTCTATTAACCATTTTGGTTTTATCTCGCTTTCACAGAAATATTTATTTGAATTCTGAAAACTCTGTATTCATCCTTAGCTTTCAGCAGACTGCATATTCCCATTCTTGTTATTCTTCCTGAGCCTTGACGGTGACCATCCCATTTTGTGTTCTGTTAATTTTTTTCAGTGCCAAATCTTTTTTCCAATGATCTCTATCAAGCCTAATCAGATGGTCACAACAATTATTTCAAACTATGTTAAGTAATGAAAAGAATTGTCTAACGACATTGGGAAGAGGAAATGGTCTCAGCATATGACACAGCCTAATATGGTTTCTGAAACTGGTTACTTTCCATAACAGGACATAAATAAAAATAGGTTGTATTAGAAAATTACCTTTTAGCTGGCTGAATGCTGTTAGCTAATATGATGGGTTAAATGCTTTATGATGTTGGTGGTAACACTAAATCTCATCTGTTAGGCACACGAAATGTACAAGATCAAATAATTTGATTGCAGTGCGAAGGTGTCACTTTTCAAGCTTAATTCATCATGAATTCACGATATCTTTGCATTACTACCAATATCAAGTTAAAATTGATAGAAACAAACAGAGGTAATGCTGGACTCAGCAGGTCTAGCAGCATCTGTGGAGAGAGAAATACAGTTCATGTTCCGAATCTGGTATGACTCTTCTTCAGAACTGAAAGGTGGTAGAAAATAGATATGCTAACATTTCTGTCCTGTTGCAATGTTCCAACGAAGCACAATGCAAGCTCAAGAAACACCTAATTTTCTGCTTAGGCACTTTACAGCCTCAAGGTCTCAATACTGAATTCAGTAAGTCCAGGTATTACCATGGTATGTTTGGTCCCCATTTTTCTTACATTCTCTTCTCCTTCCCCACATGTCTGTTTGTGTCTTGTTTGCTTTGCATCTAGTAGAGAGGACTCTTCTTCCTTTCATACCATAATTTACATCCATTTTACATCTGTTGTTTCCTTTCTCCACAATTAGCAACCAATTTGTCTTTTGCACTGGGCCTTTACACTGTCTACCCTCTTGCTCCTCATCTACCTCTCTTAAAAGTACAAAAAACAAACACAATGTATTCACAATCATAATTACAGAAAGCAGTTTTACAACTCAAGAAGAAGAGTCACGCTAGACTCAAAATAATAACTGTTTTTCTCTCCACACATGCTGCAAGACCTGCTGTGTTTTTCCAGCATTTTCTGTGTTTGTTTCAGATTTCCAGCTTTTTCTGTTTTTATGCAAAATTGACAGAATGCTGGCTATGGCATTGTGAAGCCAATTTATACAGCTACTGAGAGGATATTCTGCAACACGTTTATTCTTCAGTGTGCATTTAGTCAGTTTGTGCGAGCTGTTCATCTAGCATTCATCAGGACAACTCACAAGAATACAAATTCAAGGGGAAAACTAATATTTCTACTTCATGAGAGGAGACTGCTGATCAGTTGGCAAGCGGACTCCATTCACCAGAGGTGCTGCCATTCAGAATACACCAATGATGAGGCCAACAGTCTATTAAATAGTTTAAATTTCAAATTTGATGCAGTATCCACGGCAGCTCCCCTGTCAGTCAGAGACCACTTGCCAACCCTCAGCACTCAAGCAATATAAATGTTGATTTTCTTTTTGAAATTGGTGTTCTTGTGAATTCTGCTGAAAGTACAAGACAAAAGTTTTGGTTAAAATGTATCTTTGTTCAGCACTGCTCAAGTTCTGTGCTTCCAAATGACTATTGGTAAATTTGTTTCTTTTCAGCCACCTTTACAATCAGATTATTGAGTTAGAATTCATATTAAATTAAAGTCTAAAATACAAACAGTTTCACTCACATAAAATAATTTTCATATCTATATTCTGGAATAGACTGAGCCGCTTGATTTGTAAAACTGCTTTCTGTAATTATGATTGTGAATACATTGTGTTTGTGAAGACTTCAACGTTAGTACTATTGATTCAAAAATTATGCTAAATATTTGGTAATATAACATTGATTTCCTGAAACGTTTATTTTTATATCTTAGCCACCATTGTGTATTGGAAAAAAAAGCCTAAAGAAATAATGTCAAGTGCAATGCTTAACTTTTATGCTTGGAAACTTTCACCAGAGATTGAGATAAGAAACAGTTTAATAAAATTTCAGAGATTCATGCTATTGCCAAAGTTAATATCTCTTTGCTTGTCTTTTTATCAAAATACAATATCTGAGCAACTATTTAACCTCAAATTTGATCTCAACAGATTTCTAGATTTCTCTGTGTCAAAGGTGCAATGCATTGCACTCTGGTTCTGCATGGAAGAGTATATTTAAATCAGTAGAAAGGGATTTCATTCAACAAATGTGCAGATGGTGTGCTAAACTGAGGGGTAAAATGTGAACATTGTTGCTTGTTGGGTACTGACTGAACATAATTCTTTTATTTGTAATAACGTCAGATGCAAAGCTAAGTTGCAGGCTGAATTGCAAGAGGTTGGTCGACTAAGAAATTATGTTTATATGCATGGTGACACCTGTTTGACCCTTGCGCATCTTTACATAACAGATCACTAAAAGATTTTAATGATTTTAATACAGCTATTCAATCGAGAATTCCGTATAATCTTGGCATGCCGTCAACTCACTTTAGACTTTTGATTCGGTGAGAGGTTCTTCCCAGCTTATTCAAAAGCCAACATTATTATGATAAACTATTTTGTCCACCCAAGTGTTACCAAAATTGTCAATAAACAGTTATCAAAAAACAATAGTAAAGAAATGTAGCACAATATATCCAAATATGATGAACTCCGAATTAGTTCCGATATGTCAGTTATCCAACTGAAACAAAATACATTTAACTTTTCTAATGTTTTACACAGAAATATTACTTTAAACATAAAATTGATCATAAGCTTTGTAGTACAGTAGATTTACTCCGTGAAGCCATACACCAACATTCCAATGTTTTAATAATGTGTTTTAATTTCTGGTCAGATGCATTATTGCAAAGAGATGGTGATTTTCGGTTAATGATTAGTCTTCTTCGTAAATGGAAATTATTACTTTTTCACTCCTAAATTTAGTTTTAAAGTTACATTTACTATTATAGTCTCCTCCCACTTTCTTCGTTCAACTAATTTAAGTGTCCGCAAGGAGACCCAGCTTTTGGAAATTGTCAAGTAAATGTGGAATGTTTTTCAGTTCATTATTAATATCTCATTAATTGATTCTACTCAATAACTTTTATGTTCAACTTGTACAATACCAAAGAAATGTTGCAAAACTAAATAATCAAATACTACTTTTCAGGAAAATTTTCATGCCAATGTAATTATTTTAACTCCACTGTGTAAAACTTGCACACTGGTGGTAAGCCAAAGCACACACAAAGGGACTGCTAGGTATGGTTGCTATTCTTTTTTCCAAGAGATAGCTTGATGAGTTTATGGATGTATGTTTATTCCTATTAAATTTTAGCACATGCAGACTTGCAGAACTTTTTACATACAGGTGAAAGCTGAAGAAATGGACAAGTTGAGGTCACCAATAACATAACAAAGGTTATGGGGAAAAGGCAAGAGTGTGAAGTTGAGGATTATCGGATCAGCCGTTATCTCAGTGGATGGTAGAACAGACTCAATGGGCTGAATAGCTTACTCCTGCTCCAGGTCACCTGTCCTGGGTGCCCAAAGCCCAAGTACATTCAGAGCCGGTGGACTAGCTGTTTGTGATTTCTGGCTTTTTAAACTTTCCACCCAAAACAAATCCACAGTCTTTATAGGTTAAAATTGTCCTCAACATTGTTTACAAATTGAGTCTATAAATCTTGTTCATAATTTTAAAAATTCCCCTCAGCTTACCCTACAACTCTTATTCTAGAAAGTAGAGACCCAGTCTGTTCAGTCTTACATGATAACTTATCCCGCTTTGGTATCATGCTTGTGATTTTTTTTGCACTTTCTCCCATCTTAATTCATCCACCCATTAAAGATCTTGCTTTCCCATTTTGCAGAATTGGCTAGTTCCAGAATTTTTATCTGGTGGGCTGAGTCTGATAGTCCGCTCCATGTATCTATCACTCTTGACATGATGAAGAATTTCCTTACAGGTTTGAAACTTACTTGTCAACATTTCTGCTCCTTTGTAGAGTTTAATTTGAAAAAATGCTCCAGATGATATGTCCCTTCCATTCCCTTTATTATTCAAAATTTAGTTGCATCCTTTTAAGGTTGAAGAGCACAACAGCAACAATGTAAGCAGCATTGTTAAAATTTCCTTAAATTTCTGTATGACTAATTTAAACATACCTCTTTTCAGTACAGATTCTGTATAATATCTGCAAATTATGGCTGTTCAGGCTTTGGCATATTTCCTATTTTTCATCTGAAATCTGGGTGCAATTTTGCAATGTGACAACTTCATAAACTAACAGTCAAGCCCAATATCCAAACAAACAATGACAATTCTGATATTGTGAAACCCTGAGGAATTCGGTGTCTCTGGTAATGACCTTCTGCAAGAAGCGATCTCCCCTCCTGATAATTTTAGTAGGCGCTTTCCCGCTGGCACCACAAGGTGGAGACACAACACTGTACTAAGGATCGATTGTTTAAATCTCACTTACGAAATAGAGTTTAAAACACATCTTACAAAATCATAAGTCACAAATTTGGCTTTTGCTCCAGTAAGCTGTAAAAATAAATGATAGCTCAGTTTGTGTAGTTTAGAAATTAATGGAATTCAGCACTTCTGCATTTTTAACCATGTCTGGAATTTTACTTGACATGCCATAGGCCCTTCTGATGAAAAGAATGAGGGTCCCAAGCCTGGTTGGGTGAGTGATGGAAGAACAGAGGAGATTTTTATGGGTCGTAGTCTATTAAGAGGGCACCAGTGTGACAACTTTCCAATTAAAAATAGAAGCCTGTCTCTCCAAGCTGCTAGCCCAGTCTGCTCCGGCACCTCAGCAGCGCCATCATGAGAGGTGGACACGTCTGGAGTTACAGGTGGAACAAGAAGTTGCCTCCATGTTGAAGCACCCCTGATGGGTGTGTAAGAAATTTTTCAATGTGCAGGGGCAGGCAGGCATGCGATTGGAGGTTGAAACGGTGGTGTTGAAATGGAGAGACGTGGAACCAGCAGGAAGGAAGGAGAGCTCCCACCTTGGGAAGCTCCTAGGCGGCAGCCTTGATGTAGCTGATGGTCCCCGCACATAATGAGGGTCACTCCAATGTTGATAAAATGTTGGCAGGGATGTAAACTAGCTGTCCATAGGCCAGTTAATTGAACTAATTTGCTAGCCTACTCTCATCGGTGGGCTGCTGAACTCTTATTCAAAATATCCCATTGTGATAGGAAGATTTCAGGATTCCCTCCTGACTCCATTCTGCCAGCTCTGCTGCCTCCAGCTCACGGCCAGAGGCCTAGTAAATCTTGGCCCATGCTTCAATGTAATGGAAATAAAAAACAATTGGCAGCAGATACTGTGACAAATAAATACTGCCATAAAGACATGCAATCTAAATATAATTTTTTAAACTATTATATCAACCATATAATTATATTTTGAACTTTTAAACAAAAGATACTGCAAGTAAAAAGGCACTTTGTGCAACTGCTAAAACATATCTGCAAGAAACAAGCAACTCGGATGGATACATAGATAAGCTGCAGAGCTGGGCTGAGAGGTGGCAAATGGAGTTTAATGCGGAAAAGTGTGAGGTGATTCACTTTGGAAGGAGTAACAGGAATACAGAGTACTGGGCTAATGGTAAGATT
>NC_063344.1:49087741-49166707 GCF_021869965.1 Rhincodon typus | reverse complement strand
TTTCTGAAGAAGGGTCTAGGCCCGAACCATCAGCCTTCCTGCTCCTCTGATGCTGCTTGGCCTGCTGTGTTCATCCAGCTCTACACCTTGTTATCTCAGATTCTCCAGCATCTGCAGTTCCTACTATCTCTGAAACAATCTTGTCTCCAGACTAGACTGCTAAAACGCTCCCACATTCTTCTGTCTGCTAAACTTGAGGTCATTCAAAGCTCTGCTACCTATGCTCCAATTTGCAATAAATGTTATTTACCTATCACCTCTATACTTATATATATCGACACTGTCTCTAGGTCAAACAACATCTCATTTTTAAATTTCTCATTCTTGTTTTCTAATCCCTTGATGATTTGGCCACACCATTTCTCTGTAATCTCCTGCAGCTCCACAATCTTTTGAGATATGTGTGTCTCTAATTCTACCTCTTGAACATCCCTAATATTAATTTCTATTCCAATGGTGGTTATGCTGTCAGCTGCCGAGGCACTAAGCTCTAGAATTCCCTACCAACAGATCTCCGTCAGTATTGTGTACTGCACCGAGAAAAGACTCTTGAAGTGGACTCAGTGCAAACAACTACTGTTGAACTAACTTTACTGACACCTCCAGAGAGAGGGCAGCAGATGGACAGCCTCCCTTTTTTAAAAAAAGCGTATACATTAAAAATGATACTTGCACAAAATTTCCCAAAATGTGATATGACTATACCAACATCAACCCAATATCTGAAATTTAACAGGTTGTGCTGCTTGCTTGTCATTACAGTAATCATAACCAAAACACACATGTTCAATACTATTAAAGTAACTTACATGTAAAAGAAAATGTTTTCCTAAACACTGATATGTGCTTAACAAAAATAAAACATATCTGAAAAGAAAAAATAAAAAGAATAACTTGATCTTTCTTTATTCCTCCTTGTTTATAATTAATGCATCTGCCTTCTTTATCTTCCCAGCTGCGTATGAGTATCTGCTTCCATTATTATTTCCATGATCTGCTGATTCTCAACATTTATTGCAGTGATAGGCATCAAAATCAATACCCATCTCTGAAGCTGTGCTGCTGTTCTGATGCTAGGGACTTGGTCATCAATTAACAAAGTGAACTTCATACCATTGAAGTACTTGTGGAACTTCATAACACTGTACATGATCACGAATGTCTCTGTTTCTCCACACCTCCTTCCATAATATGAGATAAAACTGGACCTAACCCCTTTAGTGAGGCACCACATACTAAAACCAAGTGTTTTTTGGGAGATTGTGTGTCAAAACAGCATCACTGTTCTGTATTTTCTTCATAAATTCAAAAGCTTTCTGAAACGTATCAGAGCACCATCAATCTTTCTCATTTTTGAGCAGTTGTGCATAGAGTGAATGTATCAGCTAAGACAAGGGTGGACTTAGAATAACAAAACATGACAAGCCCTATGAATATTTTATGTTGTTCTTGATCTATAGTCACTTTACTTTTAAATTCTCTCAATTGTTGGCATTCATTGGATACCTTCATCATTTATTTGATGACTCTCATGTCTTACATATGACGCTATGATGCAATAATTTTAGCTTTAATGCCTAACAATTGAACTGTATCTAGGACCTAGTTCAACCTCATGACATGCTGTTTCTCTGTCTTAATAAGTTAAATGAATTTTTTGAGTAAGTAACAAGAAGGATTGGGGAAGGTAGTGCCATGGATATTGACTACATATATTTTAGTAATGCTTTTGATAAAATCCCAAAAGGCAGACTGGTCAGAAAATTTAAAGCCAATGGCATAGAAACCAAGGGGAATGTGTTGAACTGGATCCAAATTTGGCTCAGTGACAGGTAGGGCCCTGGGGAGTGTGACCGAACAAAGAGACCTAGGGGTGCATGTGCACAGTTCCTTGACAGTGGAATTGCAGGTAGACAGGGTAGTGAAGAAGCATTTGACACACTTGTCTTCATTGAGCATAGGAGTTGTGATGTCATGTTGAGGCTGTACTGGGCATTAGTGATGTCACTTTTCGAATACTACATACAATTCTGGTCACCGTTCCATAGGAAGCATGTTTTTAAACTTGAGAGGGTTCAGTAATGTTTTCCAAGGATGTTGCCGGGACTGGACAATTTGAGCTGTAGGGAGAGGCTGAATAGGCTGGGGCAATTTTCCCTGGAGAGTCGGAGACTAAGGGGTGATCTTAAGGACGTCTATAAAATCATGAGGGGCTTTTCTCCAGGGTTGGGGAATCCAAAACTAGAGGACACAGGTTTAAGGTGAGACGGGAAAGATGTAAAAAGGACCTGAGAGGTAACTTTTTCATGCAGAGGGTGGTAAATGTATGGAATGAGCTGCTAAAGGAAGTGGTGGAGGCTGGTACAATTAAAAGGCACATGGATGGGTATATGAACAGGAAGGGTTTGGAGGGATATGGGCCAAACAGTGGCAAATGGGACCAGGTCAGATGGGGATGTCTAATCAGTGTGGATGAGTTGGACTGAATGGTTCTTTTCCGCACTGTATTACTCTGTGACATTTATTTAATTCCTAGTGCTTCTACTGCTAAGAAATCTGTGAATTGATTCAGAATGATGTCATTAACTGTATAGTTTCTCCAACCTAGAACACCATGATTGATAAAATACTGTTGTTATCAGATACAAATTCTCATTCAACTTATAAAATCATGAAAAAGTTTTTCATGAAAACTCCATTTGAAGGCAGTGTTAGCTGCAAGGTTGTGTTCATAATACTACAAACATCGAATTGACTGCAGAGCTGTTAGTTTTTTTAAAATAGGAATTAATGAAACATTTTCATTGTTTAATATTTGTTTAAAATTTATTATGAATTAATTCTTAATGCAACAACAGTGCCTCTGTGCACTTTTTACTTGTAATGTTAACAGTGATTTTGAATACCTCTTTAACCATAGTTTAGTTTCATTTAATATAAAGTACCACATGATAGACATGTTTGCAATATTGAAGTCAATGGAATTAGAAAGGAGATAACAGCAGGATACTAATTTTTGTAGGAGACAGAGATAATAGTTAAATGTGTCTCAGAGTGAAGGCAAGTGTGCAGTGGTGTTCCCCTGAAGCCAGTATTAGTACCACTGAAGTTATGGAAATGTAAATGGGTTGGAATATTGATTGTAAATAACAAAATTTGCAGATTATGTAAAACTTGACAATGTTGGAAGTAGTACAGAGGATAGTAGGAAATTTCAGAAGACAACACACAGCCTGGTGAGTTGAGCCGATAAAAGAATGAGAGCAGATGGGTCAATATCTAGAGGACACAGATTTAAGGCAATTGGCAGAAGAACAGTGGTGGCATGATGAAAAGTTTTACAATCTGGGATATGGTCTTTACAAGGGTAGCAGAAGTAAATTCAATAACCTTCAACACTCGAAGGGGCAGATTGGCATAACTATGGAGAAAGGGTAGGAGAATGCAACTAATCGGATTGATCTTTGAAAGAGCCAGAATAGAGATAATGGGTAAAATGGCCTCTTTTTGTGCTGATTCTATGATCTTAAAGAATAACAGTTGTTTTCCTACTTTAATTACTTTTGAAAATGTAGTTTAATTAAACTCCTATATCCTGAAGAGGTTGCATTTTTGGTATGTAAGCTACTAGACAAATCTTATGTTAATTCCAAATCATAGAATCCTTACAGTGCAGAGAAAGACCATTTGGCCCATTGAGTCTGCATTGACCCTCCGAAGAGCATCCCACCCAGACCTAGCTCCCAATATTATCCCTGTAACCCCCACATTTACAATGGGTAATCCACCTAGTCTGCACATTTATTGTGCACAGTTTTGGATATTAAATCAGATGAAGTAAGTTATGCTCCTGGAAGGGTAGAAAGGAAAAGAACCTGGAAAATTTAAATCAACATGGATTTAAGGAAGCTGATTTGCGTTCCCTTTTAAAAATATCAATATAGTTTTGAAGTTTAGAAATTTGAAATCTGAATTAAATGTTAAACTAGCTCAGCCAATTTTATTTAACACTGGTGCACATTCAAATATCAAGGGCAAAAGTTTGAAATTCGGATTAAATAAGGTCAGTCATACAGATTTTTTTCACCTAATGGAGATACCATGCTGGTCAAATGAAGCAGACAGCGTGAATTCAAGAAAGAATTGGATACATTTCCAGAGAAAGAACAAACTCAAGGGTGTAATGGGTAGACAATGTCATGTTTCTTTGGAAAGCAGACAGGCTTCTGGGGGTCCAATGAGCTTTTTCTGCTCATGAAATTAATTCAGATTTCATCTACCTGCATTGCAGATATAACCTCATCCAGTTTAACATCACCGTAAGTATATTTTACCTTCTTGTGTGTGTGTATCTTTTTATTTTGTTTTCTTCCATGATCCACGATAAAGTGAACGTATGGTTTGTTATGACAGATGAATAGACCATGTTTTTCTACAGCTTGAGAATCCAAGTAATTTGTTCTAAATTCAAATCAAAAAAGAAGTAAATCCCATTAAATGAAGTCATTAAGAAACTTAGTGCTAAATATTCTATTCCATTATAGATGTCACAAAATTTGTTCATATTGTGAGGATAACATCAAACCTGGAAGCACTGTGAGCTGCCAGAAGGATAGTGTAGAACTTCAAAGGAAATAGTCAGATTTGCGGAAAGCATCAACAAGTACCAGATGAAAATTAACACACAAAAGTGTGAAGTGATTCATTTTGGCAGGAAGGACACAGAGAGGCAATACAAAACAAAGGGTACAGGTCTATTCTGGGTGCAAGAGCTGACAGACATGGCTGTAAAATCATTGAAAATGGTAGGACAGGTTGACATAGCAGTTAATAAAGCAGACAGCATCCTGGATTTTGTAAAAAGGGATAAAGTGCACATAACAAGGAAGTTCCATGAACTTATATAAAATTCTGGTTCAGCCACTTGAATAATGTATCCAGTTCTGGATAGCACTTTTTAGGAAGGATGTAAAGTCATTGGAGACAATGCAGAAAAGAATCTCAAGAATGATACCATTTATGAAGAGTTTCAGTTACGGTAAGACATAGGTGCAGATTTGAGCCATTCAGCGTATGATTCTCATTTGATCATGTCTGACATGTTTCTCACAGAACATCTGGAGCAGTTGAATCTGTTCTCTTTGGAGAAGGTTGAGAGGAGGTTTGACAGATGTTTTCAAAATCATGAGGAATTTGGACAGAGGAGATAAAGAGAAACTGTACGTATTGCTTGATGGATCAAGAACGAGAGGACACAGATTTAGAGTAATTGGCAAAAGAAGCAATGGTAACATGAGCAAAAGCTTTTTCAAGCAACATGCGGTTAGGATCTGGAATAAACTGCTTCAGCGTGTAGTCAGGCAGCGTCAACTGAGCAGTTGAAAAGGTATTTAGATTATCTGGCAAGGTAATTGTGCAGGCAGGGGAGTGATGCTTGGTTAATGGCTACTGCAGAGGGGCAGCATGGTCATGATTGATCATGGGCTGATTGTTTTGAGCAAGAAGGATGCCATTCTATGTTTCTGTTCTATGATTGTAATAGTTAGTAACAATAGCATAGCCATTAATACTGAGATAAAGGCCTGAAACTGAACGAGGATTTCTTTAGCCAAACCACAGTTTTATTCATACATAGCAGTTAGTTCAAACATCTGATTACGCATACAAACTTAACCATGTGATTAACATATGTTTTAAAGGTGTCTCCCTCATTAAAATTAGTGCTGTGTAATATGATAAACATTTATTGCCATTTTAAATTCTCGTAATGTGCTGCTAAATCAATACTGCCATCTATTTCGCGAGCAAGTGCTGTTTCTGGACGTTGAGTTTCTTTTAGCATTCATACTGTACAAATTTTCATTGATATTCATGCAGATGCAAAGCATTTCTACCCAGATAATGTTCCCTCATTCATTTAATTAAGGAGTCAAGTCATACTATTTGCCTAGTATAAAGAATATTCCAGCCCAGTTTCCTGAACTAATTGTGTACATGCTATTAAATTCATTCTTGGGATATGAACTTTGCTTGCAAGTTCAGTATTTATTGCCCATATGTTGAATCAAAAGGCTGTGCATTATTATTGAATTGCTTCAGTCCATGTAATGAAGGTACTTATACACTGTCGAATAGGGAATTCTTGGATTTTGGCATTGTGCCAATAAAAGGGGCAACACATGTACAAGTCAATGATCACAATATAGGGGTGGCTGTGTAAAATGGCAAACATTGTTCCTCTTCATGTCAGACTCAGTGGGTTCGGGGGCATTGTTGAACCGTCGTTATGACTGACAACGTTGCATCATTTAGATAGTGCGCTGTTAACCTATGGTGTGTCTTTGGTCCAATCACTAACTTTATGATCGTCGATGAGTGCTGCTAAGGGGTTGGCTGAAGAAAAGTACACAAAGTACACTGGCATTGGAAAAAGAAATGGCAGAATTTTGTCAATTTCAGACGAAATTGGGAGAGATTTCAGAGCTGCCCATCCATCAATAATTACGCGGCAGCTCCAGCATCACCACAGCAGATGCAATGGCTGCTGCTGGTACAACAATCTCCCTGGACTCCGAGGATGAAGGATGTGCCATGGAAAAGACAATGTTCTTCAGTGGGGGCTCTTGTGATGGAGTTCACTGGGAGAGGAGGCTAGGAGAGTCAGAAGCACGGGCTAAAGGGTGGCTTTCAGCAGCACTATGTCCAGCTCAGGCAGGACAAGGCTATTAAGTGATCAGTAATTGAACACTTATGGGCCCTAATTGGTGGCAGAACAGGTAATGGAGTTTGGGTCTTCCTGCCTGAAACTTACCTCTGGCAAGGGTAGGAAGTTGGCAGGCAGGTTGGCAGGCTTCTGGTCCACCATTATCCTACATAAGTAAAATCATTTCCCATTGCCAAAAAGATTCCATCCAGAGTGTGTAACTGCTGTTAAACAAATGATGCAGATGTGACTGTTGGTCAAATAAATTGCAGCTGCTCTGCTATTTCACAAGTAACATGTATTTGTACCATCATTTTGCAGATGACATGTTTCTACTGTTACATTAAAATATGTAGTTCCTTACTAGAAAGATGTTCTTCTACATTACCGATATGTAAATCACCCAACTACGTCTCTTAGGAATCGTCAAGGGAAATGATTGCACACACCATGTGAATTTGTATTTTTTTGTCTGTTTTGGTTGTCTCGTTCAAATTGTATCAAGCTTCTTCAGTATTGCAGCTCCTGCCAAGTGGTATATATTCACACTCCACTCCTGACATGCCAATTATATTATGCAAGTCTTATGTGTTCCAAAATGAGACAAAGTGCAGCAAGAGAGATACTAGATAACTAAGCAATGAATTTTAGACTTGTCAACAGTTGTGAAATAACATAGGCCACATTCATCAGTGAGAATCCTTTGGCCAATATTATTTAAGGCACCAATACCTACTTTGCTTATTAATATTTTTCAAATCCATGGATTATCAAGCCCACTTTGACAAATGGGCAAAATAGAATTGTGTTGCCCTTGATAGCAGATTGTAAAAGCTGTTTATTATGCAACTACAAGCAACAAAAATATAGTGGAAAATTTCTGATTAACGCAGCTAAAATTATATGTTTGTTACAAAATATTTTCCTCTTTCATTTTGGATTTTCCTCAGTATACATTTTCCTCAAATACATCTGCGACTAAGAGGATAAACATGTTTCCAATCCCTGTTAATGTGGCTCTGTAACAACTCTCAAGGAACAGAGAAAAGTGGGCCTGATTAATTTACCCGTCCTCCATCATACCAAGAAAATGCCCCATTTCTCACTCAGAGAAATTGTCCATGAGTACTTAGCATTCACTTGGCTCCTGGAACTAATGATTCTATATATGTCACACCATGAACATTGTTGGAATTCAATTCTGCAATTGAAAAACTATTACTTTGTGAACATGTGGATAGTCTGTGATGCCAATATCGCTTCCCAGGAGTCTATCAGGATGCTTTTATCCTGGCTAATTATCCACCTACAGGGAATTCATGATATACAGCAGCTTCAGCTCTGGCCTATTGATATATAGCTTTGTTTCATTTCATCTGTCTGAGTAAAATCAAACCATTTACTTTTCTACATAGTTCTTAACCTCATCAATTTTACCAAGAAATGAAGGTAAAGAGACACTGTCAAGGTTGAAAAAAAGTTTATCACAGACATGAAATTGTTGATGTCAAGCTTTGGTTTTAAATTTTTGAAGATTGTTGTTGAAATAGAGATTAAAGGAACTAAAAGGTTTCACAGTTGTGAGATGCTGAAAAGTAAGGAATTACAGAAATGAAATAAAAATTAATCTTCATTTCCCCACAATGGAGATGTTGCAAGGAACAGCATACATGGCATATATTTTGAAGTTAGAAGAAATGAAGAATATAACAGGAGCACTAACCTTAAGAGTAATTATAAAATAAGGAGACAGAATGAAAGATTATGACAAGTTGGAGGACAAGAGAGAGAAAAAAAATCTCTTCTCAGATGATAGGTTTGTTCAAGTGCATAACTTTGATCAAAAGAAATTAAAACAGTACTCCAATCATAAACATTCATGAGTTTTCTAAGAGGAGTACAGAATTGTCATGGAATCCCTACGGTGTGGAAACAGGCCCTTCGGCCTAACAAGTCCACACTGACTCAGAGCATCCCACCCAGACCTATCCGCCTATAACCCACCTAATTTACACATCCCTGAACACTATGGGCAATTTAGCATGGCCAATCCACCGAGCCTGCACATCTTTGGACTGTGGGAGGAAACCGGAGCACCCGGAGGAAACCCAGACAGATACGGGGAGAACGTGCAAACTCCATACAGACAGTTGCCCGAGGGTGGAATCAAACCCGGGTCCCTGGCACTGTGAGGCAGCAATGCTAACCACTGAGCCACTGTGCCACCATGCCACAATGTAATTTGAGGAAAGAGAATTTGGCATGAAAAAAGGAACAAACTTCTTGGACTGAACTTCAATCAAGGAGATAGGAGATTTTAATTTGACGTCAGAGGGAATAGTGAAGCCATGACTGAAGAAGTTGCCTTGGAAAACAGAAAGTATCAGATGTCATTCTGTTGGCAGAGCTCTTAGCTCTGAGTCAGAAAGTTGTGGGTACAATTCCCCCACCAGAGTATTGACTATATAATCCTGGATGATATTGCAGCTCAGTCGTGAGGGAGTACGGCACTGTTGGATGAGATGTTGAACCAATACTATCTATGTATGGAATAGCTACCATTGCACAATTTCAAAGAATAGCAGGGTGTTCTGCCCAGTGTCCTTCTCAATATTAATTATCACCAGTAAAAATAGGCAGATTATTGAATCATGATCTCATTACTGCTTATAGGGCCTTGTATAAAAAGTGATGGCTGTGTTTTCCACTTTGCAGCTGTGAGTACACTTCAAAAATACTTCATTGATTGCATAGTCCTTTGAGATGTCCTGAGGAAGTGAAAGGCACTATATAAATGCAATTTATTTCTTTTGGAATGAATACCTTATTTTATTAAATGCAAAAGGGCAAGATTTAATGATATGACTTCATACTCTGAAAAGAACAGTGCCTCTGTGTACAATTTAAACCAAGAAGAATTGATGCGTTTAGCATAGATTCATTATCAAAAGAAATGAACTACTTTGACACCAGTTTTAAATTTGCTCAGAACCTTCAACCTTCAAATATTGTTCATTATAATGGCTCACCATAATATTGCTTTGAATTTGTTTTTAATACCATTAAATACATCAGAGTCATCGCTCTGAGAAATATTTGAAAGATAAACCAGAGTAGTTTCTCTCACCTTCCTTCTTATCTCAATTCTCAATTTCTGGGTATCAACCTCAATTTTTAATTCATTATAGTTGTAATGAACTGAATGGTTTTCCTGGGACACTCAGCAGACTTGAGGGGCACTGATATTATCAGAACAATGTAAGAAAAGCAGGGGTCCTTCCCCAGAGCATATCAGTGAACCAAATTTGCTTGTACAACAATCAGACAGCTTTATTGTTACTTTTACTGATTTTTTAAAAAAAGTTTCCCAGTTTGGTTTAACACAAATTTTCAGACTTGCATTCTCCAAATTAATGTTCTCCCCAACTCCCCCAAAGCTCCAGTTTAGTAACCACCACATTAACATATCCTCCAACTATCTTCCAAAACACCTCTATTTGCTTTACAAGTTAGTGACCAATACTGGACACAAACAGTATTCAAGGTTATTCTGACAGACTGGTGTACATTATCAATATGATACCCTCTGACATCAGACCGAAGATATAGTGAAAGGACCTCATCTGGATAATGTCGGAGGCTATATCATCAATGACCTTCCTTCCATTATAAGGTCAGCAATGGACATGTTCGCTGATGATTCCATAATTCAGCATCATTCATGACCCCCCAGATACTGACGTTTTCCACGTCCATATGCAACAAAATCTGGGCAACATCCACTCTTTGGCTGATAAGTAATACGTGTGTCACACTCGTGTGACACAACGACCATCTCCAATAAGACAAAATATAACCATAGCTCCTTAATGTTCAACGGCATTTGGCACTGTCATCACCAAAATCCCGCACTATCAACATCTTGAGGGTTATCATTGATCAGAAACTGAACTGACTGGCCAAATAAATACTGAGTTGGCAAGAGCAGACCGGAGGCTTGGAATTCTGTGGCAAGTAATTCATCTTTAGTTTCCCTAATCCCTGTCCACCATCTACAAGGCACCAAGTCAGGAAAGTGGTGGAATACGCTAAGCTTGCCTCAATAAGTAGAGTTCCAACAACACTCAAGTTGTTCGATACCATCTAGGAAAAACCAGCGTCCTATCCACCACTTTTATATTCACTCCCCTCACTGTTGATAAACAGTGGCAACAGTATGGACCATCTAGAATTTGCAATGCAGGAGGTTCTTTCAATACAAAGGTTCAATTCAATAGTGCCTTCAATACGCACAACCTCTACCACCAAGAAGAGCAAAGGCAAAACACACATGGGAACATCACCACTGCAAATTCCCCTTTGAACCCCGTACCAACCTGGCTTGAAACTATATTGCTGTTCCTTCATTATCACAAAATCAAAATTCTGGAACGCCCTTCATAATAGTAATGTAGTGACCCTATACCCCAACAGCTGCAGCAGTTCAAAAAGATATCTCATCACCTTTGCAAGTCAATTAAGGATGGACAATAAATGCTGGTCTGTTCAGCAACACCCATATCCCTTGCACAAATAAAGAAAACTCTGGTGATTAAATAAGGTAGCTCTGCACCCTGTTTGTTCCATCTATTGTTGTTTCACAGTGTTCTAACATACAAGTGCTCAGTCGAACATACCAAGACCTCTTCATATGTGCAGGATGAGAACCACTCCGTGCTCAACTTACAATATTTATCAGATGAATGGTGAATTGGAGCCTAAATCATTTATGTGAAAGAGTGAAACTGGTAACTGCATAATGTTTTTTTTAAATTAACTAACCTAATGCGATAAAAACACATGGATGTACTTCCAATACCAGCAAACGAAGTTAAAGTAACTGGCCAAAAGACAAGCATGAAATTTTACATATCACTGGATACTGGGGAGCTGGATGGCCATATGTTTCAATTAATGGAAAAAACTTTCTCAATATTTGAAGCAAGAGAAATGTGACTGAAAAATTACAAGAACACTGTTGTTGAGAAATAATTATTTTTGTGCAATTTCACTGATAAATGAACTTAACCAAGTGAAATACAAAGGTGCTGTTCTGACCAAAACCCATGATTACCTGTAAATAATCTTGGCCAGAATCATGATTTGGACCCATATGAAGAAATTCAATGTCTGAACAAAATATTTTTTAAAAGCAATCACACTGACCTCTACCTGCAGTGAAGACAGAGTGGAGAACTTACTCAGTCTTCCTCTACTCCCAAGTTTACTAAAGGGCAGCCACAGCTTAACTATATGTAACATTCACTTCCATGGGATTAGCAGTTCTCCTGAGCAATAGCATGCATCTTACGTTCTTGTACTTCATGTCAACAAGCATTTCATTAGTAATGCTCTCTCTCCTTCTGTTGCACATCTATTCACACAGTTGTTCCTCTCTATCTCATATTTTCTACATTTTTTTCTCAAACTTGTGTCTCTGATAAATACTTTTATTCCACTCTTCCACTCAAGGCACCCTCACAATTTCACAACTTTACTACCACCATTATCTCATCAATACCAGTCGGTTACTGCTGAGTTACGCTGTTTCTATTGGAACAAGTCACTCAAAATGGTTGAAACCACTTACATTGAGAGCAACTCCAGTTTCTATAATCATTGTGCTTCATTAAAGTGCTTGAAGCTGACCCCTTCTTAAAAACTGAACATGACCCCAAATCAAACTAATTACTATTGCGCAGTCCTGCTAATTGCACTCAAGGAGCTCTTAAAATTAACGTCTTCTTAGGCGGAAAACACTAATTGGTGTATTTTAAAACTTTTCAATATATATAACTTAATTTACTTGAGAAACTCACTATTGTAAACCAATGTAACTAGAAAATAGCTTTATATAGATTTTTAAGATCGCTTTCAATTATTTACACAGGTAGTGATTAGATGGGCTTTAAATGCATTATCCACTGTACTAAGCAAACTGCAATCAGTTACCCCTCAAAACTATCAATGAATAATTTTAAATGCATATTTAAAAAGATTATGTTCTAAAAGAATTTCCCAGTTTCATTGGTATTTGACAGGTTTTACGTTGGAAACTATGAATCTTGACGAGCAGGAACCTGAGAAAAAGAATCATTTCCAAAACCTAGCTCAGACATTGGCACAATTTTCACTCATTTCATTGATTGCAATTATTCTCAGACCAGATACTGTACCCCATTATTTCTAATTAAGTTCTGCTCAGTAATTTGGCTGCTTAAAATTACTGTAACAGTGAAATTGACCAGAGGAAATCTATTGTTTCAGCTCCCTTTTGCTTTGCTAATATGGAACAGAAATATTTAAGGCTTCTTTTTTATATAGTAAGTCATCAATCAAATAATATCACAAGCATAGATCTCAGAAATTAGTCAACAGTCAAGATAGAATTAACCTTGTCCTTTAAAACTCACAGCAAGTAAAATATTCTAAAAGTCTGTTTTTGCTGTACTAATTAACAAAAACATATATTTTTTAAAAAGTTCATCACCAATCCAATCATAAGATTAGTTTAAACAGAGTCAATTGGTCATCCTTTCCTTTTGTGTGTTAATAAGGAAATACAGACATGAACTTTCTTTAATGATCATGATCTTAGGACTGCAGAAACTTCCACATCACAAAAAAAATTACAAACTTTGTATTAAATTACAGTACTTTAACTTCAGGCCACTGCTTTTTGATGTTTAAAAGATTGTTAACATTACTAAACAGAGACAAGAAAAATCTGAGGCCTAGGTTAATTTGTTAAATAGTTCCATGAGCATTAGCTATCTTTTTCACTATCTATTTTCAACTTCAAGTCAGGCATATATTCCCCTTAGCTTCTTCTTATTTTTTATAAATGTGACATTGACTTCATTTTGGAAGAATAATCTACGTTAAAACATTAAAGGATAATCTGTTTGCAAGATAAGTGTATATGATAAGGTTTACATTATTTTCCAAATATTAGAATGTTTTAATGCTATAAATATCCGCAGCTGCATTGCTCTGTAGGTATAAACCAATTTTAAAATCTTCTGCCCAAAACAATTTGGAGTATTCCAGATACATCGACTCACATAATGTAGAGCTACCAGACTGTAGATGTAAACAGATAATGCGTATTGAATGACAATGTATCTTGACTACTAAATTAGCAAAGGTCACTAAAATACTTCATGATATGAAATCAATGTGAAATATTACTTTCACTATAAGAATGACTGGACAAACATACGTTGCATAAGATAATAAGATTTATTGTGTAAGATACAAGATCATTGTGCAAGATAAGATTAAAAAATAAAAAGTTACACATCTAAAATATTAGCTAATAAAATATTTTTAAATATCCATTTTAACTCTTAATTAGCTGAATAAACAATAAACATAGACAGCCTGTGACCAACAATACTGAAGTTGAACCTACAACTTGGGCCTCTTACTTCCATTTGAAAAAAAAATCCAAAGAGATACTGACTAGATTTTGGAGCACATTTAGTCAAAGCTAGGGACAACAGTTTCCATATTTTATCTTTCCATTTTGGTATTACAGAGGAATCTTTGAAATAAGAATGTAGAGTTCTTTTATTCCCTATTGCTCTTATTAGTTGAATACTGTGAGATGTGAGAGAATGGAGAATTTGAACTTAAGTAATTGCTCACTTTAAAAGATTGCTCTCATCAATCCTCAGTTTTTGCCTTTAATAGTCACTTTGTGCTCCCAAGATAGGTCAATACCCATAGTTATTTAACAAATCAATGGGTTCACATTATTTGATGACATTTGGTCCATGCTACAATTGTTAAAATAATGTGGTACTGGGTGAGTTCAGTAAGGATGGCTTTCATTTCACGGAGTAGGAAATTTTGCACTGTTCAAAGTGTACCACTAAATCCTTAACTCGAACACAATTTTGATAAATATGCTAAAAATAACTCATCTTCAGCATGATGGATATCATCCTAAATATGGTATCCTTATGAAGTAAAGTCCCATAAGTGTTCCACAGTAGTTTCCTCTACTTTCATGGATGGCAATACTTAAATGTGGCCAGGCCATTGAGATTCTTTTCTCTGTCATTTTAATGATACTGCATGAATAGGTTCATACCTCCATTGAAAAAGCTTATGGAAGAAATTTGGTCCAAGTATATCAAGAGTTAACCTGATAATGTTGCTGCGAGCAATTTCTACCTTAATAGCTACTACATGTCACGTCACTCAGTTTCCACAGCCTCATGGTCATTTTCAAATTTGAGCGTCATGCTATATTTTTCTTGTTTCAATAGCTGGCAATGTTCAAAACAGTTGCACTTAGTAGATTTTAATCAGTGATCAGAAAGATATTGCTATAAATGTACACATCTATTAAGCTTCCATGGCAATACAATAGCAATTTATAGTGTCAGCAGAATACAGCTAATGAAATATCAACAACTTCGTATTGTATATAGGATAATAGACATCTGGTAGTAATTTACCAGATAAAAATTCAATTGAATGATTCTGACAACATTTTGAACTACGGCAGAATCCCCATATTGAATTACTGCCTGATAATGATTATTTTCGTAATATACAAGATGTTGAATGGCTTGGCATAGAAGTACTAATTCACCTATTTATAATGGAAAGTGCCAGTTTGCAAGGCTAAATTTAACAGAGGATATTTATTATTTTCTCATTCATTAGTGAAGTAACCACTTTTTAATATCAATAACAATAGATGCTTTTGAATTTTGTTTTTATTTTATCACATGTTTACACTTACATGGACATTTAGCAAAGTACAATATGTGCCATTCTGAACTGCAGGGCATTTAAATTCAACTCTGGTATCAAATACAAATTCAGCTCCAATTGATATGCATGCCTCTTCTGGTTCAGTATTATAAGAATGTAAAAGCTTTTACTTTAAGTTAGATAGGACATTCTGAACCAAGTTCCTAGGGTCATGAGTTACAGCTCAAAAGCACCACAAGTTAATTTTTCATTTGTAATCTCTCAAAGAACCCACTGCGTAACTCCTCTCCTTAATAGTCTATCTCCATGGTACTACTCTCTTAAGGTCCAGCCATGCCTGATGCTTTTTTCGCACATGTGCATGTCACTAACTTGGTCAGCTTTTATTGTCCATCCCGAGTTGCCTTTGAGAAGATCATGGCAAGACAACGTCTTGAACTATCATAGACCACATGGTGCAAACACACCTAAGTGCTGTTACAAAAGATGTTCCAGCACTTTGACCCAATGACAGTGAAGGAACTGCAATACGGTTCCACGTCAGGATGGTGTGTGGCTTGGTGGAGAACTTGCAGGCAGTGGTGTCCCATGTAGCCTGTGTCTCTCTAGGTGGTTGCAACTGAGCATTTGGAAGATGCTATTAAGAATACCTTGGTGAGTTGTTGCAGTGCATCGTGTAGACTGTGTAGACTGCTGCTATTGTGGGTCAGTGGTGGAAAAGATGAATGTTTAATGGAGTGGATGGGTGCAAATCATGCAGGCTGCTTTGTCCTGGATTTATTTTTCAATTTATCGTGGGATGTGGATGTCACTGATTAGGCCAATATATTTTGCCCATCCATAATTGCCCCCAGAGGAGGTGGTGATGACCTGCCTTCTTGGACCATTATAATCAATATGTTGCAGGGACATCTAAAGTGATTTTAGGAAAGGAGTTCACAGTATTACAGTGTCCTACATCCCAAGGACTACAGCAGTTCAAGTTGAAAGCTCACCACCTGCTTCTTGACGGTGTCAAGCTTCTTGAGTTTTGTTGGAACTCCATGTTTCTATTCATTCGTGGGATACAGGCAGCACTGGCTAGATCAGCCCTAATTTCCCAGAGAGTAGGTAAGAGTCAACCACATTGCTGTGGGTCTGGAGTCATGTGCAGGCCAACCAAGTAAGAATAGCAGATTACTTTCCTGAAGCACATTAGTGAAACAAATGCTTCTTTTTTAAAAAAATAAACAACAGTGATTCCATGACTGCCATTAGCCAAGGATTTTTTTTAAATTCCAGATTGTTATTGAATTCATTTGACCATCTGCCATGGTGGAATTTGAACCCATGACCTCAGTTCATTAGTCTGGATGGCTAGATCGGTGACATAACCACTTCGCCACCTCCTCCAGGATTTATCGAGGAACGTGAAGAGTATTCCAACACACTCCTGATTTGTACCTTGTAGATGGTGGACAGGCTTTGAGAAGTCAAGAGATGAATACTCATTGAATGTAGAATTCATACAGCAAAGTAGAAAGCCATTTGTCCCTTGAGTCCACATTGGCCCTAAGGAGCAATTCAAGCATTACCCCTTCCCAGCCTTCTCTCCAGATTCATACATATTGCTCCTTATAAAAGCAGGGAGGTCACGTTGGAGTGGCACAGAACTTTGGTTAGGCCACAGTTGAAGGACTATGTGCAGTTCTGGTCACCACATGTTAGGAACAATGTGGTGTATTAGTGGGAGTGCAAAGGAAATTCACCAGGATGTCACGTGGGATGGAGCATTTCAGCTATAAAGCTGAATATGCTCGGGTTGTTTTCTTTGGAGGAGAGAAAGTTGAAGGGGACCTGACAGAGGTGTATAATGTTATGAGGGGCAGGCTCAGGGTGAATCGAGAGCATTCCCCTTAGTTGAAGGGTCATCAAGGAGACATAATTTTATAATGAAAGGCAGAAGGTTTACAGGGATTTGAGGAAAACCTTTTTCACCCAGAGGGTGGTAGGGCCCTGGAATGCACTGTCTGGGAAGGTAGTTGAGGCAGAAAACCTCACAACGTTTAACAAGTGTTTGGATGAGCACTTGAAGTGTCATAACATTCAATACTATGGGCCTAGTGTGGGAAAGTGAAGGAATAATGTAAGTCGTAGTACACTTTTGGTGATACACATTCAATGAGCCAAAGTGCCTCTTCTGTACTGTACAATTCTATGATTCAACGACCGTGCTAAGCAGGGCACCTAGGAATAATCCTTATAGTACCCCACTAGAAACTGCCTTCCAATCACAAAAATACTCCAGATGGATCATCTATATGGTACTTCCTGCCGAAGATGTGATGCAAATGCTTCATCTTTTGTTTTTTATACCAATTTCTTTGTCTTGTTTTCTGTACTAATGTGCTAGACTTCCCCCAATGTTGAGAATGAGATTATTTGTAGAAACTCCTTTTCCTGTCAGTTGCTTAATTGTCTATCATCATTTAAACCTGAGTGTGAACATAGAACATAGAACATAGAACAGTACAGCACAGTACAGGCCCTTCAGCCCACAACATTGTGCCGACCTATTATCCTACTAAGATCAATCTACCCTGCATACCCCACATTTCACTATCCTCCATGTGCCTATCCAAGAGTCGCTTAAAAGTCTCTAAACTATCTGACTCCACTACCACTGCTGGCAGCGCATTCCACATGCTCACCACTCTCTGTGTAAAGAACCTACCTCTAACATCTCCCCTATACCTTCCTCCAATCACCTTAAAATTATGCCCCCTTATAATAGTCATTTCTGCCCTGGGAAAAAGTCTCTGACTATCCACCTATCTATGCCTCTCATTATCTTGTACACCTCTATCAAGTCACCTCTCATCCTTCTTCACTCCAATGAAAAAAGCCCTAGCTCTCTCAACCTTTCCTCATAAGACCTGCCCTCCAGTCCAGGCAGCATCCTGGTAAATCTCCTCTGCACCCTCTCTAAAGAATCCACATCTTTCCTATAATGAGGTGACCAGAACTGAACACAATATTCCAAGCGTGGTCTCACCAGGGTTTTATAAAGCTGCAGCATAACCTTGCGGCTCTTAAACGCAATTCCCCTGCTGATGAAAGCCAACACACCATATGCCTTCTTTACAACCCTATCAACTTGGGTAGCAACTTTGAGGGATCTATGGACGTGGACCCCAAGATCCCTCTGTTCCTCCACACTGCCAAGAGTCCTGCCATTAACCCTGTATTCTGCATTCAAATTCGACCTTCCAAAATGAATTAGTAGTGGACTGAGGAGTTTAGACCTGAAACATTGGTTGTGGCTTAGTTCTGTCTACCACATGCTTTTTCCACTGTAGGCCATTAAAGCACTCTTGTGTTGTGACTTCAACCAGGTTGACATCTCCATTTTAGATATGTCTGGTACTGTACCTCACATCCCTCCTGCATTCTTCAGTGAAGCAGGTTTATTATCCAGCTTGATGGTAATGGCAGAATGGGAATATGCTGAGACACAAGCTTAGAGATTGTCATTGAATATAATTCAGCTGCAGCTAACAGTGCATTGCACCCCAATGGGTGTAAAGACAGTCCATTAAAAAAAAACTGTACAGTAGTGACTCCTACTATACTATCAACAACACATGCATCTCCAATAGATAAATGAGGAAGAATGAAGGCAAGTACATCTCCTATTGATGGTTTCCCCAATACCTGCTGCAGATGCACTCCAGAAGCTATGTCCTTTAGGATTCATCCAATTCAGTCAGTAGTGGTGCTACCAAAACATTCTTCCTGATGGTGATTGAAGTCTCCCATCATTGCACAGTTGTAGCTGTGTACACCATCTACAAGATCTTCCAAACCTGTGACCTCTACCATCTAGAAGGACAAGGCCCTCCAAACTACATACTACCCTGACTTGGAACTCTATCATCAATCATTGACTACGATGTGTCAAAATCCCTAAAAGCACAATAGCTGTACATATACACTCATGAATTGCAAAAGTTGGCCTAGCCTGCAACACTCACATCACACAAATTAATTAAAAAGTACAGATTCATCAGCTGAAGGGATCGGCATTTGACTGATCGGCATGAGATTTCCTGCCCATGTTTGACCATGAGACTTCAATCAGCCCGGAGACAATGTTGAGCACTCTCAGAGTAATTACAATGCACTTCCACTGTATACCATCATGCTGTCATCTCTCGTGGGTGTTCTGCTGGTGGGACAGGACATACCAGGCATGTTAATAATGGTGTCTCAGGAATTATCTGTGGGCTTTGATTCCATGAATATAACTATGTCCAGCAAATCCCTGACTAGTCTGTCGGCCAGCTCTCCAAATTTTGGTACAAGCCACGGGGGAAGACATTTCAGGGTCAAAAGAGCTGGGCATGCCATTGTCAGTTCAAGAAGCCAGGTCGATATATCTTCTCTAGAATTTTATTTTCCACTGCCACTGAACCCATTGCCTGATTTGGAATGTCATCCTCAGTCCCCTCATTCATCACTTATCTGCTGCCCCTCAGCAATTTCATCTATATTCATAGAGTCGGCTTGTACTTAATGTCCTGCAGTTTATTGTTCTTAATCCATTCAAGTGTTACTTTTATTGCTGTCCTCTTCAATCACCAGTCCAATTTTACACCCTGATGTATTCTAAACTCTTCAATTCAATGTGGTTAAAGCAAAATGCATCATCTTTGATTCCCTCCACAACTTTCACTTCAATCTTTCCTGAGAGATATTAAACGCAAAATATTCCTTGATCCCAAGCTGAGCTTTCTTCACCATATCCAATGAGTATGTGCTTCTTGTTCCACCTGCAAGATATTGCCCATTGCCACTCCAACATTTATGCCAACTGTAGTTAACTCTGGGACATGCTTTTGGCATTTCAGGCTTTCATTTTTAACGTTTTCTTTGTTTTTTTTTCATTGTTGACTTTTCCCTTATAATAAATTACTAATTATTCAGAATACTGTGGCTTAGATCATTTCATATATTTTCATTAGCTCCACTGTAGCCTAGTTCACTGGTCTCCAGATTATTACACAATCCTTAACTTTATGCTCAAATCTTTCTAAGGCGTTGTCCATTTTGTGTGTTCTCCTCCCAGCATACATCAGGAAGCTAAAACTACAGCAACACTGTGTAATAAAACTATTGTAAATCAATTATTCTAATACCGCTTCATACATTGTACGGGATAAAATTATCCTCAAACTCACTGCAAGTAACATGCAATCAGCTGCTAAAATATTAATAATGAGACATTAGCCTATTGAGATGTCACACGTCAGAAATTATGCTTTAAAGTGTGAACAGTTTAAACAAAAGAGAAAGTAAGTTGGTTGGTGTTCCGTCTGAGCTGGATAAATTAATTAGCACATTCCAATCATCAAACTTTGTTCACAAAAAGCAATTAAATTCAATCTCACCCCAATATGTATTTCTTCATTAAAAGGTTCTTATCCCAGTATGATGGGAAAATTTACGCCAAAGGACACGGGATTTAAAATGGTGAGTTACAATCACAAACAGTTACATTAGCCTAGATCTTCTAGGTTCTGGAAAGTCAGAGACATGACAGATGCATGTTGCGGCCTCTCAGAAGTCCCAACACACCAAAACAGCCAGAGAAATTTAAACTTCTGATAAATTATCTGCTGTTCAGAACCCTCTTACAAAGTCTCCAGCTCTGAGCCAGGAACATCAGAGGGTTCCCATCAGTTAGCTGAACAGTTATCCAGGAAATGTTAGACAGATTAAAACCTGTGCTAAGCCCTCTCCCATCCCATTCAATTAAACTGACTGCTGAATGCCTGATGAACCCCTCTCCAGAATCCCAGAGGCCTGATCTCCCATTGATGCCAGATACTCCCCCTCCCACCTACAACTGCCTCTGCCAAGTGACCCACCAACAGCCGAAGCACTACCCACCATTCAGACCGAATCACCTGGCTAAATGGCCCTGAACATATGTCACCACCCGCTACCCTCACCCCCCTACAAGCAAACAAAAATAACCCCAGCACAATCAAAATCTAGCTCCAAACAACCCTACCCCACTGTTGTGGTTTAAGAGCTGGGTTGGGTTGTTTTAAGAACTGAGGATTCAGATAAGTCAAAGTTGATGAGATGAGATCAAATGACTCGTAGCCACAAGGAGACCAACCAGAAGTGAGTTGGACTAGGGGTGTGTACTTAATTTATTCTGTAACTGAAAGCTTGTTTTATTGGTTCAATAAATTGAACCTATGATACAAACAACCCAGGATGAGTATGGTAACTCTACGTTAAGTTATATGACATAAGAACATGACATCTGACTCTAACCTTCACACACTTGCATCATTGTGAGCCTCATTAACATCCAGCTTTTAGAAATCTATCTATTATTCGCTGAGTTTCCCAGGCCACAGATGACGTGGCAGGTTCCTCAACAGATTCTAAAGGTAACTGCCTTCACACATACTCCCGGAGTCCAGGCGCTAGCCTGAAATGCACCATGATCTGGCCTCCTCAACCACCACATCCTTTACCTGAGACTTCTGACATCTTCCTCCAATCCACCAGGTCTGATCTCCCCACCACTATTACCAGGACCTGAAAGGTCACTTTCCAGGGCTCTCCTATGCCTGCATAGCAGATTGTCAATTCAGCTGAAATTCACCGAGTTACCATGCACAGTGCCAGTGCAAATCCACAAGCATTAACAGTACAATTGTTATAAAATAACACCATAATCCAGACAATTTAAAAAGTGAACTTGACATTTCAAACTGCCTTCACTGACCTGTTGTGTCGTGCACCGATCAAAAATGAATGGATGTTCTCTCCTGAAGAGTTAGGTACTGGTTTCAGCCTGGGGTAAGAGAGAAAGATAAAAGGAGACGTTGAGATCTGGGTTTGCTTGTACAATGGCAGCTGCATATTAATCAAAAGAAATTCTGACAAATCAAAAAGACTTATTTTTCACACAAAATACACCCCTGGAGTCTTAAACATATAACAGGGGAATAAACTTGAAACTGTATTGACTCCATCTTTAAAGAATGAATTCTTTGAAACATTGGCAACTGCAGATGCTTTTTAGTTCTTAAATACAGGTAGTGAAAATTGTTCCATATTATGAAAATAAAGCAAACTTCCAGGACAATTTCATTGTGAGAATGCAATGATAATCAAAAGTAACTTAGTTATTACATCAACTGATTCTAGAATTTGCTTAAGTATATCATGCATCTTGTGAAATTAATGCCAGCTTCTAACCAGAATAGAATTGTACTTTGCAATTAATGACATGTTTTAGACCAAGTTACATTTTTGAAGTGCAGAATATTAGGGCTTGGAAGTTGCCATTGCACTGCATCCGTGAACAACTATAATCATCCACACCTACATTTTTGCTGCAAATTTCTTCATTAAAAGTGACAGTGGTCAGAAAGGCTGAGCAGGACCTACTCATTGGCCATATCCAGTTCAGAGGTACCCACAACATGGAAGGCAGCAATGGCCCATAGCCACTCAGCTCAAATGTTCTACGGGCTCTTCCAGGTTAGAGTTAAGAAAACTGTTGAACTCCTCAGCTCCAAAATGAACCATTCCATATCTTCAGAAAAATGGTCAATCCTGCCAAGGCATTTTGTTGTTACATTTTTGAAGGAATTTGTGAAGAGAATCATACACCAAGATGTTCAGATCACATTGTATAACATCATCACAACCTGGACATGCTTATAACATATGAATATATTATACTCTACTTGCCCCTTCAAAAAATAAGTGTTTTGGAAGAAATTGTTTCCAGTTACACTAACTTTACATCTTAAAAATTAAATAAATCTTTGTGAATGTACATATTTGGTCAAATAACAACTGACACATTTTCTTCTTCTTATCCCACATTTATAAATCACATCTCATAACTGGTTTATGAAGTCCTGATATTCAACAGGTTTGTTTTAGATTTTCTAGTTTCAGTCCAGGACTTTAAAAAAAAATAGACCTACATCTTCTCATAGTTTGGTGAAGTGTCAGTTTTGGAGAGTTTCACACAGGGTTTTCCTCTGCGATATTTGACATATTTTCTTATGCAATTCTCCATTGTTCACATCTTTAATTATGCATTTGGGCTTCATAGCATCCCTCTTTTGCAAAGTTATGATCAGCAGAGGCAGAAGTATTTGACATTGCTTCTGGCATTCATGCCACAGATGCCATATTTAAACCGAAGCTACAACAGTGCAGAACTATATGTAAGTGGGTTCTTAGTACCTGGCACATGTCAGATGCCAATGTCTGTGGATGTGAGGACTGCGTGGCTGGTGCTCATGGAGCATGCCCTGGGATGTTGATGCTTGGTTTCTAACATGGATGTCATTTGGAGCAAGTAGTGAGTTGAATGTGCCAGGTGCCCACTCTTGTTTTCCTGTCAAATTATCCTGACATCTAGCTTGTTTGGATAGTTTGGCAAAATGGGACTTAATGGGAATTAAGAAGATGTTTAACAAGTGTTGTTCCTGTCAATTGGCATCTTACTGCTGCTTAGTGAGATTCTCATGATGCTACTTGTGAAAAGCATTAAGATGGAATGAATTGTTCCCAACTTTGAGATAGGCCTCACCACATTATATCACCTGATTCTGCAACATTGCTCAGACTCCTTTAAGGTACTGCCTAATCTTTCATTTCTTTTTCCAAAAGTTATCATATGCATTCTGAAATTAACAGGTCAATGGTAGCAGTGGTTGTAAGGGCGTTTTTGGCAACCAGTTCCGGAATTTTTGAAAATCATACATTTGTTCATCAATGATTCTAGAGCACCATCTGGACCAAGCAAAGAATCAAAACTTCTGGCTATGGATTTAACACTGATCATGTGTTCAGAATGTAGTTCTGTCAAAATCTTGATCCAGATTTTCAATGCAGAATTCAGGTCCTGATGCTGTACCTTAACCGTTTCACTCTCAGGAAGCAAATTTTGAAAGTAAATGTTCTCAGTGAGCATGAGACAGGTTGGACATCCAAATAGTGGCACTGAACACTGCCAAAATGCTGGGATCTCTTGGCCAATGCGATGGCAGCCATGTTGGGACCTGCCATTGCTTTGCCGAGAAGAGCAGGCAGCTCTATCAGAGGTTCAGGAGGTAAAGTGACTAATAATGATGACCAGGGCAAACTATAGTACAACTATAGTAATATTCAGGTTTCTGTACAGATTACCCCAGGCCCCAACCATCACAATTTTCATGATTAAAAGAATAACTTTGCTTTAGCCTCCTTCCCCTCAACCCCCCGTTCCTGCCAAAAAAAGTGAGCCTAACAGCTAATATGCATCAGGCATTTGGGTATGCTAAAATTAACGATAAAACTTGTCTTTCCAAACACCCAGTCTCTGTAGTTCAACCTTCCCACTCCCATCCTGGCTAGAATTAAAAAAAATTGAAATTGTTGCAAAGGCATTGGAATCCTGAGATGACCATCAGGACTAGGAGCTTTGTATTGCCACTCTTTAACCCCACCTGTTCATGTGACATTGGTTGTGAAATGGTTTCAGTTCCTCTTCTTTACATTGGTCAAATACTGTCTGGTCATTCAAAGTCTGATCTAAGACTCTTTTTAAAACTAGGTTTTTCTGAACTTCAGTTGCAGTGATTGAAACATCCTCATCCACAATCCCTGTTCTGAACATTGTACCTTCAAAGCCTACTTTTGAGACTTCATGAGGCAAATGTGACAGTGTATCGCTGATAGCATTTTCCTTTGAACTACAACATTCAATGTCATAATCTAATTCTGAGAGAGATAGAGCCCACCAATGTACCTTTGATCTTACCATTACTATTTGATATTGCAGATGTTAGACCTGAATAATTACTCAAGGTTCTTGTCTGTAACTAGCATAATATTTCTCTCCAATAAAACCTGATGGATCTTTTTGAATCCAAAGACGATTCCAGACACTTCCTTTTCTACCATTAACTCTTGGTCACTGTACACAATACAAATGTTTTGGGTTTCTCTTGATCATTATCTATGATACAACTGATTATGGCCCCAACTTCACACTTTGAAGGGCCATGTGTTAGCTTCAGGTTGAGCTTTGTGTTTTAATTAATGAATAATGTATGAGTGGTCAAGCTTCTTTAACATGTATCAGCAGCATCTTGTTGTACTTTAGACTGTACCTATTTCATGCCTTCTTTCAAAAAACTCAAGCCGTAGAGCTAAGCCTCTTGCAAACTCAGGTAGAAGTTATGAATTGTCTTTGACTATGCCTTGAAAACATAAAGCACATCTTCTGGTTTTGAGACACTGACTATACCCTTTGCCTTTTCTTTCATTGCCTGTAGCCCCTCTTCGTTGTTTTTCAAGCCAAAATATATGATAGCTTGGATTGCAGCAAAACACACATAGTCCTTTTCAAACTCATTGAGCCTTTTAAGCACTTCATCCAACTAAAAAGTCATCAAATGTTACAGTACAGAAAGAGGCCATTTGGCCCATCATCTGTACCAGCTCACAGAACAGCTTCCTGGCTAGTCCCATTCTCCAGTGCTATCCCTGTAGTGCTCTAAATTCATCACTTTCAAATATATATCCAGCTGTCTTTTGAAACGTTCCTATAGAATCTGCTTCCACCACTGTACCAGGCGGCACATTCCAAATCCTAACAACTGAATAAAGAAGTTCCTCCTCTTCTCACTCCTTACTGACAATCTTGAAATTGTGACCCCTAGTTACTGGAGCAAACAGGATATCATTCATTACCCTGTCAAAATTGTTCACAGTGTTGAACACCTCAATAAGGTCACCTCTTTACCTTCTCCACTCCAAGGAGGATAAGCCCAATTTCTGCTGTCAGGAAATATCAGATATTATCTAATACCCCTTACTCCTGGTATCATTCTAGTAAATCTCCTTTGCATTCCATCCCTTTAACATACTTCCTTAACTAAGATGCCCAGAACTGAATACAATATGGTCCAATCAATGGTTTGTAGAGGTGTAGTATCACTTCTTTGCTTTTATACTCAATGCCTCTCTTTATAAACCCAATGATCCAATAATCCTACTTAATAACTGCTTCAACTTGTCGAGCACCTTCAGAGAATTATGCATGTGAATCCCAAGGTCCCTCTGCTCATGTTCTCCCTTTAAAATTGTACCATTGAGCCTGTATTGTCTCTCCATGTTTCTTCTACCTAAATGCATAGACTCATTTCTCTACATTGAAATTCTTCTGCCAGATATCTGCCCATTTGGCCATCTTTTCAATGGTCCCTCTGAAGTCGCTCAGCATCATCCTCACAATTCTGGATTTTCCCTTGCTTAGTATCATCTGCAAAATTAGAGATTTTGCTCCCAACACCCATCTTCAAGTTGTTCATATAGATTAGAAAAAGCAAGGGTCCCAACACCGATAGCTGGGGAACACCACTTTCAAGTCATCTCCAATATGAGAAATGCTCATCTATACCTACCTTCTGTTTCCTACCTTGTAGCCAACTTCTAATCTATGCTGCCAAGGACCTATCAATCCTAAACATTTCTAATTTGCTAACTAACCTGCCATGTGACACCATAACATGAAGATTTTCTTCCTGTCTTATGGTTGCAATCAGTCCATTATCTTCAATGCACAAGCAAGGCAGCATTTTTTGTAAAATATTATCCATTTTAGAATCAAGGATCTTTGAAGAAAATGTTGCATCATAGGGCAGCTTTGTGAGGGAGTAAAGCATTGTTGGGGGGGTGGTGATAGCCGAGTGGTATTATCACTGGACTGTTAATCCAGAGAACCAGATAATGTTCTGGGGACCCGGGTTCAAATCCTGCCACAGCAGATGGTGGAATTTGAATTCAATAAATATTTGGAATTAAGAGTCTAATGATGATCATAAACCCATTGCTGATTGTTAGCAGGCAGGGGGGAAATCCATCTGGTTCACTAATGTCCTTTAGGGAAGGAAGCTGCCATCCTTACCTCGTCTGGCCTACATGTGACTCCAACAATGTGGTTGACTCGTAACTGCCCTCTGGATGGGCAATGAGTGATGCCCTCATGCTGTGAATGAATAAAGAAAAAAAAGTTGTCAATTCTGATTTACTGCTTACTGTCTTGAACCACATGAAGCTTGTAAAAGCATAGGTGAAATCCAACTGTGAGGGTTTTTTTAATTCAATCAGGGCATGTAAGCCAGGATTTACTGCTTATCTCTATTTGCCCTTGGAGAAGGTGATGTTGAGCTGACTTTTTGAACCACTGTAGCCATTCAGTGGAGAATTCCAGGGTTTGACCCAATGACAGTAAAAGATTAGTGATATATTTCTAAGTCAGGATAGCACGTGGCTTGGACAGAAATTTGCAGGTGATCGTGTTTCCATGTAACTGCTGGCCTTGAGCTTCTCAACGTTAGTAGTCACACATTTGGAAGATGCTGCAGTGCATGTTGTAGGTTGTACACAGTCCTGCTACCGAGAGTCAGTCTTGGAGGGAATGATGTTTATAGGTGTGCTGCCAATCAAGCCAGCTGCTGTGTCCTGGATGACATCAAGCTTCTTGGGATTTGTTGCAGTTGCACACATCTAGGCAAGTGGGGAGTAACACTCTTGATATCTGTGCCTCTACCATTGCTGTGTCTCTCCTGCCAGTGGGACAGGGATGGTACAGGTGGTGTTCAGGGCTTTATCTGCAAGATACAATTCCGTGAGTATGACACATCAGGCTGTTACTTGACTGGTCCGTGAGACATCTCCCAATTATGTTCTCGTCCACAAAAGTTATGAAGGAGAACTCTGCAGACTTGACAGGGGCTGAGTTTGTCTTGTCATTTCGGGTGACTAGGTCAAGTATTTTGGACCTAGCTAACCCTGCAAAGGCACCTTTAGAAGTCTATTGTGGATGCAGTTTCACATCGAATGCCTGGGTGACAGTGACTTTGGCATCCATGCAAAGACTCACAGTTTTGTCTTTTTTGTCAGTTCTCTTTCTAATGCAATCAGTTTTCACTGGCACACCACTTCTCTCTAGTTTCTTTCATTCCTGCTTGATCTGGGTTTTGAAAACATATAAAGAACACCCTAGCCTTGAAACATAGTTGTCTTACATCATGGATGTGTATTTCCACAACTTCACCACTGTCTTTGAAAATGTTGCTATATTATTCACCATCTTATCAAATTGTTTTGTGATCTAACTTGGAAAGCATGCTCACAATTAACTTCAGTTTGCCTATTCATTCTGAAGATGGCTCACTGGACTCAAAACGTCAATGTTTTCTCTTCACAGATGCTACCAAACATGCTGAGTTTCTAAATCAATGTCTATTTTTGTTTCATTCAGATCTCCATCATCCACAGTTCTTTGTTTTATTTCATTACTTTTCCTATTAATGTTGACTTGTTACAAATATATGAACATACAAAATAGGAGTAAAAGAGAATTGGGCTAATCAGCCTCTCCAACCTATTTGACAATTCAACAAGATTTTGGCAGATCTTTTTGTGTTTCAAGTTCCACATTCCCATCTAGCCCTGAAAACTCTTGATTCCCTTGCCTAACAAGAATCCATCAAATTCTGCCTTAGAAATATTCAATGACCCCACCTTCATCACCTCCGAGGCAGTTCCAATTGTACAATCCACTGAAAGGAAAGAAATTTTCTGCATCTGTATCCTGGAATGGCAAGCCTAATTTTAAGATAATGTTCTGGACTGACCCACGAAAGTAAAAATCCTTTCCACATTTTCCTTGTCAAGACCAATCAGGATCTTATATGCATCAACCTAGTCACTCCTCACGCTAAACTCGGCTGGATAAAAGTTCAGCCTGTGCAACATATTGTCATAAGACAACCCACTCATTCCAGGTTTTGATCTAGTAAATGTCCTTTGAATTGCCTGCAATACATTTATGCCATTCCTTAAAGGAGTCCAAAACTGCATACAATATTCCAAATGTGGTCTCACCAATGCTTTTTACAACTGAAGGACAACATGTTTACATTTATGTTCAATTCCTAGTGTATTAAAGGATAGCATCCCAATAGCCTTCTTGATTATGGGCTAAGCTTGCACACTAACTTTTTGTGACCCACATACCAGAGCATCTTAATCCCTGCGTGTACATGAATTCTGAAGTCATTTTCCATTTAAGTAATGTTCTATGTTTTTGTTCTTCCTGCCAAGGTAAATAATGTCACAAATTTCCTGCATTACACTCCATCTGCCAAACTTTTGCCCACTGGTTCAACCAGATATAGGTGAGGCGGTGCCCTGAGCGAGTGAGTAGGCAGCACAAAGGGCATACAGGCTTAATTGTGTCAGGGGTTGTGGTGGGTGACAGCAAATGAAGGAAGCTTTTTTATTCACTCATAGGATGTGAGCGTCACTGGCTGGGCTAGCATTTATTTCGTTAGTTGCCCTTAAGAAGGTGGTGGTGAGCTGCCTTCTCGAATTGCTGCAGTCCATGTGCTGTAGGTAGACCCACCATGCTGTTAGGAGGGATTTTGACCCAGCAACAGTGAAGAAACGGCAATATATTATCAAGTCAGGATGGTGAGTGGCTTGGAGGAGAACTTGCAGATGTTTCCTTGTATCAGTTGCCTTGTCCTTCGAGATGGAAGTGGTCCTGGGTTTAAAAGGTGCTGTCCGAGGATCTTTGGTGAATTTCTGCAGTGCATCTTGGAGATAGTACACACTGCTGCTACTGAGTGTCGGTGATGGAATGACTGAATATTTGTGGATATGGTGCCAATCAAGTGGTCTGCTTTGTCCTGAATAGTATTGAGCTTCTTGAGTGTTGTTGGTGCTGCACTCATCCAGGCAGGTGGTGAACATTCCATCATACTCCTGACTTGTGCCTTGTGGACAGCCTGCAGTGAGTTGAGGCAAGTTACTATCATATAATAAACTATATCTCCTCGTGTAAGACAAGTGCCTCTTCTCAATAAGGTTCAACAGCAGCAGATCCTTGACTACTGTTAATCAGGCAGACCTTTAGACTCAGTTTAGAAAAGAGGATTGGTAGCAGTACTATACCACAACCACAAGACAAATGGTTAGTACAACAAAATATGACAGTGTGCTGCAAATGTTTTTGCAATTTTATCATTTCCAAAATCTTCTTTTTTGTTATTGTGTAAATTAAAAATACATAATAATATAAAATATTTAGGGATTCGAATTTTAAAATAGATGCAGATGGATATGTGTCAGAGCTATGAAGGTTTGATTTTAAACAGGTCAGAAAAATCAATTAGAACAGAAAAATAAATGCATCAATTCCAAGAAAGCATGTGACTGCAATCAAATGCCTGGCAGAACTCCTGTAGTATAATGGATAAAATGTTGATAATGTTTATGCTGTTGGTTTTCCAACAGACCTGAAAGCCATTTATTATTGACTTCACGACAGAAGGTTTAAGGTTTTACTTCAGAAGGGAGAACAGTTTATTTTATTAGAAGAATCAAGCTTTTAGTTCAGGGGAACCAATCACCCTGGATGAAGTGTTTAGTTTGTGGAGTTTCTAAGCCAGGAAGATTTGGATAGAAATATTCAAGTTACTATAATGAAATACATTAAACCATCAGAATTATGAAAGATCCATAGTGCACTAGAAAAGAATTGTAAAACTGTCTCTGCTGGCCAAGGCAGAGAAACTAGAAGACGTCAGTTAAGTAAAAACTTAGATTTGAGACAGTAGTAAAATTTCTCTGGAATTAAGTTTCCGTTAAAGGATAAAATTGACAAACAGGTTGAATATTTGTTTCATTATTTGTGTTAAGATCTTCTAACTGTCACACACATATAAAACTTGGTGTGTATTCTTTTCTCTCTTTTGTGTAATAAACATATGTTTTGTTGCTAAAGCGCATCTATAGCATATTTGAATATGTTTCAGTGACAAACCACCACGTTAATCAAAAATTAAATGTATTACTTTTGGCTGTAATCGTACCCAGAATGAAAACTGAGCAAAACCTGCCAATGACACATACTGGTCAAATTTGTCTTGTATATTTCACAATGGAGCTTCAGTATGACCAGGTTTTCATTTAACAGAATGTGCTCACTGTAAAAGTTTACAGCTTTGAGTTCAGTTTCATTTTAATGGTGCGAATGGTAACGTTTATGGAGACTGGTGCAAACGTCAGTGGCAAAGCAGGATTTGTAAGCATGTAGCTGGCTACACCATTTGCAATTACTACTTTTTGTTTAAATTGGTTTTCTTACTGGAAATTGGGAGAAATTTGTAAATAGAGATAAACACTAAGATGGCCAGGTCACATTTAAGATGTCTTCACACACTGAACACATTGTAAACATATAAATACATCCCATTTGTGAACTTTCAAAGGCTTTATCAGAACTCTTGTTAACGCTCAACAACTAGCATTTCATTGAGTGAGTGAATTCTGAGTTAGTCCAGGAGTCCTCCAGCAATATCCCTTTGACATTCAGGGCGTAGGCAGTGGGAAATTCTCTGTATCTGCAAAACTCATGAATTTGCCTATCCGCACCAAAAAAATAACAAAAATCAACATCCACAAGCAAAAGTTGCGTATCTGCGATTTTTAACCTATTTTTAATGAGCTTCACGCTCATGAATTGGATCATCCGTGAGGGTTCCCAGGAACAGAACCCTCCTGGATACAGAGGAATGACTACAAAAAAAAAATGGCAGGTCAGAGTAAACACAATAGATTCCTGTTAGAAACAAGTTGTCTGCTTCCACTCTCTGATCCAATGATCCATTTTGATTCTACACTACAGGAACAAATTACTGCAATGCTGGAATCTGTATTGAAAATAACAAATGCTGGCAGTCATAGCAGGTCAGGCAGCATCCATGGAAAGAGAGCGAGCTAACATTTTGAGTCTAGATGAGTCTTCATCAGAGCTACGTGAACTGTGGATGAGGCAGCATTTTTGCTATCGTGGGTGCAATATTGTATAAATGCTGTCCCCTCCATACTTTACATCAGCTCCAATGTTTAGGCACATAGACTCGAAACATTGACTTACTTTCTCTCCATGGATGCTGCCTGACCTTCTGTGGTCTCCAGCATTTATTGTTTTCAGTTGATTCCATACTGGTTTGAACAGGTATTTGAGGTGAACTCTGTTTATTTTTATGGTTGAAAATGTATTTACTATATGTACTTTTTATTCACCTTTCACATTAATTATTAATTCAGCATGGGAATGAGAGATAACCGTGGATAACACTGATTTTACATGCAAGTTCAGTGGTGGAATGAGATAAGAGGCTGAATTTCAGGTGTGAACTACACATTTCATTCACTGAAACATTTACACTACATGTTACACCCTGTTCAAATGACACTATATAAGATTTGAATGAAAGGTGTAGATCAAACTGTGATTATTTTCTGTGGAGTAAGAGGCAGCAAAGTAGGATCCATGTATAAATGACTGCAGTTGTCCTTTGTAAAAGAAACTATGGTGGGAATTGGGATAACAAGGTGTAGAGCTGGATGAACACAGCAGGCCAAGCAGCATCAGAGGAGCAGAAAAGCTGACATTTCGGGCCTAGACACTTCCAGCTTATAAAGCCACAGGGCTGAGGCAGTGCAAAATTGTGCAGGAGCCTTTTTCACTCCAAGAAAAATGATGAATAAAGGGAGGAAACTGAAGGCAAGCAAAAATATTTTAAGATCAAAGATTAAAAGAAAAAAAATAAATTTTAATGTATAGCTTTAAGTTTAAAACTATATTATCATAGAACAAAACTTAGCTTGGCAAGGGAGATGGAAGAGACTGAACAGAAGCCTGAACATTTGTATCAAACAATATAGTTGGAACTTTATTGCAGTTCTGAAGAGCTACTGGAGTTACTGTCTTTTGAATGAGAAGTTAAACGAAGGCTCTGCTTATCTTTTTTGCTAAAGGTAATTATCCTGCAACATTATCTGAAGGAAAGTATGAGACTTAGCCTGGTGTTCTGGCCCAACACCTATACCTCATCCAAAGCCTAAACCAAACTTGCAGCCATTTACTTCACGACTGTCTTTGGGAAGTGGCACTGTGCAAACTGTTTGTCACATTTCCTGGATGACAAACAGGAAGTCTACTACAAAAGTATATCTTTGGGTGTAAAATACTTTGGATGTCCTAAGACAGTGATTCCCAAACCTTTATCCTCTGTGACCTCATGAAGGATTGAAAGTTGTCAGGAGCCTAAGCCAGAGCTGTGAGAATGTGGAGTGGGGTTCAATTTGTGAGCAAGTACAGGCATCAAAAAACACTCAGTCACTTCCTGACAGTCTGTCTCTCTTCTGCAATCTCTCTCACTCAATCTGTCAAAATATTCACCATCACCACCTCTCACTCATTCTCTCTCTCACTTAGACACACGTATTCCCTTACACTCTCTTCCACACTCTCATTCTCTTGCACTCACTCTCATTCGATCGAATATACTTACTTAGTCACACCCTTTAAGTCTTTCACACATAATTACTCATACTGGCTCACAGTCACTTACACACTCTGTCACACATGCTCATTTCCTCACACTCTTGCACTCACTCACACGCTTTCACTCACTTCTTCAAAATTTCCCACGCACACTCACACTTATTCACTTGCACGGTCTCTCTTACTCACACACATTCTCACACTTGCAGTCATTCTGTCACACATACTTCCAGATACTCACCAGCATTAATCTAGAATCTCCCTCACACACACTCACTCACTCATACCCTGTCACACATACTCACTTGCACTCTCTCTTACACTCACTCACACTTTCTGCTATATATACACACATTCACACTCACTCCCTAACGTAGTCAGTTACATAGTCACACTCTCTCACACACGCTGTCAAGGGGAAGAAGCCATTTATAGCTAGGCTGTATTAGAGACCAGACCTCGGGAATTGAAGGTGAGGGGAAGGTCGGCGTTATTTGCAGATGGGTTGCATTGAGCAGAGGAATTCAGGCATCAAGGGCAGGGGAAAGGAGCCACCAGCATCGGGATGTATACAATTGTTGGGGTGGGGAATAAGGGGGCGATAGAGCCAATTGCAGCCATATTAGAATAGACTCCCTACAGTGTAGAAGCAGGCCATTCGGCCCATCAAGTCCACACCACTCCTCCGAATAGCCAATCCACCTAACCTGCACATCTTTGGACGGTGGGAGGAAACCTACGCAGACACGGAGAGAATGTGCAAACTCCACACAGACAGTCACACGAGGCTGGAATTTAACCCAGGTCCCTGGTGCTTGAGGCAGCAGTGCTAACCACTAAGCCACTGTGCTGCCCTTAAACTCACCAACTAGAGCAGACTCTGACAGAATAGTCCAGAACACCAGGTCGATGAGAAAAAGCAAAAAGGATCATCAGTGATTCTGGCTGTTCCTAATGAGCCAATGGTTCATTAGTCTTCACGGGGATGGTTGCAGCAGGTTTGTGGCTCTGGACACTAACCATCGTGATTGATAGATTACTCGGCCAAGGAGCCCAACCCTATGTTTAGCACTTCTGCAATTGCTTACCTTGACCCTGTTGCACTCCTCTGCCTCCATTATGGGTTTGGGACTTGCAACCCCAAAATTTAATCAGCCAAACCCACTTAGGCACCGTGTAAAACTATACTCCAGGTGTAAAAGAAACTGTACAAATTCAAACTTACTCTTTCTTCCATGGTTAGAATGTGCAAACACTTTTAAAACTAAAATAGTTCTTAATTTCCGACCCGAAATGTCAACTTTCCTGCTCCTCTGATGCTGCCTAGCCTGCTGTGTTCCTCCAGCTCCACACTGTGGTGTTATCTCTTATTTTCCTGGTGTTGCATAGATTTGAAAATACTCTTCATAATACTGCAGAGCAGGAATCACAAGATGACATGCAAGTGGGGACACAATAAACATTGAAACTCCAAACAAACTGTTTAAATTCAAGTTTTGAATTGAAATATGGTTTTAATAATATACACATGATTAGAATCCATTGACAAAATTTGGTGCTATATGTGCTGATTGATGTTCTAGCATGTTTAGATTAGATTAACACTGAGGCATTTTAATTAGCAAAAAGACCCTTGCCTAGATAAGATCATTTTGAAACGTTTTCTTAAATTAGCTACTAAAATGACCATTATTCACTTCTGTCATTCTGGAAAATTGTATTTTTTTAACTGCCTATGCTGTCAGGCCACATTGAATTGAATTGAATTGAATGGAATAGCTAACTAATCATTACATGATGTAATCAGAAGCCTATCTGAGCATATGAACCGGATCATGTGACAATCAGTCATTTTTGTTGAATTTCAAAAACACATGTGTGTCCTATTACCTTTCTGCATTATGACATAATTAAAATAAGCAGACTTTAGTTTAAGCATATTGTCTTTTTGAGGGATGAGTAAAAGAGATTTTCTGGTCAGCAAGTTTATATCAGCATACAAAGAAGCAATTTTTTTTAATATTGATGGCCAGTATATCTATAAAGCACAGCGATGTCAGGTATAAGACAGAAGTAGTGCACAGTAAAGGTCCCTTTTTAATGTTCCACAATAACCTTAAATGTAACTTCAAAGGAATTGGGAATGTTGTGCTGTATTTTTGTTGTGTAGAATGACCATCCATATGACTCTTCTCAATGTTATTGTCACTTTACCGGGCTTACTAAAGAAAAAAGGGCTTGAATTGATGTAGCATTTTTCACAACTACAGGTGCTCCAATGTCTGTTACAGCAAATGAGGTACTTCTGAAATGCATTCATTGTTGTAATGTAGGAAATGCAGCAGGCAACATCTACAGCAAGATTCTATAAAGACCAGTGTAAAAGCGATCAGATCAGTTTTCATTAAGTAAATTGAAGGCGAAATACTGACCAGGATACCAGGAATATCTGTGTTCTTCAAAACAGTACACCCCGATCATTTATATTCTTGCGAGAGAACATTAGACCTCAAATTTAATGCCTCATCCAAACATTGGCACCTCCAACAGTACCACTGTCCCCAATAACTGAATGGAACATCAGGCCAGATTATTGTGCTCAAGTATTTGAAGTTGGAATCGAATCCACATCCTTTTGATCTGGAGGCTAAATTGCTTCCAACTGAAGTATGACTGACTGAAGGAATTACACCTTGTTTTAGTCCTAAATGCCTGACACCTTATTCTGAGTCATATGTACTGAGGTCCAGACACCAGGGCAAATATCATTGCAGCAATTGCCTTGGCAAAATGCTCAAGAATTTTGATATTGCTGAACTGTACACAATTTTTGTTTGGAGGTGATTCTCTTCTACTCCATAACCATCAAAAAGAGAAATCTCTTTGGCTATTAGTTCAGGTTAGACTAAATGGCAAGTGAAAGGCTGAGGTGTGAGGAATTGGGCACTTAGAACTCCAAAATAGCATCCATGGCTTATGCAAAGTTATGGGATGAATTGTGTTAGACAGCATACTGATGCAACACGTGCAGAAAATGCTCAGCAGAAATGTGCATAGCAGATTGTGACATCAGTATATAATATTAATTTGATATCAACTGACAAATTTGGAGCTGAATGTTACAGCCAATGCTGCCTTCTAACCATGCACTGCTGAACATAAGCCCATAAGGATAGAAGCAGAATTCGACCGTTTGATCCATCTGCACTGCCATTCGATCATGGCTGATAAGTTTCTCAACCCTATTCTCCTGCCTTCTACCTGTAACCCTTGATCCCCTTGCCAACTAAGGACCTAGCTATCTCTATCTTAAATACACCTAATGACTTGGCCTCCACAGCCTTCTGCAGCAATGAGTTCCACAGATTCACCACCCGCTGGCTGAAGAAATTCTTCCTCATCTCAATTCCAAGATGTTGTCCCTTAACTCAGAGGCTGTGTCCTGGGGGTCCTAATCTCTCCCACTGGTAAAAACTTCTCCATATCTACTCTATACAGATCTCTTAGTATTTTGCAAGTTTCAATGAGATTCACACTCTCCCCCCATCCTTCTAAACCTCATCAAGTACAGACCCAGAGTTCTCAACCACTCCTCATATGAAAAGACCTTCCAGGGATCATTCTTGTAAGCCTCCTCTGAACTCCCTCCAAGGCCAGCATATCCTTACTTAGATATGGTGCCCAAAACTGCTCACAATATTCCAAATGCAGTCTAACTACAGCCTTGTACTGCTGAGGCTATATATCTCTGCTCTTGTATTCTAGCCTTCTTTAAATGAATTCTAACATTGCATTTGCTTTCCTTACTGCCAACTGAACCTGTATGTTAACCTCAGAGAATCCTGAACTAGTACTCCCAAGTCCCTATGTGCTTCAGATTTCTATTCAGAAATCCCATTCAGAAAATAGTCCATGCCTCTATTTTCCCTACAGAAGTGCACAACCTCACACTTTCCCACATTGTATTCCATCTGCCACTTCTTTGCCCCACTCTCCTAACCTGTCCAAGTCCTTCTGCAGCCTCCTCGATTCCTCAGCACTACTTTTCCTCCACTCATCTGTGTGTCATCTGCAAACTTAGCAATAATGCCCTCAGTTCTTTCTTCCAGATCATTAAAGAATAACATGAATAGTTGCGGATCCCTGCAGAACTCCACTAGTCACAGGCTGCCATCTTGAAAAATATCCCTTTATCTCTACTCTCTGCCTTCTGCCAGTCACTTAATCCTCTATCCATGCCGGTACCTTGCCCCTAACCTTGGACTCTTATCTTAGTTAGCAGCTTCTTGTGTGGAATCTTGTCAAAGGCCTTCTGGAAATCCAAATAGATCACATCCACTGGCTGTCCTTTCTCTAACTTGCTTGTTACTTCCTCATGCCTTCCTCAAAGGCATGATTTCCCCTTAAAGAAGCTATGCTGACTCAGCCCATTTGACCATGCACTTCCAAGTACTCTGCAATCTCATCCTTAATGACGGACGCTAAAATCTTACCAATGGCTGTGGTCAGGCTAACCGGCCTATAATTTTCTGTCTTCTGCCTCCCTCCCTTCTTAAACAAGGGTGTTACATTAGCCATTTCCCAGTCCTCTGGGACCCTCCCTGACTGTGATTCCTGAAAAATCACTATCCAAGTGGCTACAATCTCCTCAATCTCCTTCAGAACTCTGTCGTCCCCTGACCCTCAAAGTTCTGATACACTGCTGGTGTCTTCCACTGTGGAAACTAATGTAAAGTACCTATTCAGTTCCTCTGCCATTTCTTTATTCCCCATTACTACTTCTCCAGCTTTTTCGAGCAGTCCAATATCCACTCTTGCCACTCTTTTACCTCTTAGAAGTCTAAACAAAACTATTGCAATCTTCTTTTATATTACCAGCGAGCTTACTCTTGTATTTCATCTTCTCCCGCCTCCCCCCTGCCAGACCTTTTTATGGCTTTGTCCTCTGCTGATTTTTAAAGGCTTCCCAATCATTTTGCTTCCCACTAATTATCACTACATTAGGTGTCATAAAGTTTCCTACTACCAGTACTACTTAAATGATCCATCACATTAGACATTAGTTGCTGGCTAATTCTTTTTAAATTTACTACAATTCTACCACTATTAAGCGTCTTTTTGTCATGTTGTTTCAAGTTGCAAAATTCCTTAGTGAATGGTGTGACAGTTACTGAAGGACTTTTTGCTGGTTTCAAGGTACAGGCTAGTTGCTATGAGACTGATAGGCATCTCTGTTTGCATAAAGAAAGAACAGAGGTCAAACAAAACAGGATAAGCTGCTGAAATGAATAGAACAGAATATCCTTTACTGTCACTTGTACTACAATACAGAAGTATCGGAGTACAGTGAAAAGTTTTTAAAATGGCTGCCTTTTAATGGTGCAATCTTAGGTACAAGTACCAAGATACAAATCTTACACTGTAAAATAAAGTCACCTTACACAAAGAGAATTAAAGGAAAGTATAAGCATTACTTACAGACTTAGTTACAACATCGTGAAAAGGTTTTAAATTACAGCTCGATAACAGCAGCTCAGCATGTGGTGCCAGTTGAATGCACTTTGATGAATACACTTTGTATCACACTAAGTCCCGTGGTATCAGGCACAAGGAAAGCCCTGTGGGTTACCACCTACCATCTTTCCTCAGTTGATGGATCAGTACACCTCCATATTGAAGCACTGAAGGTAGCAAAGGCACATAATTTACTTGGGGTGTATGTCCATCACCAAAACTGGATCATTGGCAACATTTCCCCTCAAGCCTGAAGGGTGTATCTGTAAGATCAGGCCTGTGCCCCAGGTAGTGGAAGATTCAACAGCAATCAACATATCAGATGCATCTGTTCAACATCAGCTTGGTAGCAGTGATCACCACCTGCCCATCGACACAGTGACTTATTGTCCCTCATGTTGTGTGGTTCTGCCATCGTGTTAAATGGGAGAGACTCAGAATATAAAACAGGGCATCTGTGATGCACTTTTATGTCAGCCTTGCTCAGTGACAGCCAACATTGTGATGGAATGACCAACAGCCACAGATTCAGACACGATCAAGAAATTGCCTGCCCCACAAATAAGGAAATACCTGTTTGAACAGTGTCACCTTCTATGATGGAAATTCATGAGGTTTCAGGCCTCCAATTAGTGTTATGAAGCAAACAAGGAAAGATTCCTTATGCTAAAGAAATTCAGGAGGTAAGAATTCTCCAGAGAAGGGATAGGAGCAGCTACCTAGTTCAGAAGAAGTAATGTCCTCAGTGAAGGGCAGAGAAATAAGAGAGGTCTTCCAATGTAGACAGACTTTACAGCCCACTCAGGATCAATAGTTGTCAAGCTGAAGATTCACCAGTCTTCCCAACTCTGAAGATAATATGTTCTTGAAGAATTGTACGTGAATTTGTGACAGCAGAGAACTGCCGAGGGTGGGGGAGATAGGATTGTAGTGAATGTAATTATGCACATGAATTTATAAATGTTAGCTATGGAAAAGCGCTTGGGGAGATAAATATGGTGCTGAAATAGTTATTGTTGGAGCTTGCTTTAAGCTCCACCCAATCTGATGATATCATAAGGACTTGGAGGAGAAAAAGGTAACACATCTTAGGACTCGTAAGATGAAGATCTACATCCGCATGTCTCCCAATAGTTTTTTTTTTGCAACATTGTCTGATGTAACTTGTTCAGATGTAATAGACTCTCTAGTTTCAAAACAGCCTCTTTTTGTTCAGACTCACTTGTGATTATCCTCTAACACAGAAAATCAAATAGATCCTTAGACCCATTCAAGGAAAGAGGTTGGTGGCAATAAAACTACCCCAAAGTCAAGCTGGTAGTGGTTGGCATCGTAGCATATACAATACGAATATGCAGGTGAGCCCCAAGGACGCTAGGTTGTGTCTATGATCTCAGCAGTCATGAGTTAGACTTGCTGCAGGAAGGCTGTGTGTGGAATGTTCTAAGCTTCATGCTTGCTGCAGCATCCTCATGTAAATAGATTAAATAAAGGCTGTTTAATAAATTTCTTACTGGCTGGTCCAAACATTTCTGAATCCATCCACACATACTCAAACAATGACCACTTATTGCTAAGCAAATCAGGGTGAGTTCAAGTTGACCTGGATCTCTAGTCCTTCTTTAAAGGACTGTAGCTTCATCAGGTTGGTAGCAGTGATCACCAATGTGCCCATCTACACACTGTATTATTATCCCTCATGTTGTGTGGTTCTGCCAACATATTAAATGGGATAGACTTCAGTGGAAGTGGGAAGTAGTAAAATTTCGAAGTTTGACTTCTTTTCAGGAAAGAGTATTATTATGTAGGGAAAAAAAAATCTTTGGTAACGATAGCAGCCCCACTTACACTACAAAGAGATGTCTCACTCATATTCCTCTACACTGCTAAGCTGAGCAGCCAGAAGCAAAGATCTAAATGTGAGCTAAAGGTTTGGTGACATACTGAGATTTGAGGTAATATCAGAAAAGTGTGTGCACCCATGGAATTAGCTCAGAAACCTGTTTCAGATCCACAAAAGGCCTCACCAGAAACTTCTACCCCCATATGTTATGAATGTAATCCTTGGTACAACTCAATCATTTTAATGAAATTGTTCATCTGTATCTGTGTTTTTATGGTATCTTCTGAAGCTTATACAAGTGCACAGCAGATGTGTAAGCAAAAAAGGTTGGAGTTCACAAGAAGGCTAACTGCAACAGCCAGCTATTCAGTTCAACCTTTTTGATGGATGATATTTGCAAATGTCCCATTGGTTTTGCTATATCAAGCATAACTAATTTTAAAATTAGTTTACTACTGCAGTGGCAAAACAGGTGAACCTACAAGAAAACAAAGTTACAAGAGTCGTGTCACTTTGGTTCCAGTTTTTTTGGATTTCACTATCTGTTAAATTGCTGAACAGAACTATATTATGAGGTGTTGATGCCAAAAAGAATTAACACAATAAGAACAGAAGAAAGCCAGAAGCAATCACAATTTCTCACCAGTTACACAAATGCACAAACTCAAGGCTGATGCCTAAGACCTGAGTTCAGATTATGTGTCTATTCTGGCCATGATTTGAAATGGTCAGAAAGATCTTAAAAACATTAAAAACTTACAAGTTTAAGAAAACCCCCTTATTTACGTTGGATATGATATATTATGCAACAAGACTACATGTAAAGATCACAATGGTCTGGAAATATAAATCAGTGAGCAATTATGAATGATAAACTTAAAATTTTAAAGTAAACCTTTGTATCCTTTTGCTTGAAGGTGCAGTTTTCAGAAAAAAGATAGAATAATTAACATACAGACCCAAATAACAACAGAAAGCACTGGAGAAACTCAGTAGGTTCTACAACGTACTTCAGCATCTGAAGAGAGAGAAATAGAGTTAACATTTTGAGTCCAATATGACTCTTCTTTGAAAATAATAGTATACAGCCAACATTGATCAGAAGTGATGCTGACTCTCGATCAAACAAAGCTGTTGTGTAATTCAGTTACAGAGTTATCATTTCAATAAGAATGAGGAGACTCCATCCAAACAGAATTGATTTGGTTTTGCACTGGAAGGTATCAAATAGACTGCCTCAGAACATGTTCATTTTAAATCTTTTCTTGTTTGAGAAAGGGGCTATTACTGTTACAAGCTTTCTACTGGACATTTTACTGGAATTAGGTGATAAACAGAGCTTTGCACACATGCATAAATGAAGCTCGACTGACATTCGACAGACAGCAATACATGAGACTGTAGTGTGACTTCACAGAATTACAGAAGCATTACAATAAGTAGCCCCTTCCAGGCAGTGCATTCCATACCCCCATTACTCACTAAGCAAAAAACTTTTCCTCACTTCACCTTTGCTTCTTTTGCAGACCACTTTAAATCTATGCGATCTTGTTCTTGTTCTTTTTATGAGTAGGAACAGTTTCTCCCTATCTACTCAATCTAGCCCTCTCATGCTTTGAGAGCTCTATCAGATCTCCTCTTCGCCTTCTTCTCCCTAAGGTCAACAGTCCCAATGTTTTCAATCTATTCTCATAACTGAAGTTCCTTATCCCTGGAATCATTCTTGTAAACTGTTTCTGCACTTTCTTTAGTGTGTTCAATTATTAATATAACAGTGTAACTCAGAATTGTACACAATACTCCAGATGAGGTCTATCAAATGTCTTCTAAAAGTTCAACATCATCTTCTTGCTCTTGTACTCTATGCTCTAAGTGATAAAGCTGAGGATATAGTATGCTCTACTTACTGCTCTCTCTACCAGTCCTGCTATTTTCAATGATCTGTGCACATATATACTCAGATTCTTGCACCCCCTTAGAACTGTGCTCCCTATTTTATATTGTCTTTCGATGTTCTTCCTACCATTTCCTCTTCATATTTCTATCTCAGACTTTTGTTAGTTGTGCTACAATTCTAGCAGATACTTGTTTAAAAGCAGTACCATTTTTGTTACAGAGACAAATCACTATTTTCTAAGAAATAAAGAACATTTGGAAAATGTTACACATTTTCCTTATTATTATTCACGCACTCAAATGTTTACAGAACCAGAAGCTAAAACCAATGAACAGATAAGCTTTCCAAAGCTCAGAATAAATAATGAACACAAGCCAATAGTCAATGGGTAATATAAGAGATGTGTAGGAAAATATTGATCTGGTACAATTAGGATCAGTTGTCATTGCCTTTTTAATCTTCCACAGGAATATTTTAATGAAGCTGTATGCCTCATTGAATTATTTGCCTAAAATTGAATTTTCTCATGTCTTTGTTTCTCCTTAGAGTATTTGTTTTATTTTGGAACTTGAGGAATCAGGAGATTGCTACTCTCTAACACAGGTTGTTCTACTTTCCTCTCCCTCATCCATGAATAAGCTAAGGTTGAAGACAAAGTGGGTGATCTTATCATGTTCATTCAGTACTACATAATGACTGGGAAACTAAGGCAATTGCAGGAAATGAACACCTGCTGCCTTCACATCCTAGTCATATTTAAACAGGCATCATGATGAATTAGCAAGATGATCAAAGTCCACATATTTGGGTTGTAAATCCTAGACAGCAGAATTACCTAATATAAATAATTATCAGCATCAATGCCAAAATAATCAATGCAAACTCCTTTAGTTTTGTTTGTTAGAAAGAAGTTATTCATGTATGACCAACCATAAAACATCAAATCAGACATTAAGCATCTGCATTCAATATTTTTCTGAAACCAAAATATAAATGAATATTTTTCTCTACACAAATCTATCAACACTGAGGAAGACAGACTTATGCACAATGTGTTTTCCAAATCATTAATTCTTAATTAGGCTACAGCAACCTCTTTCATTTATTATTATAAACTAAAAAAGGTAAGCCCCAATATTACAATGAAGTACTTATGTCAGCAGTTTTCTGTCAAACTTCCTCAAATTAGCCATTACAATTGTGTTAGCAAACTCACCACAATAGGTCTGAAAATGAATTGACTCAAGTAAACATTCTTAGACACGCACAGCCCACTATGTGCTGTATGGCCAAACCAATGTAAATATGTAGGACCAACCACAGTCATTTGAGACTGTGTACAAAATTAATTGGCAAGAGTGCCAAGAAAAACATTCTAATCAGTTGATTTCCTCTCATTAAAAGTTAATTAGTTTGACATAAGCTTCCTGCATTGTAAAGTATTGGGCACTTAGCAGTCATTAGGACAGAGACAAATATCATACTCAGTGAGTTCATCAGAAATACAATAATACAAACATAAATTTCTCCATGGCATTAAAAAAAAACAACATACGCTTTCATATATTGGTGACATCTGATTGCAGAGAAATCACATGATCCTGTAAAAAGAAGATAATTGTTTCAACTTTAGGTTTGAAATTACTATGTTTAATCTCAATAGTATTTCTTGTCAAGTTGTTTTTAAATCAAAGCAATGTATTTATTTTAACTATTCAGTATTTACATAGTTTCTAATTAAATTGTTGAAATTGATTTTGGTTTCAAAATTTGTTGCATTTTTTCCAAAAAGAGTACTCTTACTATACATGCTTTACTCAAAAGAAACTCTCATCAACCAAACTGTAACACAGGAATGTTAAATTGGAATGCAAAAGTGTAAACTTCAGCTGGTGAAAATTTCCATTTGAAATTTTTGGGCATTTATTTTAGAACGTGGTCCAAATGGAGTGTTTTCCAGCACATGCCATTTCTTTGTTTATACCTTTCCCCATCTGTCTCACTTTATTGAATTTCCTCTTCTAAATGAATCATGAAGTTTTAACTTGCACACTAATAACAGTGTTTATGAAAGGAAAATGCTGGTTTATTTTTCTTCAATTAAGGGAAAAATTCTTGACCTTCATCTCAAAAAAGCTGTTAGATTAAGTGTTGTAATTTAAGGAATAGCTTAGCAGAAAGCAAAAAAAGAAACATTAATTAATATAGGGTGTAAAACAAATAAGGAACAGACACAGAAGTGAACTGCCCAGGAAATGCATGCACTCAAAGTGAAACTTAATACAATGCTAGGAAATAGTTACGAGGAATAGAAAACTTGATTTAATATAATCTTTTGCTATTTAAAGACTGTCACTACATTAGAGGTGTGTTTCAAACTTAAAACAAAACAACTCAGTTAAGATTTCTCCAGATGGGAATTCATGACAATCATGTTGTGACATTTATTTCTTTTAAATCATTCCTGTCAGTGATGTAAAATAAGAGAAAGACGCATTTATTTTTCAGGTTGAATACATATTATTGAAAATTTAAAGAAATTATTAACTAAACAATTTTAAACAGGAATTAATGCCTTATAGACTGATAAAGTTTTGTTCTTTAAACTCAGTTTTTAAATTTAGTTTTATAAACAGTTCACAAAGTTATGTTTCAAATAATTCATCTGTAGCTTGAATATGAATGCCCCAGACGATTAATTCTTACTCCCAGATCGATGTGCTCAAGCAGGAAGACAAAACAACAACTTATGTTATTACAGCACCTTTAATGGAGAATGAGAGCCCAAGGTGCTTATTAGAAGTATAATCAGGCAAAAGTCAACAATATGTTAAATATGATGCTTGGAGGGAAAAAAAAAACAGGTAGACAAAGAGATTAATTTTAAGTCTGAGAGGGAAGTGCAGAGGTGAGAGAATGAACTCCAGAGCTTAGGTCTACAACTGAAGGCACAACCACCTGCAGGCAGCAAAGAGGTTTCAAGACATGCACGAGACCAGGGTTAGAGGGATGTTGAATTCGTGGAAGGTTGTAGGGCTGGAGAAAATTAGAGTTAGAGCGGAATGGAGCCGTGAAGCAATTTGAACTTGAGAACAGAGATCTTTAATTGGAGGCAATGGATACTCAGGAGATAATGTGGGGCAGCAAATTCAGGCTCACATGATATCAATTACATTGCTCTGTAAAATGAGAGAGTACACCCTACCTCAAAGCCTGACTTAGCACTTGGAGGTAAATGAGATTTCTCTTCCAAAATCACTTGCAATCAATTTTAATAAATTAATTTTAATTTTAAAATGGTTTCAAAACAGATCTTGCCCTTAGGTACATTGCAAAGTCAGAAAGTTGGTGAAGAAATGGAATGTAAGTTTGGGGAAAAAGCTTGAGGCCCTGTAGGCCTTCCTAAAATATTTAAAACAAAAGCCTGATGGACACCTCACATTTGTTGAATAAAGGCATCACAGCTCTTTATCTCATATTAGAGGTCTCCAGAGCCAAACTGGAATAAATGGAGTTACAGAAACTGAAGGTTGTCATGACCGTCATTCCAACTAACAACGCTCTGCAGGAGTCACAGATGGTCAGTTTCTTGGCGAAGCAGTCCATGCACGCACAGCTCTTTTAACAGGGCCTCAAAAAATTATACTGGTAGCAAACGTCATCTGAGTGGGCAATGAGTTTCATATAGTCTCTAATCATGGTATCTCGTGAGAGGTGTATGCTTCCTCCACTCCTCCTCCAGATGATCCAAATAATCAAGAACAGTGCAATGGCCTGCAGACAGTGAACTGCAATCATTTCAGGAAGACTCCACAGCTTTGACGGTCTATTTGTTGTACTCCCAGACACAAATGTACAAATTCACAGAAGCCATTGTGTTTCAATCTTAGAAAGCTGCATCAAGAAAATGAGCATAAGCACAGTTAGTTTGTGATTTCTGTGGATTTTGATAGTGGGAGGAGATATCAGCATGACCTTTCCTTAGTTTGGTGAGTTGCTGTGAATAGAAAAAACCTTGTGTGACATGTAGTTGCTTTGAGGACTAAGCACAATGGGCAAAATGAAACTGCAAAATTGATCATGAATATATAGTTAGAATTTTGATATATCTTTGCCATTTTACTGAGGTAATTGAACATCTCTCTGCATTGTGTAACTATTGCACTAATGGAGGTTGCATTTACAGCGTTTGTCAACTTATTTCAGTCAGCTTGCATGACTCTTCTCTGGGGGCCTGCTGCCTTGAAACATCCCTCAGATAATCCCTCCTGGTCCTCACTCATCAAAACATCTGCCCTTTGACTGACCAAACATTAATCACATGCTTTATTCAAAAATACTTTCTCAACTCAACGTTTGTGCCACAAAAGCTGCTGCTAGCCCTTGAAATCTCCAAGTTTAAATTCCACCTTAAAATTTTACAGCTGTGGAAGTTATGTCAATGTGCCAAAACAGGTTGATTGTCTAACTATAAATCTTTTGGAAAGTGATAGAACAAGAGAAATTTTCTGGTCAACCAGAACCACTTGGTAGCTTCATCAACAACAGCTTTCCCCCATTAAAAGACCTGACAGTGACATTCTTGCCATGAGTAAATGTCATTCACACATACGCAATGCTAATCCTCAAGAACATTGTTAAAAGTGAAAGGAGCAGCAATCCTTATCATCACTGTTTATAAGGTCGCATTTAGGGAAAATTTTCACAATATTCATTATTATGTAACATCTCACCTTTTTAATATGCAGTTTCCCATTTTCCCACCTGCTGGATAAAAACTAGACAATTCCAGACATACAAATACATAAGAACTAGGAGCAGGAGTAGGACTTTCAGCCACTTGAACCTGCTCCACCACTTGATACGATCATGGGAGATCTCATCTCAAACTTAACACCACTTTCCCGCCCACTCCATATTACCCTTCAACTCATTACTAAGTAAAATTATGTCTATCTCCTCCATAAATATATGTAACATCCCAGCATGCACTGCACTTGGCTAATGAATTCCACAGATGCACAACCCTTTGAAAGTAGTAATTTCTCCTCATCTGTTTTAAATCTGTTACCCTTATTCTAAAACTAGAACATCTTGTTCTAGACTGCTCCATGTAAGGAACCATCCTATCTATGTCTAATTTATCAATCCCATTTAGCAATTTATACAAAGTACTTCAATTGCCTCTCCTGTTATTCTTCTAAACTCCGAAGAGTATAGGCCGAAACTGCTCAATCTCTCTTCATAAGACGAACACATCATTCCTAGAATCAACCTAGTGAACCTCATCTGAACTGTCTCCAATGTAACTGCATCCCCCTCCCATTTGGTAATGGGACCAAAATTCTTCACAATATTTGAGTTACAGTCTCATTGATGCCTTGTACCATTACAGGGACACATCCCTACATTTATGCTCTATTCCTTTGATCATAAAAGCCAAAATTCTATTTTCCTTCCTCATTACCTGCTCTATGTGCATGCCAGTTTTCTTCAATTTATACATAAGGACACCCAGATCCCTCTGCGTTGAAGATCTCTGACGTTATCTGCATTTAGATAGGTTGCCTTTCCATTCCTCTGACCAAAATAGAGACCTTGCACTTATTCACGTTAAACTTCATCTGTTAAATTTTGGCCCATTTACCTAATCTAACAATATCCATTTATAAGTTTCTTATTTTTTAATTCCAATTTACTTATCTATCGATTTTAGTGGCATCTACAAATTTAGCTAGAGTACTTTCTATCCTCAAGTCATTAATATTGATTGTGATATAGATAGACATGAAAATCTGAGAGGTAACCTAGTGACCCCAGCTCAACATTTACCCTTTTGGACCTCCAGAAGTTGTCAGATTTCAGGGTGTACTGCATAGGCAGTGACCACACACACATTCCTCATCTTGTAGGATTTCCAGAGCCCCAAAGTGAGATGCCAACTACCTTCTTCCAACATGTCTGGAGCAAATAAAACAAGCTGCAATGATTGTAATGAGCCAAGTCGACCCCATAGAATATGAGATTGCTGATTGGGCCAGATTAACTGCCCCAATCAGGGAGCAATGGCTGACAGATAAGAACAGGAGTGTCAGATATCCTGTTCACTGAGAGTGGGCTCTGAGGGAGCTGGATCAGTGTCAAGGACTTTCCAAATGTAAGTAAAGGGTGATGTGGTGATGGAATACTGGCCTCTGTAGTTATTTCACAAACCATGCAGGGCAGCTATGACTGTCAAGCATTTGATCAAGTGCATAGCTGGATTTTAAAGATGGCACACGAGCAGAGATAATGAGCAAATTAGGAAGGTACGGCTCATGGATAGAAACCCTCAATGAAACCCTTCATTTGAAAATTATATTTAGCCAGTTCTGGTAAGATTATGTCCTACATCTCCACCCCACATCCCTTTTTGCAATTAAATCCACAACAGGGTCAATCAAGAATTCTATTATAATATTTTTAAATGCTGTAACTCATTTTAATAGATTAGTTGTGCTGATGCAATGATTATTTGTTTAATACACACTATTCAAAGCTCTTTGTGAGTGCTATATCCTCGTAATTCATTAAGTATTATTATACAAACAACCATACAATAAAATTGTAACAAGTTTGAGAACCATTCGAAAGACAGGAAATCATTGATGTAGAAAGAGAAAATGTCCTACAATGTTAATGAGTTTTGTCCACACAAGAGATGAAAAAGGCTTTGCTGTCAACAGTCCTATTCGTCATTCCTTAACATGTCTATTGTCTGAGCCCAGCCCTTCAAGCAGCAAGTTTATCCTTCAGCAGGATATTCAATTAGTATAGACAATGTCAGATACACTGTTATAAAATCAGGATTTTGGATTCCCTAACTTTGCAGTTTTCCTTGATTTGTAATTAAATCCTCATCTTTGGTCTTCCTGGGACATCAAAAGAGAGACTATATCCTGACAAGCAGCAGCCCTGTATTTAGCCTGACTCCCTCCAATTTCCTGATGTGGACCAACAACCCAGCCTTCACTGCAGGCCTACTTTCACAGGACCTTAATAAAGGAACCGAACGAAATGCAGGAATATTCTTACATTTAACAATGCAAACCATTCAGAAATGTTTGGCTGAATCTTCTGGAGGCAACAGGACTCTCAGCTTTGCCTCTTTTAGGGAAGGTCAGCCACATCTTGTTCCATTAAGACACATGACCAGACAGAGGTTAGCAACTCTATTGAACAGCAGTACACTGTGGATGTGCTGGCTGCTGCATGGACTCAAGGCATAGGATTGGCACTGAATCCCAGATGAGTGAGTGAAGGCAGAAAAGTGGTTTCAGGGTGGCAGCAGGGATCCCTCAAATAGGCACTGAATGCTTTAACAAGACTCTAAATGCTGGTGCCTGAAACACCAGTGGCAATGGGATGAGAACCCTAAAGTCTATTAATTCTCAACATACTATGATAGGTGAGGAATTGAAGCCATGAGATCATGTCAGCAGCTCATCACACACTAGATACCAAAATGTGATACCAAACTGCTTACACTGAGAGGCACTAAAAACATGCAATGTCATGATCTTCTAGTAGAGTTCCTGTACTTTATGTTCCAGTTTTTGAAGTTTCCCTTTGAAAGAAATCATTAAAATGAAAAAGGTCATTATAAGTCCATGCACTATACAGTTTCCAAGTAAAACAAATCATTATTATTGTTTACTTTGATAATCTAACAGTATGTACATAACTTTGGTGGAAATTACTCGGATATATTATTAATGACATTCTTCCAGTGATTTAACGGAGACATCCAGAATGACATCTTGTACAGCAAAGATCGAAATGTGCATATAAACAAATACTGACAGGGAAAATTGAGTTTTAAACACCACAGAAAATTATCAAGTAATACTTGCACAATAAAATTACTCAACAAAACAATCAATATAAAGAACTTAGTACATTTTTATACTGTATTCTAAAACGCATTAGTATTTTTTCAATTTTATTTACACTTATTTCAAAAATGTCATGAATAATTGTACTTTTATTTCATTTTTTGCATGAACTTATTCTAAAAGTTGTAATTTAATGTGTTAGGGGAATAATTTCTCTGATCACTTTGTGTAATGACAAATAGCCAAGAGTACATTTGAAATCTTGTTACAAACAAATAGTCACCAGAGAGCTTCCTCCATTTACTCCTATAAAAGACAGAGACTTTACTTTTAGAGTTCTACTTTCATGCAGCAACATTCTGATCATGAACAGCCTCTCTTGTTGCTGTAGTATAGGAAGCAGCGCAAGTAAGAGGGCAAATCACCAGACCTCCTTTGTGTGCTTCCTAGAATTGGCTTTGTTCCTTGTCTAGCAAGGTTCAGGCTTTACATTTCCATTTGACAGAGCTGCAAAAGGCTGAAGATTGATCAGTTGGCAAGATTGACAAACAATCTACGGTAGACATTAGGAAATAGAATTGGTGAGAAAACAATTATTGGTAAGACTTAATGTCAATACTTTTTACAAAAAAAACAAAAATTGTCGGAAAATCTTGGCTGAAAAATGTAATGGCTTTCATGTCACATTTGTGTATATTGACTCAGTGTGTCTTGTGCCTTTAGAAAGATGAACTTCAAGCAAAACACTGTAGATTTTAGACTACATTGGTTAAATTGTTAAATTGATAAATGGTTCCTTGAGAATACAACTCCCTTTGCATAATCTTTCACTTTTAAACCTGCAACCCATTCACGTTACAAAGTTTTGGATGTCAATATCCTTCAGGCACAGATTTATTATTTTAAGCTATGTAATCACGTACCTGAATGTTGTTCACAATGCTAGTTATTGGAAGAGATGGTCGTACCAAAATGATGAGAAAAAAATGAATTTTTTTTATAAGTCTTTTAACACTCAGAAGTTGGAATGGTTTTGCTATTTGGAATAAAGAATTCATTTTTTGAAAGTGGTGTGCATTTTATACTCTATTGAAACACCATTGTGCTTTTCAAAAAGAGTCGTCACCAATCCTGTGAAATCTTTCTACAGTTATTGCTCCTATTCTTTTAGTTGGGTCACTTTGTTTTCTGCTCATTAGCAGTAATACTACCTAGGCAGAAAATCAGTAGTCCATAAACTAAAAGCTTCTTTGGACGCCAAATTACCCCACTAATAGTGTAAAATCAATTAACACCTCCTGGGACATCATTATTGTCACATTAAGGCACCTGATATCCTCCAGGACCAATAAGTGATTTATGGAAATTCAAATCATATGCCTCAGAAAAACAAACAATGTGGATTACAGAGCTTCACCTATAGAAATGAGAGATGCAGACAACTGTAAAACACACAGGAGCATCCTGATTAATTTCAGTTTACGAGATGTTGTGATGTGTTTACTTACATTGTCAGTGATGCTAACACCAGGCCTGTTATGTAAGCTCCCTGTCAAGGCATTAACAGCATACTTTACCCCATGTTTTTGGCCACATCAGGGTGCTTTTAATTATGGTGATGCTGTCTGACATGATCTGATGTCATTGTATAAAGATACATTCTTTGTTAGCAATGATCTTAGTTTCAGACTCCTTGGTGTATTTGCAACCATGGCAACAGAATAGTAAGCTAAAGCCACTGAAATAATCAGAAAGTCTCATAGCAATTGTATTTCATAAGGACACAAGTTCCCAAGGGTAGGAATTCAGTTTCCTTGCCTATTAGAATCGTTAATAAACAGTCCTCATCAGAAGCACAAGCTCTTTATATAGAGGTGTTGTAAATACTTTCACGAAAACAATTGGTTTAAAATTTGCAAAGATTCCTGTTAGTGTAATTAGCACAGAATCTCTGGGCACTCCTGCTTCTGGTTGAAGATGCTTAGAGCCCAAATGTAAAATTGGGTAAATTCAATTCATTCATTTAAACATTATAGCCAATTTAACCAAATCTGTAGCGTTTGTTCAGAATAGCTGTGCCTCATAGACCTTGCGGTATCCAGGTTGGTTTGAATGGAATTATCGACAGTCATGAGCAAGTTGCTGTTGTGTAAAGACCCAGTCATTAAGTGTAAAATGATAATTAAGCCATTATAGTGGGTAAATGTCAAGTCAGAAATGTAACCACACCAAAGCAAAATAAATAGTTGAGACCAAGAGTATAACAAGACATGCCCATTTCAATCGTAAAATAAATGCCATTATAAATTTACCTAGATCTGCAAAGTCGAAGTGTAAGCCTCAAACACGAACATTGATTATAAGATCTCTGATCTCAGCACTCACCAGCTGGTGGGGCTATATCGCCATGTTATTTTATGGATTACTGTTTTCTGGGTCACATTCTTCACTGTTTCAATAATTACAACCAAAAAGGTGGATGCCTAGAAAGAACGAATTATGTTGAGCAAAAGTGACAATAAATTGTTCATCTTTTATTTAGTATTGCATGGAGCAGTTCTGCCCCTCCAAAAATGGAGAAATAAATATTAGCAAGTAGTTAATATTTAGTTAAGTGTAAATAGCTTATGTATACTGAGAGGTCTTTAATGAGCAATGTCTGCAGAACTCCTCACCTGTGCATTCAATTACATTGAAGGTTTTACTCTTGAGTCAGACTTGCATTAGTTATCTGAATAAATACAAATGTTTTGAGACAAAAATAGAAATTGCTGGAAAAGCTCAGCAGGCTTGGCAGCATCTGTGGACATAAACAGATTTAACATTTCAGGTCAAATGGCCCTTGCTCAGAACTGACAGAATCGGAACAGATATCCCATTGGAGAGAGGAGCAGAACTTCAAGGTGATCATGCCCAGAAATGGCAGTGATTTAAATACGAATTAAAAACCAAAGGAATGGTGCATGCTGTCAATCAGAGACAAAAAAAGAAATTGCTCGAAAACCTCAGCTGGTCTGGCAGCATTGGGTTGAATGAGCCTTCCTCAGAACTCAACATCAACAGTTCTTTCAGTTTTTACAAAATGTTTTGACTACCACCACAGCAGTGACAGAAGTGAATAAAGCCAACTAGTGCTGTAGAACAGAGTAGATAATATGAACAAGTTCCTTAAGTATCAGTGGAAAAAGTGAATGGCATCAAAGATTTTTGACCTGCACGCATGAGGACAGATGCAAGCATACCAAATTTGAAAGGGAGCAATAATTTATACTGCAAAACACAAGGTTGATTAGTTGGCACGTAGTCCATAGAATCCCTACAGTGCGGAAACAGGCCCTTCCGTCAAACAAGTCCACACCGACCCTTGGTACACCCCACCCACCCAGACCCATCCCCCTATAACCCACCTAAGCTACACATCCCTGAACACGATGGGCAATTTAGCATAGCCAATCCATCCAGCCTGCACATCTTTGGACTGTGGGAGGAAACCGGAGCACCCGGAGGAAACCCACGCAGACAAGTTGAGAATGTGCAAACTCGACACAGACAGTCGCCCAAAGGTGGAATCGAACATAGGTCCCTGGTGCTGTGCGGCAGCAGTGTTAACCACTGAGCCACCGTGGCTGAAGTATTTCCAGGGACAAAGTACCAGAGAGCAGTGCTCAGCATTACTAAAAATTCCTCACCTTAAATAAAGCACATAAGGTGAACGTATAGAACAATTGATATTCAATGTTGGCTTTAGTTGTAAAATATTCTAAGGTACCTCACAGGGGCATTATAAAACAAAATTTAACACTCAGCCACCTAGGCAGTAATTCAGGCCGATGGCTAAAATGTGATCAAGCTGGGAGATGCCAAGGAGCTTCCTAAACATGAAAAAAGAGAGATTGAGAGTTGGAGAGGTTAATGAAAAGAAAACTTTGCATTTATATAGCAATCTTCACAATCATTCTGATATATTAAGACACATACAAAGTAAAATGAGAAATACAGAGTGAAATAAAACTGTTAAAATTAGGGATGCACAAAGATTAGATGAGTACGGATATCTCAAAAGATATCCCAGAGGTTTGTAGTGTTACTAAGATTGAGAGGGGCAAGGCCGAGGATGAATTTGAAAACAAAAGATGAAATATTTTAAAGGTGATATGTTGCTTAACCAGGAGCCAATGTAAGTCTGCAGTCAACAGAGTGATGTGTCAATGGGCTTATGTGCGAGTCATGATATAAGCAGCAGATTTTTAAATGATCTTAATGTAGGAGGTCAGCTAGGAGTACATTGGAATAGTTAAGTCTAGAGTCAACAACAGCATTGCTGAGGATGTCAATGATCAGACAATTGAAAGTATGGTCTCATGATACAGAATATAAACAAAGAACTGTGGCTGCTGGAAATCCAAAACAAAAAAAAAGGAAGTGCTGGAGAAACTCAACACGTCTGGCAGCATCTGTAGAGACAGAAGCAGGATTAATGTTTCAGGTCTGGTACTACGAAGTTGGAAATAAGCGATCTTAGTAATGGTGGACAATCATGTCAAGTTCAAATATGACAGCATTGTTACAAAGAAACAGTCTGGCTCCACCTCAGACAGTTTCCAGGGAGAGGGATGGAATTTCTGGCGAGTGAATGGTCTTCCAAATATTTAACTGAATTAAATTTCTGCTCATTCAGTGCTGATATCAAACAAACATAACCTAATTGTAAAAATAACCAAAAACCTGGAAGTTATGAAAGCCTTAATAACCTTATTTCTCTTCTAATTTACACTGATATGCAAAGCTTTTCAGTTGTTCAATGTTCATTTTGTGCAAGCAATGAAAGCAGTTTACACGAGCAATAAATAGTTTCTGAGGAAGCACTAATTTGCTAGGATGGTTGAAAATTTTGTGGAGGTGGAATCTGCATATGAAAATCAAAGTACTGCAGATAGTGAAAATCTCACAAACAAAAGTAGTAAGTTCTGGAAACATAGCAGATCAACAAACATTCATGGAGAAATAGATCCTTGACATTTTGGGTGCAACCCTTTAGCAGAACTGAAGAAAACCAGGCAAGCTGGTTACTAATACAAAAAAAGGGATAACTTTTGTTAAATTAAAAATAACAAATATGTAAGTAATGTAATAGATTATTTCAGTCAATTCAAAGAAACATTGATTAAATAAAAGACGTTAAAGAAACAATGCACGTGCATAGGAAAAATGTCACAATATGAGGCAATGGATTAATATCGAGAATTCAAACTCAGGTATTCAAGTCATAGTTGAAGTAGATGCAACCAATGTACAGTCTAAAAAGATGCTGAGGGATGTCAGAGAACCAGAACCACAAGGAAATGCAAAACATCAAGGAGACGGTTACAGAATATTTTGCCTCATGGCAGAAAATCTAACAATTCATAGCACTGCTCACCATAGTCTCGCAGTAGCCAAAGTCAGCCTGGCCTTGGACTTCTTTACCACTGGCTCATGCTTTTGGATCAGCTGTGGTGTCTCTCAAACAGCTGTACACAAGCACATCTCACTCATCACTGATGCTTGTTTTGTAAAACTTGGGCAGGATATTCAGTTCCAGACAGATAGGACCTTGCAGGCTTGAAAGACAGTGAGTTTTGCCTCGATCCCTGAATTTTCCCCACGGTATCATTGGTACACCAATGTGGCCATCAAGACGTCTAGTGTCTGCCTAGTTCAATCCACTAACAGGAACGCATCTATTCCCTCAATGTTCAACCCATGTAGCTACAACAACAACTTCCGGCATGTGTGCACATGCTTCCCTGCCAGCTCCCATAACTTCTTCATCCTCTGGCAGTCCCGGCTACCAAGGCCTTTTGATTCCAGGTGCATTCATTTGGAATGCTATGACCCAGTGAACATGGTGAAAAACTCACTTTGTGCCGCCTGTGAGCACACTTCCGTTGCAATAAAAATGTTGCCTAGAATAGCTATGGAGAGGAATTTCCCAATTTTATTTTTAAGGGTGGGAGCAGGTATGTTAATTAGCAACTAACAGTCCACAACTCACTGTTGAGTGAAGTCATCTGATTGTGTGATTAAGAACTGATTGAGCATGGATACAATTCTCAGCCTGTCTCAGGCCTCAATACTGGCATCCCAAGTCAGCCAAGCAGAGGCCTTGGGAGATCTAGCAGTGAGAAAGCAAGTACTTATAGTACACTTCTTGTGATAAAGGTCAGGAGGAGCAGAGAGAAGGGCCAGATATCTTTCAGAGTCTACCCCCTTGTTTCCTTTCTGTGCTTGTGATTCCCCCCAGACTGATGCAATTGGAAGACCACACCCTCCCTCCAACCTGGCAGATAGTTTGCTCTGTTTCGTCAGCCAAGAAACTAACCAACTTTTTTGTCTATGGGTTTGCAGATGACCTAGGGAGGTTGCACATTCAGGCATTTAATGGTCACTAACAGACCACTGAAGGACCTAGATAACAAAGTGTGGAGCTGGAGGAACACAGCAGGCCAGGCAGCATCAGAGGAACAGGAAAGTTGATGTTTTGGGTTGGAACCCTTCTTCAGAAATGGGGATGGGGAGGGGAGCTTAGAAATAAATAGAGAGGAGGGGTGGGGCTGGTGAAGGTAGGTGGGATGGTGATAGGTGAGTGAGGTGCTGGGGTCCAGGGAACTGGGAGTCCTGGAGGAGGCGGAGGGTGTGGCTTGTGTCCCGGACGTCAGTGGGGAGTTCCTGGACCAGGGGGAATAAAAACGGAATCAAGCGGAGATGAGTTCAGTGGAGCAGGAGCACGCAGAGACAATAGGTCGGCCGGGGCAGTTAGGTTTGTGGATTTTGGGAAGGAGATAGAAACGGGTGGTGCGGGGTTGGGGAACAATGAGGTTGGACGCTGTGGGTGGGAGGTCAACTGAAATGATGAGGTTGTGAATGGTTTGAGAGATGATGTTTTGGTGGTCAGGGGTGGGGCCATGAACAAGGAGGTAGTAGGAGGAGATGTCAGAGATTTGGTGCCTGGCTTAAGGACCTTACTTGGTGACAGTGGAGAAGGATGCCCATGGACCTTCTCACCCAGTAATTAATTGGTGGGGTGGAGAGAAGGGGGTGAATATCTTGCCAAGGCCAAGTCACCTTATTGCTACCTCCAGGCACAGCAGAACTCCACCCAAAGTTTTATCACTAATGAATGACACAGACCTATCCAGAGGTTTCACTGTCTCCTTCGGTCAAAAACCCAATTCCTTTCACCATCTCTTCTCACATTCTTCCCATTTATTGAGTGGAAGCTCGATTTTGTTTTTTTTTATTTTTGGCATCAAGTGATAACATTCACAGTGTTGAAAAAGAGAACTGCCCAAGTACAAATGAGGCAAATCCAAGGGAACCACTCATTTCATGGCATTACATGTTGGTTTCCACTCCTGGCCACATTTATACAGTGCTCTCCTTGTGGCCTGGAAGGGGATCAAGGTGACTTGTTCTCCTGCCTCTGCCTGTAGCTGAGGTGCATGTTTCAGTCGTCCCTGTTGTGGAGGCAGCAATTGAAACATCTCCAGAGCCTGCTGCACCGCTGTCCATGCAGCATCAGCCCTTATCACTAGGCCTAACTGTGTAGATACTCCTTCAATCATTCAACTATCTCTCTCCACAATCAATACCACTGACTGATCCAAGATACAGATGGGGCATGCACTCTGTTGCAATGTGCAGTTTGTGCAACAAGTACTGGAACAAATATTCTCCATGCAGTTGATAATGTCCTCAATGAGGGAGTTCATGTGTTCAATGAGCTGAGACAGGTTCAGGTACTTAAGACAAATGGACTCTTCCAATGTCAGCCTTTGATTGTGCACTATCTCAGGAGACCCTGACATGTGGGTACAAATCTCCAGTTGCTGTTGGAAGTGGCACTCCTGTTTTGAGAGTCTAGAGGCCCTTCAGCTTAGCATAGTAGCGTCTGCCCTCCATCCTACAAGGGGACAGCCCTCAGCTGCCTTTGTGTCTCTTACTTCCTCCTTCACTGCCAGATCATGCCCTTCACCCTGTGCCATCTTATTCTAATCATGTGCATTGGACACATCAATGTGACTATACCAGTATGCCCATGCTGGTAGAGGGTGCACTCCTAAGGTGCAACTGAGATAACAAGGTGTAGAGCTGGATGAACAGAGCAGGCCAAGCAGCATCATAAGAGCAGGAAAGCTGACGTTTCGGGTCTAGACACAGGTGCAACTGTGCTTGCTCTGATGGTTTTGATGCCAGTGATAGCCCTAGTGCAGACAAAAGAATCTGACTTCACCTCTGCCCAACACCAGCCCTTAAGGGAGATACAAAGGATCATGAGAACCAGCCTTGAAAAGCAGGAGCTTTGCACTTTACCTCTTCTTTTACTGACTGCAATATTTTTTTCAACTTCTCATCAAGAATGCTAATCTTATCTTCTCTGACATCCTCCTGAATGGACCACCTTGGTAATCTGCATGGTTCCGTCCTGCCTTGTAGCATCAGTATGTGCAAATGGGCACCACTCCTGCTGTCAGGATCATTTAATAGCCATTGCTCTGTCCTCCATAGAAGGGAAAGGAATAAGTCACTGTTGCCTCTACAGCCAGTACCATCAGGTCATTGAGATAGGAACTTGCACGTGCCAATGCTGACCCATCTTCAGCTCTGCCAGTGCTTTGAGCCTTACCAAGGAATCAGTAGGCACCTTGTGCAAACATTCTCATGTTCAGGAGCAGCATGTGCCCTCAGGCTCCTGGACTGGACTGTCAGCTGGAGATTAACTACCTACAAGATCTTTCATGAGGATTTGGCGTCACAATCACCGAACCAGAGAAATGACTTTTTGAAAGAAATTGAAACTTTTTCAATATTGAATCTGGGTCCTCTTCAACAGACTTCATATGTTAATGGTCTCAGGCCTACTTGATTTGGGACGGTGGCCTCGTACTGCCAATCTCCCACAGTGTCTCAGGAGGATCTCCAAGTCAGCATTGGTGAAGAAAGCAGCAGCCCTGTCCTGGATCCCAATCTTCTGCTGTTCCTGTTTCATGACTTAGCGGCAATTCAATGAGGGAAATGATAGCCACAGTAATGGCTGCTGAGCTTGACTTAAATTGGGCCTACTTAATCCCACCTCCATTCCTACTCCTGTAGTCTGTCCAACTCAACTTCCAGCCAATGAACAGGCCACCCCAAAGAAAATCAAGGCCACAATAATCGAACCCCGCTCTAACCCTGGTGGATGTCTTCCCTCTATTTGTTACCTGAGCCCCAGGAAGAAAATGAGGCATATTGCTTCTCCTCAGAAGCAGAAGCCACTGTGTTTTGCTAAGAACCATAGAAGTTTGAATCACAGAAGGAAGCCATTTTCTCATGTCTATGCACGGCTCTTAGGCTTATTTGGGTATATATCCCGTGCAGTTGCAATCTCTGAACTCTCAACACCTAATACATTTCAGCACAAGGCCCAGTTCCCACTCCCTTTCAGGGAAAGGGTGTACAAACAACGAGATCAAGGCTAACAGATATTGAGCAGGAAATCAGAGCAGGAAACCGCAAAATTGCAGAATTTGGAACAGATTGGAAATGAGTGAGAGAGATGCCTGGAGCCAAATCAGAGAAAACTGGGAGCCTGGGCCAAAAGGAAGCAAACAAGGGTCATACCTTAGAGACAAGAGATCAGAGGATAGGGTAGTGGACAAAAGAATGCCTGGACATACACTGTGGCTACAATAAAGTAGAAAAGTGAATGAACAGGAAAGTCAAAGGCTGCCTGCAGCCAGGAAATAGTACAATTGTACAACGTTCCCTTTACCCTCAATATGAATATAGAGTGAATGTCCCAGAACTGGTATTATCACAAAAATTGCAGCAGCAATACTTTTTTTTAATATTGCCACTGCCTCCAGGCCACAACACATGATATAAAGTAAGTTTTATTAAAGAAAAGTATTACTGCTGTAATTTTTGTGATGATGCCAATTGCTTTTCCCTCGCTCTAGAGACATGTCTAGACTCCGTTTGCTTTGTTATACTGGTAGTATAACTAAGAAACTCAATATGTACATAATCACAAATGTGAATCTGTGACTTATTATACAGTGACTACTATGACACCCAGAATTATACATTCATACTCAGTAAAATTTTGCGCTCAGTTTTTCCCTGTATCAGTGAATTCACACTATCAAGAGTTAACCATTGCCTGACAATTTGATGAAACTATGAAAATTCATGGCCCAGACATTCCAGTTGGAAACCTTATTTCTGATCTTGATCTGATTAAAACTGACCAGTTATCCTTAGTTGTCTTCTGCAGTGGAGATTCCTGGATGGGGCCGTATTATTACAGACCTGTTCCAGAATCTAAAAATCCAGCAACGAAGAGAATCGACAACCCTTTTGAAATAATAAGTGTGCCGTGTTCTATGATTTAAATTGCTAGCGACAAAGCCAGCCGCTTTGACAGCTCTTATGAAAAGGTAAGGGTAGGATAAGTTGGCGGGGGGGGGGGGGGGTGGGTGGGGGAGCGGGTAGAGTGAAAGGTGGACAGGGTACCCAGGTGGGTAACGTTGGTAGCATGCCAGATAGATGAGATCTCATATGAGGACTGTCGGGATGCCAAATAAGCCAACAAATGCTTAGGATAGGTTGAGGATTGGTATTCTGAAGCTGCCCTATTTGGTTAAAGACTGAATCTGAACCTGTCAAAGGAGGGGAAGATAATGCTATAATACACCAAAAGGGACCTCGTGAGTGGCGTTGTACAAAGGAGGGCTGTGTTCTTCCCAGGGGATGGGCAGAGGAGGTCACATGACCAGTTACTGGCAGCCTGGTCACCACTTGGGTCAGTCATTTAGAGGAGCAGTGCTGTGAGAAAATTAAAGACCTTACATAGAATTCCTACAGTATGGAAGCAGGCCATTCGGCCCATTGAGTCCACACAAACCCGCCGAAGAGCATCCCACCCAGACTGACCCTGTAACCCTGCATTCCCCATGACTAACCCACCTCGCCTGCACATCCCTGGCCACTACAAGCAATTTAGCACGGCCACTCCACCTAACTTGCACATCTTTGGACCATGGGAGGAAACCAGAGCACAAAGAGGAAGTCCACGCAACATGGGGAGAATGTGCAAACTCCACACAGACTGTCATCTGAGACTTGAATTGAACCCGAGTCCCTGGCACTGTGAGGCAGCAGTGCTAACCACTGAGCCACCCATTGTGCCCCCCTCCTTTACTCCACCAGGGTAAGTGCCACACTTTTCTCTCTGCTGCTTCACACTTACCCTATCTCTACTACTTCATCCACCTCCAATCCAAGCAAGGCTATAGTCTGCCACCCTCACTATTGAGATAATATCATCCCTCACTCAGTTTTTGTTTCTCCTAGCCTACCACACCATTAATCATGCATGCTCTTTGCACTGCCTATACACACCATCTGAACACCTCACCACCTTCTCCCCCACCTGCACCAGCATTAACAGCAGTGGCACCCACTGTTGGTGAGAATTCAGTAGTCAACGAGGCCGGGGGAGGAATGATGGACCCCGTAAGTCTGTGTCCTGTATAATTCATAGGTCTGTGTTTCTCTTTAAAGATCTGACATCGGTGGATCCTGCAGCCACCTCCCTCACAGGCTTGAGATACTTAGCATGTCCGGTCCAGATGAGGTCACAGCCAATTTCTATCCCATTGTATACTTTTGATTTCCAACATGATGGAAGGTGACAGTGAGTGCTCTCTGGCCAATGGCTTCCAGCTTTTGTGTGTATGTGTTAATGAGGCTCCAAATATCTCGATCCCCATTCTGGTAGACCTTCCTGTAAACCCCGGACACACTCCCAGATCCCCACCAAACCTGTTTACATAAGCTTGCAGCTGCCCATCATTCCACTCCAGCCCCTAGCATATGAGATGACCATGCCAGGTGTATTCATACACTGCTCCTCATTGAAGCCCATTGACCTTGGAAGAATCCCCCTCCTGGATGACACAGATTCCCCCTTTACATCACTGTTACAGCTCCCCCATTCACAATTGTCATCCCTGCTTCCCCTCACCTTGCAACTCCCAATCCCAAAGAATAGTTTCCAGACTCTCCTTTTGGTACCGCCATCTCACTTAGTTTCTGTGGACAGACCCGATAGACTGATCATGGCCTATCCCCTTGAGCGACCCAACCAGACAGTCCCAGAATTAGTTAACACTGGTTGTAACCACAGTGCAGTGCAGCACAGCAAAGTTAAGTTTACTGGGTTGCCTTGACCTGGAGGTCTCAACATTCCCACGTGAGCACTGTCAGTCCCAAAGAGACTGAGACACCTCATGAATGAGGAACCAATCTATGCTCTCTTGACCCAGTTGGGGTCTGCAATGAGATAAAAGAAGGGATTGAATGAGATTAAAGTGGATGGAAATTTATCTGTGATGGTACCAGGAACAGCAGAGGTGGGGAGGTGTTCTGGATGAGTGAAATGTGCAAAGAGCAGGAAGAGTCACTAACAGAATGAAGAGAGTGACAGCCATTGAGTGCAGATGCTGCTTACAATGGTAAGGGTTGTAGATTATTAACCTTGGTGATGTTTCTGTGCAGTGACAGAGTCAGAGTGAGTGTGAAGAGGCAGAGAAAGAAGCTGATGGTGTTTACCCTTGTGGAACACAGAAGACCATGAGCCTTCTTGTTGTGCTGTTGTGCATTTCCCTTGGAGTGCAAAATGGCCATGATCCAGGCTGCTGAGTCCAGGCAGGCTATATCTGGTGTCATGGCCTCCAATGATAATCAAAGGCAAGAGGATGGCCTTCCACTCCACCACCCCATCAATCAGTACTTCCAAGTCACTTTCTCTAAGCGAGGTGCTAGCTTCCCTTTGTTTGACGTCTGATTCACAAAAATAATAAAACAGCTGATTATGAAGGGCAATTGATGGCTTGCAGCATTTGAAGTGGTGTGCAACTGGGGTTCAAATATGGCAAAGACAGTGTGAACAGTACAATGCCCCAGCACAATGAGCAGTTCCACTGTGATCAATGAGAAAGGTGTCGCAGAGCTCAGAAGTTTGTGTGAAGGAAGTTACTATGGGCCATGGTGAGAAACTGCCTGTGAAATTTCCCAAAAATGGGAAAACTCAGACTTAAGTTTCCTCATAGTCTAATGACATCTAACTTACTAATATAATTTGTATCTGAATGTTATCATGCAATACCTACACATTGATTAAGATAAGAGTCTCTTCTTATTAAGACTCACTCGTGGCTTCGGTTCACCACTGTAAACCAAGTAGACTCATAGACACAGTCAAGGAAATTGGACGGTGGCAGCAAGGTGGTAGTGGCTGAAATCACAAAACATACAACATGATGATCAGCTTTTGGCAAATTCTTTAACTTGAGACCAATTGTGACCTCAAAAGTCTTGAAAAAGCAGAAGGAATTTAACTAGCCACAATGGAAAGGAAACAGGTAAAGAGAGACCAACTTCTGACAAACCTATGCAAAAGAAACTGAGCCAGAGAACAACCAATCCAGAAACAAACTGTTCTTGAGTACCTGGCTAATGGGGAGCTGGTATAGGATTTCATTGGGTTTTCTCGATTCATGGCAAAACCCAAAAAGAAAAAAGATTCCTCTTGCTTGTAGATTGTCGTTGGAGGCCACAACACCAAGCACAGCCTTGCTGGACCCAAAAAGCAGCCTTGGTCACTGCTGTTTTGCAATTATTTATTTTGGCATAAGAAAATTGATTCATACTGTAAACAGAATGAAATTCTGCAACTATACAAGGAAGACAGAATTTTTTTAATGTTCCTTTCATCACTGAAGAAACTTTAGATGACAGAAACCAGCAATGATTTTATTTTTAAAAATGCAAATGAGGAGGTAAAAGGACAATACAACCTACTTTAGCCCACTGCTTGATTGATTAATCGGAAATTGTACAGGTATCCATACAACATGGTGAACAACTTGCAGCATCAGATTTGATGCCAGAAGATTCTTAGGGAATTTGACAGGGTAAATGTGGAAAGGCTGTTTGCCCTTATGGGAGAGTCTAGGACCAAAGGGCATTATCTCAGAATAAAGGTCATATATTTAAGATAGAGACGAGGACGAATTTCCTCTCTGAGGGTGATGAATCTGCGGCATTCCTTACTGCAGAGAGCCGTTGAGGCAAGTTATTAAGTGTATTCAAAGCTGAAACAGACATATTTTTAACCAGTAGGGGAACCAGGGAATATGGGGGAAAAAGCATGAAAGTGGCATTGAGAATCATCAGATCAGCCAGGATCTCACTGAATGGCAGAGCAGACTTGGGATGAATGGCCAATGTCTGCTTCTACATTTTATGGTCTTATGATGAAACAACATGCCAAGAGGAATATTTCAATTCTTAATCTTCTAAGGAACAATTATTGGTTCTGCTGACACAGCCAAGTCAGCAGTAAATTTTCAAGTGGCATTGCTGAGGATGTAAAGATGTTTCATTCACCAGTATACAACAGAGGCTAATCAAAGATATTCAACCTAATCTACAAGTTGAAGTAAGGAGTTTAATATTTCAACACTGATGTATCAACTGATTGTGAATGAAGGTTTGCTAACATGGTTTAACAAGAACACTATCCTCAGAGAAGGACATCCATGAGGTGACAGGCTTGCCAGTGTAGAGAGATTTTACAGTCTACTGCAGGGTCAAATGTGGAATCAAGGTCAACAGTCCTCAAGCTAAAGACCTTCTCATTTTCAAAATCTGAACAGGAGGTGTTTTGGAAGCTTTGTGAAACCTCCAAATTTTCTGAATTTGTAAAGTTGGAAACTTGTGGAGAGATGTGTTAATGGCAAATGTAATTATGTGCATGAATGTGTACTGTTAACTATATTGTAAAAGACAATGGTACAAAAGGGTTAATGTTGAAGATTGCATTAAACTCGACTCGATATGATGATGTCATACTGACTTGGGTGGGGAAGAAGCAGAATGGGTTATAGTTTTGTAGACATTTATCCTAGGTCTCCTCAGTCTCAGCAATAATGACTAACTTATTTTTAAGTTGTGTCTAATTGCTATCATGCAATAAACTATGTCTTGTTCAAGACAACAGCCTCTTATTATTAAGACTCATCACCAAAAACCAAGTAGGCCCTTAGCCAAGTCAAGGAAAGAGGATGGTGACAGCAAACTGCTGTAACCACAAGCTAATAGACGGGGGTATCACAACACAGAAAACAAATAATACAGCTAATTCAATTTTAATTAGGATGTGTGCTGGAACAGTGGGGCTAAATTATACTTGTAATGTTCCCAAGAATAATAATATTATTAAGATCATTGTATAATATTCCATTCTGAACAAAATGAGCCACATATTTATTACGTGGATTTTTATCATCTTTCTCACTCCTTAAACATTTCTAATAACTGACATTTTATATTCTGAGCTGTCAAAACCTCGAGGGAAGGAAACATTTATCCCCAGTTAACTCAAAAATGAGGTTCAGTAATTTGTTAATCTCAAGATTAATACTTCAATCCGGAGTGACCATCTACCAAAACCACTTCCATCAAAAATGCAATGTTTGCTTTAAACATTTCAAAAATCAACGCTGAAGGATTGTATGGATGCTTCTGGTAATTCAAATTTGAAACAACCCTGAGGGAGCAACATGCAAATTAATCTTTGAATATCATAACATTGATTAATGAAAATTAAAATCATGTCAAAATTTATTTAAACTACTGTAATTGGTCATATAATTTGTGGTATTGCAGATTTCTCACAATTTGCTTCATAAAATTTTGAAAAATATGATACTGCCAGCCTTACATGATATCACAGTTTGCCAGTGTTAGATGAAATACTTGGGAGAACTAGAAAGGAAAGCTTATGATATAAGTAGATATTTTGGATGGGCATTAAAGCAGATGCTCAACTTGTTCTGACTGAGCACACAGCAGAAATCAGATGAACACATGTCAAACCCAATACACTGTGGGCCTGAGTAGTGGGAAAGATGTGAAGGGCATTGAATGACAACAGCCAACACAGCAAGGTCAAAAAAACAGCCCAGGTAAAGTGCATTGACAAAATGTATATTTTTATAACCTCCCGCTTTGATGTTAATCCTGTATTCTGATTTAAAATAAATGGACTTCAAAAGCACTGAACACTGAGATTACCCTTTAATTTCAGTGAGCACTGTAACACTATGATCTGACTGCTGACAATCTCATGACAGCAATCAACAGGTTCTGTAGGTAAAAGAAAACTGGGCTATGAAGTTTATTTCATTGTCAATAAGACTATAACATATTATTTTCGTTATGACAGATATTGCACAGGTGTCAAATGAACTACATCCAAGGTTGCTACTAAAGTTTCACTGGGAGGCAGGTATTCATAGAATGGCCAAATTATTGGCCAGCAAAAATGTCCAAATTTCCTTTCACTGTATAAAGACCTTTATAATCCAACAATGTATGTGAAGGAATTGTCATGACTCTTCATTCCAGATGAGCTACCTTCTTTGTACTGCATTTTAAAACATACTTGGCTTTTATGAAGGTCAGAACTTACATAATTTATAATGAATGGCTTTTTTTTATTGCTATCCATTTAGCGCTCAAGTGCAAGGTATGAGGTCACATTTTACCATAATAAACATAGAAAATAACGCATTAAACATTGTTTGTAATAAAACTAAAGGACAAGTTGAATTAAGTGTATCAGGAACATGTCACATAAACCTCAGAAATCCCTAATGGATCCATGAGCAAATGCACCATCTAGAACTCTACCAGTGAGAGTGCAAGTTTAGCCCTGATCTGTCTTCAATTAGCTATTTTCAACTGTGATAGTGGTAAGAGTATTAAAATGAGCCTTAGTGTCGCCAGGATTGAGAAATGAAAAACTAGCGAACATGTCTCTTGATAATTTCTCTAACAATGCTTAATATATATGTGTACACTTGAACGTTGGAGAGAATGGATTCAATCTTGTTTATTTTGTGATCAAACATCCTGTTAACATTTTCTGGACAGGGTAAGCAGAAAATTAAAATGTGAGCTCGATGTTTATACCAAGTGAACTTCACTTAAGTTGCCATTTACGATTTTTATACCAACTTTTTGAATGTTTTCTATGGAATAAAACTATCACTGTTAATGACTTACGTCTTAGTGCAGTCACTATGGTCAAAGAGCACGTATCAAGTATTTTTTCCCCTTTATTCTTTCATGGAATTTGGTTGTCACTGGCTTTTTACTGCCATCCCTAATTGCCCCTGAACAGAGTCAACCACATTGCTCTGTGGGCTGGAGTCACATGCAGGCCACAACAAGTAAGGATAGCAGACTACCTTCCCTGAACAACAATGGTTGCATGAACAAGCTTTTTTTAAAATTACAGGTGTATTGACTTAATTCAAATCCAATGGTGGGATTTGAACTCATTCCCAGCGAGGTAGGCTGCAGCTTTGGATTTCCCCATCTCACGACATTATTACTGTGCCAAGGTCACTGCCTCTGCTGGCTCATCTAATTGTGTTATTCAACCAATATTAGCCTAATACATCTCTACATGTCAGAAACATATAATTTGAGAACACAAGGAACATTTTACTTGCTCCTTGCTCAAAAAAATGAGATTTTGAATTAATTCAGAACCAACAGTATTAACTCCTGGCTTCAAGTCAAATAAGCTGACCAAATAATACGGGAAAAAAGTCAATCTCTCAAAAGTGTTTGTTTATATATTACCATAGCTTTCAAGCATGTTCCTTCATAGTGTACATCAGATTGGATTTCTTTCATGTCAAATCTCATACGTTCATTTGCAAATAAATCTACTTATTAAGTTCAAACTTAGAATGTAGTTTCTAGTACCGTAATAAATCAGCTTACAGTAAATTTAAAAATCCAACAATATCCAAAGTGGTTTCAGAGTCATATGTAAGTCAGACCGGTTAAGGTTAGCAGACTTCCTTCCCTAAAGGATATGAAGAAAACTAGGTGAAATTTTACAAAAAGAAAATATAGCTTCATAGTCACCACTGTGGGTTTACAAATTCCATGACTGTTTTCTTTACATGTAAATTCCACCAGCTGCCACAGTGGGATTTAAACCCATGTCGCCAGACCTTGAAATTACAGTTCCACCGACTATGCCGCGGTTTTCCTCTTCCCTTTGTCATAAAATATTTGTCTTATAAACTAAAATACTCTCTATTCTTCAGGGTTTCTTGTCATGAGGTATGACTGCATATATTTTTTAATTCAGGCAAGTCAAGCAGGTTTGCCAGTTTTCTTTTATTTAACTGTCTTCAAGCAGTTTAATCATTGTTTACTTAGGGACAAAAACCTCACCATTGGACACTGAGTCAGCAGACAGTATTTCAAAGACACTATCCTGAGCAAAAAGAACCAATGAATTGAAAAATCAAGAGTCTGGTAACTGATATCAAGCATCAGCAATTCATTCAACAGCACATTAGCTTTTAGTGAGAATGGCAATGGCATGGAGACTTTGAAAACCGATGTTCCTTCTTTCTCTGTGTTCATTATCACTTTATTGCTTCTGTCCAGCTTCTGCCATATCAGTAATTTAAACCCATTATACTTCTGTAACAGCATGTTTAAAGTGTTCTACCAATATGAAGTCCACCTTCAACATGCCAGTCTCTAACCCTGAAATTTATCATTGTTCCTCTTGCTATTCCACCTCTTAATTACAAGGTTAAGTCGCATTTAATCATTTCGCCTGCCATCATTATCACCAGTCACTGTTACAAACTAAAAAACTTTGCAAGAAATTACACCAGAATGATAGGATGTTTCCAGGACATCTGGACACTGGAACATCGACATAGGAGCAGGGATGGCCACTTAGCCCAAGGCATCTTTTCCACCCATTCTGTGATTCAGCAATCTGTTAACTAACTCCATTTATCTATCTTAGCCATTTATTTCTTAAGATCTTTGGTCAACAAATATCAGTCAATGTTAGATTTGAAAATCAACAACTCATCTAGCATCAATTGCCATTTATGTAAGATAGTTCCAAGCATCTACCACCTATGGGGTGTACAAGTATTTCCTAATTTTGGCTCTAATTTTTAGAATCTGTTCCTTGAATCCACAATCAGCAAACCCTGTTTCTTCCAACTGTCCTAACACAATTGTAAACTTTTTTTTTTGTGTTGATTTTGAAATTCCTTGCAAGTTTCTTTTCATGGAGTCTTTTTTGTATCTGTTACATTTTGTTGTTCTCTGTATCTCTTCAATTTGCTCAGTTCCATTCTATTTTATACATTTTTGTATGCTTTCTCATTTACGTTTATATTTGTCTCTTACTTCTTCAATTGCCCATGGTTCTTTTTGAAAGGTAAACCTCTTATCCTTCAGAGATCAGAAAGTTTTATACTTCATTAAATTATTTTCTGAATATGTCCCAATAATCTTCAGACATTTTACCAATTAACAGACTTACTCAATTTATGGCTAGTCTCTGTCCGATCACATTGGAGTTAGCCTTACCTAAATCCAAAATATTAGTAGCTGCTTCATGTTTCTTTCTTTTAAGAACTACACTGAACTGAACCATCCCCTGCTTGCTACAAGATAAATATTCAAGCACCAGTCGGATTTTAACTGGGGATGGACCTACATGGAGTAAAAAAATATAGAGATACTAGTTAGTTCAGATACTAGAGCTGAAACATAGGTGGAGGCACTGAGAGGGGTGGTAACATATTTAACCTGAATTCCACACCTGCACACAGACAAAGGAAGGAAATCATTTTTATTACACGAAGGGGATATAACTACTGTAATGTCTGTCAATGACAGAAATCATCTTTAATCTGGTTAAAGGCTGATGGCAGTAGGCAGGTTCAAGGGAAACTATGTCACAAAGGAAAGAAGGTCACGATAATGTTATAAAGCTAGAAAGAAATATTTTGGCCCAGGTTGAAAGTTGTAAAAACAGATAAAGTGGAGACCTGTTTTTAAACATGAAAGACCCCAGTGCTGCATAATAGGCACTGTTAGGGCCTTAATTAGTTAGACGAATAACACAAGTGATATGGAATGCATACTGGTGAAAAATTGACTAGCCTTAAAAAGGATGCAATCTCTGTCATTGTATCAACTGGAGATGCCTTTGTCTTGTAAGGAGTTATGAAGTTACCATAATCATTTTGAATTTCTGCTATCCTGTGATAAATGGAATAGCTATGTAGCCAATATGATTGAAGGGTGTATAAATATATAAACTTAACTACAATCAGAGGGACAGATACCAAATAAAACCCTTTGCACTGTTAGAATGAGCAGTTCCTTTGTCTCTAATGTAATTTGATAATAGAACATACATATCAACCATATCCCACATGAACTGTAGCAGTTCACGCCACTTGCCAGTAACACCAACATTCCATGAATGAATACAAAGAAAGTCTGGTTAATTGTTTATTATTAAATCTAATATATCATGCTTCCTTTGTTGGTTTTAGAGCATATTGTTGTGGTGAACTAGAACTCATTACTTTTCAAATGAGTTAATCTGCTTATCCGATAAAAAAAATTTCAAATCCACCATTGAACCACTGTGTTTTTGTTATAAATTTGTCTAATCTCTGCATTTATACATTTCACAACCTCACTCCTGATACCAGGAGACTAATACCAACTCCCACTAGTCTTAAATTCTTTTCTATTCCTTAAGTCCACCCTTAAGGCCTACAATGCCTGCTAACCTCTCCTTATATATTCTTGCTTAATCATTGAAGCATTTCACCCCGAAATTGCTAAGACTGTTTCACCCACTGTCTTATTTTTCCTGTCGTTCCTGTGGATGTTATGACCTGTTTAATTATTCAGTTTACAGTCCTCATTGTTTTGCACCCATGTTACCACTCCATGGCTTCCATTTTAATTTCTGCCTGCAATTCATTCAATTTATTTCTTATACATAAAGCATTTATTCTGAATAATAACTTGGATTATACATCCTTACCTGCCCTTTTGTTCTAACATTTCATTCACACATTTCTTAATTCTCTCTGTTACTTTTGATATTTCTCATATGTTAAATGGATCACCACAATGCTGGTTAATCATCTTTCTCCATCGCCATTCATATAAACCATATCATTTTAAGATTTGGCAGGTGGATTACAGCTGGATGCCCTTCTTGTGACTAACTTTCCTCATTTATCCAGACTGGGGATTGACTCCAATGCAACATGCACCAGTGGCTCAGCTCTCCATGACTGAACAGACCTGGATTGGGACTCAAAAATGGAGCTTTCCGGCTTAGAGTCAACAAGGTGTAGAGCTGGATGAACACACGCAGGCCAAGCAGCATCATAGGAGCAGGAAAGCTGACGTTTCGGGCCTAGACCCTTCTTCAGAGGCTTAGAGTCAACAGTGACAGCACCACAGGGGTCCCTACATTTTTTAATTCTTTCATCTTATTTAATTACTTTACACTCTTTCTCTTTTTTCCTTTACAATTACTGCCTAAAGCACAATTACTGACTAATATTTTACTCTCTTAATTTCTGTTTACTTTTAAACTGCTAAAATGGAATATAGTTATATATGGAGCCTCTCTTTTTTACACCATTCCTGCAGGCACACATTCACCTTCTTAATCTGCCTACTTCTAAATCAAATACCATATGTTATACATAATAATCTAGAGATTAAACCATATGAGCTCTTGTTCTTTAATAAAGCTGTTTTTCCTGTACTCTCTAAACTGGACTTCTTGCCTACTCTTCCTTATGGTCTTCGTCCCAGCACAGATTACTCTGGTTCTTGCCCATACATCCAATATGCTTTCAGGTAACTTTCAAATGCCCCTCACCTCGGTACCAGCCAAGCAAAAGGCACGAGGAGCTCTCAAACCTAGTTACAAAGGATGCTATCAATACAGTAATTATCAAGTCCCAATTATTTTTCTCCTCCTCCTCTCAAAGCCTTAGCCAGCTGCTATGAGTTGCCACAGTTAAATTTTAGTTGTCCTTCTGACAGTCTTTAATTGTGTCATCCTAAGTAGCAAGTACATTGTATCTATTGGATAAGATCATTTTTGTCACATCAACTCCAGACTGAAACCGTACCTTGAGATCAAGATTGGAGCAAACTGTCCAGATACTTATCTCTCTCTTATGTGTCGGAATGTATCTAACTCTCAACCAGCTTAATGAATCTGAACAGGAGAGATTCAAGATGGAGATATCTTTTGTAGGTGTGCTCTCTTAGGACTGTCTTGCTGTCATAAATATAGTCCAGACTCACAAACAACAATTTAGACATAGGTTTACTGCCTCAATCTGTGATTCTCAATCTCATGTGCACTCTAAACCTACTAAGATTATAAAAATCCAACACATCAATAACAGAACATACATTCATAAAATTACACAATTCTGGAAAAGATCATTGATGACATGTAAAATTTTTTCATTATCAAATGAGTTTCAATGCAGAACGCAACCTGATACAATTTATTTCACAACTTACTTTGTCCCTTTTCTCTGCTATTTTGGTCACTGAATGTTGATAGAGAGCAACGTCTGGCTCTTAGAAGACTAGGCAAAAAGAAAAACTGAGAAATCACAACATTTACCAGCACTCATAATAAATTCAAGCATCAGTGAACTATTTTCATTTTAAGAATCCAAGTAATTATTCTGACCTATAGTGATCTTTGAAAACGTCAGTTATGTAAGGTTGCGTGCAGTTTGGTTTATCACTTAAGTCAATAAAACAGTGCTGTAATTGATTGAAAATGTAACTTTTTTGTCGCTGGTGCAACATCCTATAAATCGTATGCTTCACTTCTTGAGGATGTGCTATGCAACAGCACTAACTTGCTAGGCAAAGGCTTTGATATTGCAATGTATGCATGTTAGCATCAAGTGCTTGGCAAATTAGTCTGCAATTTTGGCTGCCATTGAATGGAAAGGAATTGTATACAGCACAAAACAGTCAAGGTATCAACACTAAGGTCCCAGGTCCCCAACCCATTGCTTCCATAAGCCATAAATATATCCTTCCAACTCTAACTATACAGTCCAAGGTCCCAGAATCGTGGTCTCTGCTAGAGTGGTAACAGATATCGATTCCTGTTTCTGATTGGTTTCCACAAACCCCTGCTGGAATATGCTTGTGTGTTCATGTCAAGTGGTGCCAAGGTTGGGCAATCATGTCAACACTCAACCATTTTTTGATATGTAGGAATCCCATTATTGCCAATCAAATACACATGACGGGGTGGGGGAGCGAAATGCCGAGGGACTCAAAAGATACAAATTCTTGGATAAAATATATTGCATGTTGACTAAAAGAAGCTAAAATGAAAGGAAAAGGTCTGTGGATGGTTCGGGAGATCCACTCACCCAATGAAGTCCACTGGAAGCCCAATGGATTGTTGTGATCAGTGGAGAAATTAAGTTGCGGGTTGAAATTTCAGGGAAATGTAATAAACACGTGAAGCAGCAAGGAAATGAAATTAAGAAAGCTTTTAAGGATTAAAAGTTCACATAATAACAAATAAAATGTCATATTTGTACATGCTCCCAGCTTTATTTCAGTCAGCATGTGATCCTTGTAAGTAGTGCTATAAATGTCCATCTCCACACATGTACAACCCAGAGTGCAAGATAGACCTTAAGACCATATGATGTATAAGCAGAATTAGGCCACTCAGCCCACTGAGTTTGGTCTTGCATTTGATCATGGCTGACATGCGCAAGTACCTATCTATCTCTGTCTTAAATACACTCAATGATTTGGCCTCCACCGTCTTTTTAGTTCCACAGATCCACCACTCACTGGCTGAAGAAATTCCTCCTCACCTCAGTTATAAAGGGTCGATTTTTTCACTCTGAGGCTCTGTCCTCGATCCTAGTCTATCCGACCAGTCGAAACATCTAACTCGTGTCCAATCTATTCAGGCCTTTCAGTACTCTGTAAGTTTCAATCAGATCTTCCCTCTCATCCTTCTAATTCCATTGAACACAGATCCAGAGCCCTCAATTGCTCCTAATGTGACAAGTCCCTCATCCCCGGGATCATTCTTGTAAATCTCCTCTGGAGCTCCTCCATTGCCAGCACAACTTTCCTTAGATATGGGACCCAAAACTGCTCACAATATTCTAAATGCAGTCTGACCTGACCATTGTAGAGCCTCAGCAGTATATCCCTGCTCTTGTATTCTAACCCTCTCAAAACAAATGCTAATATTGCATTTGCCTTCCTGACTGCCTGAAAATCACAATGGATTAGCTACTTTTCTTGTCCCTGCAATGTTTCTATGACCCTATTCCTGTTGAAGATTTGGCGAGGGGAAGTGGGTTGGAGAAGCACAACTCAACTTGAGGTTTTTAGTTTAATTACAAAATAAATATACATAAACTAATGAACGCAACATCAAAAACATTTAAGAATCATCAAATAAAAATAATATGTTAATTTCAACAGTACCTTGATCTGGTTGGTCGACCCAGCTGAATATCTGTGGCTTGGTTGCGTATTCTATCCTTCTCTGTGAGATCATACACAGTTGAGCTATAGACACTAGCATGGAGGTATTTGTGTGTTCTATGGTCTGCAGAATAGCTGTCTATCAGAAGCAGACATTGTCCAATTGCTTTCTGCACTTGATAGCAGAGAAAAAGGCAATCCCAAAAACTGTTCAATCTGAATGATTTGGAAAGGAAATCAGTAAAACATTTGTCTCCATGGAATAAACTACAAAAATGTAAGTTATTGTTGTAGGAGTCAACAATTTCACAGTTAGGGATTTCATTCTAAGCAAGTATTACATGTTTTTTAGTTTCAGTTGTAAATATTATGAGGGAGAAATTTGACTTTTGTGACATGCAACAGCTGGGGCAGGTTGAATGACGTAGGATAGAGACACAAACAGAATTCCCGTTTCATTTCCATATAATCATTGAGCTGTCATCACAACTTTAACTTAATGCAGGAAGATTTCCTATGCTGAAGGGACGCCCGCTGAAGGGAAGAAAAGGAAAATCAGGCAGAGTACAAAATGAGCTGTTCATTTGCAATCTGTCGCATGCTTTCACTGAAGACTAATTTCACCCATAAACCTCCATTTATATATTACTTAGGTAAAAGTTAAATGCCATCCAAGAAGTAAAATGAGGAGTGTATTGCAGCCTCAGAAGAGAGTATCTGTTGTGTGTGGGTCTGCAAGAGTCTGAAATTGATTGATTACAATGAACACCACCCACTGTGATGATGTCATGAGGAAATGGTGGGAGAGTAAAGTCGAATCTCCTGAGACAGCGAGAGAGAGATATCCAAGGCTCAGTCCTCCCAACCATCTTTATAGTAATGTCGAGCCTATTCTTATAATCTGTAAATAGATGCAGAGATGCAACAAACTGCATCTTGTTTACATGACAACACTGTTATCATTAAATCAGAAGGTGGCTACCTTCACACTCACTAGACCACATAAGCAGATAAAGGAGCACACACTCAGAAGATACAGATGGCTGCACATGCAACATGGTGATCAGCATGAAATCTAAAGGGTTAATTTTGCAGCAGCAGTCTCAATGAGATAAGCACACTGGTAACCCAAAAGCCTTTAAGGAAAACATACTCCTGATTGCTGAAGCCAGTGGACCCCAAAATACCTCGTGTCAACACCCAATATTGAAGAATTCTTCCAAGAATTACATGGAAAGCATTTCAGACCTCATAGAAGCCACACTGCAACCAAGGAAATTTGAAACTCCATTGCAGAGGTATTGGCCCCATTGCAAGGTGACAATCTATGGGAGTGGGGACCAAAATCAGCCAATAATTGAATAGACATCCGACATTGTGTGAGTCCAAACCTAATTTGAAAGAAAACACAGGCAAAATGGAGTTACTTTAAGTGGCACGGTAATTCAGGCTGAGAGGATGGGAAGTTTTTAAAAATCAGTTAAGACCAGGCATCACCACTTTAGGGCATGGATACCATAATACATGGCTAGGTAAAATGGAAGTAATGAGGCCAAGAAAGAAATCTGCATAATAAGGGAGTGGAGAGCTGGAGAAATTACGAACCTAATCATTTAAAGTAAATAAATTTGGGGCAATTTAAAGAAATGTGCCATTCCGGTCTAATTATAGACAACTTGGGGGGATACTCCACTACAAACAAAAAGTTGGAAATTCCTCCCTTATAGCTCCAGTTAGTGAGAAACCCTTCAGTACAGGAGAACCATCTGTTACTGCAAAATAAAAACCATTAAGGTAGATTAAATAACATATCACATTAGTAAGCAGTGTCAGCCAAAATAGTATTGCCAGGGAGATTTAATTTCAGAGATGTGTCAAATCGAAGTTAAATTGTATGTTCTGGAGAAAACAATTCTTGAGGAATAGATTAATTTCTAAACTGGATACTAAGTCAGAAGCTGAATAAGTAGATAAACTTCTGTACATAACTGGGAGTATATCTGCTGATGTTATTACTCATTAAGGTAAAAGAAACAACAGACTTACTAAACATAGATATTGAATGCTTTTGGCAATTATTTAAATCTCAGAATGAATAAATTCTTGAAAGAGCATGTTTTGCAGATGAGTTCAACATCCAGGGAATCTACAGAAGACTTCACTATTGATCTCTACATACTAGTTGAGAATCGCAACTACAGTAACATATAGTCAGAATTCTAATGATGGATTTATTGTAGACATTACTGATGAATCTTTGTCAGATTTATTACAGTTCATTAGAAACTTGAATTCAAGAGAAAGCCATTCAAATCATAAGGGAAGCAGAATTCCAGAGACAACACAGATCAATCCTGATGGGCAATGATCATGATGAGCACAGGAAACTTTGGATCCATTCAATTCTTACGGTACAGAACCACTAGAGACACAAGTGACAAGCCAATACAATGGTTGGACAGTGATCAAACGCCAAACATCCTTGTCAAAGTGATGCAGCAAAGAACCCTCACAGATAACAATGCAGCCCAGCTATTAAAGAGCAAATGTTTTCCTCTAAAACAGTGGGTCACTTTCAGAAAATGTGCTGAAGATACACCCGCAGAAATACAGCTGCAAAAAAGAAAACAATTAAAGAACCACACACACAAAGGGGTAATTGAGGTAAAACAGCCAACAGTAGAATGCAAGCACAAAGACTTCCTAGAGAAACTGGTGAACCAGATGATACATTCCAGAAACCAATATTTATGTCATTGGATATCTCACAAATTCCAAATTAGACACAGGAGTGAATGTCACAATGTTATTAAATATAGAACCATAGTTGAGAAAACACTCTATAGCTAACAGCAGTTCATCACATGTTCCAAGAGCTTCATATATAATGTTGAAAGTATGCTACAAGCTACTCTCTAATATAGAGGATACCAAATATTCAAAAAGCTATATGTAATTCACAACTCGGTTTTTTCACTCCTCAGTCCAAAGATATGCATTGATATCAATCTCATTTAAAGTTGAATGAAGTTAAACAACAGCTGGTAGAAGATTTTACAGTGCTCCATAAGCTCACGGCAGAACCTAAATAAAAGTAGAATCCCCTGAAGTTAGTTACATTGGAAAAATAAACTTGTGTCAAACCATCAATGAAATGGAAATCTGTGACCATATTGATTTGGAAGAATGAAGAACTACCTTCCACTGCTGCAAAAACTGAAAAGAGCTCAGTTTCCAGTGCAAACAAACTTCAAGTAGAAAGGCAAAGAGACAGCAACTGAATAGTACATATAACGTCTTGAGACAATTGAAGAATCTGCAACAGCACCAAATCAGATTGAAACACTACACAGTGAACAACTAAGATAACAAGGTGTAGAGCTGGATGAACTCAGCAGGCCAAGCAGCATCATAGGAGCAGGAAGGCTGACGTTTCGGGCCTAGACCCAT
>NC_063344.1:48898354-49087341 GCF_021869965.1 Rhincodon typus | reverse complement strand
TGATGCTGCTTGGCCTGCTGTGTTCATGCAGCTCTATACCTTGTTATCTCAGATTCTCCAGCATCTGCAGTTCCTACTATCTCTGATACAGTGAACAACTAGTTACGACAAATTCAACTCACAAATGAGGTGCTGTGGTGACTAAGAAAGGACAAGTTCAAGCCAAAATCAGAACCGGACCAAAGACCTCAGCTTTGCTGGCATTGAGCTGTAGGGTGATAGAGTTTTACGGGACTTTTTGAATTTGGACAGTAGCAATAGGATGGTTACCAAAGTAATGTGTTTTTTCAACTTGCTGCCAGGGCAGAGAACTAGTGCTTTGGATAAACATCCTGTTATTGAGATGGTCCACTTTGAATTTCCATTGATTGCAACATTCAAGTCAATGAGTCTGTGCATGGTGTATTTCTTTACATACACCTGATTTGATCACTCATATTCTGTTTTATTCTCGAGTGCATATTATCCTGAAAAAAGTTGAGTGTTGAAATAAATATAAACTTACATTATGCTAGATAAATAAATAGTATCCAAACCATCAGGAAACCCAAACATAATGATTAGAGATCAATTCCTTTCACCTTAAATTCAGCAAGTAGAGCTTTGTTAATTTACGTGCCAATTATATTGCATCCCAATGTTTGAACAATCACCCCAGCAATTACAGCTTTAATTGAAAAACAAATTTTAGACAAGATGCACCAATATGTATTTGAAGTCCAAAACCAACAATGCAAACATCTCAGCACATCACTGATTAAGATGTTCTTCTCATCTTTGCATCATTTTTAGTTTATATTTTAATAATGGCTGATGTTCAAACATTATCATAGCAACTTGATCACTTCACAGCTAGAACGGGAAACTGGAGTTCTGGTGAAAGTAAAGGGCAGCAAATGGAATTTTGAAACAAGTCATTTAGAACAGCACATAATCAAGTCTTCTGTGCAGCAGAGGAATGCTATGTTGTATTTCCCATTCTAGAGCCTTCCAAAAAGTACACAAAGGAAGAGTGTTCTTACAGAAACAAGAAATTGGAAAATTTATATAAGAAGACAAACTAATATCAAAAGGTGTACTGGAATAACAGCGTTTCTATTTTATACAAACTTCATTAACAATAAATTTTGGTTAATTAAATTGGTTAAATATTCAATACATCCTCTTACATAATTGTGTCACATTGCCAATAATTTCCGCAATCTTGATTTAGCTTGGACAGTGTCACTAACACAACAACCTTTTCCAATGCTTCCACCAATTTGGCTCAAACATGCAACTTTTAGGACGAGAAATAAATAACAAGTGAAAATGATTCTAAATGTATAAAAAGTGTAAAAAAATCTAAAGAAGTGTATGTGTTTTAAACAGTACTGATTTATGCAACTTTTTTTGACAAAGAACAATTCTGCAATTAGGTGTGCACAGCATTCTTTCATGGAACAGGAAATGGCTATTTGGCAAGACATGCACAGGTAGTTTTAAGCCAAGTACAATATAACCTTGTAAAAAATATATCCAAATCCAACAGTAAACCGTATCATGGAAAAACTAGATTGTTAATTTGACGTCATAAGCATTCATGGAGATCTGCTATTGAGTTGGGGAATTTGTCTGTCATAACATCCAGTGTTCTTCTTGGAATTCATTCAATGGATCTCTCATTGAAAAATACATTTAATGTGTTCTCATTCTTATTTTATTCTAATTAATTTATTTTTTCAGGACCAAGTTTTGAATTCAGATTTCTTACAGCAACACACTAAAATCCATATACATGAGTAATGTACATACTTACAATAAAATCAAAATAGTTTGGGCTATATTTTTGATCCCTTCCCTTATTAGTATCCATTACTAACTTATGATTGCATGAACAGCAAGCCTCCGGTGTTTTATTTTTACCATTCGATATGTGTAAAAGGTATTTGATACAAGGGAAACAATATTACAGCTGAACTTTTTCTGCATCTAATACTCCACGTGCTTACTTTCCAGCAGAAGTCACTGAACAGAAGTCAATGGCAAGAATCCTCACCAGTTTTCCCTTCATTCCTCAAGCGTTCCAGGCTGAGGGATCTTAACTCCTAGGTTTTGTGGAGCATGGGGATTGTCCACTGCAGGCAGCCTGGCCACAAAGAAATGACAAGTCCAATCGGATAATTCAAACCCAAATCGAGTCTCGCCGAGGTTTGATGCAATTTTTTTTCACCCATGTGCCGTGGGCATCACTGACTGGCCAGCAGGTATTGCCCATCTCTAGTTGCTCTTGAGAAAGTGGTTGCTTTCTTGAACCGCTGCAGTCCTACTGTTACAGGTACACCCACGATGCCCTTAGGGAGGGAATTTCAGGATTTTAACCCAGTGATAGTGAAGGGATGGCAATATATTTCCATATCAGGATGGTGAATGACTTGGAAGGGAACTTGCAGTGGTAGTGTTTCCATGTATCTGCTGTCCTTGTCCTTTTAGATGGAAGTGGTCATATGTTTGGAAGGTGCTTCTAAGGATCTTTGGCAAATTTCTGCAGTGCATCTCGTCGATAGTACATTTTGCTGCTCCTGAGCGTTTGTGGATGTGGTGCCAATCAAGCAGGTTGCTTTGTCCTGGATGGTGTCAAGCTTCTTGAGTGTTGTTGGAGCTGTATCCATCCAGGCAAGTGGGGAGTATTCCATCACACTCCTGACTTGTGCCTTGTAGATGGTGGACAGGCTTTGGGGAGTCAGGAGGTAAGTTAATCACTGCAGTATTCCCAGCCACTGTCCTGCTCTTGTAGCCAGTATGTTTATGTGGCAACTCCAGTTGAGTTTCTAGAAAATGATGACGCCCAGGATGTTGATAGTGGGTGATTCAGTAATGGTAACACCATTGAAAGTCAGGAATGGTGATTTGATTGTCTCTTATTGGAGATGGTCATTGCCTGGCATTTGTGTGGCACGAATGTTACTTGCCACTCGGCAGCCCAAGCCTGGACATTGTCCAGATCTTGTTGCATTTGAACATGGACTACTTCAGTATCTGAACATTGTGCAATCAGCAAACATCCCCACTCTGACCTGAAGATGGAGGGAAGGCCATTGATGAAGCAGCTGAAGATGTTTGGCCCTACCTTGTGAAATTTCTGCAAAGATATCCTGGAACTGAGATTCTCCAACAACCATAACCATCTTGCCATGTTTCAGGTATGATTCCAACCAGCAGACAGGTTGCCTCCTGGTACCCATTGATTCCAGTTTTGCTCGGACTCCTTGATGGTCGAATGTGGTCTTGATGTCAAGGGCTGTTAGTCTAATCTGAGAGTTGGAGAAGTGGCTCAGCTAAGTTTTTATTTTCAAATTTTTGAAAGGCTTCCTGTGGCCAAAAAGGAGTAAGAGGCCAAGCAAGGAAAATTTGAACCTCTCTGCCCTAGATATTTCCAGAATTTCCTCTATCTGTGGTCAAGCAGCTTCATTAATCTCAGACACAAGCTGGCAGGTTGGGCAATCTTTGGGTGGAGGTGCAATTAAATTTTAGTTCACAGACCAGGCAGGGAAACTCTGATCGGTCAAGTACCAATCAGTACCATCTTCAGATATTGTATAAATGGATGTTTCTTTCGCAAATCTGTTTCTTCCATGTCAGTCTTGGGCGGGGAGGTGTCCCAAGTAGATAGCACAGAGGGCATGCAGGGTTAGTGTTGTCGTAAGTTATAGTGGGTAAAGGTGAGTCGGGTAAATGTTGCAGGCAACAGTGAGTGTATTAGAACATGAACCTTGATGGGAGATAGGGACAGCAGCAGAGATAGAGTGCAAGCTATCAGAGAGAAGATGGTGCCAGATGGAATCATATCATTATCCCTTCATTGTCACAGAGCCAAGATCTTGGAACTCCATTATCAACAGCACTGTGGGTGTCCCAACAACCCAAATACTGCAGCAGTTCAATAAAGCAGGGCAATTAGAAAGAGACAATTAATGTTGGCCTAGAGATAACAAGGTGTAGAGCTGGATGAACACAGCAGGCCAAGCAGCATCAGAGGAGCAGGAAAGCTGATGTTTCAGGCCTAGACCCTTCTTCAGAAATGGAGGAGGGGAAGGGGGTTCTGAAATAAATAGGGAGAAAGGGGGAGGTGGATAGAAGATGGATAAAGGAGAAGATAGGTGTAGGGGAGACAGACAGGTCAAAGAGGCAGGGATGGAACCAGTAAAGGTGAGCATAGGTGGGGAGTTAGGGAGGGGATAGGTCAGTCCAGGGAGGACGGACAGGTCAAGGGGGCGGGATGAGGATAGTAGGGAGGAGATGGGGGTGGGGCTTGAGGTGGGAGGAGGGAATAGGTGGGAGGAAGGACAGGTTAGGGAGGCGGGGACGAGCTGGGCTGGTTTTGGGATGTGGTAGGGGGAGGGGAGATTTTGAAGCTTGTGAAGTCCACATTGATACCATTGGGCTGCAGGGTTCCCAAGCGGAATATGAGTTGCTGTTCCTGCAACCTTCGGGTGGCATCGTTGTGGCACTGCAGGAGGCCCAGGATGGACATGTCGTCTGAGGAATGGGAGGGAGAGTTGAAATGGTTCGCGACTGGGAGGTGCAGTTGTTTAGTGCGAACTGAGCGTAGGTGTTCCGCAAAGCGGTCCCCGAGCCTCCACTTGGTTTCCCCACTGTAGAGGAGGCCACAACAGGAACAGCGGATACAGTATACCACATTAGCCGATGTGCAGGTGAACATCTGCTTGATTGTGGAAAGTCTTCTTGGGGCCTGGGATGGGGGTGAGGGGGAGGTGTGGGGGCAGGTGTAGCACTTCCTGCGGTTGCAGGGAAAAGTGCCAGGTGTGGTGGGGCTGGAGGGGAGTGTGGAGCAGACAAGGGAGTCACGGAGAGAATGGTCCCTCCAGAAAGCAGATAAGGGTGGGGAGGGAAAAATGTCTTTGGTGGTTGGGTCGGATTGCAGATGGCGGAAGTGTCATAGGATGATGCGTTGGATCCGGAGGTTGGTGGGGTGGTACGTGAGGAGCAGGGGGATTCTGTTTTGGTTGTTATTGCGGGGAGGGGGTGTGAGGGATGAGTTGCGGGAAATGCGGGAGACACGGATGAGGACGTTCTCGAACATTGAGGGAGGAAGTTGCGGTCCTTGAAAAACGAGGACATCTGAGACGTTCGGGAGTGGAATGCCTCATCCTGGGAGCAGATGCGGCGGAGGCGAAGGAATTGGGAACAGGGGATGGCATTTTTGCAGGAAGGTGGGTGGGAGGAGGTGTATTCTAGGTAGCTGTGGGAGTCAGTGGGCTTGAAATGGATATCGGTTTCCAGGTGGTTGCCAGAGATGGAAACAGAGAGTTCCAGGAAGGAGAGAGAGGTAACAGAGATGGTCCAGGTGAATTTAGGGTTGGGGTGGAAGGTGTTGGTGAAGTGGATGAACTGTTCGAGCTCCTTGTGGGAGCACGAGGCGGCGTCAATACAATCATCAATGTAACGGAGGAAGAGGTGGGGTTTAGGGCCGGTGTAGGTACGGAAGAGGGATTGTTCCACGTAACCTACAAAGAGGCAGGCGTAGCTTGGGCCCATGCGGGTACCCATGGCCACCCCCTTTGTCTGTAGGAAGTGGGAGGAATTGAAAGAGAAGTTGTTGGGGGTGAGGATGAGTTCGGCAAAGCGGATGAGGGTGTCAGTGGAGGGGACTGGTCGGGCCTGCGGGACAGGAAGAAGCGGAGGGCCTTTAGGCCATCTGCATGGGGAATGCAGGTGTAGAGGGACTGGACGTCCATGGTAAAGATGAGGTGTTGGGGACCAGGGAATTGGAAGTTTTGGAGGAGGTGGAGAGCGTGGGTGGTGTCACGGACATAGGTAGGGAGTTCCTGGACCAAGGGGGAGAAAATGGAGTCGAGATAGGTGGAGATAAGTTCGGTAGTGCAGGTGCAGGCGGAGACAATGGGTCAACCAGGGCAGTCAGGTTTGTGGATTTTGGGAAGGAGATAGAAGCTGGCGGTGCGGAGCTGGGGAACGATGAGGTTGGAGGCTGTGGGTGGGAGGTCACCTGAGGTGATGAGGTTGTGGATGGTTTGGGAAATGATGATTTGGTGCTCGGGGGTGGGGTCATGATCAAGGGGGTGGTAGGAGGAGGTGTCAGAGAGCTGGCACCTGGCCTCGGCGATGTAGAGGTCAGTGCGCCATACTACAACTGCGCCTCCCTTGTCCGCGGGTTTTATGGTGAGGTTGGGATTGGAGCGGAGGGCTGCACGTTCTGTGGGGGAGAATGTTGGCCTAGCCAGTGACACCTTTATCCTATAAACAAATAAAAACAAATCTCCAGTTGGAAACAGAGGCCACCATTACCATTCAAAATATTATGTATTCCATAAGTTTATTGAGGGGAGAGTTGTGTTGTGCCATTGTACAGGCATCATAAGACTTTGCTTCTCAGTTAACTCATGTATATACGACACGTTACATCTAAGGGGATGAAAAGGTTGGTGATAACCTTTCTTCTTTCTTAAGAAATGTTTGTAATCCTGGCAAGGCAAAAATGTAACAGAGGCTGGAATATTCCCGTTTTCAAACCAAAAGTGGGATAGTTTGGAATAGGGATACCTGCAGCCTAGAAGATGGGTCAATCCACTGGATCTTCCATCAGGCTGGCTTCTGATGCACTTTCTACCAGATTTAAGACCCAGGATGAGGGAGTCCTTACCGTTAAGAGCTGTCAGTTAATCAAAGGCTGGCAGCTCCAGAACTTGGCAGTGTCAAGATGATAGCCATGGCTGCTCTAATTTTTTGAACCCCTTGGACTCCCAGGATGGAGGATTGTATATGGTAAGGTTGTGCTTTTTGGGGGTGGGGTTGGTGTGGGGGTGAGTGTGACAGGAGTGAGAGTCTTGGGGTTGGGGGAGAGGAAGTCAATAGTAAGCCCCGGGGTGCCGGTCCAATTGTCCTATCATGCACAGATTTATGGTGTTGCATGGACCCCACTCAGCAACTGCCAACCTGCCGACACTGGTTAAACCAATCAGGTGGATTGACTCTTCCACGTTTACATGATAACAATTCTCGCCCATTCGGTTTATTGACCATTTAAGGATTTCTGTTGATACAGGGGTGGGAAGGTGGATTTTCAGTCTTACTGGCTAGAATTTAATTTGGGTAGAGGCAGGAAGGTGAGTTTTCATCTGTCACCATCATGCTTAAGTTGGTTCCTTTGTCTGTTCCAGAGCCACCTCCCTCGGTTGAGAAGGTTCCACCCAGGCAAATAGTGATGTATTCAATTCACTATGAGCTACTGGAGTCCATTGGAAGTTTATCTCAACAATGGCACTCTGCCTGTGATTTGTAATGGGAATAGGCAACATGACCAACATCTTTATTTAGGTTATGATAGATCATTCGAAAAGTCACATTGCATTTTTATAATTTCTGTAAGGACAGTCTTTTTTTCATGTTTCTGATTTTTTTGTGGATACAAATAGGAAAAGAATGATTTTAAAAGCCAAGGATTGCTGAGCGATTATTGCATGTTTTCAAAGCAAGTAACCCAACACTCATTGTAAACAGCATTTACACAGCTGCTGGTTTGAGCAGTGGTTGAAGAATGATTAAAGATGAACTGGAGCTGAGAGGTTTATACCAATTAAATTCATCAAGTAACTGATTGGTCTGTGTCCAGTGACCGGTAATCAATGACAAAGGCCTTCTGGTTACTATATGATTAGTCCTCAGGTAGATGAACAGCTTGGAGGTGCGAACAGAATCGTGAAAAGCCTTCAGATCTCCACCAGCTCAGGAGCTCTCTCTTTTCCTTGCAATAAAAGCCATTTTAAGCCTGAAACAAATAAAAAACGCAGTTTATTGAACCTAGAGCAGTTGCTGTAAAGTATGACTTTTATTTAATATGTCAGAGACCTTTTATAAGTGATCCTGTGAGCAGAGCCTACTAATCTGCTTTTGCAGTTTTTCCTCTATTTGTTATGCCAATGTTTTGTGTGTGCACGCATGTGTGTGTATGTATGTGTAACTAATGGGGAGATTAGAAGGGGATTAGAAGTTTAATTAATAGAGCTATATGCCAATGGTTCATAATTGTTCACCTGTAGCTAGAATTTATTTACTTGATACTTCTGGTCAACACGAATCTGAAAATCAGATAAACTGGTGAAATCAGCATGCTTTTTAAAATCGTTTAACTTATGCGTTGACTCTAGGAAGAGTAGGGTTTGATTTTGAGCATGTTACCTCAGTGAGATATAACATTTCATTGTATTATTCTACACTAATTAATATTATTTCCTGTGGAAATTCTGTTCTTGGCAATGTGTGCCCAGCATTAAATGTGGAAAAAGTTCAGATTCACATTCCAAGTAGCAGTTGGAAGCGAGCATATTGTCCAGAATCAGAAATAGTGTGGGGAAAATTAACTCTAAAGTGATCACATTTGGAGCATAGTTCATGCAGATAAGAAATCTTTCATATTCATCGTTGTTCAATTATTTATAACATTAATGGTATAAAACTACATGTATACTTATTCTTTGAATGGTGTGCATGTATTCCATCTACTCAAATTTCTTCTCTCCAATTAGCAACAGAACCTTAACATAAGGCAAACAAATCTACATGTTAAGAAGCAAAAATTAAAAACCAGTTTCAAAATTTTTATTGTGATATTACTTTTCTTTCATGGATATAGGTGTCAGTGCTAAGGATAGGATTTATTGCCCATTGCCTGTAAGGTTAGTTAAAAGCCAATCACATTGTTGTGTACCTAGATTCACAGGTCAACTAGACCAGGTAAGTATAGCAGATTGCCTTTCTTAAAGCACATTAGTGACCAAGGTGGGTTTTTATAACAGCTACTTGTAGTTTCATAGTATTTCAGTCACCATCATATAGTCTAGTTCAGCTTCCAATTCCAGATATATTAATTAATTGAATTTAAATTCCATCAGTTACTAGGCTACTATTTGCATGTACCCCCTAAACAATGTAAAAACAGGAAATGCTGGAGAAACTCAACAGGTCAACAGCACCTGTGGAGAAGGAATTGTTTTAAGTTCAATGACTCTTCTTTAGAACTGAAGGGGGCTGGAAAAGACACTTTTTTAATGTTGCTGATAGAGGAAAGAGAAGCAGGTGGGACAGATGGTGAGGGTGCCCACAGCAAAAGACAAATGGAGTGCTAACATTGGTAAAAGGAGAGAGTGAAATGTGAATTACTTATTAATGGTAGGTGTGATCAGGAGAAAATAAGTCAGCTCTTCTGCCAAGAAAAGGCAACAATACACAACCAAAAACAGGAATTGCTGGAGAACCATAGCAGATCTGGCAGAATCTGTGGAGAGAAAGCAGAGGTAACATTTTGAGTCCGATGCCCCTTCTTTGGAAAGACACAAATAAGATGTGGTGATAGGCAGTCAGTAATATGTTGCCTTACAAGCCGAGTTCAGTCACTATAGGAGCCTGCCTAACATATTGCTAAGAGACAAACCAATCATATCGCAGCCAAACACAGAAGGAAAATGCTGCTGATATTACAAATTTGAAGCAGAAATAGAAAAACGTAAGAAATATTCAGAAGGTGAGGCAGTATCTGTGGACAGGAAAATAGTTAATGTTCTGATTTTTCCCATCCCAACAAAGGTCTGAATTGTATGAGGCAGACTCTAAAACAGAAGGATAAAATGGAAGAACCTATATCCAGGATTCACAGCCCTATTCTCAGTGCTTGGTTTTGCTAGTCATCATCAAGATGTACGGGAGTGGAATGCCTCATCCTGGGAGCAGATGCAGCGGAGGCAAAGGAATTGGGAATAGGGGTTAGCATTTTTGCAGGAAGGTGGGTGGGAGGAGGAGTACTCTAGGTAGCTGTGGGAGCGCAATTCGCAATAAACAACTGCACCTCCCAGTCGCGAACCACTTCAACTCCCCCTCCCATTCCTCAGACGACATGTCCATCCTGGGCCTCCTGCAGTGCCACAACGATGCCACCCGAAGGTTGCAGGAACAGCAACTCATATTCCGCTTGGGAACCCTGCAGCCCAATGGTATCAATGTGGACTTCACAAGCTTCAAAATCTCCCCTCCCCCTACCGCATCCCAAAACCAGTCCAGCTCGTCCCTGCCTCCCTAACCTGTTCTTCCTCCCACCTGTCCCCTCCTCCCACCTCAAGCCGCACCCCCGTCTCCTACCGACTAACCTCATCCCGCCCCCTTGACCTGTCCGTCCTCCCTGGACTGACCTATCCCCTCCCTACCTCCCCACCTACGCTCACCTTTACTGGCTCCATCCCTGCCTCTTCGACCTGTTTGTTTCCTCTCCACCTATCCTCTCCTCTATCCATCTTCTATCCACCTCCCACTCTCTCCCTATTTATTTCAGAACCCCCTTCCCCTCCCCCTTTTCTGATGAAGGGTCTAGGCCCGAAACGTCAGCCTTTCTGCTCCTATGATGCTGCTTGGCCTGCTGTGTTCATCCAGCCCTGCACCTTGTGCACTGTATCTGCGCTTGGTCTAAGTCAGGTGGTTGTGCATGGAATCATCAGCAATGGTCACAGTGACTAGCCCGTTTCCCACACTAACTAGCCTTATAAAACATCTGGACCCTCAAATGCAGTAGGAACACTTGTTCTGAAAAACAAAGAAGTTGTGGCAGGGTCCCAGGTGCAAACCTCAAAAGATGTGATACTGATGATCACAGATCACTTACACATTGATGGAATGGAATCCTTTTCTATTGCTGAACTCAGCTGCAATATGACCTGGTGCTCTCAGTGTAACACACGTGCAGTCAATGGTGCCCTGTCCCTGGGGCGGCCAGTTATGTTACCGAATCCTACTGGTCAGGCTGCAGCACTGATCTCGACGTGGGGAACTGAGATAAAGCAGTGTGGCACATATAGCGTCAGTCACAGTCTTATGTATTTGTATATGGACATCTGAGAGATCACACATTGGTCCTCCATTTCTCTCTGGAAGGATCCAGTCACTTAAAAGCTCAAAGCAGCTGTCACCTTGATTGTTACCCTTCAGGTCACAGGTTCTGATTCAGTAGCTGGCATTGTTCAGCCAGTGTTGAGGGATATCCTTTACCTGAGCAAACACTGCACTTCACTCATGTTCAGGAAATAGCATCAAAGATGAAAGACCCTAGTCCTTCTGAGGCCCCAACATATCCTGAGGAATCCTTCAGTTGCAACTGAAGTTTACTGCTGGTTCAGGATTTGCTGGCATATCTGTTCCTCCAACATCACCCTGCATCTTTGTTGGACTGCAGCAACCACAATGATCACGCCTATTGTGGATAGATCATCAGGCTTGCACACTTGCTGGGAACAAGCGTTCTTGTTAGCAATGACAGCAATCAACTATTTCATCTCAGACAATGAAGGCATTGCATGCTCCTCCATAGAGTGAGAGACCAGAGCATCATTGCAAGGAGTTGTCTGTATCAATTCATCTCAGAACTTTGTAGGACCTCATTTTGACAATTGTTCCACAAATCATGTGGCAAAAAGAATGTACTGCTCTCTAAGTGCTGCTGGGATAATGAACCCTTCTCCGCCCAACACCACATCACTCAAGCATCATTGTTAATCTGAGGTCTTGCATTATATTTATTCTTCAGGAGGAGAGGGAATCTATCTGATGCCCCTGCGCACCTTAGGATGCCTTGCATTATGGTAATTAGGACCTCCTCTAAGTTCACTTGGGATTACTTCTGCTTCACAGAGATGTCTATCTTGAATTTGCAAGAACCAATGACATGATCAGTATTGCTTGCAACCAGCATTTGCAGCCCACATCCTTGTACACTGCTTGCATTTCACATGCTCAATGATACGATTGCAAATGATGTGAAGCTGCTCTCTGCAATTGCAGGATTAAGGAAATTATCCCCTTGAAGAGGGCCTCCTGCCACTCAAATATGAAGACGCATTTTTGGCCAGCTCACTGATACTGAGTCCTCCCACTCCAGTCATGGTCCCAGCCATTTTCTACTTGCAAGCCTCTTTTAGCTATTGATCATTGAAGGAAATGCAGGTTCTGCTGGACACTGAGAGAACCAAGCTCAGCTTGATCATCAGGTGACCTCACCACCCCCAAACTCCACCACAATCTCGACCCTCCTATTTTCTATGGACAATTCATCTCTACCAATACCCAACATGTTTCCACCCACCATCTCAAATTAGACTCCAATCGGGTATCTTACCTCTGACACCCATCACAATAGCTCGTTGATGCCCACTGTCATTCTGCACAGGGCATAATGGTAGTGACCACCAGTCACCCCTGGCCATCCCCCACTCCCACAGCATCTCATGTCCTTCCATGCGCTACTGGTCCCTCCACTTATATCTTGAGTTTCTCTCCATTACCACCATTGTACCCTTCGCATCACAGGTTGCTGCATACAATCCCTGGCGTTAATTCCCTCCACCTCCCTACCTCTACAGTGCCTCCAATACTCATCCTGAAACTCATTCCACTGATACTCAGGTATGAGCATAACCTACTCCCCAGATTGTAGAAGACAGACCCCGTGACACTCACTGCTCCATGTGACAACTGACCAAACACGGATGCTGCCTAAGACTGCCTGTACTGGCACCTCCTATCCAACAGCAGGACTCCATTGATTCAACTGAGGCCTGCTCCTGCTTGACTTTGAGACATGGTCTTTGGTTGATGTACGTGCTGTGGGTTTGTGATGCAGGCTGCTGGCATACACTATAAGTGTGAGACTGACTAACTAGCAATGTACAGTACAGCAACATGTTTAAGCCCTTGACTGATGACAGCTGACAAGTATGACACACTGCCCAGCTTTGTGTCTGCACTAAGCAGCAAAACAGGACACAAAGCACTGTGAGCATTCAAGCTCTGCTTCAGATGTTAGGGTATAATATGACAAAGCAAGACAAGCAAGGAAGGGATGCTGGGAGCAGCCAGGTCAGCGCTAACTGAGTGAGATCTGGAACAGCGAGCAACCCTGAGATGCAGCCTGCTCTAATCCACAAGCTGGGTGCAAGTCCCTTCACATAAAGTGACCTTGCAGCAGCATTCCAAGGACGGTTGCCAGTGTGCTCCAAGTGCAGGATTGAAGTACAGTTGTGTACTGTATACGGATAGGAGATGTGCCAGGCTAGTCTGCAGTGGCTGATATGTCAATGATGATATCCATGGACATGGTGTTTGTGTGGCCGGTGCTAATGGCATGTGCCTGGGATGTTGATGACAGGTGTCCAAGATCAAGGCCTGGAGAGAATTCTCAGCATCCAGTTTTGAAGCAGTAGTTGGTAGAATGGGAACTTGTATATTAATAAGATTAGGTGGTAATGAGGGTGATAAAGAGCAATATTTCCTGTTAATAGGCCTCGCCACTCACGAGAAAGAATTCCATCTTAGCTGGTAGGTTGGTCAAAGAGGTATATTTGATGCACACTGCAAAGATGTGAAATGAGAGACAGCTGCTTTGTGCGGCAATTGGTGTGTCTCCACAGATCTACCACTTTCCAGGGTGTATCTGACAGGTCAGGACCATCACATGCATAACAGACATGCACCAGGGAAGCCCTGCAGGATTCCCACATGTTGGAAACGCACAGCACAGAACATATAGGCTATATGTTTGACAGGCTGATGTGAGTTCAAGGGTGCTACTTGGTCAAAGACATCTTCACAATTAGAGAGAGGAGGGGTGGGGTTGGGTAAGGTAGGTGGGATGGTAATAGGTGAGTGCACGTAGCGAGTGGTGGGGAATGGTCAGTGGGATGGGTGGGACAGATAAGTGGGAGAGAAGATGGACAGGTTGTGTCAGGTCAAGGAGGCAGTGATGAAAGGGAGGGTTAGACAAGGGATGAGGCCCAGGGTGGGAAGATTTTAAAACTGGTGAATTCCATGTTTAGGCCATCGGGCTGTAGGCTCCCAAGGCAGAATATGAGGTGTTGCTCCTCCAGTTTGCGCGTGGCCCATGTCCAACCCTCCCTCTCATCCCCGCCTCCTTGACCTGACACAACCTGTCCATCTTCTCTCCCACCTATCCACCCCACCCACCCCACTGACCAATGCCCACCATTCCCTACCTGCATTCACCTATCACCATCCCACTTATCTTCCCCAATCCTACCCCTCCTCTCTATTTATTTCCCAGCTCCCTTCCCCTTCCCCATGCCTGAAGAAGGGTCCTGACCCGAAACTTACCTGCTCCTCTGATGCTGCCTGGCCTGCTGTGTTCCTCCAGCTCCACACTATGTTTTCTCTGACTCCAGCATCTGCAGTTCTTACTATCCCTTCACAATTAGATGCCTTTTGAGGGGGGAGTAAGAGATCCTACTATACTATTTGAAGAATCATAGAACTGTTCCCCAGTGTCCTTTAATCCTCAACTGACATCATGAAAAGCATTATCTGGTGATAGCTTTCATTGCTATTTGAGGCCTTGCTGTCTGCAAGCTGGCTGCCACATCTCCCCATGGCCTAACTGTGATTGTACTCAAAAGTACTTTATCAGCTGTTGAATACTTCATGTAGTATCAGCTTATTTTCATTATCCCCTATTCTTGCATTGATCTAATGACTATTTCCCAACAGTTCTCTAAATTACTTCAGATATGCCCTGACTTAATTTTCCAGTTTGAAATAAATCAATGCAAAATTATTCAACAGGCTATGAACTATTTTTGCCTCGTAAAAGACTACTAAGGTAAGCATTTTCAGTTTTTGCTTTATATTTGCAAGTTCTTACTTTCTTGTCTAACTCCTGCATCTTCACCATTGTATTTGTAACATCTGTTTTCTATTGTCAATTATTAGTTTGTCTGGAATTCTTGATCAAGAAGTTAAAAGTTTTGCTTTTGACATTGTTTGCTTCATTTCTCTCTTTGATTCCCCAATGTTGAAAACAGTCGTCAGGTCAGGCAGCACCTGTAAATAAAGTAGATTCAACGCTGAATGAAAGTTGGTGTCTTTTTGTCAGAATTGGAGAATGTTACAGATAAACAGCTTATGAAGATGACCTGAACGAGGGAAAAGGAAGTGTTGTGGAAATAAATGTACAATGGAGGAGAGGGGTGATTAAATTGATAAGTTTATGAAAGAAGGCAATATGAGAGGAATGAAACAGCCTAAAATGGTAACCATAGAACAGCAGCAGTGGAATGAGAAGGGGAAATCTAGCAAAATGAAGAACTCTCCAGTAATCTGGTAGTGTATTGGAAGAAGGCAAAGCAGTTAGCAGCAGGGGTGTAAACCACCCGACTGGCCAAATATCATAAGAAATCCCCATCCAAAGCACTCATGCTCAAAGTCTCCCAGTCAGTGTGGGTGCACCCATTACAAAATGTGATTAACTTGCTTGTACAAACATAAGAATCAGGAGCAGAAGTAGGTCATTTGGCCCCTTAAGCCTGTTACAACATTCACTAAGACCATTTACTGCAATAACCATAGATTCTTTTCAGGCAAGGGGAAATCAATCTACTTCCACCTTTAAAAACATTAAGTGACTCTCCCTCCACTGCCTACTGAGGCAGAGTTCCAAAATCATACCCAGTTAAACAAATGGTCAGAAAGTCATTTTTAAACAGTCAGTTCAAGCATTATTACAGGATATATACAAAGAACAATACAGGACAGGAACAGGATCTTTGGCCCTCGAAGCCTGCGCCGACTCATTTTGCCCTTCCATATTAAAACTGTCTTCACTTACAGGATCTGTATCCCTCTATTCATGTCCTATTCATATATTCGTCCAGGTGTTTCTTGAATACTACTATTGTGTCTGCTTCTACCACTTCCGCTGGCAGCGTGTTCCAGGCACTCACCACCCTTTGTGTGAAAAATGTGCCTCGCACATAAAGCTTAAATTAAATGATTCAGTAAGCTACTTGGGAGTTATTTGCAGCATGTTTACAATGCTGAATTTTACAATGCGCAGAAGAATGTATGGTCAGGGACCATTGTTGTGAAGCTGCAGGAACACAGCAGGCCAGGCAGCATCAGAGGAGCAGGAAAGCTGACATTTCGGGTCAGGACCCTTCTTCAGACCAAACCCCACCACCACCTAACCTGCACTCACCTATCACCATCCCACCTACCTTTCCCAGCCCATCCCTCCTCTCTCTATTTATTTCAGAGCTCCCTTCCCCCTCCCCCATTTTCTGAAGAAGGGTCCCTACCCGAAACATCAGCTTTCCTGCTCCTGGTTTGCCAGGATGTTGCATGGTATTTAGCAATGAAGAAAAGTTGGGTAGAATGTGCTTGTTTTCACTCAGTTTGAGGGGTGACCTGATAGAAGCTTATAAGATTGTGAATGGCATAGATAGATTGGAAAGTATAGGCTTTTTCCCAGGGTGGAGGGGGTCAATTAATAGGGGGCATAGGTTCAAGGTGCGAGGGGAGAAGTTTAAAAAGGATGTGCGAGGCACATTTTTCACACAAAGGGTGGTGAGTGCCTGGAACATGCTGCCAGCGGAAGTGATAGAAGCAGACACAATAGTAGTATTCAAGAAACACCTGGACGAATATATGAATAGGAAATGAATAGAGGGATACAGATCCTGTAAGTGAAGACAGTTTTAATATGGAAGGGCAAAATGAGTCGGCGCAGGCTTCGAGGGCCAAAGAGCCTGTTCCTGTCCTGTATTGTTCTTTGTATATATCCTGTAAAAAGGCAGTCATCGCTTGGATCCATGGTGGTTTCCACAGTAACACATTTCATTTCACAGAATCACAGAAGTGTTATATAACAGAAAGACACCACTCAGTCCATCAACCATTAAATGAGCATCATCACCTCGTGCCAATCTCCACCTTTTTTCCCATACCACTGCACATGATTTTATCCTAATAATCATCCTCTTGAATGCCTCAGCTTCCAGCTCACGTCTAAGCAGTCCATTCCATACCCTAACATTTGGTGACTGTAAAATGTTTCTTTATTTCATTTTAAATCCTTGTCCTCTTATTCTTGTTCCTTTTTTGCATGGGAACCATTTCTCTCTATTTGCTCTATCCAGCATGCTCACGAATCTGAAAACCCCGATCAGATCTCCTCTCCACGTAGAACAGTCCCAACTTCTTCAATCCTTCCTCATGACTGAATTTTCTAATCCTTAGAACCATTCTTGTAAATGACTTCTGCACTCTTCAATATATTCACATCCTTCCTGTAATGTGGCACCCAGAACTATACACAGCACTCCAGCTGAGGTATAACAAATGTTTTATACAAGTTGAATAGCATCTTTTTGCTCTTGTAATTTATGCGCTTATTAATAAAGCCAAAGATACTGTGTGTTTTACTTAACTTCTCTCTCTGCATGTCCTATCACTTTCAATGTTTATGTACATATAAACCCACATTCCTCTGCTCCTCCACCCCCTCTTAGAATTGTACTCCTATTTTATATTGACTTTCAATGTTCTTCCTACAAATCTGCATCACCTCATACTTCTCTGCATTGAAACCCAAATGCCAGCTGTCTGCCCATTCCACCAACTTAGCTATATCATTCTGGAGTTCTCCACTATCCTCTTTTGCGTCCATGTTGCTACTGAACATTTTATCCCATGACCTGTAACTTTCCTCACAAGTATGTTGGAGAAAATTGGAGGGAGTGTCATTTGGAAGAAGTGAGTGAAGTTAAGAGAAAATTGTCCCATGTGAAAGCGATCTATTAAAAGAGATAGATAAGTCTGTGTCAAAATCAGTCAATTGTTATTGTACACTGGAGGTTGAAAAGAGTAAGCCCAAGCATGAACTGGCATCATACCAGTGGAGGTTGATAAAAAGTTAATGAATATAGAATAGCCAAATCAACCAAAATGACTACAGATCATAGAACAGGTATCTGGGAGATCCATTTAAGAATCTGGGGCATAATAAATTGATGAAAGCCAGCCTTATTCAACCGTCAGATTAGGATGACATAGATAACTTCTCAAGATTGTTTGAACTTTTAGCTATCTAATAAATGAGCTTTAAAAGATATTGGCAGAAAAACTGGATCATTCAGCAGTAAATTCCAGAAATTTTTATGTTGATCCTGCATCAATTTCAAATTATGACACAAATAACAAAGCAATTGAGTTATTATGATTTAATTAAAAATTGACTTCTGGCAAGTCCAGGATCAAAATCATTAAAAATTAAATATAGAATTTAAGATGTGATCACAAAAATGATTCAGGTGATTGAGACAGCCAAACACAATGTAACTTCTAAGTGCAAAAGAAATTACAAGCAAATGGCTCATCTACTTTGTAGTGCCTACCTAAGCAATGGTGCTTCGTGAAAGCAACTGATCGGCTGCAAGGTAGTGAACAGGGAATTGTGCAAATGAACATTTGCAGATTTAATAAAGCATGACTTCAGCAAACTTGCCCTGGAATCCTCTCTCCGCAGATGCTGCCCAAACTGATTATTTTTCAGTAATTTCTGTTTTTGATTATTGAAGTCTTGGACAGCTGAGTAGCACCTGTAAAATGGATGCAGAGCTATCACATTTCTAATGCATGGTCGAGAGTGAACTAATTATGAAGGACGGTTCAATCAACAAAAATGTTTGAAAAGAAACACTGATATAGAACCTAGAATTTACAGCCAATAGAATAGAGACAGAATCACTGCAGTGTGGAAGCAGGCCATTCAGCCCATTGAGTCTGCACCAACCCTGTGAAGAGCATCCCACCCAGACCCATCCCCTAAAACCTTATTCTCTGTAATCCTGCATTTCCCATGACTAACCCACACGTCTTTGGACTGTGGGAAGGAAATGGAGGAAACCAACGCAGGCACGGGGAGAATGTGCAAATTCCACACAGACAGTTGCACAAGGGTGGAATTGAACCCCGATCCCGGGCGCTGTGAGGCAGCAGTGCTAACCACTGAGCCACCATACCACACCAAATAGTAGTATCTTTGGTCCTGGGGTTCTGAGGAAGGGTCATTTGACCTGAAATGTTAACTCTGATTTCTCTCCACAGATGCTGCCAGACCTGCTGAGCTTTTCCAGCAATTTCTATTTTTGTCTCTGATTTACAGCATCCACAGTTCTTTTGGTTTCTATTTAGTATCTTTGGCCCTTTGTGGTCAGCTATTATAAAGTTGCCCAACACACTGCATTTTCTGGCAACCAAGGGAAAGACTGGTCTAATAGCACAAGGTGAACAGTACGCCTGGAATGTGCACAGACAGACATCATCCGAAGGCATGCTGCAGATTGGAACATTCATGTTCCTCCTGGCTCCACATAAATATAAGCAAAAGGAGCAGCAGCCATACCAACAGAGGCTTACAGTAGTGTTTTTAATTATTCACTGATAGCTGCTTAATATTCACATGAAAAATGATCACTTAATATGTATTTTCACAAGTGATATTAGAGACGTTGTGGGATAAAAATGGACATATATTCCTGTGGAACATGTAATCTGTGATAGTGGAAAGCTGGACTGTTTTGGTGATCTGATATTAAATTAATATTGATCTTTCATTGCTGGCAGAAATGCAATATTAAGTCCCAGGACTTCTTTAACCCACATTTATTAGATCACGACAAATGTTATGATGTGAATCTGTATGTGAAAAATATTAATTGCAGGTTTATTATCAAACAACCAAAAAAAAATCAATACAACAGTAATGAAATGAGCACTCAACTACATTTGTTACACATTACTATAAATTCACTATAAAATTATTCCATGGCATTTGAAATTGGCCATAATGTCTACGGTGAAGGTTATTTGGAGTAACACAAAGATAAATTGTTCAAAGATGAAATCCTTTGAAACAAAAATAGTTCCTTCTCTTGACATCTTAGACATGTACGCTAAAATAAATTAGCACAACAATTTTGATATTTCAAACATCACTCACTCTGCCGCCACTGTCACAGCTCTAATCACTGCTCATGCAACCTGAGGCTGGTCACTAATGCACCGAAACATTGTTAATGACACAGAGCTATGACAAGATAAGGACATGTTCATAATGAATTACTTCAGCAAAGCAATGTAGCCAGAATAATTATAGAATCACATATCCTTCTGGCCCTCAATTGTGACAATCATCACTTCCAATGCAAGGGCTAAAACAATATTGAGATAACCTTATGTTCAACAAAAGCTACAACTGTGTACCATTTATTCTGCATGTACACTATGCATTTTTGCTCGAGGTTCTGCTGGGCTCATATTAGCATTGGAAGGCATTGGTTTCATACTTGTTAGCTATATCCATTTTAAAACCCAAGTTCCTTGGGAATGGTCTTCATAGATTAATTGTCAACTTCACCAGGTATTTTCTTGCTGTATCTCACAATCATTTGAAATGATTTGTTCAGCAAGTTTACTTTGATATGATACTTTCATATTTCAAATTTGGGGATTGTGATATTTAAACCTAGATTTGAATTATGTACAGCAGTTATAGAGTTAAATCCATTATAATACTTTCACTGCTTCCCCAAGAGGCTCATAGCAAGGAAAATATCTTGCCACACCAATAGCTAGATACTGCTATCTCTTATACTGTAACTATCTGCCAAACTGTAGCATCCTGATAATGTCAAGCAATGTCATCACTGCAAATTACCCAGATTTCCCAGCTACCCTACTGTTAATAGGCAACTGTCAAGCAAGAGATAATGTAAATGTAGCAGGCAATGGAAACTGAGTGATATAGTTGAAAGGAGTCCAAAGAATATTGATTAAAATAAGTAAAAAGTATCTAATAACCTAAGTAATATCCTGGCATACTTCTTAAAGTCATTATTTTTATGAAATCATTAACATTCCAAACCAAAGTGCCAATTTAGTGAGAATAGTGGAGAAATGAGAAAAATAAAGACTAAAGCATCACATCACGCAGTAGTTAAACTCTTCAAAGTAATATTTCTTTTTTTTGGACGAACAGAAATTCATGCACAAATTATGTTAAATTTGTACTAATTTTCCAAATTGAGTTTATGGTTCAGGTTTTCACTGAACTTTATTTGCATAATCACAGCATGAAATCAACCATGCACCAACGCAATTGGACAGCACTTTAGAAGGCAATTTTTTTGTGTTAAAGATCATTCCTTGTTGTATTGCAGAGTGGTAGCCAGCGCAGTGCAGTTCTTCCAGCTTCCTCACCAGCATCCACATCCAAAGGATCTTTAATTGCCATTTCCGCCACCTCCAGTGGGATGCCACCATCAAACACATATTCCCCTGCCCACTGCTGTCAGCATTCTGCAGGGACTGTTCCCTTCAGGACATCTTTGTCCACGTCTCCTCCATTCCCAATACCATCCCACACCCCCACGGCACTTTTCCAAGCAATTGCTGAAAATGTAACACTTGCCCATTTCCTTCCTCTTTCCTCACTGTCCAAAGCCCCAGGCACATCTTCCAGGTAAAGGAATGATTTACCTGCACTTCACTTAATCTTTTTAACTGTATTCACTGGTCACAATGTTGTCTGCTCCACATTGGAGAGATGAAATGCAGACTGGGTGAAAGTTTTGCAGAACACCAACATTCCATCTGCGAAAGTGACCTTGAGCTTCCTTTTGCCTGCCATTTTAACACACAGCTGTGTTCCCTGCCCAACATCTCAGCCTCAGCCTTGCCACGGAGCTCCAGCAAGACTCAGTGCAAGCTGGAAGAACAGCATCTAATTTTCCTCGTGGGGACCCCACTGCCCTCTGGACTCAATATCAAGTTCAAAAATGTTTGGGCCTGAGCACCTTTTCCCATGTCCTTACCCTAACCCAACACACCAGACCTTGTCATCACATCAGCTGCCACCACAACCAACTCATTGTAAGCCACTACTAGTCCCCATTAGCAGCTATTGATTCTCCCAAACTGACCTTTACTTACTCTTTTATCTGGCATGTATTCCTCTCCCCCTCCCCCATCCCATCTTCAGCACATATACCAAAGATTTCCTCGCTATAATCGGTTCTGAGGAAGGGTCACTGGACCCAAAATATTAACACTGCTTTGTCTCCACAAATGCTGCCAGACCTGTCAAGCTTTTCCAGCAATTTCTCTCCACCGCTCGGTCAAATCAGCTACTTGAAATATGAGCTGGATAATTTCAACACCAATTTATGAAATGTATTCATAAAGTTGTAAATAAAACATTGAGATCGTGCAAATCTCTGTTTTAGTGCATTTGGAAAGTTAATTTTGGCTGTAACTGTCTTTTGTCATTCTCATACTGGTTTTACAAGGCTGGGCTAATCTGTGGTCAGCCAATTGCTGCAGCCACTTTAGTCAATATTTTCCTTTTTAGAGCCATTTTAGTCTTTGGAAGTCCCAGGTATTAAAATGACAGAAGTTTAAAAAAGAAGACAGTCCATAATTTACCATTATCATGACATTGCTCATTTAAATGATTATCACAGAGAATATCCTCTAGTGTTTTAGCCATGTAATGCAACACTTGATTTGAATTGGCAATAATTTCAGTTAGTTTCAGTAACTGCAAAATTTTTGTTGCTTTTTAAAACATTGATTCAATCTATTTTAAAATGGAATAATTTATAGATCAAAAGGAATGTTTTATTCCCTCATTTATAAGCAAAAGGAACAGTTCATAAGGAAAGAAACTGAATTTTTCTCATGATTATTGGAAAATTTTCAACTTGCTCCATGACCTTTCTGCATCTACTTGTATGAGTTCAAATAACTATCAATAAGTTCCATGCAGTTTTCATGAACCAGGAAACAATTACTTCACCAATGTCACTCATCACAAGACAAGTGAAGCTATGGTGAAGTAGAGAAAATAAAGCAGGCACCTCCACAGAGAAACTGTACCACCCTGATTTTGCTGCTTTCCATCTCATTATGCCAGGTTATTTAGAAATTTTCCCTCACCTTTAGCTAAAGTAAACTTGCTCTGTAAGTTATTTTTAGTATGAACTGATAATGGTACAGCAAGGACAACAGGTCATCTGGAATCCTAGTGAATGATGTGGCCACCAGTCTATCTCCTTAACCAATAAAATTTAAGATTTTGAGAAAGAAATAGAGGAAACACAATGAAGGAGAGTGAAATGGTACAGTTGGTTAAAAAAAAATGTTATTTGAGGATGAACTCACTCACACTCAAATTTTGTGTCAATTTATGTTATAAAATGGATTCTGGCCACAGTCAACTTGTTGAAAGGTATACCAGGTAGATGAGCTGCCATCATCCTCCTTAAATTTTGGACCTAACGGGGCTGACTGACCCGATGTGGGAGAGGAAAACTACTTGGTAGTCTATCGAGAGGGGCTTTTGTGTTATACAAGATGTTGTTTATTTGCATGATAGCGACATGTTATAAAGACTTTTGTGGACTCAAGTTTAAAGGATTATGAATTCCTGAATTAGGATTGTTTAAAGAGGTCAACAAAAATACATTGGGGCAGCATTTCTTGAAAGTCACATGTCTTGTAATGACTGCTTGTTTACTGAAGTCCCACTGTGACTGTCAAGTTGCAGTTTACACTTTGGGGATCGTTCAGAGTAGTTGGTAACCTACCGCTGAAGGGAAGGAACACGCAGTTCAGTTTCCTACTTCTGAAAATAAACTTTTATTGTGAATCCAGTCTGAAACCCAATTGTCCTCTTGAAGAGTGACTGGAAGACTTCTTAATACTACATTTCTAAAAGAAAACTGTGAATTGCATAAATCCTAGGAACAACTGCCTCTGTTTGTTGACATCCATGTACTCATCCAGAATGCCAGAACGGCAGCTATTTAGAAACTTTAAGCCGTGTTTTTTTTGTCTTCAAGTACTTTTTGTCAAATTGAATCACTTCAGGCAAAAGTCTTTAATTCTCTCTAGCTTTGTTTGTGTGTGTATTTTAGGGTAAACATACATATTTGTATTATAAATTGCATGTGTTATCTACTTCTGCAACTTCATGATGTAAGTATTGATTTCTAATAAATCAAGAATTTTGTATTTATTGAAGTAACTTGGTTGAAGTATCATTTTATTCCAAGTGTATTAGAAAGAAGCCATATGATTGGTGATATTGAGAACTGGGTGAAACAATAACATTATGTGTAACCTGTGGAGTAGTGGGACTACAGAAAAACAGTGCGCTTTCCTCGTCTTGGTCAGAACATCAAATTGGAGGCCTGTAGCAGGATGTTTAATTGGAAATGGGGGGAATAAAAATGGAAAAGGATAAAAGGAATTTAAAATTTCTCTCCCTCCATTAGTAAGAACTGACAGGGCAAACTAAAAGGTTGCAACAGAAAGACAGGCAGCCGAGATGGCTGACAATTACAAGCTGGTCCACAAATTACATTGGTACAACATAACTGTTAAGGATATGAGGAAGGCCTCAATATTAAGTCTTACGGTATCGAGATTCTAAGTTGTTCTTCCATCTGAGCCCATTTAACATCATCATACTGGGTGATCCTTAATGTACACCTCAACTTTAACCTTCTCAGTCCCTTACATGCTTATACAAGCTCAGTACACATCATCACAGTATCACCATTTCTTGGAGCCCCTCTCACAAATGCAGATTTCCTTAGGTATGTCTAGCCTGTCACAAAATCAGGCTCCTGCTGATGGATATAGGTAATCTATGGCAGGAATAGAAAGGCTGCATGTTGAAAGCATTTAAAACAACAAGCTCTACAAATTTAACATACTGCCTGGAGTGCAATGGAAGGAAACAGGTTAATTGCACTTTAGGATACCAATGCCAGTTTTCAGGGATGTGTTTTCTTCACCCATCAATGATGGCCATTTGTCCAGTTTTCCCATGATCAAGCAGAATACATGTAACTCCTTGCTGGAGTGTGTGAGATCCCTTGTAGCTTAATGGTTGTCACTGTAATTATAGAATATAAGGCTGCACAGAGATACTTACTTAAATGTCAATGATTTATATTAGTCTGAGAACATAGTTTAGGTAGCACTTATACTGCAGTTACTTCACGAATGCAAAATGGGCCTGGGTGCCTATCAATACAAAATGTCTGATAATATCAAGAACACAAACCGAGTTCTCAAAGACTGTGATAGAGATTCAACCTGAAAGATTTTCTTGATGAGCACAATTGGAGAATTGACTTGAAGCCACCAATCTGTCAGAAAGTGCAAATTGAATTTGTTGATAAAGGATTACAGATTTTGTATACTACAGTGTTTGAAATCTGACAATTTATTCCTTTTACTCAACGATTAGATAATACATAAGTTGAAAAAGGTTAAAATCAATTTCCTTCTTATTAGTAATCCTGGTTGTTTCAGTCCTCAGCTTCCGGTTTCCCATCAGATTTGCATACACTCAAAGCTGAATCCTTTAATTTTGAATGGTCATTCTTATTGATAATATTGTCCATATCAAAACCATGCATGATGCACTTATTTGAAAATATTAACTAAGTTTTAGAAATTATGTCACTTATTGAAACTGGATCAGTTCTTTCATACAATGCTAATGTTTAGGTTTCAAAAGTATTTGCATTCCTTGGGACATCTGGGGTTTAAAAATACCGAAACGCATGGCATCAGGTTTCAAAGCCTTTTGTTGGCCTTCATGTCTACATACAAATTGAGCAAAACTAATAACATGGGAAACATTATACATTTGCTTTTCTCACTGTTAGAAAACTAGAACCATAATATTATTTTATTCTATCCTGACCTCAACATGCTGGAATCTCACTAAGAAAATGAACAGTGGTATGTAAGAAACTGGACAGTGCAGATTGTTAAATCTGATCAAACACATCAGCTACTGTTTGTGCACCTATCTATAATTAACTTTAAGAAATGCATATCAGGGACATGAATTGTTCAGAACAGAAGTATAGGTGAATAAGGCAGCAATACTGAAGTCAATCATACTTAAAACTCTTCTTATTCCCTCAGCTTAGCTTTCTTCAGTCAAATACTAATTAAAATAGATTTGCAAGTCAATAAAACAGTTTTCTATTAGCAACCAAGTAAATTGACCTAATTACTTAGTTCCCCTTTATTTATGTTAGTATGTTGTAACAGGAGATATTACCAGACTTAAAATTACAAATTAAAAAAATGCATGTTTCCCTAATTTATCAATGCCAACTGAAGACGAATCATGACTGGTGAGGTTTCTACACAAAAATGTACAACTTAAATAGGCTTCATATTATTGCAGCAGGATAGCAAACAACATAATTCTGTTACCAATGCAAGGATGTGTATATATAAACCATTACATCTTCAGGGTGCCTAACGGCTCCATTATATCATCCCAGGAAATATAATCGGATTTGAGTCTCATTATTACTTCCTCCATCTACCCATTTCATTTATCATATCATTAGTATTTTTAGACAGGTCCCACTAGGCCATTGCACTTTTGTAGGTGAGTAAGTCATTCTGCACAGCAAGTAGCAGACACTCAGGAAAACTGATCCCCTTTTAATGTGCCATTACAGTTACCTGCTATAATGCAATTATCATGTACCAAAGCAATTTTAGGAAAATTACTTTACAAGCAGAACTCTGTCATTTTATAAACATGGATTAATGTTGTAATTGGATCTTAATTACCCAATTCTGTGAAAGGTTATTTTATTTCTTTGTTTGAATGTTGTTATTTAATGTCATTTTTTTTAGCCTTGACCTTGCAGAAAGAGGGTATTTTCCAGTCAGCAGTATGCTTTATCTTTGAAAGCTGCAATCAATAAGGATAATTAATGATGCCTGCTGCAATGATAGCCTCAGCAATCATTATACCACATTAATCCCTGCAGTCGGGCTGGGGTCAAGGCCATCTAAATCATCCACTGATAGGGTGGAGGAATTAGAATAATACAGATGTGCAGATGCTGAGAAACACTTTCCTTTTGTTTGACAAAAGGTTATCGATGCATTAACCCTATGTTTTTCTCCCTCCACAGATGCTGCCTGTCCTGATGAGTGTTTACAGCATTTGCAGTTTAAGTGCACTTTTCATTATATTTATTTTAATAGCCAAGAATTAATATTCAACATGTAGCCTTTTTTATCTGCAAACATTTTTTTTAGAAAGAGTCACAAGTCAACCCTTCATAAATCTAGCTAATTTTCTGACACTAACTCCATCTGACTAAACAATCTTTGGTCTCCAGTGGGAAATTTTGGAAACCAAAGCCTGCTGAATTGTCTTGGTGAGGGCAAAGGATTTGGTAGATTTTAATTCAATTCAAAGGAACAGATTTGCTGTGATCCTTGAAAGTAGTCTTTAAAGCAGAATAAGGGTCTAGGCCGGAAACGTCAGCCTTCCTGCTCCTCTGATGCTGCTTGGCCTGCTGTGTTCATCCAGCTCTACACCTTGTCATCTCTATTTTAAAGCTGAGCTTATTTTGAGAGAAAAAAATACAAGTGTTTAGGGAAAACAGAAAAGACAAACTAAATTATTTGAGAGTTAAGTTTATTTTCAAAAATGGAAATGAAGAACCCACACTGAATACTCAGATTTCTAGTGGCAGTACTGACAGACAACTTCATTCCGCCCATTGCAGGAGGTTATTTCTGTATTTAAATACATGCTTTGAGTTATGATGGCGCCATGACCCAGTTAGTCTCCTGAAGTATCTCCAATACAAATTTCTAAGAGAAAATTTGTCCCATACAAAGCCAGAAATCCAGTAATTGTATTACCGTCCTCCATTCCATAGCCATTAATAAAGTGACAGGAAAACAATAAATACCATCCAGAAATCCCAAGCTGTGACTGAATGGACATTGTTCCCTGCTCGTGCCTGCCCAAGAACTTCCTTCTTGCTCTTAGCCTGCCAACCATGACCCCAGCTATTAGTGGACATCCACAAACATCCTTGTAATAGAGTAAAATGGCTTTTGTCTGCATGAAGAATCTAAATTTAGGGACAAGATCTGATACAAATGAAGGCCGAAATCGTGTTAAACTCACGAGCACGTGACTCTGCTTCCTCCCTCAATCGAGCTGATGTCCAACTCTGAATTTATGCGACAGCTGCTTCATCACAGCGAAAATTATTTCACTTCAGTATCAAAGTCAAGTACCAGTTCTGATTTAGGGTTCTGCCAGGATTGCCAGGGAGTTCCTCTCACATTAAGCTTCTAAACTGCTCCGATCACACAACTGATCCTGCTGACTGTGTGAGCTAGCTTTCATTGGGAGAGTAAATGCTACCCCAAACAAAAAAAAGCAGCTTCCAAACAGGGTTGACAAAGAGTCCCCGCGCAAAAGCCTTTAGAACAACCCTTCCCCTTTATAGGACCGACCTCCCTTAATCTGCACCGGGGATTTGGATTTCGATTAAGTTCAATTTAATTTATATTGTGCACCTCAATCCCTTGGCCTTCTCTTACTTCTCTGCTAATCGCCTGTCTTTGACTAGTTAAGTTGTCCTGGCTAAAGCAATGGGTACACGACACTAACTGAGAAATGACTGACAGTTTAAACTGCCAATGGTCATCCCCCAAACATGCCTTTTTACTTCTTTTCTCAGGAAGCTCTGGATCTTTTCTTGAATTTAGATGTCAAAATTCCTGGCTTTTGCTGAACATCAGTGCTATGTTTCTGTTACCCTACAAGACTCAGTTGTTGTGCCGTGATCCGCTGCCTGGATGCTCACATTTTGAAACAATTTTGATCATCTTAGAACCCTTCTCCCGCTGTTGTTGTTCCCTGCTGTGCCCGTGAGTGAACTACCAACCTGCTGTAGTCTGTGGAGAATTCAGCTTCAGTTATAATCTGTTCCTGGCCAACATTCCACTTTCCTAAGCCAAAGGCCACTGCTTCTGGATTTTATGGTGACCTCCAACTTCACTATCATTTGCCTACCCACAGTTAAATCTGCACTCATCCTGAACCTTCATTCTTTTGGAAATATTTCTGTCAGTGAGCATTCTGATATTCTACGCTTCAAAACAGCTTCTGAGCTTCACTCACTTAAATGCGTTTGCAAATTTGGACAACAGTTCATTAATGTTGATTCTACCCCACCTATATCAACTTTATCCCATTAGAGGACTTTTGACTTTTGACCACGTCTCCCCTTCCATTTTCTCTTCTATATTCTCAATTTACTATTGGGATGTATGCATCCTAAAGACCACACCATAACCAAGCCCATGTAACTTCAGTGTTCCCTGTGTCTATTTGCAAATGCATTTCAGTTGCTGCTCTAGACCCAGGGCCATTGCTTCTATTTCCATCTCCATTCTTTTTCTTTTTGACCATTCTCAACTTCTCTCTTGTTGGCACGCCTCCTTTTACTTTTACGGTCTCTGGTACTCAGTATTTCCAAGTTTCTCTGTCTTTCTAAGATTCAGAACTTCTTGACCTCCCTGCTCTCCTGTGACTGTCAGCAGATCACCTGTCTCTCTAAATCTCCTTCGAGAATGTCAGTTAACAAGACCCTTACCATTTCTGAACTTTCTTTAAATGACTGCCTTCACACGATGGTTTTGATGGAAGTTTGGCAGAGGAGTGCTTCCTCTCCTGAAATGAAGTCTCCCTGCATTGCTATGTCCTCTAGACAGTTACAGTAGCAGTATAACACTTAGCATCAAATCACACCTTGGTCAATCTCCTTTACTCTTCTGGCACTTCTCCTTTGAATCTCTCATCTTATTTCACTTCTCTCATTTCTAGTAAAATTCTGTTTTATAAGAATTAAACTGAGTCTCCTGCCAGTCTTCTAACTGAGATATGTTTATTGCTTTCCTCCATCAGCTTCTTCACCAAGTGAGTTCTCCCCCGAGTGATTTCAACCACCATCTCAACTCATCATGCGCTGTCTCCCTGTGTTCACTGCGTTTTATTAGTTCTAGAAATTAAGATTTAGAATTAGATGCTATACATTTGTAAGGTCTATTTTGTGAATAAATCTAAACCTGAGAAAATCTTGATTTCTGGTGTCCTCCTTCACTAAATAGCTAGAAGTTTAACACTATCCCATTGGGATGTCTCCTTCAATGATACTTTCCCAAAACATATTTACTGCTACTCACTCGACCTTACCACATTTCATGTGGCCTCACCATTCACAGCATATCAGTCACAGAAAAAGTATCCCTGTATCACTTTCCGATCACATCTATCTTTCCTCTCCTATTCCTACTTCCTCTGTGTTCGTTTCTGGTTAACTAAAACTCTTGAACCACTTCAACTGTCAATTATCCATCACTTGGCCCTTTTCATTCTCCCTCCAAATTTTTTTCAGATAATCATCTGCTCACCCACACCTTCATTACCACTTTTAATGTCCATGTTACCACTGAAACCATTAAACCTTCACTTCTGCTTCCTTCAACCAAGGAATACAGATCTCAATAAACATGGTGGACACCATTTTTAGCTATTGACAGTCAGATTTGGCTCGACCATCTAAAACACTGTTAGGTTCTGCTGTTGTCTTTCAAATCTCCTCACTATTTCAGGACCAGTCTAGAATGCAAAGATAAACAGAGAGTCATTTTCTGAAATTCCTTGCAACTCATCTCCAAAAATAAGTGTGAGGAGCTTACACTCTTTTTGGCAACCGAGACTAAACCTATCCTATCAGCTGTCTTTGCTATTTCTTGGTCTTCCCAAAGTCCAATGTACCAAAATTCCTTTATTTCCATAACCTAAGGCTGAAATTGCATCTTTCTTTTGTTTGTCTCTGCCCTCACGCCCTTTCTGAACTCATCTTGTCCATGAGAACTAACTCCTGTTACTTCAACCATACATCCATGAAGCTGCTCAACATCCAGCTTGCCTTTCTGGCTCCCTGTTAATTGAGATTAGTAACAGATCATGCTTTCAGTTACTGTCCCAGTTTCTTTCAAATTTTCCAAATTCTACTCCAAAAAGTAACCCTTGACCTTTCTGTCCTTACAAACTACCATCTTGTCTACTATCTCCCTTTCTTCTCCAAAGTCCATGTTGTTGCATCCAAAGTCTGTATCCATGTTTATTAGCACTCCATGTTTGAATCCCTCCAATCAGGTTTTTACCTCTGTCACATTACCCAAACAGCTCTTATCAAAGTCACCACTGACACCATATTGGACACTGAAAGGCAAGTTACCCTTCTCTTCCTCATGTACTTGTCGGCAGCCTTTGAATAGTTGACCATGCCATTTTCCTCCATTGCCTCTCTTTCATCATCCAAATAGTGTAGGACATTACTTCCTTGCTCCATCCCCACAACCCTCTTATATCCCTTAACTTCTCTAATTCTGGCCACTTGAGTATTACCAATATCAATCAACCCACCATTATTATCTGCTCCTTCAGTTGCCAAAGACCTAAACTCTGCAATGCACCTCCTTATATTTCCCTGCTTCTCTTCTCCTTCCTCCTTTTAAGATAATCCTTTAAATGCAACTTAAAACTTAGGTTCTTTGATCAAACATTTGAATCCCACTTTCAAACCTCCTTATATCTTCAATGTCAAATGTTGTCTTATAATGATCCTGATGTGCCTTGGGATGTAAAGGTGCTACATAAATACAATATGGTGTTGTCATTATTAGGTGACCTCAACATGTCCATGTAACCAGCCAACATTCTCAATTCCCCAAGCACATGGCAGCAACCACAGCAGCATGATGCTCAGAAATGATGAGAATCAAAGAAGCTTTACACACAGAGCTTCTTGAGCAATGCAAACTCCCATACAGAGCAACAATTAATGGAGGTGGAAATTAATTTTCTCATAAGTGATACAAACCAAATGACAGTGCAAGCCCAAGCTCAAAGAGAGGACCTTGACAGGTGAGAATGCAGCACTAGCTCATTGGTATTTCCAAAGCTGTGAAGAGAAAGAAATAATAAACTTCCTTCAGGAGAACTTCTGGTCCCTCCAAAATATGTATAGTCAGACAAATCTGATACCAGAAAACGCTGAAAGAAAAATAGTTTCCTTGCTAATTGATTTACATTAATCTTAGGTATTAATAGAATGAGTCTTCATTAATAGGACATCTATTAGGCAGAAATTCATTTCAGGAGATGATGCAAAATGAAATGTATCAAACAGCTGCCCATCCTATGTGAAACCTAACATTTAATTCCATTGACTTCAATGGAGACATATATCAGGCACAGAATGTGACAGGCAACTAATCAAACAGCACCTGTTTTGCATCATTGCTCAAAAGAAATTTCAAGTCCATAATGTTCTAGTTAGATCTTCATGCTCTGCAGTGGTACAAAGCATCTGACAGTGCCAAACTTGCATTTGACTGAAAAGGAAAAGGGAAAACCATCTTCAAAATTGGTACTGGGGAAAGCTAGATTTTCTGTTGGATAGTCATACTATCAGATCCCAGAGAAAACACTTAGCATGGTAAGGATTGAGGGCGAGGTGGTGTATATTTGATGGTTGAACAGATCAGAAAGCCATGCAGCTGAGCTAGGTATTCCTACAATCAACAGCACCTTCCTCTACCTCTGGGAGCACAGAGTTCTGGGCACAAGCCAGCTGCAGCTACCCAATACACTGGCCTATGCTTCATCTGAAAATTATCTCTTTGGATGTCAAAGAAACAGGTCACCTGTTTTAAACCTGTCAAACCCAGTTGTGAATTTCACATATAATCCTCAAGATGCCATGCCAAATTCCTCAAGGGTATTTTATTTTAACAGCTTAATTTTGTGCTGGAGTCAGATCAGGCCTTAATACAGAATTATGCTGCTGGATTTGTGTTGCTATGTCACCAAAATCGCTTCACATTGATGCCAAGGAAGCATCTCTTAAATATGATATTTTTATTGGCTTCTCTTCAACAGCTGATAATTATATTACAAATGGGTCAATGCAACAGATTTTTATTACCAAGAGATTTCCACTTACAAGATGTGAATGAAATTATTAATCTGCTGATTAAATATGACTAGTCGATATAGATTTTAGAACTCTGCGCTTCATCAAACGTTGCTGGGGAGAAGTTGGTTCGTAAAGCACTTCATTGTCATCACTGAAGAGTGTTGTGCAAGATGCTCAGGTAATGGGCTGCCTGGGCCACAGCAATGCCTGCTCCAGTGAACCGACAAAGGTTGATAGTGCTGCTGGAAGCATCACCAATTTGCCTTCATAACCATCCTCAAAATGTTGCTGCAACTATTTGATAACTGACCAAGGGACAGGGGGTAAGGAGGAAACAATAGGTGGGGACAGAGCCCAAAGAGAGACAAGAGCAATTTGACAGACAAAGGCGTCGAAAGCAATCTGGCTAGGAGCGTGAATGGCTGTTAATGGGGACTGTTACTGACTAACAATAGGTAGTGTATAATAGCAGACCATGTGATAACAAGGCCTGGGGGTTGGGAAAAGGACATGGGAGAGCTCAAGCGCTAAACTGCTGAACTCGATATTGAGTCCAGAAGGTTGCAGGGTCTGCAGGCGGAAAACGAGGTGTTGTTCCTCCAGCTTGCGTTGAGCTTCGCTGGAACACTGCAGCAAGCCAGAGACAGAGTCGTTGGCCAGGGATCAGGGTGGTGCATTAAAGTGGCAAGCAACAGATAGTTCAGGGTCTTTATTGCGAATGGAACACAAGTGTCCAGTGAAGCGGTCACCCATTCTGCACTTCTTTTCCACAATGTAGAGGAGACCACACTGTTAGCAGTGAATGCAGTCAATTAGATTCTGGGAAGTGCAGGTAAAATGTTGCTTCACCTGGAAGTGCGTTTGGGCCCTTGGATACTGGGGAGGGAGGAAGTAAATGCTCAGGTATTACACCTTCTGCGGTTGCAGCGCAAGGTGCCGTGAGGTGTGCTGGGAGTGAAAGAAGAGTGGACCAGGGTATCCTGGAGGGAACAGTCCCTGCAGAAGGCTGACAATGGAGGGGAGGGGAGGGGAATGAGTGTCTGGTGGTGACATCTCGCTGGAGGTGGCGAAAATGGCAGCTAATGATCGTCTGGATGTGCATGCTGGTGGGATGGTAGGTGAGGACAAGGGGGACCCTATCACTGGAGGAGAAAAGAAAGAGAGGGGGTGAGGGCTGAAGTGTGGGAGATGGGTGAGACTTGGCTGAGGACCCTGTCAACGACAGTGCTGGGGAATCCTCGGTTGAGGAAGAAGGTGGACATTTCAGAGCCTCCCTTGTCAAAGTTGGCATCATGGAACAATTGTGATGGAGACAAAAGAACTGGGAGAATGGAATACTGTTGATTCCCCAACACCTTTGCACAATATTTCAGTCATTTCAGTCTCTTTACTAGTGGTCTAAATGCTGTACACCCTTTGTTCCTATTCTTGTAAGTAATCTGTATCACATCAAGATTGTGAACTCTATCCTTGTGATGTTGTACTTTTCCATTACCATGAAAATGAAGTCTTTTTCCAAGCTTTTGGCTTCTTTTCAGCAAGCACTTGTAATATGGTCAATTTTTGGGCAATTAAAGCATTTGGCATTTCTATACTAACATGCAGTTACCATCACAGTAACAGCAAACCACTAAATCATTATTGCCTGCACCCTTGCAAGTAGGTCTCCATATGTTAGGTTTGGTGGAAGGCTTCTCACTGTGAGCAGAAATTGTACTCGTCACTTGCAACATATAAAATTTCCAAGTGTTTTTCATACCACTTTCAGGGAAAGAGTCATTTCAAACCCCAGCCGAAAGGTAAGGTAAAAGTGGTTGTGGGTTTGGAAGGTGCTGTCTGAGGATCTTTGGTGAATTTCTGCAGTGCATCTTGTAGACAGTACACACTGCTGCTACTGAGCATCGGTGGTGGAGGGAGTGGATGCTTATGGATGGAGTGCCAATCAAGTGGGTTGCTTTGTCCTGGTGTCAAGCATCTTGAGCGTTGTTGGAACTGCACTCATCCAGGCAAGTGGGGAGTATTCCATCACAGTCCTGACTTGCGCCTTGTAGATAACGGACAGGCTTTGAAGAGTCAGGAGGTGAGTTGTTTCCCGCAGTATTCCTAGCTTCCGACCACCGCGTTTATGTGGTGAGTCCGGTTGAATTTCTGGTCAATGATGACCCCCATGATGTTGATAATGAGGGGTTCAGTGATGGTAATACTGTTGAGGGGCAGTGGTTAGATTGTCTCTTTTTGGTGATGGTCATAGCCTGGCATGTGTGTGACATGAATGTTATTTACCAGTTGTCAGCTCAAGCCTGGATATTATCCATATCTTGTTGCATTTGAACAAGGATTGCTTCAGTATCTGAGGAGTTGCAAATGGTGATGAACATTGTGTAATCATTGGTAAATATTCCCACTTCTGCCTTTGAGATGGAGGGATGGTCATTGCTGAAGCAGCTGAAGACGGTTGGGCCTAGGACACTACCCTGAGGAGCTCCTGTAGAGATGTCCTGGAGCCGAGATGACTGACCTCCAACAATCACGACCATCATCCTATGTGTCAGGTATGACTCCGTACCACCGGAGAGTTTGGCCCCTGACACACATTGATTCCAGTTTTGCTAGTGTTCCTTGATGCCACACTCAGTCGAATGCAGCCTTGATGTCGAGGGCTGTCACTCTCAGCTTAATTGTCCTGGTTAGATTTATCCGGCTTTTTATGTATAGGATATACTGAACAATTTTCCACCTTATCAGGTAGATGCCAATTTTGTAACTGTACTGGAACAGCGTAGATGAGGGAGTGGCAAATTCTGGAACAGAAGTCTTCAGTACTATTGCCAGAATGTTGTCAGGGCCCATAGCCTTTGCAGTTTCTGGATCTCTTCACTCTTATAAGCTCTGAAAATCATGTCCATTCTTTCATTTTATGAACTGAATGTTTCTTGAGCTATCTCACTGTTTCCACACTCTGATGTATCTTATTTGTACAGCCATATTGTCTTATTTTACATTGAGCAGTGACACTGTACTATCACTGCATCTGTCTGTAGCAGCTAAATCAGCCGAGTCAGAACAAACTCACCCAAAGCAGGTATTGTTTGTAACTGAATGAGATGGACGTTAGGATCCTACAGCAGACCATTCAACTGAATTTGACTACTCAATGTTAGGAAAAGTGAGATTTAGCACAAAAAAAAGCGAAAGAACTGCTGTTTCTGGAAATCAGAAACAAAAACAAAAATTGCTGGAAGAACCCAGCAGGTCTGGCAGCATCTGTGCAGATAAATCAGAGTTAACATTTCAGATCCAGTGATGCTCCTTCAGAACTGATGGTAGCTAGAGAAAGGTTGGTATTTAGGCAGAAGATGGGGTGGGGGGTGAGTTACTCCTCTCCAAGCCTTCCGTAACAGCACTTTCCAATCTATAACCTCCATCACTTCAAAAAACAGGAACAGTAGATGCATGGAAAGACTACTACCTACAAGTTCCCCTCCAAGCCACACACACCATCTGACTTGGAAAATATCACTGTTCCTTCAATGTTGCTGTGTCAAACTCATGGAATTCCTTCTGTCACAGCACTTGAATGTTCCTACATCCCAAGGGCGGCAGCAATTCAAGAAGGCAGCTCACTACCTCCTTCTCCAGGGCAATTAATAATGGACAATAAATATATATAAGACAGAGATTGCATTCCACATGTATTTACCAACACTTTTTAAGACATATTAGGAGATAAGTTTCTGTCCAATTTCAAGATTTTAGCCTTGCTGTTCAGAGAGACACTGAGAAAATGACATACGGCTACATTTCCCTCAACCAAATTCTCTACTTTAGAATTCATGCAAAGTTTGAGAAGACTAAGACAATGCAGTTAGTTGAAGAAATTAAAAAAAGTTTTGTTTTTAAGACTACACTTCTAAACAGGGCATAACCTTACTGAACTGAGTTATGGGAAAGGAGGGATGGAATTATAGTGGTTGTCTCATTTAAGACCCTATTTTTATTGTTAACCTTCTGTGTTTAATTAACATGTAGATAAAATGTACAAATGTATATGACTGTCATGTACGGTTATTGCTTTCTGTAAAACTTGAAAGGAATTGATTTTGAGTTCATATCAAATGGGTGGCATTTTCATTACGTTGCTAACTTTATACAAAATTGGAATCCTAACATTTAATTTCCTGTGATGTTTAAAGTACTTGCCATTTGGCTTTGATCCAAAGAATAACAGTTGAGGCCAATCCTAAGGCTTATTATTAAAATCCTAGTTATTATAGCTATTATATTAAAATTGAAGGGCAATTGTTAGCTTTTAATTCCAATTAATTCAAATAATTTAGCTGTTTTATTAGCTTTCTAGACTGTATTTGTAAAGAATAAATGTAATGTAATTGTTCATGTGAATCACCAGGACATCCCAAATACAATTTGATCAAAAATCTAATATAGAGACATTATATTGCTTTGTTACATCACAGTACTTAAAATACAGTGTTGTGACAGGACAAGATTGTAAACATAACTACTGACAGTCTAAAACTAGCTAAGTATTCGAGCAACTCAGCAACTTCAGGGGTCAGCCTTTTAGGACCGAGTTGAGAAATTTCTTCACTGAGTGGTTTGAGAACAAGTGGAATTGTCTATCCCAGGGTATTCTATGATTGCATACATTCAAGGTCAATAGATTTTTTAGACACTAAATGAATTAATGGATATTGGAGTAACGCAGAAAAGTGAAGGTGATATAGAAGATCTGCCAAGAACAAATGTTCACATGACAGAATACGCTGAGGGGTTCGATGGTCTACTCTTGCTCCTATGTTTTGAATTCCCGCATCTAGCAATAGGGTGCAAAATCTACAACCAGAAGATGTGAGTTCAAATTACATTTGAGAACTATCTCTCGGACTATTGAATGAATTTCAGTGACTCTGGAATGGAGACATAGATGAAGCACAATGCAGTACTGAGCTTATGGATTAACTATGCAGATTTAACTGTGCATTAAACACCTATTGCTAAGTTGTGGAAATCAGTGACAAGCTGTACTGAAGTCCTGACACAGCAAATTCCATCTAAAGAACAGTTGAAACAGAAGGCAATCATGATTCCCTATTGAGGAAAATGGCAAAGGAATGTTTAAACAGAAAAAAACCCCTCTTCACATGACAGGACATGAAATAATAGGATTCAAATTTCGTGGAATAATAAAAATCACAGAATCCCTACAGTGCAGATAGAGGCAATTCAGCCCATCAATCTGCACTGACTCTCTGAAGAGCTTCCCACCCTATCTCCATAATCTCGCGTTTACCATTGCTAATCCATTAAGCCTGCACAATCCTAGGCATTATGAGCCAATCCACCTAACCTGCATATCTTTGCACTGTGGAAGGAAACTGGAAAACCCGGTGAAACTCATGCAGACACGGGTAAAACATGCAAACTCCACACAGGGAGTCACCCACGATTGGAATTGACCTTAAGACCCGAGAGATGTTAGGCAGCAGTGCTAATCACCGAGCCACTGTGCCACCAATGCTTTTTTGTTTTGGATGGTGTGACTGCAGGTGACGCAGGTAAAAATAATCTTCCCATTGGGGTATTGAACCCTGCTCTCCTACATGACAGGCAGGGAAAGCACTATACTAAAGAGGAAGTGATAATCATTTGAGAAAAATGAGCAGTGGAGACTTGAGTGGAATGGAGTGGAACAGTGGAGTGCTTGAATATATTCAATACTTTGTTAGGTAGATTTTTGATCAAACAGGGAGTCATATACTGTGATAGATGGGCAGGAAGGTAGAGTTGTGGCCACAATCAAATTGGCCGTCACATAACTGAATGGCAAAGTCGATTTAATGGGCCGAATGGTCTCCTCTGAATTTTTCCATCTGACAAAAACATTGCCATGGTGCCTTGCTTTTCTACAGACTCTTCCTTACCTGATTGGCGGCCAGAAATTGTCCAATCAACAGACAAATCTTGCACATTGTTTTCATGAAGAAATTGATGATTTCAAAGAAAGTTAAGGAAACACACAGTCCACTTTCTCATGCCCCCTTTTTTTTATTACCCTGGAATCACTCATTGCTATGCCCCCTAGAGCAGGATTTCATCTTTAGTCATCCTACACCACTCTCTCCCTTCCCCCCTCAAAGCTAGGCATTGATGAATCCACCAGCATTTTCAAATCTTCATACTCTAAGACAGTGCCCTAAGAAACAGAAAAGATTTCTATAGGCTCAAGGTGTCAGTGGATATGCAGAAGTAGTGAGAGTATGGTGTAGAGATAAAGGATTAGCCACGATCACATTGAATGGTGAAGTGGATTTCAAAGGACCAAATGACTCACTCTTCCTCCTATTTTCTAACTTTCTGTGTTTCTTTAGTTCAAATGAGAGAGTATGAAAAATATTCATGAGAATTTTTGCAAAGATGAAGAATTTAAATCCTGTAGATAGAATGGGGAGGTTTGAACTGGTCTACTTCTAACAGAATATTCTCAATGACCAGGAGCCTAAACCAGGGGTCGCAGTTTAAGAATAAAGGATAGGCCATTTAGGACTGAAATGAGGATAAATTGCTTAACCTAGAGATTGGTGAACATGTGAAATTCTCTGCCCAGAAGATGGTAGAGGCCAAAATATTGAATGTTTCCAAGAAAGATCAGATATAGTTTTCGGGATTAAAGGAATCAAAAGGTTTGGGGAGAAAGTGGGAACAGGGTTCTGAGCTAGATGATCAGTCATGAGCAAGCAGGCTTGAATTGCCTACTGTTGATCATACCTTCCGTATTTCTAATAATGTAAATGGTGAGGAAGAAGGAACAAATGGGAATTTTGAGTGCAATACAGATAGTTCTGCTATAATGAGTGTTTTGTTAATACGAATTGGCTGTAACATAATTGATGAACAGTGGACACTGTTTGGATAATGCAAACTTTCTGCTGTACAGGTATAGTGATTTTCAATAGCAATTTCCCTACAACGCAATTTTCTTCAGCAATTTTCTATAACGCAATTTTCTATAGCACAAAGTCACACAAGAATGTATCTGTTGCATTACAGGAGAACAACCTGTACACAATATTTACAATAAATTTAACAATATATTAAAGAAATTATTAAAAAATATGAAATGCATCAATTGGTTCCATAAATGTTTGTCTTCCTTCCCATTTTATTGCAGTGACGTGGAAACCAATATTCACATATCACATCATTGATAAAATGCAAATGTTAAAGAAATGCTGTAGGAGCAATGGATAAAAACCGTAATCAGGCACAATCACCAACCCTTGCCCATTTGTAGCTATTCAGGCAGTATGTTTCCTAGTTTAAGTGATAGGGATGGGGAGCCCAGCATTAAGCATGTGTATGAGTGGTTACGTGTCTCAGTAGGGGATTACTTTCATTGAGGCGCAAACCACTTAAAGCTAACTTGCACAATTAAAGCCAGTTATATTGTAATGTAGGGTGCATTTTATTTATATATATGTATTTTTAAAAAATTGGATTATGAAATAGTGGCATGTGTGTTTTGGTCCATGAATGACGGTTTTAATAATTCACCTGTCAGCCTTTCTGGAGGCATGGTTTTTAAACAAGTATGTGTGAGAAAGCATAGTTCCTCAGGTGATAACAGGATTTTTTTGCATTGTGAGAGTCTTGCAATCGAAGAGAATAAATATTAAATAGCATTAGTTTGCTTCTGGTTCATAAGAATCAAGAATTGATTTCTTTGCTTAGGGGAAAAACCTATAGATTGGAAAGCTTTCATGGCAGTTCACAGAAGACTTGGCTGAAGATAGATGCAAGAATATTTGCTCCTGAAGAAAGAAATCAGTTCAAAGGAGTCGGCTACGAAATAGATTACCTTATTGCAAGGGATTTAGTTTGAAAATTTCAGACCAGAAATGTTTGATTAGAAACCTGAGTGTGTACTATAAAGTAATGATATTGGGATAGATAGGATTTTGTTTTTCAAATTGTATCATAAGTAAACAGCTTGGTTTATTTCATTTGTCTCAAATTGTTTTGTGCAATAAACTTGTTTTGTTATTAAAACCAATTCTGCTGCAATGTATGCTTGTGTTTCAGTAAAATACCACCTTGTAAAATAAAAAAAAGATCTATCAAGCCAGATTTAAGTCTGGACACTGACTTGTCCAACAATAACATCAACTGGGCTCACGACAATATTTTTGAAGGAGAAGCTTTTACAACTGAATACATGAACCTCTGAGAAGAAAGAGTAGAAATAGCATACAGTCTAAGGAACATGTTCCAAGGTCCTCTATTGCAATATAAGAAGTCTAAGTGAAGGGAATGGAAAGAAGAGAGGTGTTATTTTTGCAGAGGCCAGAAAGACAGGCAATGCAATGGAGGCAGATACTCATCATAGTCAATCCCAGCAGTATAGTTCTGAGGCCAATGATACAGTGTCGTAAAAATTTAAATTATTTCATGACAGGTCAAGCTAAGTGAATGCATCTTCACATGTTACCTTTTTACAAATGAAATACTAGCCTCACTCATGGCTCCATTCATCACCACTCTTTCACTGCTCGATCAACATTCATAACAATGCCTCACCCTCACACATTTAGCACCGTGGTGAGTTTCATATTCAAATAATGACAGGCTGCTCACACTGCCAGCCATTCAACTGTAACATGAACGTCACCATAACACCATCCAACACATTGATGGACTCTATTCCCTGTCTCAGGCAGGAAAGAAGGTGGCCCATGATTGAAAGTGCAGCATCAGACTTGTGGGGAGAACAAACACAGCAGCTTGGAGAAGGTGGTGCTGCCAATCTTTGATGTGGCCACAAATGGAAACATGGCCAGTGGTGGCATTGAAACCGTAGAGATGACAATATGCTGCCAAGTATATTCTCACACACCATTTGCCTCTCATCCCACTCTTGTCTTATGAATTATAAGCTGCAGTTGGTCTAAGCATGCATTTTTACCTTCCCTTCCTTCCAATCTAGGGCAATTGAACCCAAAGAAATTTGGTATCCTGACTACCTTCATAGTCACTGAGACAGTTTTGCTCACTCAGCTCTGAAGCTGTAGGGTGCAAGAGGTTGCACAGAGTTCTTGGATTATTGAGCACTTCCTTTGTAAGAAACAACTCGCATTTATATAATGCCTTTAATATACTAAAAGAGAAGCATTGTAAATGGTTAGGAATAAAAAAAGTACAGCCAAAGGCCCTTCTCCTCACCTCCTCCTCCCCCTGTGAACATCCTCCTTACTGCAGATGCTGGAGATCTGAAAAAAACAGAAAGTACTGGAGAAACTCAGCAAGTCTGGCAGCATCACAAAAGGAAAAACAGTTAACATTTCAAGTGGGAGCATATTGTCCTCTTCCTTGAAGCCTCTCCTCCATCTCCCTATCATTCTGCAGCCTGGGGGATTTGCAACTATAGCATCCATGACTGGAAACAAGTGGCACAGACTGAACCTTGACAGTCATAATTAAGGTCTTTTCTATATGCAGCTCTTCTCGTCAGCTTCATCAGCTTGAGCAATTCTTCAAACTCACAAGCACTTTGACAAACTCAAAACAGTCATGTTGAGATTAATCAGCAACTAACACATGAGCGGTTTTATTGTCTCTTTAAATAGGTCTGGAGCAAGTTAACTTGTAATGCTAGATACGTATCACTGTGCATGTTTGGGAGAGGGTGTGAGCGAGAGATGGCAAGCGTCAAAATGGCAGAGCTAGTGGCAAAAAAGTTATGATCTGTCAGTTCAGCCTAGTTCCGTTGCAGGCTCTGAACACTCACACTAATATCCACCCCAGGATGACATTCACCATGTGGAACTGCATGTGTTATAGATACTATTTTAATCTGAAACATAGCACCAAAGCTATGGCTACTTAAAATGCCCATTTTCACAATTACTAACTTAATTGCTTTACCAGTTAGATGAAATGATGCTTGAAGCTCTCATTTTAAAAAAATGCTGATGAACTGAAAAAGTTAAATGGTTCATATGTCTTAAAAACGTGACCAAAATCTTTCTTACACAGATGTTCATGGGACTGGGGGTTTGGGTTATAAGGATAGGTTGGATAGGCTTGGACTTTTCCCCCGGAGCGTAGGAGCTTGCAAGACGATCTTATAAAGCTTTATAAAATCATGAGGGGCAGAAATAAAGTGAATAGCAAAAGGTCATTTCCCTAGGGTAGGTGAGTTCAAAATTAACCGGCATAGTTTTAAGATGAGAGGGGAAAGATTTAAAAGGGAGCTAAGAGCGAAGGTTTTGAAACAGAGGGTGGTTTGTGTGTGGAATGAACTGCCAGAGGAAGTGGTAAATGCAGACACAGTTAGAACATCAATAAGACATTTTGATTGCTACATGATTAGGAAAGGTTTAGAGGAGTATGGGACAAAGGCAGGTAAATGGGACTAGTGTAGTTTGGGAAACCTGGTCAGCATGGACGAGTTGGACCAAAGGATCTGTTTCTGTGCTGTATGATTCTATAAGTTTTAAATTTAGATACATTTCCCAATGCACTGTAAATACTCTCATGCAGTTACTGATCAATGGACATTTTATAATGATCCAATAAGAGGGAGAGAAAGAAGCCACAGCAACATGAGGTAAAGCTTTTTTCATCCAACAAATCGTTAAGATCTAGAATGCGCTGACTGAGGGTGTGGTGGAAGCAAGGTTAATTGAGACTTTGAAAAGGGAATTGGATCAATATGTGAAAAATTTTCAGGGCTATGTGGAAACAGCAGCTAGAAATGACACAAGGTGAACTGCTTCTTCAGAGGGCCAGCTTAGACAAAATGAGCTAAATGGCATCCTTCAGTGCTGTAATTATTCTATGATTCTATGTTTGATGTGAGACAATGGAGTCTAACACTTGATGATGTTGATACCCTTCGATAGCAATCCCAGCACAGCTCAGACAAAGGATTCAAAATAGGTAATTTACCAATGCTGAGGGTAAGAAAATGCATCAAGACCAAAAAGGATGCAAAAATGATGAATGATTTCTATATCTAAAATAAATACGAATGATGATCCGCAAAGGAGTGAAAAAAGCTTGAAATTTTGCTTTTCAAAAAGCAAGGGATTTTGGTGTATACACATGAATTTAGAAAATTACAACTTTCATTTTTTAAAAAAATTTGCTGACAATGTATGAAATGAAAATACATGGATTTATTGAGGGAGCTTGCTGATATATAAAGCCAGACAGATAAGCTTGGTATTTTTTCATAAGAACATCTATGAAAAGGTTCTCATTACTAAATTTTTCTCGAAAAGTAAACAAAAACGAATCATACAGCTATTATCAGAAAAATTGTAGCCTTTTTCTTAAAACAGCTAAACATCAACTTCCGACTCAACATGACAGAAAATACATGATTTAAATTATGTAACAAATCAATGATAAACTAGGGACAAATTACAAGGCAGAAATGTAATCTTAGGGGCTCATGTGACATCATAACGATGAGAACAAAGCTCAAGTGGCTCTGAACATCATCTGGACCCCAAGATAAGATCGCTGCTTTGAAATTACTCTCGGGTATCTCTGTTTGTTCTCCACAATAGATATAGCTTATTTTGCAGCTTGTTTAGTACAGTTTTGATACCATTGGCTGAGAAAGATCATCAGTAAAATCCTGCTAAAACCAACGTGCTCTGTCTTAGTTGCACAATGAGATTCATCGTGATGATTGCATGATTATGACATGGTTACTTAAAGGATATGAAAATAACTTGCATTTAGATAGCACATTTTATTGTTAAATGACATCATAGAGCATTTTTAGCCCATGACTTATGTTCAAAGTGTAAGTCCCTGTTGTAAGGTAGAAAGCACAGCAGCTGATTTGTGCATGCCAAGCGCTACAAACATCAAATGTGATGATGAGCAGAGAATCTGTCATATTGGGGTTTGTTGAGGGATAAATAGTGATCGAAATACTGAGAATTCTCTTCTTTTAGAAATAGTACAATGAAATCTTTTCCACCCACCTGAGAGAGCAAATACAGCCCTATACATTGATACAGGTTTGCAATGTCAACTAACTGCAGAATTTCTTCATGATAAATATTGAATCCAGTTAATACATATTTATGGACAAATATTAGTGTAGAATAAAGGATTAAAACAAGGCTATGTAAATAAGAAGCTATGTCAATAGGGATGATGTAATAAATCTGATGATGAAGAAGAGAGAAACAACGGTCTAGCCCTCATGCTTGGTCTAAGTGTACACGTTGATTGCAATGTGAATGAATATTTACTTCAAAAATAAATTAGGCTCATGAAAACATCTTTTAATAATGGAGTGGGGCTAAGGCTTCCCACGTAACAACAGGGTTAATATTATAAACAGAATATAGCACAGTTATAATTTAGATTTTATAGTTTCAGCAAGTCTGGTCAACTGTATAATTTATATTAATTAATTGTGTTTTGTACTCTTTCCACAAGATTAATATGATTGTGGTATTCTGTTTGTATCAAAATATTCTCAGCTTTAACACAGTGAACAATTTTCTTCCTGTTGAAGAAGAATCTATTTCTATTGTCAAGGCTCAATGTTAATACCCAGCCACTGATAATTATAAGTACTGAAAAACTGCTTCAGTTGGCAACTTATGTTTCACATTCTAATTCACTGAGAAGTATTTTTAGCATTAACGCATAATTTGTGACCTAAAATTTGACACTCAGTAGGACTTCCTCCTCCTCTTCAATTGAATGTTCCAGCCAAAATATTCCCAGGGAAATGACTTCAGAATAATGTTCTAATTTGTGCTAACATTGGAATAGAATAATCTAAATTCCCACACATTATCACAAACCACAATCAGCAGCTTTAAATTCCTGACTTGGAAAACTTAAATTTCTATGTGATCATCTGAATAACATAGCTATAAAATTGATCCACCCATTGTTAATCTGTTTCCCTTACATTAAACAGCATTACCTTGTTTTCACTTGAAAGATTTCCTATGCCTTGCACTTAATTTCAGCATCCATCATCAAGAGTTCAACTTCAAAAAATGAAATAAACTAAAAAGTACAAGCAGTTACAAAATTGAAAGCGTGAGAAGGAAAGGGGAGGACAGTGGGGAAGGAATTAAACAAAATAAAAGTACAGAAATTCAATTTGCAAGACAATAAGTCGGCAAAATAATTGTAAAATGCTATAATGTGCAAAACTTCATATTTTACTTCAGAGCAGATGCACTTTAAAATATATTTGTATCTTCAGGTGGACATCACATTTCAACTGAATTTTGACATAAAGGAAGATAATTGAACCTGATGAATTGTCTTTTTACACCATCAGATAGATTCCTACCTGAGATATTCTAAAAAAGCCTTTGTTTAAGTAACAGCAAAATAATGAAAAAATTGCTTAACTGACTCAAAACTTTCACCTTCAGAAACTAGAAATCAAATTTTCCCAGGCTGTTGGTGGCAAGTTTGGGGATGAGCAGAGTGGGGAAAATGCAGAAACTGATGCTTCGTAACATGATGTTGCTCTTTGCCAAATTGTGTACTCCTTATCAAGGACAGGAAGCAGGAAGATGTGAGTGGTCATAGCTACCTGTGCACAAAGGAGCAATGGACATTATTTGTGAAAGGTAGCTTGAGGCATGGATGCAAGAGACATTAGGCGGAGAGTGAATATAACTGTTCACTGCTCTGTGAGATTTTTGCAGAGGGAGGAATGAATGGAGCTTCAAAATGCTTTGCCCAAGATATTTTGTGTCAGAAAGTTTAGACAACCCAGAGTGTGGGCTTTGGTGCTTGTAAGTGGTAAACCACTCACCCATCATGTTTACCAGAAGTTCTGGATACTTGTTGCATGATCTTCAGGTTTAATGAAACACACTCTTGCTGGAGTCTTCCATCCACATTCTTTTCATTCATTCACAAGGATGTGGGCATTTTAAAATTGAATTTAAATTTCACCACTATAGTGGAAAACAAACCCACGTCCCCAGAACATTAACCTGGGGTTACAGAGTCATAGAGTCAGAGGGTCATATAGCACGGAAGCAGACCCTTTGGTCCAACCAGTCCATGCCAAACATACGTATAACCCCAAACTAAACTAGTTCCACCTGCCTGGTCCTGGTCCATATCCCTCCAAACCTTTCCTATTCATGTATCTATTCAAATGTCTTTTAAACACAGGGTTGTCGATTACTAATTCATTGACACTATCACTACACTAGCGACTGACCTGAAACCTAGTTCAGTGGAGAGGTGGTCGTCTTCCTCACTTCCATGGTGGAGCTCTCCTCACTTGAGCTAACAGTGAGAGACTTGGGCAGCAGCCCTTCCATGTCCCCTCTGCATTTCTTTAGTAGTGACAGTCTGAAAAATCCAACTGCTGCTGAATCCCTCTGATGTATGTAATTGTCCCTATAATTCAAAATTCATCCTTTGATAGAATGGATGCATTGTTCTGCTCACCCTCTATAATTGGGCAGGTAACCCAGAAGATGGGATGAAAATTGGGAAAGAGCAAATACCAGGCACAGGGAGTGCAGTTCTAAACCTCTAAATGGTCCTGGTGCTGTCACAGGATGAAGATAATAAGACTCCGTTCAAGGTGTCATTATAGTCTGACAACTGCTTTTAAGCTTTGTTAGCAGGAATGTAGTAAGTATAATGTAGGAATGAGGTTAATCACAAAATAGTGGCTGATGCTAGGCACCCTGATGTTATTTATCCTTCATTTTCTGCACGCTTACAATTAATTGTGACTGTAATCATAATATTGTAATAAACCCCTATCTTAAAATTATGCAATGCTATTGTTTCCCGATGTTATACTGAGTCTGGCCAGTGAAGCCCATTATCTCTATTAGTCTGTCAATAGCAAATCAGTTGAATTGCTTATTCTTTAATTGACGGAACAGATTGCTCCACCTACTGATGGATTACATCAGACTAACAGCTGTGATGACCTGTCCCACTGGATTTGCCCACAGACTGCACCAAAACATTTATATTTGCTTCAGTAAATGCTGAAGTATAAAGGTGTGCTTCTCCCTAATCTTTGTCTAAAGTTACCCAAGCTGCATCAAAAAAAATTGGACTATTTTGGCATTTTTTTTCAAAATGGTCAAAATCAGCAAGCCATTGTGAAAATGCCACATGAAGATGTCTTAGATGTGATCATATTTCATTTAATAATGATACTTTCCTGAGGTTCAGAAACCCCATTCTTCAAATTTAAACAGAGGTAGAATTTGACTGTTACAAGGTGAGCTTTTCTATCTCAGATAATAACCTGCGTAAACATAGGATGCATGCATCAATAAAACAGTAACCCACTAAATCTCTCTAATTACATGACAAGCAAAACAATTATATTTTGCAATTCAAACATATCCAATCTGGATCAAATAAAGACATAGATAAATAATAAGAAATTTCTAATTTTCCACCAATAGCAAGTGGTGTTTGAGGGCGTTGATAAAGTCTTAAGTACTACCCCTTCAATTTGCTAATCCCCAATGAACAAAGTACATACAGAAGTCGTATTTTACTATTTTTTCAACAACTTTAAAAAATTACTGCAGAATCTTAATTTATCTATGCATTGATCAGCAACAATAAACATGTGAATTATATTTGCAAACCTGTGATTTCAAAGCATCGGGGTCATTTTAAAATCACAAAACTGGTACGTTGAGTACAGATGAGTAGATAAAGCTGAAAACAAAAAATTCAAGGCTTCCAGTCTTCCCACTTCTAATTTTACTGGAAAAAATGTCAGGGGCCAGGAGTCCTATCATAGGTCAGTTAGTGAAACTCTTTTATCAGGATGCTTTTTTCTTATCTTCTACTCATCTTGGCCTCAGAATAACCATTAGATAAAAGGAGGTAAGAGTATTTACAGCACTGCTTGTGTACCAGAGCAATGTATCTTCCAGGGTCAAAAATACAAACTGCTTTCTTGTCCACAAGAGATTGACTATGTCCCAACTTGTGATCTCCGACCATCACTTCATCTGCGACACTTGCGATCTCCAATTTCTGCCGAAATCCACCCACTTTTAGAATCTCCCCTAATTTCTCTCAATCTCTTCCTCCCAGACTGTAATCTCCCATTCCACTATGATTGCAACTTTGATCTCCATCCAACTCTCCTCCCACTCTGTCCCAGTTATAATCTTTCCTCTATCCAACAACAATTCCTCCCAGGATCCTAATATATCCAGCCACTCTGCCCCCATAATGCTGGAGGGCGATTTCTCCCCGATCACAATTTCCCAGTCCTGACCATTATCTCCCACATCCCATTCATGGGGCCTCCACTTTAAACATGATCTCTACCTCTATGAAGGCTCTTGTTTTTCTATCTTCAAATAATGTGAACAAGGCAAGGACATAGAGGTAAAGCACAAGTTGAGCCAAGATCTTACTGAATGGCGGAAAAGGCCTGAGACTTTGATTTTAGCCTACTCCTAGTTCTTATGTTCTTCGTTATTATTTTGGTTTAGATTTGCAATCCATAATTGGTATATCAAGATTTTAAAAGATGTAGAACTAAAAGACACATAATGGCTTTGATTCTAAGCATTTATCAGAAAGTTGCAGTGGTGTGCCTTTTTGTGAAAGTTGTTCGAAGATGGGAATTTTTATCACAGGAAATTCAGAGTGCAAGCATTTATTATCAAATTTCCCAAACAAGATAATGGAAGACAATCGTTTTGAGATTAGGCTGTTGTAATTTCAGTTTACAATACTGAGTTTGGGTCCCAGCTTTTGAACAGCATGCATTTTGATCTAAAATTGCTTCAAGTGCAATTTTTAATGCAAGGTTATCCTGTTGAAAATTAGTGGGGTGAAAATCATTGAAACTCTTATTGAATAAAAGCTTCAAATCCCACACCCCACTGTAAACTTCATGGTGCCCCATCACCCTCAAAGTACGAGGTAAGCAAGTCATATTCCAACAATCTGTCTGAGAACCAGTGAACTTGATATGGATAGCAACCACCTGATGGCTTATTTTTAAGTACGTTTACATTTAGGTTTTGCTTAGTTATTGCAAGATGCATTTTTTTCAAGGTAGCTAGTCAAGACACAGCCTTATCTGAGACATTTATCAATATTTAAAAACATTCCAAATAAACATTAAAGTGATTTTCCCAAAGTGAAATTGTATAAACCAAGTTGTAATGGAATTTGTATCAAAATTGTATCTGTTAAATGTAAACATTTCTTATGAATCAACAGGTATTACAAAACATGTATAATGGAATAAATTACTAAAATATCTATCCTGAGTATATTGGAAGAGGAGGAAATTACTTAACAGTTGAATATTTTGTAAAGTCCGGTTTTAATCGGCAAATACATTTTCCAAGTTTCAGTTATCTTGACTTCTTGATTATGTATTGTGTTGCTCCACACATGGCAATGCTTACATTAAAACTGAAAAAAACGTAACATTTTCAATTTAATTCAGTTTGGTTATTTGTAGTTCTCCAAACATTTTGGATAAAGCCTGCATACATAAATCCCTTGTGTTTAAACATTATTAGCAAGCATTTTAAAAACTCGCAAAACAATGCATAGTAACAACATCTTGAGCAGCCAATCATACTAATTTTCGATCAATATCTTTTGTTATGGTTGGTCAAAACAACTCATCACATATTCTCATTAAACAAATTGTATCGGAATTAAACAAAAATTGTGATCATCACATTCACACAAGTTATAAATGGTCAGATGTTCTGCAATCAACTTTCACTTAATATTCACATTAGGCCTGATTGCAGGGAATATAGGAAAATACAGCAGCCTTTGCAAAGGTTTTATGGAACAAAGGGCAGAGTATAGTAAAGTAAGCAGACAGAGAATAAAGGGACATGAAAGACAAAATGTGGGTAAGTAATGGAAAACCCTAGCACCCAAACCTCTTGTTTATTACTGATGACTTAACTATTGTATAAGGCTGATACAAGAATATATTGTCTCCAACAGATAGCTATATAATTTGGAAAGCAGGAAGTCATGACCAGAATCAGTACTGAAAACAATGCTCACAAAATGTGGGAAGGTAATTTGAAGAAAATTATGCCCTTACAAAGCTACAAAGACCAAATAGATAGCAGAAGCATGCAAAGCAAATACATTCTATTTCAATCTGTTACACACTTAATGCTAGACCATGCCAAGTTCTCAGTCATCCTTCTCTTTCAATGTTAGTATTTAACTTGCAATTTAGAAGTGGAATCCTGTAGGCTGACCTCTTAAAAGGGCTTCACATAGCGCATTACTCTTAATGCAACCTAGCTGCATAATGCAATGCCAACAGCTGCCAGATAGGATTTGCTTCAAGGTGGACACATGTCTGTCCCTGTGTGATAATCTATTACTGTGATTTGTATTTGTATTATCAGTTTTTAAACTTACCAGGGTTTTTGTCCCTGATGAGGCTATACTTATGTTAGCTCCTGTAACCTAAGAACTAGACTTGAGTAACATGATACTGAAAGATTCAACAGACATTTATTACAGCTGCTGGTATGTACATGTATATTACATTCACAGACACTTTAGTGACTGAGTTAAAACTAAAGCTAAAATAACACCAAAGTACTGTGACTGCTGGAGATCTAAGATACAAGCAGCATTTTAAAATGGGTTTTAGGTGCCTCATCAGCATGTCTAATGACCGAATATCTCTTTCATTCAGTCTGATATTTTTCATTCTTCAAAAACAGGGCAGATCACTGTGAAATTGGTCTTTTCTTTTGTCCTGTGCTAACTTGTATCACCATTACCTGTGCAATGTGAAATGAACTGCCAACTCAGCTACCATTTGATCTTATAGCGCCCATGGTGAATTTCTATTCCAGTGCCTTGCAATGCAAATTACATTTAAAGGAGCCTTCGAGATCAAGATCTAAGCATTTGTTCCGTTGTTGAATCCTGAATCACAAAAGGTTAATCCGTTCAGACTGTCACTGGGTTTACTCGAGCAGCACAGTAGAATACAGTATCTTGTGTCTTTATTCATATTTACACATGCTAGTACAACTACACACATCACTGGGAAGCAATTAACTTAGGGAAATAAAGCTGATCAAGCACAACCCATAGGTGATGCAGAGGGAATGATGATGCCAAGGGAAGAACAGTAATCGCTTTTATGGAAGGCTGCATAGTTACCATCACTGGCCCTGATAAATATAGAAACACAGAAAGTATATGGCATGGAAGGAGGTAATTGAGTCTGTGCCTACGAGCAAAGATAGAGTTAACCAGATGAATTTCAATTTCCATGTCTTAGTCTGTAGAAATATAAGTTATGGGATTTCAAAATGCTTTGAATTTTTTTTTAGGTGTCAAAAGGGTTTTTGCCTCTCTCACCTTTTCAGGCAGTGAATTCCAGAACCCTAGTACCCTCTGGGTGGAGAAACATCTCAATTACCCTCTAGCCCTTCTGTCAATTACTTTAAATCTATGTTCCCCTCACTCAAGTTATTAAGCTTTCTGCTGAAGGAAATAGGTCTCTCCTTTGGTGAAAATTTCTGTAGGGACCAATAACAAAAGAAAATCGAACTTCTAGTTATTAGCTGAAAGGATGACATGTTATGATTTGGAGGGGAATGATATAGTTAGTGGTGAACCTCAGGAATCAGTACTAGGAATGATACTGTTTTTGTGCACATGAATGACTTGGATCTGGAAACACAGGGTACAATTTTGAAATGTGCAGATGACAGGATATAACTGATGGTAAAACTGATCTGACAGTACCAGTAGGAGAGAGGGATTAAATTTGTTCGTCTGTATTTTTTGATGCCTGCAACAGAAAGTGTTTGATTCCCCAGTGTAAATATTCTCCAACTTGACAAGCACAAAAAGATACAGAATTATCAAAAACGAAAAATACTCAGTACACAAGCCTTCTGAATACCAATGAGCTGTGCCACCCACCAACTTACTTCAGGCTTAAGTATATGTTAAGTAAATTAACAAGTTATTCTGAGATGCCATACTAAGCTTTTGTTCTGTACTTAGACTCATCAGCAGCTGTGATGACTTGGTTAATGCTTGCAAGCTCCTGGTTTTGTGTGAGAGAGAGCAATGAAGCTTGAATTTTCTCAGAAAATTGAGCACTACTTCTTTTTCTCATTTTGCATAAATTTATGGATTTGTCTTATTCCATTCAGGAATGTGATGTCTCTGGATAGGCCAGCATTTACTGGTCATCCCTAAATGTGACAAGCTTGAACTGCTGCAGTCAGTCATTGGGAGGTGGGCCTATCCATAGTGCTGTTCAGAAGGGATTTCCAGGATTTTGTCCCAGCAACAGTAAAGGAATAGTAATATGGTTCCAAGTCTAGATGATGTGAGCATTGGAGGCCTTGCCCTTCTGGGTGGTAGAGGTGGCGGGTTGCAGGAAGCTTGAGGGTAAATGAAAGAGATTGTTTCCCCTTGTGAACTAGTCCAATACCAGAGGGCATAATCTCAGAATCAGGGTCACCTTTTTAAAACAGAGATGAGAAATTTCTTTTCTTGTAATGAATCTGTGGAATCCACAGAAGGATGTAAAGGCTAGGTCATTAAGGACATTCAATGCTGAGATAAGCAGATTTTTAATCAGTAAGGGAATCAAGGTTATTGGAGAGACGACAGAAAAGTAGAGTTGAGGGTGATCAGATCAGCTAGGATCTCATTGAATGGCGAAGCAGATGCCATGAACTGAATGGCCTACTTCTACTGCTATATCTTATAGCCTTAAGACTTCATGTTTTAAGACTTTTCCTGTGACAAATGAATAAAAAGACGAAGTACTCTATTTATTTTGTACACAACTTATTCTTTAAACTCCAGAAAGTGACATTCCCCTCTATTGTCATCACCTATTGCACTCTCCATGGAATTGGTCTTTTTAAGAAACTGTCCATGTTGCCCCTATCTAATAGTGGTATCCTCTTTCCAATTTCACTGAGGGCTAACATCCAAGAGCCTTCGTCAGATTTTAGAGGGTTTCTTACCTCCATCACCAGCAGTAAAAACTCGTTCTGATGATTCATCGAATCCATACAGTGTGGAAGGAGACCATTCGGGCCATCCACACCGACCCTCCAAAGAGCATTCCACCCAAACCCACCCCCTACCCTATCCCTGTAAGCCTGCAATTCCCCATGGCCAATCAACCTAACCTGCACATCTTTGGACTGTGTGAGGAACAGAGCATGCAGAGGAAACCCAGGCAGACATGGGGAGAACGTGCAAACACCAAACAGACAGTCACCCGAGGGTAGAATCGAATCTGGATCCTTGGTGCTATAGGCAGCAGTGCTAACCACAGAGCCACCATGCCACCATGAAGATTCTTCTTCAACCTCGCCCCACTCTCTTTCATCTTAGAAAGGAATGGACAACTAGTTGTGAACTGATGTCAAGAAAACCTCTCCGGAACTTTGGAAGACTTGAGTCTACTTGATGTAAACTCAGAAACTGTTACTATTGAGCTAAATTTTCCATTTGCTGGGCAAATGGGAGCCAATAAACAGCATTTCAAATGCTGCACATTAGGGAGTGTCTCTCACAGAACGGTGGCCCAGCGTTATCACTGAGGAAATGGTCCAGATAGGGAAGTTAGTTCCCTACTTCAGAAACAAGGACTTTGAGATGCGAGTGGACAGGAAGTCAGAGATGAGGGCCATCCTGTTTCCTGCTGACTGGCAAAGGAGGCCAAGCCACGGGAGTTGGTCAGCTGGATTGAGACAGCAGCCTGAGGGTGCCAGAGATAAGGCTTTAAACCCCATTTGAGGGAAAGATGGTAGAATTGGCTAGAGAAGAGAATGCATGCTCATGTGGGTTGCAGAAACTTCCACGGCCAAACAATGCAGTATGTTTCATTGTACTGTAATGTGCTGCTCTCCCATTTACCACCACCATCAACTCATTAATTCATTAAACATTTATCCCTTTTTCACACAATTAATTCCTTCACTTCTTTCATGAGGGCACGAGTGGCACTCAGTAAACTTATGCCAAGAAGAGGCCAGCATCAGAAATTCTCAGCTTTGCCTCCACTTGTGAGGAGCATGCCACTCAACCCTCAGAGGATGCACCCAGCAAGGCATTAAGCTGCACCATTCACCATCTTAGAGCACCCACCAGGGAGTTACAGTCTGGAGAACACACCACTGACCTGTCTCTTGCATTTGGGCGAGAAAGAAATGCCCCGGGTCTCTGAAAATCAAGGGGACTGTTGGACATCAGGCACTGTGTGACCCGAGCAGAAGACAATCCCAGTGACATGCACAGACAGGCACAGAAACAGCTGGCAGGCTTGTCAGAGGTAATAAACAGAAACAAAGGATGGAGGAGACTAACATTATCAGCACTGTGCTGGCTCCAAGTAGAAGGTGGCAACCACCATGGAGACCCAAGCCCAGCATACTCAGTGTCTGACAGATGTGCGCACTAACCTTCACTCAAGCGCCAAAGTCATAGGCACTTAATATCAATGGCAAGGCAAAAAGTAGATGAGGGACCTCAACCTCATTCCAGAAATCCCTTCCTCCCAGAGAGACAGGGTAGGGCCAGCAGGCACCCAATGAAGGAGGACCCACCAATGGGATGCCAGTCAGTTCCTGTAATGACACCCATAGGTGCCTGCCTTCACCTCTGCCACTGTCCCCCCCCAGCCACACTAACTGGCCCACCCCGCTTGTGATACTACAGCCTCCCGAAGTCCAAGCTGAGGAGAGCGAGCGTGCATCAGAGCAGGACACTGTCAGCCCAAATGCTGCCTGGTACACCCAGACAAGTTTTCTAGCTCACCAGGGTCAACTGCCTGCTGAGGAAGTCATGAATGCAATTAGATGTAATGGGAGAAAAGGGAAGACAAAAAACTTACCGAGACACACAGGTAGCATGGGTGACACATCTGGAGGGAAAGTTCAATCTGGCTATCAACTTCTCAAGAAAGCCTGCTGTTATTGAAGGCTGTGAGGTGTACCCATCACCACTGTGCCTCATAACACCTTGGCCTGCCCAGAGAAACTGCACAAAGTGTTGTCCTCTCCAGTCCAACACTGTTGTACAAAATCCACAGACATTTCAGGGTGATTTAGCGGGCTTAGCAAACTCTAAAAGTGTGAAGGCTAACCAATGAAAGAATGGTGAAAAGGATATGCCTTATGGCTGCTCTTAATCTGTTCTCTATAATGAAAGCCCTCACTGCGCAACACTCAGATATTATATACTGACTGTACAGCCAAGGACCTTAGAAGGAGACAGCAACTTGTGAGTTCTACAGTACATGTGCATCATGGGAGCTTACAAGATATCTGGTGTAGACTTCCAAAGTTTGGCATAGATGGTCATACACAAGTTGAATCTTGATGAAGCAGAAGACTCTTCTGTTGACAAACTCTACAGTTTGGTGACAGGGCATTCTCAGAACAACAGTAGTGCAGTCCATTGCACCCTGTATCTGGGGAAGCCAAAAATGGCAGAGAATTTCACTGCTTAGGCTACATGACTCTTCTCATTACTGGGGAAAGATATAAACTGATGCAATCTGGAGAAAATGGCATCAATCCCAGATGCATTTATGGATCAAAGACTGGGGAGGTGCCATATAGGTTTCCCATTATTCCCTGAAACAAGTTGCTGGCATAAAACTTTAGGGCGGTTATAACCTTGCCACCCACTGGGATGGAATGGCCAACCATTCCTTCTGACCAACATTTCCACTCCAGGAGATGACACATCCTTAGCATGCACTTACATGATGGTCGCAAAATCTATAGTTGCAGGATCTGAATGGTTATTCTCCTCTGCCTCCTTTGAGGACCTTTCCTTCTATTGACTGTATTCTAGCTGTTGGAGATTGCTGTTTATGCTGAACTTTCTGAAGAAATTATAATCCCTCTCTCCTTTTCTTTCTAAAACTCACCATTTTAAAACCTAAAAGGAAAATTGGAATTTTTTTTCTCAAAGTTGAAAGTATGATTTTTCCATTTGCATCTAATTTTCTCAACGTTCTTGCTAATGTCCACACTGCTCAAGGTGGAGGAAAATTCAGGCCACAGTTTCCAAGCATAAATACCTTTCACTTTCCTCTCACTAAAGCAATCTTAACCTGTCTTAGGTCTCTCACAGCTAAAACCACCGAGGATTAATGACAGGCAGACTGCAGAACAGGGCAGATGTTACCCTTCATTTACCATAAATTTAAAGCTAGTATCCGAAAAACATTTTTACAAGATTGTGTCATAATGTTATCCACTATATTTAGACCCTTCACAATTTTGTGCATAAAAACAAATAAAAATCTCTGTCTAAAGAAAATAACCAGCATCTAAGGCAATATCCTTGTGAATTTCTCCTGTAACCCATTTCAGACTGATCAAATACTTTCTGTAATTTGATAGGCAGAATACGGTAGTCTAGCTGTGGTTTAACTGATGTTTTACATAGTTCTTTCATAACCTGACTGCTCTTATATTCTATGGCTTGGTTAATAAAAAGCAAGTCTTCTTTTTCTCTCAAGGGTTTTGATTTCCTCAAGGGTGACTATTTGGATTTAAAGCCTCTATTTTTGTTCTCTCCATATTTGCCCCCAAACAAAGTTGCATTGTTTGCTGATCTTTTTTTCTTCCCAAGAAGCATTTGAACAGTGTGACCAATTTGATAAAAGGAAATTCTTTTTCAGCCAAATGAATTCTTCCATACAGTAAATCCATTAATCAGCCTGAATGCTGCAGCACATTCAAACTCAACGCATCATGGAAACCCCTAATTAACTTACTGGGACACCCTAATGGAATGGGCTTTTGGGAGCGAATTCACCCACAGATCCCAGCTATTTTAATGGAAATGTTTCCTCAGCCACTTTCTCACGGATTTGTGGACTGTTCTAGGGGTGGCACAGTGGCTCAGTGGATAGCACTGCTGCCTCACAGTAATGGGGATCCAGGTTTGATTCCAGCCGCAGACAACTGTCTGTGTGGAGTTTGCACATTCTTCCCATGTCAGTGTGGATTTCCTCTGGGTGCTCTGGTTTCCTCCCATAGTCCAAAGATGCGCAGGTTAAGTAGACTGATAATGAGAAATTACCCCATAGTGTCCAGGGGCATGTAGGCTAGGTGGATTAGCCAAGGGAATGCAGGGTTACAGGGCTGGACTGGGTGGGATGCCTTTGGAGGGTCAGTATGGACTTGATTGCTGAATGGCCTGCTTCCACACTGTACAGTTTCTGTGTTCCTTTATACTTTTTGGTATCCTACCATTTATTGTGTGAACATTATTCAATGCCCTCTTAACCAGTCCATCGATATCTTCTGTAGCCTAAAGCATTCTTCCTCATGATCAACCAAACAATCAACTTTTCTGTCATTTGCAAACCTCTTAACAGTGTGTCCTACAGTTAAATCTCAATTGTTGATAATATACCATGACAAGCAAAGGACCTAGTACTTTAACAAGCAGAACTCTGCTGACAGGAATTCTCCAGTCAGAAAAAAGTCTGTTGGCTGTTACTCTTTGCCTCCTCTCACTGAGTCAGTTTTGGATCCAATTTGCTACTTGCCCTTGGATCCCATGGTCTTTTACTTCTCTGAGCATTCTGCCATATTGTTCTTTCAAAAGCTTTGCTAAAATCATTTGGGCTACATCAAACATAGAAACATAGAAAATAGGAGCAGGATTAACTCATTCAGCCCTTTGAAGTTGCTCTGCATGCTACCCTCACTTACACTCTTTGTTGATTTAAGAAATATGTACTATCTCCCAAATCATGGGAACTTCCTCCTGACAATGAAGGACACTCGACAATTAAATTGATTATTCATTCCAATGTTCCAGCTCTGTCAATAGTTGATTGTTGAAAAGAGAATTTGAGGACAAGGATCTCACATCCAAGACTGAGGTCATGATTTACACCCAGCAGCCTGCACTCCCATATTCTCTACAGACTTGGACAACCTCAGAGGTTGTCAAGTCACCTCAAAGTATAAAAGTATAACCAATGATGCCTTCACAAGTTCCCCAAATCTGGTGGCAAGCAATGAGTCTAACATACAGTCCTCTCCCAAGCCAATGTACCCAGCATAGAGGCACTAATCACTCAAAACCAGCTTGTCTGGATAGGCCATGTTGCTTTTAAGCCTGATACCTAACTCTACTTGGAACTCAGTCAGAGCAGAAGATTCCCTGGAGGCAAGATAAATGTTTCAGGGATAGTTTCTAAGCATCCCCAAAGAAGTCAAATATTCCTGTTTTTTCTTGCGAATCCCTGGTTCCTGAAGAGACTTTGTAATGAACATATGGAGGCAAAACCAAGGTATGAGGGGGAGCACACAAGTCTCCAAATGACCCAACTAACCAACCTTTAAAATCTACCCTGTCTGCAGCAGAGTCTGCAGATGGCACGCACACTTATTTGTCATCTCAAAACCCATTTACTGGTATGAAAATAAGTCATTCTCGACCTAGAGGTACTGCCTAAGAAGGAAACAGACAATGGAGTGTTTGCATGTCACAATTATTAAGTAGAGATCCATAAAAGGAATTTCCATTAAATTTCACACGTATGCTGCATACTCGTGAGGTAGATTATTCTTGAAGAATATGCCTCATGATGTGTTTGAACAGGTTAGAGTGAAGATTTTATTATTTAAAGTCACTGAAAATCATCCTATCACAATAAGATAGGAATCCAACAGAATGTTCCAAAGAGGACGACAATAAGATTCGACATGAAAAATATTGCTTTTTCACAGCCAAGCAAAGCGCACTATGCTGATAATGTAATTAATTCTTCTTGCAGGCTTTGAGGTCAGCTTTCCATGTAAATACCTGTGTAAAAGACTTATTAAAGCATTTACATTGGGAGAAAGTGGCTCCTAATTCCTAAAATGTTATTACATTTATTAAGTTGGTCAAACAAAGATATTCTGTGAAATGTCATGTTTTTTACCTTTCTGGATAAAAGTGGACGTTCTGTAAATGGTAATGGTCCTCCATTGTGTTCCCATATCTTGAATATTTCAGCGACCCAGTTTACCATTCCTGCCACAGAATCTGGCCTAAACATTCAATGAAGAAAAAATTGTAATTTGTCAGAACTACAAAATGCACTGTGTCATAACCATTTTAACACCATGAATAACGAACATACTGCGAGCTTTAGAACTATTTGTAAGTTTCTATGATGGCCTTCTGGGTTATAGGATTAACTAATCTGGATGTGAAATAGAGAAGGCCAGAACTTACTGCAGCCAGGAAACAAATGGTCCCTGGTGGCGTGCTCAATGTCATACCCTAAGTTTGTAACACTGAGTTTGGTGAAAGGGGAATTTGGTTGGGGGGGAAACGGATGTTCTTTTCCCTCTTCTTTCTGTCTTCAGCTGACAGAAGAGTTGTCTACTACCAAATCATCATTCACTGCTTCACACAATACTGAATTTCCCACATTAACAATCCTCCAAATGGCTCAGCCAGGAGTGTTTGATTTTGAACTTTGTCCTCTCAGAAAAAGGTTTGGGAGTTAATCTTGAGTTTTGGGGTTGAGTAGGGGTGAAAGGGGAGGGGAGGAGTTGTGATTAACTGGCCAAGTATTTCTGCCTGGAAGTTGCCAGCCATGGGTTTTTTGTCTTGCCATTTGGACAGTATCATAAGGTTGTAAGATATTGAAGCTGAATTAGGCCATTTGGCACATTAGGTATGCTGCAGTATTCAGTCATGGTTGATTGGTTTCTTAACCCCATTCTCTAACCTTCTCCCTGTAACCCTTGATCGCCTTACTCACCAAGAACCTATCTATGTCTAAATTATATACACTCAATGACTTGGCCTCTACAACCCACTGTGGCAATGAATTCCTTCTCACCTCAGTTCTAAAGGCTTGTCCTGTCACTCTGACGCTGTTCCTCAGGTCCCAGGCTTTTGAACTAGTGGAAACACTTTCACCATGTCCACTCTATCCAGGCCTCTCATTATTCTGAAGTTTCAATCTGACACCACCTCCCACCTTCTAACTCCATTGAGTACAAACCCTGAGTCCTCAACTGCTCATCATAGGACAAGGTCTTCATCCCTCAGATGATTCTTGTAAACTTCCTCTATACCAATGGTTCATTGGCAGTGATAATTTTTACATTTGTGGTCAGGTTGATTTTATTTTTCAAAGCTCTTTGTATTTTTGGCAGTGCTGTGGTCATGTTTACTATTTTCTCAGTATGTTAATGGCATTGTATAGAAGGAAAAAAGGGATTGAACAATGTTTTATATACTTTACATATTCCCATATTTCTCAAGTATTCTTCATTTTTCCAATAAGTATAAACCAAGGGCCAGCTTCCAATATATCCTACCTCAGAATATTATGCCTGCAAATTCAATACTTTTTGAATGCTTTCTAAGATAGAATATATAATATTAAATTTGGACAGAAGACTAATTATTTAGAATTAGTTTGAAGTTTAAATCTGTAATTGGACTATCATTTAAAATTTCTGTATTTGTTCTCTGCCTTGAAGCATTCATAGTTGAAAAGTTAAAATACTTACTGGTCAGCTAGTTCAGAACAGGAAAGGAGTTGCTGATCTTTTAGACTTGCTGAAGAAGTAAGGTGTCTGATGTTTGCTTGAGGGGGAGAAAGAAGAATTTGTTTTTACAATGGTATGATCAAAATTATTTGTTATCTCAATCAGTTTCCTTTCATATAAACATTTATTAAGTAATAGTAAAAAACTGCTAAGTGTTTGCTTCTAATGTAGTAATATAATCAGAGTTCTTCTACTTCAAGTTTTTAAAGCAAAGTAAACAAAAATTAGCCATCAGGTCAGCCAATGGTTGATTAAATTTTGGAGAGCTCAGATCATTATTCACAGCAATTATCTTGAAAAAATTCTCCCTAGAGTAAGGATGGCTACAGGCTATTTGCAAGACAATGTTCTCCACTGATGATACAAATATTGGTGAATCATTCAAATAATATTCACATTCAAATCAAAATTAATTATCATTGCAGTGCACTGACAGCACTGCTGGTAAACAGGAAAGAAATGTTTTTTCCAATCAGTCAGAGAGAATGAGAATAGTAATTCGCATCAAATGAGCACACTCCATATACTTCAACAGAAAAAGAAAATAATTGGGTTTGTACGATGTCAAATACCAAATAAACATTTCCACTTACTTCAAAAGCTCCCTAGTGAAATTATAATATACACATTTTCTCTCTATTTCTGTTGAGAAATTCGTTGATGATTCATTACAAAGCCAGTATATGTGAAGATAGTTTACAAAAACTTTGATAAATTAAAGAATAAGTTGAAATGCGTTGAAACAAAAACTGATGTATCTAACCCACTTTCTGCCAGGACTAGAAAATTTAAATGGTCAGTAGTATGCTTTTTGTTATTTTATTATGATGCTTTTTTTTCAAACAAAACATTCTCCTTACCATTTCTGTTGTTAAATTGTTAACATTTCTTACACAGTTGTCTCATAGACAAGGATATAGAGAGACAGGCAATGCTAAGTCCTGGACTCATCACAAAATAACTCATTCAACATTCACAAAGAACTCTGAGTAAAGTCACAAAACAATACTGTTTAACATGGGACTTGGCCATTCAGTGATGTCACACCTCTGCCCCTTGCTTACCTGCTGACAGATAGTGGGAATTTACCAATGAGGCAAACTTTACAGTCTTTCTTAGTTCTGCTTTACCATCTGCAGTTCAGACCCTACTCTCCACCTCCACAGCAATGTCAGATCAAAAAATCTTTCCATGCTGCCAAACTCTAACAAGCACTATCCAATTTTGTGCAATTACTGGAAAACTACTCCAGTTCTGCCAAGCCCTGACACCATTCCCAATATGCCTGAAGCAAAACTTATTGCAATGCAACAAAATCATGATTGCTCCATTTGCAGATAAATTCCATTCCCTACATTGTATTACAATGTGCAATATTTATGTTTAAACTGGCCACATCCATGATAATTACAATGGGACTGTATCCACTGGCGACTTCCAGCACTGTCCTTGTCAGAGCACACACAATGACCTCCTTAAGGGTCAGTTACTTAAAAATGGTTAATGGATGCTGTTCCATTATGGGTATATTTGAGACATCTACCATGCCAGTATTGCTAGAAATCCTGTAACCTACAATACAAAAGAAGCATACCTAGCTCAATACCTCTACTAAAAACCTGTCTGTTAGCCGAGCTGGTGACTGGTCAGCACGCTTCACTTGTCTCACTGTTCTGGCATGGATTTGAGTGCCTCACAGGCAAGGAATCAAAAATTCTCAGGTGTAGGATTCCACTTCAAGTTATTGACCTTGCACAAGGTGAGTAAAGGCTACATCCTCAAAAAAGGCCTCTGGAAACTCTGCCATATGGCTCAAACCAGCACAGTCAGTTCCCAGTAGTTTTTTGCGAGGCATTTTACTGGATAATCAAAATTTGTGGGAGTGGAATGTCCACATGATATTAAATCTCATACATCTATATTTATTCATGAATTTTGTGTGCCATCATGCCGAATTTTTTTTCAGCTTTAAGAGATGTAAGCATGTAAGTGATACGATTTCGGAATATAAATAAAGGTACAAGTATATTTAAAATGCCATTCATTTTCAGTTCACAAACAATATGGGACAAGATTGTGGAATTCAAACCCCAAAACCGTGTAATATCATTAAATATAGGAGGAATTTTACTTTTTAAGTCACTCTAAGCAGTCCTGATGTTATCTGCTACAAATCACTCTGATAAACAGTTAATTGGCTGAAACCTGGGAGCAACAATATTCGTAGTTCTATTGATTTAAGGGATATGTTAAACAGAATGCTTACTGCCAATATTAAGCGGCAAAATACAGAATTTATGTCACCATTAAGCTTTCAAATTGTATCAGCAAACATCTACTATGGAGTTATCTTGCCAAAATTATATCACTCTCAGACCACTAAATTCTAAACAAACCTCATAATAAACTTTAAATAACAAAGCAACACAAAATTTCTAAATCACTGTTGTTCTGATTGTTTCAGAGTGACAGTTGCAAGTGCAAAACACAGGCTCAAAATTTTGAAACCTGTGTCTTAATCTGAAGCCACAAAGGGAGCACACAGCTTCAATGTAATTGGCTGTGTGTTGTGTTGCTAGGCAATCAACAGACTCTGTCTCAATATTTGTGGGGTTAAAATGTGCTTTTCCTATTTACTCAGGCTGGTGGTAGTGTGATTTGTTTTTGCATTGTTTGGCCACAGTGAGCCCAGAGACTCTCAGCACCACAATCATGTACGACAACGTTGTAGTACTTTGTTGAGGGAATGCTCAAGCTAACTGGTACAGTTTCTGAACTATCTTACATATTAAAAAACTACTCAGTTGAGAACAGAATAGGGAATTCCAGAATTATACTCTCAACTTATCTGGAACTCCCGTGTTGAAACGTTATCAAATTATGTGAAAGGTACAATGTTCAGTGATTTCTGAAACCTTGTGACCTGAAAGCCAGAAAACTAAGCAAAAAAGCATATGAACCTCATTGCAGTAAATTGTGAGAGTTAACATTTCTTAATTTTAAATTTTCATTCTTCTGCAAGAAAAAAATTGATGTAATTGCATGCTTTTCTCACATATGGCTATTATACAAATTAACTGGGACACTGAACAAAGCTAATATTAAACAGGGAGTTCCTTCAATGAAGAATTGTGAGAATGAGAGCTGAATTCACTTTGAGTTACACCTCATTACGATTCAGTCAAACTTATTGAGGTTCCTCAAAACAACGTAATTGCAAACATTATAGCAGTGGCAAAACCACTGTGGCTTTTGTGGCACAGTGGTAGTGTCCCTACCTTTGAACCAGAAGGTCTGGGCTCAAACCCCATCTGCCCATTGTTGTATCACATGTTTGAACAGGTTCATTAAAAATAATTAAAACCACTGCTTGCTGGAAAGCCACTCCTTGAAGAAATGCATATTTAATTGCTTAATATATAAATATATATGAACATTTACTGTATTTAAAACATCATCTTAAAGGAACAAACATTGTTCAGCAAAGAAGAGTAACAATAACTGTGGAAGAATCTGCATTAAGAAGGGAAGCAGGATCACTCAGGGACCTTCAAGGTCTTCTGATCAGTTTACTTATATGTTACTAAAAGAAATAAGGGTTAAGAGGGACATATCATGGGAACCAAGAAACAGAAATTACTTACAAGGATTGCCTCTTTTCAGAGGGCACACTCCTGGAAAGCTAGATATTTAAAGGGAGCTCACAACAGAATCATGCAATGTGTTACTTTTATCCATTTTCTTTGAGTCCAAGCAGAACTTCCATTTCCTTTATTTGACAAAGACTGCCTAATTCCACCTTTGTTAATATCACTTGTCCCAAGCACAGCATCAGTGTACCTGTTACCTAAACTTTTATAAATGCATTTGCCACCATCAGATTTAATTATTCCAATGTCGTCCACCTGATCTCTCATCCTCCTCAAGCTTCTAATTCATCCTATACTCTCGTGCCAATATCTTATTCTGTCCAAAATTGTACTCATCCACCAACCCTTTGCCTATCTACAAAATGGAACTGTTCAATTATTTCATTTTTCCTTTTCTGTTCAGAAATTTATGAAGTGTGAGACTTGGGGACCAAAATGTTGGTCCATTGTCTAATAAATTTCATGTGAGAAATCTTGGAAGAATCCTATGGTAATGCAATTGAAGGTTGTTATTTCCATTAGTGAAGACTTAATTGGTCTCTTTGTGATTGTGGTTGTAGACTCCAGGCTTGATTTTAACCTGCGTAAGTGAATAGGTTTCAAATAGTGTTAACATTGGATTCATGCAGGTCTTCACCCAGCAACTGTAGGTATAAGTTTGCTATATTCTCTGGGGTAGCACAGTGGTCTGAGTCTTTAATGGTCAGAAAACCTAAGTAAGACTTTCTATATTTAGGTACCCTGGAGAGTGAGCACTGACGTTAAGAAACAGATGTCTTCTGAGATGTCTCACTCTATAATCCCATACCTATTCTCTGTCATATCCTCCTCCTCCTTCTCTTCATAACATAAGAATCAATGAATTCCAACTGGGAAATCTATCTTCCAAGTTCACAAACGTATTTTTTCAAGTGTACACAAACCTATCAGGAGAGATCTTGAGAGCAATTTTCAAAGCAATTACCAACCAAAAATCAAAAGAGATAAAGTTAAAATTTCTGTCACAATTTGCAAATAGTCTCCTCAACGTACTATCCAGCTCCAGATTGTGATCTACTGTTTCTAGCACGACTAAAATAGTGACAGTTCTCTATCAGGTCAAGCTAGACATGAATGATGGGGAGGGATTGTGTTGGGATATCTGTCATGGCCATCTGCTTGTAGGTGGCAGGCAGAATTTCATGTGGGCAACAATATCAATGGGACAACTTGTCAATTGACCATGTTGGTGGCCATCCCTTGGGTGTAGTTATGAATACAAATCAAATCACCCCATTTTATGCTTCATACATACCTGAAAATGAAGATGTTTTCATCGGAAATTCAAAGTAAACAGTACTCATCAGGCGCTGATGCGAAACAGTATTATTTTCTACTGCATTTCGGTTTCAGAAACAGTGTAATATGTTGCTAGTAAGTTGTGAAAAAGAATGACGGTGATATCTGTGTCATGTTTTAGATCAAATTCTTTGAAATAACATCCAGATAATCTGACCAAAAGCACTAAAGATAATTAAAGAACATGGAAACCATGTTAAACTATTGTACTGAACTATTTTGACCAGTGTAAATGTAGCTGAATGTTAGGACCAAATGTGTAACCATATCAAATTCCAAGTCAGAAGCAGGAGTAACAGCATCAGCAAAGAAACAGTGTCAAATTACATTTTGTATTTCATAACTTCATCAGCAGGGAACATGGGTGTCCCAATGGTGGCAGTAAATGGAGTAGACTTGATCTTGTGTGTGACAGAAGTGATATTGTTTTTGTCAGTTACTATTAGTGTTACAGGAGGGTCCTGGCTACTACTTGTTCCTTCCTTCATTCCCTGGAAACACATCAGACTGAAATTCTCCTATCATTAGTCAATTACAATTTCTATATAATTCAGATTTTGAATGCCTGATCATTTTTAAAAAAACTCCACTTAAGAATGCTTATCTCTTTGTTCAGGTGTTATCCTTCCCCTAGGATAAAGCAAATTGAATTACAACGTAAATAGCGTCTGCACTCATTACATACATATTTTTTTAAAAGAAATCTGAGCTCATCTTTCACAGTAATACTGGAAATGCATATAACCCCAATATCTTTTCAATATAATAAATACATTTTAAATAATACTTAAAAGCAGTATTCAACCCAATAATATTATTAAGCTGTAAACCCACTCATGTCCAACTCTGCTCCAATAATACAGACCTTTATTTAAAATGTCAATTGAGTAAAGGCCAATCACTTAATTTAGCAATGCACTTCTCTCACTTGTCGTAAACAAATTATCATATGGAAGGAAAATATGCCAACAGGTTCTCATTTAAAGACTAACAACTTGATAGTTAAAATGCCCAAAACACCTCATTAATTACTATCAACAATGCTTCACTCTTTTCTCATTGAAGGCATTGATAATTACAAACTCAATCTAATTCAGCACTAAATGTAATCACTCACTGAATGAAATGTTTTTATTGAATTCAATTATAAAATTGAACAGAAATGAGTGTGGGAATAATATTTGTAGAGTTGATTGAGTATCACATCATAGCACGTGACAATAAATTAAGAAAATAAAAAAGATATTCCAGTTTTCTGCAGAATGTGCACCTGAACTTTTCCCAAAAACTGATACATTTTATTTTTAGTTGGGAATTATGGCAAGAAAATTACAGCAAAATCTTCAAAGAAAAGAGATGTATATTAATCAAGGAGTACCAAATTAATCAATGTTGTTTTAAAATTGACAATAAAACTGAGGGCTTTAACAATGCTTATATGTTCTGGGACAAAACCAACAAAAGGTTGACTTGACTGATTCAAATTTTCCTGAAAATGAGATGGTGTTATTAAGTGACTTGGAAGCTAATTTTAGATATCACATTTTTACCTACACACACAACTTGTTATATTTCAGCGAAACAATTTTTATTTTATTATGAATTATATCATTAACCTACTTAAATGATGCTGGTATAAATAATTATTTTTAAGAAAGCAAACTGCTAAGTTACTGAAGCCACTGTTTTTAAACTGCAAAGTGAAGTCTTAAAATATATTTGAAAGAGTCTTTTTCATCATTTTCTTTCTTACTTGCTTGCTTTTATTCATTTTCCAAAAACATTCAATAGTATATAAGCAGCTGGGACAGCACATCTCTTTATGCGAATTTTATTAGATTCAGTGCTTTTTGTTCAAGACATTCTTCGAACTTCACTATGACAACATTAGATCAAACTGCTTTAGTTATACAATGGTAATGGCTTTGCTACACAGTCTCTTCTGCATAGCATCTACTAAGTATGCAGTCTGCATTCAAGATAATTGTTAAAGTTTTCTGTATTTTTGCAACAATAGATGCCTAACTTACTTGAACAGCTCAGATATCAACAGTGGCCTGACCTCAGATCACTGTCAAAAGAACAGAACTGAATAAGGTAGTAATACCATTTTTAAAGGTTCTGCCAGTGTTTTCCCTGAAGGGTTTCATAGATACAGATCTATTTTTTATTGCAACATGCATTCTTCAACTGACGGAGTTTCAGGTTTAGTGTTAGAGATTAGGAGGGTAAAATCTTGAGAGAAAATTGCTGTCATGCATTTAATATTATCTTCCCCAGTCTATCCTTGCTTGATGTTTATGCTTTGTTTTATCTTTACATAACTTGTCCTTTTAAAAAAATAACAAGATAGGAGCCTTTCTTCTTGACTAAAGTACATAAAAGCTGCATAATATTCCTCAATTGTCAAACTCTTCAAAAATTCCAAGTTAGCGTCTTACTGTATTCAAAGGAATTTAAATGTTGCAATATACTTTTCATTCATGGAAAAATCATGAATCCATTATACTACAAAGATTTTTTAAACTCAATATATATCTACGATTTAGATACTGTATTTGTAACTGGTAAAACAAAATCAAGTGTTTCATGAATGGGTTTAATCACTTTATAATTTAAACAGTTTACACTTTTATAAATTGCTAACTGTACAGATCCTACATCACAATCCACAGTACACGCAAATTAATCATTGAGAGATTGACATAGACGCAAGTAAATCATTGGAAATAACAAGGATTTCATAGCAGCAACTGAAGGTTAGATTACATCAGTCATAACTAGAAATTAAAAACGAAGATTAAAATCCTAACATAATACCAATCTTTAAGTATTTTAATATAAATTAGCTACTAAATATCAGAGATAGTAGGAACTGCAGATGCTGGAGAATCTGAGATAACAAGGTGTAGAGCTGGATAAACACAGCAGGCCAAGCAGCATCAGAGGAGCAGGAGCAGAATTTCTGAAGAAGGGTCTAGGCCCGAAATGTCAGCCTTCCTGCTCCTCTGATGCTGCTTGGCCTGCTGTGTTCATCCAGCTCTACACCTTGTGTACTAAATATCAGGTTAGATTTTCTAATCTCTGCCACTGGAATGATATTAGGCTTTTTTAAGGAGTAGACAAGGATTGTCATGAGCTGTTTCCACTATACTACTTTCAGCACTTAAGATCATTCTGAACTTTTGACCTAAATGAAGTAATTTCCCTCAAACCACACAACAAAATACGTACAATAAAATAATAATTGTTAACAACCACCAAAGAGTATATAAAGAAATCCTCAACTTATTAATAATTGTCTATGTAAACCTGGATGTTAATATCTATAAAGATAACTAAATATACAAAATTTGAAACTTTGCTGCCCAAATAGCAATTCCCATAGTTTCAAAAAGATCATACTCGATCCCAATACATTGTATCTTTCAGTCACTTTTTTCACCAAAAAAAATGTACCAGTTTGGTTCTGCTGACAGTATCTGATTTCACTATCTTCCTCGGAGATCTATTTAACATTCCACTAACCTCTGCATGAAATTGTTCAATCCAAACAGTCGACTCATGTTCATTATTGTGAATTGTCTGATTACAAATTTGTGGTTGCACCAAAAATTGAATAGGGTTCAGCTTATCAAATTTCCTTAGAAATCAGGAAATCCCCTTGAGACATCCTTCTCCAATGTAAAGATTTCAAACTGTGTCAACACCTCAAATAGAGGAGATGCCTAATCTTTGTAATTGGTTGAGTGCCCCGCCTCTGCATACTCTCCAAGTCAGGTTGTCTCCTTTGCAAAATAGTGTTGAGGATTGTACAGGATTGCAGGTAAGCACAAACTATCAGGACCTTTACATGCTAACTATTTCTCCAACAAAAGCAAAGTATTGTGAATGCTGGAGATCTGAAATGAAAAAAGGGCTGTCGAAACTCAGCAAATCTAGCAACATCGGCAGAGGGAGACACAAAGTCAACATTGAGTCCAGTACAACTTGCCTTCAAAACTATGGTTTCAAAGGAGAGTCATATTGGACTCAAAATATTAACTGTTTCTCTCTCCACAGATGTTGTCAGAGCCGATGAGTTTCTATTGCATTTTCAGTTTTTACTCATTATTTCTCTATTTGGTTTAAGTCATATCAACTTGACTTTGCACCTGAAAATCTTGTGCCTTCATTACTGCTGCCACATACCTTGCTAATGGTTTCAACAAGTTATCACCAGTTTTCCATGATTCCATTTATGCATTGTGCTCTGCATTCAGTCGTTTGTCTCATGTTTATATGATTTAATCAGTTTTTACAATTCAGTTACTTTACATTTGACTACAGTAAATATCTATTCAAATCTTTACATTTTTTCTGCAATTTTCTCTGCAGCAAACCATACCTCCAAACATCCTTTATTAAAAAAAACTCTTGAAAAATACACATGGATGACCACTTTTATTTCTGACCCTCTTCTAAAACAATTTTTCTCCGTTCTTGTCTGACCCTATGTTCAATATTGTCTCTTCTGATTCAATCAAACTTTAATCCTGTCCTGCAGTTTCCCCCATTCCATATCTTGTTTGCTAATTCTTCCACAGCTTTCATCTGTCCTCATTTCCTCCAGCCTCATAACCCTTGGAGATATACGCACTCCCCAAATTTTGACTCAAGCATCCCAATTTAAATCATCCAACACTGGTGTTCATACACCAAGATCTCAAACTCTGGAATATTCTCCCTGAACCACTTCACCTTCTTTTTCACTTTCCTCCTTTAAAATGCTTCTTAAATGCTTCTTCTTTGACCGAGTATCATGCCATCTAACCGACTATCTCCGAGTATGGGGCAGTGTCAACTTTTATTCGGTAATGCTGCTGCAAAGAAGGTCTATGATGTTTTCCTAAATTGAAGGTGCTATATAAATGCATGTTGTTCTTGTTGTAGTACTATCAATACTTCCCTCCTTTACCTTCCTTGATTCAATGTTATCACTGCACCTTGTTCTCCTCACATCATCTGTAACTCCTACTTGCACAACTATTTCCCCACATCTCAATACATACCACAACTACGACTCATACAACAAACAAAGTATTCCACCATAACGCAACTGCTCGCAAGAATTTCACATCCTTCTTTATTACAGGGAAGGAGCTGTGCAACATGTTACAGGAGACCATGAGCACAGGAGAATCTGTCTCTTGTGGAAGATGGCATAACAGGCAGCATGGCATGACTAAAATTAGGGTCATGATGAATGGTAGCCCAGGAGAGAATGTCATACAGAGTTTATTCACACTTCGTCCTTTATTTCCCCTTCTGACTTCCAACTCCTTCTACGCAGTCTGCGTGGAAAATCTGCATCTGCTTTCACCAGGCATGCTCTGATCTTTCCTCATAATAAAATCCAACCCTTGTACTTTGCCTTACTTTCAGGTTCTCAGAAAATAAGTGCTCAGCTGTTACTTCAAGAAGTAAATGACCAAATATGGCAGAATCTCAGAATGGCAATCAACATTGTAAGGTTAGCTTCTACCTCCCAAACAGCTGTTGGAATTTTCTTCCTAGCAGCATTAGGATGGGTAGCTATAGGACTTAGTGTTAGTGATAGCATTTGTAATGAAGTGGTGGTGAGACACATTGGATAGGATGGAAAGAAAACTACAGAGGTGATAAGAACTGTGACATTGGTGCATTTGCAATAGAAGGGATTGTTAATATGAAATGCTTCCAGATGATCTACTCTGTTCCTTCTCTTGTTCACATTTTGTTCTTCCTTCTTCTCCTCTTGCACTTCTTGTTGTTCAGATAGTGAGTACTGCATTACCACAGAAGTATGCTGCGTACAGCAGACGATAAAATTCGAATACACACTCTGGATTGGACTGCAAAGCTTATCCAAAATGGTCCAGTCATGGAAAGCATTAAACACTGAAAGGTTTCAGAGATAGTAGGAACTGCAGATGCTGGAGAATCTGAGATAACAAGTGTAGAGCTGGATGAACACAGCAGGCCAAGCAGCATCAGAGGAGCAGGAAGGCTAACAAGGTGTACAGCTGGATGAACACAGCAGGCCAAGCAGCATTAGAGAAACAAGATGTAGAGCTGGATGAACACAGCAGGCATTTTCTGAAGAAGAGTCTAGGCCCAAAACATCAGCCTTCCTGCTCCTCTGATGCTGTTTGGCCTGCTGTGTTCATCCAGCTCTACACTTTGTTATCTCAAACACTGAAAGGTCACTGATCTAAAACATTAGCTATGTGTCTCTCTCGACAGATGCTGCCTGATTTGTAGAGGAATTTTTTTCCCAGCATTTTCTGTTTTTATTTCAGATTTCCAGCAACTGCTCTGTTTTCCTTTGTTGCAAGCTGACTGATTCTTCACAGCTGCCCTGAAATCTAACACTGCCTGCACTCAGGAAAACTGTTTTTGACAAATACTTTACTAGATACTATACTTAGTGATTTTCCCAAAAACAGGAATGTGGGAAGAAATAAAGTTAATCTTTTAACTGGCTAACAGGTAATTGCACTGTTCAATTTCAAATGCTGTTCTGTGATTACTAACTGCTATTTAGCTCTTCTATTGTGTTCTTTAACACCATATGTTGTAATACTGAGTACAGAAAGTGCGTTTCAATTCCGGTAGAGGCACAAACCAGGCAGTCACAGGCCATCAATCCACTATATGTTTGCTTTTCTTTTCCATTGACATAGAAGTATAGAAGTTAGGAAGTTACGTTGCAGTTGTACAGAATGTTGGCGAGGCTGTACTTGAAATATTGTGTTCAGTTTTGGTCACCTTGCTACAGGAAAGATGTTATTAAACTGGAAAGAATGCAGAAGAAGTTTACAAGGATGTTGCCAGGATTCAAGGGACTGATTAATAGGGAGAGGTTGGACAAGCTGGGACTTCTTTCTTTACAGCGTAGGAGACTGAGGGGGGATCTTATAGAAGTGCATAAGATCTTGATAGGCACGGATAGGGTGAATGCACTCAGTCTTTTTCCCAGGGCTGGGGAATTGAGAACTAAAGGGCATTAGTTTATGGTAAGAGGTGAATGGATAAATGGGAACCTGAGGGGCAACTTTTTTTTTTTACAAAGAGGGTGGTACACATATCGGATAAGCTGCCTGCAGAAGTGGTTGAGATGGGTACATTAACAACATTTAAAAGGCATTTGGACAAATACATGGATTGGAAAGGTTTAGAAGAATATACGCCAAGTGGACGGAAATGGGGTTAGCGTGGATGGACATTTTGGTCAGCATGGACCAGTTTGGGCTGACAGGCCTGTCTCCGTGATGTAGGACTGTATGACTCTATGACATCAGAAGGAAAATTGGGTACCATGCATAACAGATAGCTCAACCTTTACTGGCCAGTGTGTTCCCCGGCTGAAGATAAATTTCACCCTAGAAACGATTACTCTAAGTAACCAATTCAGCAAATTACATGAAAAATCTGGTATAAATAGAAAACCTTGAAAAAAGGTAATTTGAAAACCAGCAATAGTCTGTTTCAAATGGAGTGATTCAATGTGTTACCAAATCTAGTTCAAATTGATGGTTGACAGCCTCCTATTTCTGTATAAAATGCATTTTTTTGAAATATCAATTTAACATCCAATAAACGTGGGCCTGTCACACAGAAATGCTCACAATTCAGTCTAATTTAGTAATGTCTCTGAGAAAGGCATTAACAATCTTAATAATAAGAAATGGAGGAAAAATCACATTGATGGAATAATAGCTGCTTTTCAAAATCTTAAGGTAAAAGCACATACTGAAAACACCTTGCAAGGTCTTTACCACACAAGTAGCAATGCAAAACAGGTTGCATCTTAATCTTATCATGTGACTGATGACTGAAAGAAGAAACTTTCAGCAACACCTCATACAGATTATAATGGTATATATTTAGGCTTATTACATTTTACTCTATTTTTAAAATATTCACAGCAATTTGTAGACATAATCATTTGAAACTCAGAATAATGACATGAATAATTGTTATTGGAATGGAAGTTGGTTTGGGACTATCCAACTTTTTTCACTCTATTTCTCTTTTCTTGTAAATATCCATAAGTCCATTTCAGTAAATATTTGATAAATCAAAATCTCTGCGGGAAATTTTCTTACCTTTTATTCAAGTGTGTGAGTGAGTAATTTAATGGTGAATAACACATTACCCCTACTCCCAAAAAAATAATCAATCACCAGCCAGTTAACTCATTAAGTGGGAAATTTTCTTAACAAATCACAGGCCTTGACACTGGTGTCCTGGGCACCAGAAGTTGCTCTGGGTCTTAAAGTCTGCAAGGTGATTCCTATTCTTCTGGAGGTTCAGTGGGGTTAATGTAAGTCCTTGTTATGTTTTGTCATGGGTTTTGCAGACTGAGGGGTTCAGAATAGCCTGAAGTGAGGGCAGGAGGTGTTTTGTGAGGCCAAGATCTTGGTCAATACTCATGCCTCCATCTGCCTTCAAATTGGAGATCCCACTGGATTTCCCTTCAGGAAATTAGCTACCTTTCTTGCCCACCAGTGAGTCAGGTAATCAGAGACATTACAAGTCAAACTCGTAAGTGGCCTCTAGTTTAGCATTTAACAGTCTTAATTGGTAACGGGCCGAGAAGGTCTGCCATGAACTCTCTCACATGCGTCTTAAATCAGAGCTCATAATGGTCACAGTGGTCTCCTCGATTTGACTGCAACTGAGATTGTGTTCTTGCATAAATCAGAGAATTATGACAAACATAGAAGGCTACAATTACAGTTCCACAGTAAATCAAAATTATAATTTGTGATCAAATTGTGATATAATATAAATATAAAATCAATTTTAAGAGGTTGGATTTTAAACTAGAGGCAAATGAGTGTAGGTCTATTTTTGAGAAAGAGTTGAAAATGTAATGAAGGTCATCTTTCCAAAACCAGGAATTTGATCCAGCTTGTGTTAGATAGTAGATAACCTCCTGAAGAGTTAATGGAAGTTTTTTTTTTATATCGTTGAGGATTACAACAGAAGGCAGAAAACATTACGCTGTTAGCTGTCACAGAATTTAGGATGACCAATTTTTAAAAAAAAATTAGTTGAAAAGCTTTTAGGTACAGGTTGTGGAGGACCTGACTGAAGTTAGATGCAAATATAATCTCTCCTTTTTAGAAATAAATTACATTCATGAAAAAGAGTAGTTTGTGATACTACCAGACCAGAAATATTTCATTTGTATTCTGCAGATTATTAAAAGATTGAGAGAGTGCTCAGCTTTGTGAATATTCAAAGAAAAGGCTTTACAGGGCATAGGACCAGAAGCTGTTAGGTCAAAGCCACAGATTGGCTGGGCAAGAAATCTTTCTGGACTGATTAAATTTGAAGTTATAGTGTTGGGCAGAGATGGGATTTTGTTTTGCCATTTGTTTCAAAATCTTTCAAACTGTGCTCTCTGTCGATAATTTGGTTTGTTTTAGTTGTCCAGGTTCGGTGTCATAAACTTCTTTTTTATTGTTAAAACCATCTCTGCAGCCTTGTGAGCTTTTGTATCTGTGAAAGACTGCTACATAACATAGACAAAACACTCAAAACCTTGTAGGTTATGGGGTGGAAGAAGATAAAATGATTAGACCAAAGAATACCAGGGAAGCTATTATTTAAATATGTGGAAAAATTAGAGGCACAGCTGAAAAGTAGAGTAAATCAATTTTGATTTTTAAATGTCAAACCATCTATGACTGGTGTACAACAAAACAAAACATGATCTATCAATTCAGGTTTCATTCTGGGATCTGACTTGTCCAACACTAAAATCAGCAGGGATCATCACAAAATAATTGAAGGAGCATGACCACTTACATTGTTTAATGCAAGTTTAACTAAATTGAAATAACATATTTAATATTTATTATTGATGGGGTTAGATGAAGAAGGGTGAAAGGAGTGTAAACAGCAGCGTAGACTTATCGGACTGAATCTATTTCTGTGCCGTAAATATATTCTAATACTTTGTAACTGTAAGTGCTTATTAAAATTAAATTGTAACTGAAATATAATTAAATTGGGGACCTTCATGTTGTAAGCCATTGGCATCCTGGACCATACAAGCATTAAATTCACAAGCAGCCAACATTAAAACTGTAAGATGCTGGGACAAACTCAATTTGAAATGGAGATTTATTTTCAAATATTTTGTGTTACGCAAAACATAATGTTGGTACATAAGAACATAAGAACTAGGAGCAGGGGTAGACCGTCTGGCCCTTGGAGCCTGCTCCACCATTCAATAAGATCATGGCTGATCTTTTTGTGGACTCAGATCCACTTACCCGCGTTCTCACCGAAACCCTTAATTCCTTTATTGTTCAAAAAAAAATCTACCTTTTCTTTCAAAACGTTTACTGAAGTAGCGTCAACTACTTCACTGGGCAAGGAATTCCATAGATTAACAACCCTCTGGGTGAAGAAATTCCTTCTCAATTCAGTCCTAAATCTGCTCCCTCTAATCTTGAGGCTGTGCCCTCTTGTCCTAGCTTCACCTGCCAGTGGAAACATCCTCTCTACTTCTATCTTATCTATTCCCTTCATAATTTTATATGTTTCTATAAGGTCTCCCCTCAATCTTCTGAACTCCAATGAATATAATCCCAATCTACTCAGTCTCTCCTCATAAGCCAACCCCCTCAACTCCGGAATCAACCTAGTGAACCTCCTTTGCACCCCCTCCAGTGTCAATACATCCTTTCTCAAGTAAGGAGACCAAAACTGCACACAGTACTCCAGGTGTGGCCTCACCAGCACCTTGTACAGCTGCAACATAACCTCTCTGCTTTTAATTTCAATCCCATTAGCAATGAAGGACAAAATTCCATGTAGTCATGTTTATTGCCAACATTTCCAAATGGCCAGTTCATTCCACCTTTAGTCATTTGTAGGTTATTAAACCCACACTCAGAAATTGTAACTATTCTTCTTTGATTATACTATAGTAAAGTCTACTAAATTTATTTTTTAAAATGACAAAATGAACAAAGCACAATGTGCACGTCCTCATTGTTCTGGTGGTCCAAAGCTGATCCTTCACTATATGAGTCTTAAACCCATTCTGTTTGGGTAATAGATGTTAGATCATCAATATTTTTCAAGTTCCTCCAGGACGATGCAAGACAAGTTGTTTACATGTTTAAGATTTTGCTCCTTTCTCTTCGGCCAAACTTTATAGCAGTAGTAGCAAAGACAATCTCTCAAATACAATATCTAAGAAAAATACAATACTTTGGCTGATAAAATCCGAGGAGAAGATATCAGTTTTAGAATGTGCCATTTATCAACTTCATTCTGGAATGCAATAAACCGATATGATAGAATTATGCAAATCAAAGAAATCAGTGGGTGGATGAAACTGGGTAACCTTGACAACCACAGGTGCACATACCCAACTGCAAACCAGCTGTCAAGATTCTACATAACATAGATAAAACACTCAAAACCTTGTGGGTTGTGGGACAGAAGTAGATAAAATGATTAGACCAAAGAGCACCAGGGAAGCTATTATTTAAAAATGTGGAGAAATTAGAGGCACAGCTGAAAAGTAGAGCAAATCAATTATGCTGTCTAATTTCGATGTTTAAATCTCAAACCATCTATGACCGGTTGTACAATTTAAGCCCTCTTATCAAATCAGGGATTCTTGTGGAAGGTTGGTCCTTTCCAGCCCAACCTGACCATGGTTATATTCATTAGATTCAAAAAGTGATACCCCCTTTTAGCCTGGTAAGTAATATCCCTCGAAATATGCAAAAGCAAATATTATCCTTTTCACTCCTCTGTATCAGGAGGAACGCTTATTTCCAGCTTCATATCCTAACGGTAATATCTTTTGTTCCCCTTACTGGAATAGTTAAGACAAGAATGTGTCAATTTACTAAAGGAGCAATATTTCCTCTCTTATTCCGTTCTAGCTGTTATTTTGTAATTAGTTTACTTCATTGAAATGCATCATCCTTCCTTCCACTTTAATTAACATGGAACCAAAATTAACCTTACAAGAAAAAATAATCATTCTCACTTTCCTGCTGACTCACCAAAGATTTTATCTAATGACTTATGTTCTCATCATTTTCTGTTACAAATAGGAAATATGCCAATAATTATTCAATCTTCCACTAAACCACGCTTAAAATTCTTGAAAAGCAACCTTAATCCAATAAGGACAATTGTATTGAATTAACTAAGACTAAGAACAGCAGGATTCAGAAAGTGCAGCAAAGTGGGAGAAATTCAAAAGTGAATTAACTTTAAAATGATAGTGACCATACCTTTGGCTGGTCTAAGCTTGAACACATATTCCAAAGAAGAATGTGAAAGAAATATAGCTGGAATAATTGTTAGAACATATGTCTATTTCTATTAAATGCAGAGGAAAAAGTACTGGTTGAAAAATAAATTTTAAGAAGTAATTAACTAAAAGTGCTTAGTTTTAAGCCTAGAAGGTGCACTTCAAGTAATATTTAAAATTTAGTTCCATTATTTCATGCATGCCTTCAAGAGGTACTGATTTAAATTAATGTATGATGAAGAATTTTAAAATTTATGTAAATCCACGTTCAGCTGTTGAATAAGAAGAAATGGTATATTTAAAATTTTTCATAAATATTTATTGACATATTCAAGTTTTACAATGTATCCATGATAAAATTAGGACTTTTGACCAGTTTGTAAAAGTTTAACTGAAATTATAATCTGGGAAAAGAGGTTCCTCATGATTTGGTTCTTTTGCTCAGTAAATCTGTTCCATACAAACAAGCAAATTTCCAAATTTAATTCCAGTTACTTGCAGAGTACTAAGATCTTGGGTGAGACTGCATTAGGTGATAAAACTGGCCTTAAAACCACTTGTGACAATAAAGAACCATCAGTTAGAATATCAATACATTGTTGAGGTTGGTTGGCTCGCTGAGCTGGTTTATTGTTCCGCAGACGTTTCATTACCAAGCCGGGTAACATCATCAGTGCAGCCTCCGAATATCAATTCATGCTTATCACCCAGTCACACCCACAGGGAGTGCATTCATTCGGATGTGGAGTGAAGACACAAACCAAGCTTGACTTTAATGCCACAAAAAGGCTGAATAAGCTGCTGACATTTGTGACTTGTGTGTGAATAATGGTTAAGTATGCAAGGGTCAGAAGAGTGACTACTGGTTCTGTGACTATATTATGATATGTTCTTTCAGCGGATGTGGGCATCACTGGTGAGGCCAGCATTTGTTACCCATCTCTAATTAACCTTAAACTTGGTGGCTTGCTAGGCCATTTCTTAGACTGGTTAAGAGTTGCCATTCTACTCTTCCCGGGAGTCATCTGTAGGTCAGATCTAGGTTTTTACAACCATGGATAATTACCTAGTACTCATTACTAAGGCTAGCTTTCAATTCCACTAAGAAGTCAACATCTAAAGAAAAAAAGGCAATAAATTTGCAATGGAAAATGAAACCAAAAGTATCAATTTACTACAACCTTTATCCAAACAGTACAGAGATACAAATGGAACTGTAAGTTTACTGGCCAACCACAAAATTGAATCAAATCTTAAAATACCAAACAGCTATGATGATTAAGCAATTTATTATGTAGTCAAAGCAATTGATAAACACCACTCATCTATTTTTAGGAAGTTCCTGGTCTTGGATGCTGGTTTGGGCGGTGTAGATCCATCTTTTGCATTGTAAATGTAGAGGCATGAAGAAAACAGTCAGATTTTTAAACAGAAAACATGATATTGCCAGAGTTAAAAAGAAGTATTCAAGTGGGAATTTAGAAGTTATTTTACGTCATGCAAGAGCATTCGTTGCTTTCATGTTATTAAGAGGAAAGATAAATATCAGAAGATGAGAAATAGAACTACCAACACAAAGGCAACAGAGAAAAGCAAGGTGCTCAGATTCTAATGTGTGCACATATTTGCAGAGGAAAAAGGATCTATGTACATATATAAATAATGATCAAAAGGAATAATGGTGATACAGATGATCCGAGATGTTGTACTTTTCATCAAGCTGTTCAATATCGGGACAGCATGCATGGTTCCCAAAAATCTGTTTGCTAATTGCATACGTCAACCTGAACTTGAACATTGAAATCCTAGGAGCTCAACTCTACCAGCAATCCCTGTCAAAATGACTGTTCTATTTCCAACACTTATTAAAATTGTTTTCCAAAGGAATGTCTTCAAAGTAGTTACAATTGTTTCCAAGTTCTTAGAATCATTTTTGTCCTGCAGATTTACATCTACTGGGAGCTGAATTAATGACTGGGGCACACTTCACTTGTGAGCTGCCAGTCACCTGAGGGGAAGGATAATTACACTCTTTCAGGCTGAACTTGTGCACAGAACCCAAAGTAACTGGCAACTGTTAGAATACAAGCTTCTACAACTTGAAAACACTAATAAGCTTGATTAAAGCACTGACATAAATTATTTTAATAGAATCCAAAAACATTTAACCTATGGAGTAACAGTGGGATCTATTTGTTTAGCATTTAAAGCATACTGATTAAATTTAACAAGGAAGAGGATCCAAGTGTTAATTATGTTTCTGAGAAGCTCCGAAGAATGTTTCCTTCTTCAAGTGCAGTATATACTTACATTTTTTGAACATTTTGTAGACTGTGCAATCTTCAATGCCATGCTACATTGTAAATAGATTTTATTCAGTTTTTCAGTTGCTATGTAACTTAATTTCATTAGCTAAGACCTGTTGAGTGTATTTACTGTTGTAGGATGCACTTGAAATGAAAAGATGCTTCCACTTCCCAATTAACAGAATCATTCCCTTTCAACTAAAATGAATGTTATTGAAACCAATTAATGCGGACTGGAAAATCTCTCATTAATGAGGGGAGTGTGGGTGAGTAAACAGCAATGAAAAGATGAAATTAGAGAAGAGCCTCTTCTTGTTGGCCTGGAATAATTACGCGCTTAGTTGACTAATTGTCTGGTAAAAAGCACTGCAGTGATAGTAACAGATTGCCACATTCATTAGGCTGCAAAAGGCCACCTGCTGCAGGGCCTCATTTGCTTCCAGTCTTTATACATGTGTTTATCCCGTGGGGTTGATATGAGGACATAACATTAGCTGTGAAAGGCAAAGCAGCTTGCCAATATGCTGCAATATTGTGTCCTTTATGCAAAATACACAAGCTTAATATGTCAACTGTAATGAATAAAACAAACAGTAATAACTCAGTATGTAACAAAAGTGATCTCATAATATGACATTACAGTTTCATTTGGTGCAGAGATTAATCATTTTGCAACCAAAAGTTGTTATACTTCCAATGGTTGTATTTATGAAGTGTATAGAACTTAGCCCAAGCTAGAGAATTTCTCAAAAATAACTCAACTGGGGCAAGTGTCCTGTTGTGTTTTGCTGTTAGATTTTGAATTTGAGTACAGTTATATTACAACATGACATCTAAATAAAATTATTATAATTTTGTTACAAAAACATAGTTTAACTGTATAAGTTCCACTACCAAGAAGCTATGGCTCAACTGAGTATGATCTAGAATTACTAACTTCCATTAAACCATTTCATCAAGTAGGAGAGACTAGGACCCAAGGCCACAGCCTCAAAGAGAAGGGATGTCTCTTTAGAACTGAGATGAACAGGAATTTCTTCAGCCAGAGTGTGGTGGAACTAATTGCCACGGATTGCTGTAGAGGCCAATTCACTGAGTATATTTTAAAATGGAGATCAATAGGTCCTTGATTAGTAAGGGGATCAAAGGTTATGAACAGAAGGCAGGAGAATGGGGTCAAGAAACATATCAGCCACAATTGAATGGCGGAGCAGACTTGATGGGTCGAATAGCCTAATTCTGCTCCGATACCTTATGGTCTTATAGTCTGGTTAAAGGAATGACTGAGGATGTTGCTCGACTTTTATTTGACCGAAAGCTCTAAATGGATTCTGCATTGAAGTCAAACTGAAATAAAAATAACGGAGAGTGATTCTCCAACATATCACACCAACAAATCTGAACCATTTCACTCCTCCAAAGTTTGCTTTGTGCATTAAAAGTTAATTAAAGCAAACCCAACCGAATCATATCACTCAGTGGATTTTGCACGATTTCATATTTCTCCAAATGCTTTTCTGAACCCCTCATTTATCTCCACTGAAGCCGCAGATGCAACCATTTCAATTAGATCAACATATACTTCAATCTTATCATAATTTATTTAGCTTTTTAATTACATTCATTGCTATTGAACCATTTAACAATACTTTCACCTGCTCATCATACTTATCTTGCAAATAATCTAAAGCATGCCCAAGAGTGCAACACTCTATACAACGCAGGCCATGTAAATTCAAATATCCACTCCATGGGGATGTTATTGATGCTACCAAACAAACAGCATTCAAAGAATGTTGAATTATTACATTCTAGTAAATATAAAATAATTGTACACGTACTGAGAGTGTAAGTTTCCAGTAGTGAAGAATTTTAAACCCATTTTAATTCTTGATTGTTTACTAACAGTAACATTTCATTTTTCTCAGAACTTCTGATAAATACTCACAGGATTAGATACAACAGAACCAGATTGTCAAGAGCTCCCTTGTGTCAACTGGAAGCAAGCAAATGTTGGCCTCCTTCGATATAGCATCAAACAGATGCATCTGCTGTAACCTTTCATTCTCTTCTGCAGTACCTGGTGAACCCTCAAGGCTACAAAAGATAGGCCTGAATGTTAGGACAAATATTTTGAGTCATTATGTTTACTTATTGCTTCTTTTATGACAAGACTGTAGTTTTAGAAAATAAATAAACTCTAACATCTACAGTTTCTATGCTAAAACTCTTCTAAATTCAAAGTGGCTTGTGAATAATATCTTGTCAAACATGATGTTTTAATATTATAGAAATTAAGCATATCTATTTTCTCCCAGAAAGAGCTAAGATTTCTATTTTTCAAACTGATCTGATATAGCTTTCATCTAAGGTTTCATTTGAATTACAATGTACCTCTATATGCATATCTCATCTTCCTTGCCTTCCTCGTCATATGATAGTTGCGACAGCACTCTAGAGTGCAATTTATTTGACAATGAACTGGATTTTTAAATGGTTGCAGAGGAAAGACCAGAAGTGGATGGTCTGAAATTTCCTGTCACTAGCCGATATTACAATCTCCCAGCAAGGTCCGACTTGCATCATTTTTTTTTCAATCCAGAAAGAGCACAGTGTGACAGGTGCCCACCATCAGCAGCCAATGAAAGGGTCCATTCCTACTCTTCACAAACTGACTGTAATTTTTGGTGGCCCTGCTGAGATCTAAACACAGAAAAGGGATGGAGTGTCTTCTAGGCAGCAGAACGTCCTGGGGCTTTTGGGGATCGGGGGGGCGTGGTTGCGGGGAATGTGGTCAGCCAGCAAGGAGGCATAGGGTTCATGACTACAGCCTTGCACCTCCACTTTGAAGCACCATCTCTCTCTCTCTCTCTCTCTCACCCCAACATTGGCAGCTCACAGTGCAAATGAGGAGTTGCAGATCTGTGTGAGTCTCAGAGCCAGTATGGGTGGGTCTTCAAACTATCTTTCCTCCTGCTGGTAGGATAAGGTCCCACAAATGAAAATTCAGACCATCATGTCTTGGCACTGCTGAAATAGTTGGTATCTATTCTAACATCAACATCAAACGTAAATATCTTATTGGATATAATTTTGAAAGCAGGAACCCAAGTGTAAGTATTATCAGTTCAGTATTATCAGATATATCAATTGTATTGCCGAGACGCAAGGTGAAGCAATGGGCACAGAAGACATCCACTCACTTCTCCACAAACAGTGGGGAGGAAAGAAATGAGAGTTCAAAAACTGCTTTGAAAGACACATATTATGTCAGCTGCCCGCCTTTTCTTTGAGGAGTGTAAAATGTAATGCTGAATAGAAAGGACTTTTTAAACAATGAAAAACTGTAAAACAAGTTATTTTCCAGTATTCTTTTAATTTCACAGCTGTAAAAGTAATAGATTGTTTTCAATAGAATTCACCATAACAATAAACCAATGAGAAATAAAGGACAAAAATGTCAGAATCAAAGATGGATTGGAGACCAAAAGAAAAATAGAGCTGAAATGAAAATGCAAATTGGGAAAGTTTTGAAATAGGCTCGCCTTTTTTACATACCCATTTAAATGGTTACAAATGTGGCAAATGCAGGCTACATGCATACAACCGGGTGTGTTTTAATGTAAAAGCAAATAAGTGCACAGTTCACCTTAACTGCTGCATCGAAAATGCAAATATTTCATCATAATAGTGTGGACTTTAACTTTCACCACTGGACGGAAAACTGGAATGGACATATCTACACTTTTATTGCACCCTGGTTTCCCTCTACACTGAATAAAGGAAACATTGGAAGGGAGTGGCATTGCTATTACTCCCTCGCCCAAAGACTAGCTAAGGCATTGACACCCTGTACTGGGTAAGCAGAAATTGCCTCCAGTTAAAAAAAATTGGGAAGACTGATGCCAATGTTTACAGTTCCCACTACAAACCTGTTCCCTAGCTACCAACAACATTGCTCTACCAGAAACAGTCCAAGAAAAACCAGACTGTTCTTGGTGTTGTATATAATCACCAAGGTGAGTCTCCCATCACATATTCACATCATCATTAAGACTGCCTAATTCCATTTCTGAAATATCGCCTGACTTTATCCCTGCCTCATCTAATCTGCTGTTGATATCCTCATTCATGTATTCATTACCTCTGGAATTTAACAGTCTAATGTATTCTTGGCTGGCCTTCGACATTTTACCATCTGCAAACTCTACACAACCACTTTCAAACATATCTCCACCCGTAACCCTTATTGTGCCTAGACTTGCTTCTGATCAAGTGATGTCATGATTTAAATAATTGCTTTCAAGTCCATTCTTAGTCTCATCCCTCCCTATATCTGAGAGGTCCCCCATCCCGTAAGCCTCTGAAATATCTGCTGTCATCAAATTCTGTCTCCTGAGCATCTCTGTTTTTAATTAGTCCACTGCAAGGAGCCATTCCTTCATCTGCCTGGCCCTAAGCTCTGAAATTCCTTTCCTACACTTGGCCTGGCCTCTCTACCTCACTTTCCTCCTTAGAGATATTACTTTGAGCCTATCTCCTTGACCAAAAACCTTCTTATCTGGCTTGCTGTCATATATTATTATATATTGCTTCAATGACATGGCTTGGGATATCTTATTAACTTGAGCTCATTGAAACATTATTATAAAACTATTAGTTGTATTTTCCCAAGAAATTGTACACCACCTTCAAAAAAACATAACTTTAAAATATATGCAAGAACGTAATGTTTATTGTAAAGTGAAGTGCTGTAGAACACACCTTGAACATAGGTCAGACTTCAAGCTCAGCACAGATTGTGATCAAACTTGGACGCTGTTTAAATTTAGATTCTATCACTTCTAGTGAAGTTTGCCCTTTGAACATTACTTCAAAATAAAAACATCAGAAACAGAAGTTGTTGGAAAAGCTCAGCAGGTCTGGCAGCATCTGTGAAGAAAAAGTCAGAGTTAACATTTTGGGTCCGGTGACCCTTCCTCAGAACTGGTAGCTGGGAAAAAAAATCGGTTTATATGCTGCAAATAGGGAGGGGGATGGGGTAGGGAGTGAACGATAAGTTAGAGCCCGAAGAGAGAGAAGAGCAGGTGGATGGACAAAGGGGTTTGTAGTGGATATTAGTGGCCAGTCTATCCCCAGAAATGGAAACAGAGATGTCGAGGAAGGAAGAAGTCAGAGATATACCAGGTGAAGGTGAGGGCAGGGTGGAAATTGGAAGCAAAATCTATGAACTTTTCCAATTCCATACAAGACAGGGAAGCAGCACTGATGATATCATCGATATATTGGAGAAAGAGTTGTGGGTGGGGGCCGGAATAGGACTGGAACAAGGAATGTTCCATGTACCCCACGAAGAGACAGGCATAACCAGGGCCCATGCAGGTACCCATGGTCACCCCTCTGAAAATGAGAGGAGTTAAAAGTTAAGTTGTTGAGGACGAGGACGAGCTTGGCCAAGCGGAAGAGGGTGGTGGTGGGTGGGGACGGTTCAGGTCTTTGCTCCAGGAAGAAGCGGAGAGCCCTAAGACCCTCGTGGTGGGGAATGGACGTGTAAAGGGATTGCGTATCCATGGTAAAGAGGAGGTAGCTGGAACCTGCAAACTGGAAATTTTGAAACAAGTGTAAGGCGTCGGAGGAATCACGGATATATGTGGGCAGGGATTGGACCAGGGGAGAGAAGACTGAGTCAAGGTAGGAAGAGATGAGTTCTGTGGGGCAGGAGCAAACTGAAACAATGAGTCTGCCTAGACAGTCCTGTTTATGGATTTTTGGAAGGAGGTAGAAACGAGCTTTGTGGGGCTGGGGTCTATCAGCTTGGAGGCTGTGTGGGGAGGTCACCAGATGAAATGAGATCAGTTACTGCAGTAGATGCAATAGCCTGATGCATCATGATGGGGTCATGATCCAGGGGAAGATAGGAGGAGATTTGGCACTCAGCCTCTGCAATGTGGAGGTCAGTACGCCAGACTACAACAGCACCACCCTTATCGGCAGGCTTAATAACAAAGTCAGGGTTAGATCTAAGTGCACAGAGTGCAGTTAGTTCAGAGGGAGATATGTTGGATTTGGTGAGGGGAACAGGGAAATTGAGGCAACTACTATCACGTCGACAGTTCTCAATGAATAGATTGAGTGCAGGTAAAAGGCCAGAGGGAGGGGTCCAGGTGGAGGGAGAGTGTTGGAACTGGGCGAAGGGGTCTGTGGAACGGGGAAAGGACTCTTGTCCAAAGAAATGGGCACAGAGGGGAAGACGGTGGAAGACGAGTTTGACATCATATCGTGCCTGAAATTCATTAAAGTGGAGACGCAGACGAATAAAGCTGAGACTTTTGCTGAGTACCAAACGTTCAGCATCAGAGAGCGGAAGGTTAGGAGGGATGGTGAATACCCAACAGCAGGTGAGGGTGGGAGAGGGGATGGCATCAGAGGGAAGGGGAGGAGAGGAAGGTTCCAGAGGGCCATGGATATGTTTGAGTTGTTGCAACTTGTGGGCCTGGATGCCTGAAATAAAAAGAAGTTTCTTGTTAGCACGACGAATGAGCCGGAGGATGAAGTGGAACTGCGGAGTGGTGCAGCCCTGAGCCAGTGTGTTACGATGCTGTTGGAGAGAAATGTTGAGAGAGTGCATGTGGCACCGCATGGCACTGAGTGGGGTCTCAGGATGCGGCGAGAGCAGCTGCCCGTGGAACGTTGAACATCACGGAGATACCTGTGATCCTGGGAGGATTCAAAACATGAGGGATGAAACTTCATTTGGAATCCACGTGGGGTGAGTGAGCCGGAAGCAGTCACTGAGGAATGTGATATGGCTGTGGAAACGAGTTTTAGCAAATACCTGATCAAACACCAGGAGTGACAGTGAACTTAACATTGGTGGGCAAGAAGAGAGATTGGAATGGAAAGCCCGTCGGAGAGAGGAGCAGAACTTCTTCAAGGTGGGCATGCCGAGAAGAAATGTGGCAGTGGGTTAAATACTAAAAAAAAACCAAAAGAACTGCAGATGCTGTAAATCAGTACAAAAACAGAAGTTGCTGGAAAAGCTCAGCAGGTCTGGCAGCATCTGTGAAGAAAAAAATCAGCGTTAACATTTCAACTGAGGAAGGGTCACTGGGCCCAAAACGTTAACTCTGATTTTTTCTTCATAGATGCTGCCAGCCCTGCTGGGCTTTTCCAGCAACTTCTGTTTTTGTTCCTGATTTACAGCTTCCACAGTTCTTTCGGTTTTTAAACACATCAGAAGCTGATTACTATGTTATTCACAGTTTGGATGTTGCCTTCCTCCTTCCAGACATCTCAAGAGTTATTTAACTAGAGATTAGTATCAGCTGCACGGCTTCAAATATCTCCAGAACGTCTGGGGCATCCATCCATTAACAACACATGGTATTGTATTTGAGACCATGTAATTTTTTATTTGTTTTAAACCTCGTGATTCTCATGATCAGACATTGAAAGTGCAAATAATTAAAAATAATTTGCATGCATTTGGGGCTTTTTTCTTTCTTAATCACTCTTATTGATTTTGTTTGTGTTTTATTTCTTAAGCAACGAACACGCATATATCCATTTACAAGTTTGCTGATGGCACCACCCTAGGGGGTCGATTCTTAACACAACAAGACGGATTACAAGAAAAAGATAGGCAGCTTAGTGGCATGGTGTAAAGACAACAATCTGTCCCTAAATTTCAGAAAAATTAAGGAGCTGGTCATTGACTTTAGGAAGCAAAGTGAAGGTCACACCCCTGTCTGTATCAATGGTGCTGAGGTGGAGGTGGTCGAGAGCTTCAAGTTCCGAGGAGTAACTATCACCAACAAACTGTCTTGGTCCATCCACATCGACGCTACAGTCAAGAAAGCACACCAACGCCTATATTTCCTCAGAAGGCTAAGGAAATTCAGCATGTCCAAAATGACTCTTACCAATTTTCATTGATGCACCATAGAAAGCATCCGACCTGGATGCATCACAGCTTGGTATGGCAACTGCTCTGCCCAAGCCTGCAAGAAGTTACAGAGAGTTGTGAACATGTCCCAGTCCATCACAAAAAACAGCCTTCCATCCGTTGACTTTGTCTACACTTTCAACTGCCTCGGGAAAGCAGCCAATATAATCAAAGACCTCTGCCACTCCAGTTATATTCTCTTTCAATATTCTATTTCATCAAGATACAAAAGGTTGAAAATACATACCAACAGATTTAAGAACAACTTCTTCCCTGCTGTTATCAGACTTTTGAATAGACCTCTCATATATTGGAGTTGATCTTTCTCTGCACCTTCCATGTAGCCTTAACACTATATTCTGCACTCTGTGCTAATACCCTGATGTACTTATGAGGTATAATTTGCCTGGATAGAACATAAAACAATAATTTTCACCATATCTCAGTACATGTGACAATAACAAATCAAATCACTGGAGGAAAGGGACTGAAGAAGTTATTAACTTAACATTGAGATGAAGTTATGTTGACCTCAACCTCAACAAGTAACCTATGATACTTTGGTAGCTGTGTCTCTTCAAGTTGACAGCTTCATTCAGCTTTTTTGCACTCTCCAGTTTCCAAACAGTGCCCTGTGCCTTCATCAGTATTCACTCCTCAAAATAAAATTGAGAAGGCAATGCAAATAGATAGAAAGAATGCTTGAAAAATCCTAATTAGAAAACGTTTATTTTTGAAAGCTATGATTATAGAGTACATTCCCTTCTGACACCTTTTGTTTCGTGATTTATGTGAATTTTCTCAGGTTTACCTTTTCCAACGATTGTACTGCTCCAGTATTGTATTCTCATGGGCATAATTTCTCATTACTATGCAGTGTAAGAGGAGAACAAACAGTGTGAAACTGATAATGAAAAACCACAGACAAAAACAAGCTGAATAGACCTATTAGTGACGAAAAACACAATGAGGGTAATCTATATAGAACTGGCAGTGATGCACAAGAACAAGATCACAAGATAATTATAGATGAGGAAAGCCATTCAACCCACCTTGTCTCATCAACCTTAAGAGAGGCGAATGTCTAAAAGCCCTAGTACACAACTGTTTCTTAAATGACTTTAGCACTTATGCCTGCAAGGCTGGAAGTTCACATTGTGCATTCTGTGTGAGAAGGCTATTTTCCTGGGGCTAGAATTTATGGCCCTGCATTGGGCATATTTTCAGTGCACATTATCATGTGATAATTCACCACTTTCCTACCTCTAAAGTATGAAAATGTAAAATTGGAACAGTAACAATGCATGTTGATAACAGCAACCCTTATTCTTCCAGAAGAAAATATATATAAATATAGCATTGTTACATTAAAGTTCAATATAAAAACTAAAGCAGCCAGTGTTGGAAATTACAATGTCTTAACTACATGAGTAAAGCACAACAGTTGTCAAGTACAGATATTTAATTATGTTCCAAAAGAAGATTAAGACTGGAGGCAATGAGCTCCATTGGCTGACAGAAGGTAATGTACCAGCTAACTTATCATAATTATATACTTCTGAAAGAATAATATAGACCAGATGCAGACTGAAATTTATGGACATGAATCAGATAATTTAGCATTTCTAATATTTAGGAGTCAACTTATAAGGCTTAATCGGAACAATGAAATAAAAGCATTTAAACTTGAAACTCAGCTCTTCTACATAGAGAAGCAAGAACAATCTACATTTATGAATTGCTTTTAATGTAGTAAGGCACTTCAGAGGAGCAGTTTTAAACAACATTTTAACAGTGAGAAATAGCAAGGGACATTAGGACAAAGATGGTTGAAAGGAATTTCTTAAGGATGGGAGAGAGAGAAAGAGGGTTGAAAATTTGAGAGTGTGAATTCTGGAGCTGTTGACCATAGCCTAGCTGCCACTGGTGGAGTGATGAAAGCAGAGATGCACAAGAGATTGGAATTGAAGAAGGCAGAGTTCTCAGAATGGCTCAAGGATATTCAGAAATAAAGCTTGGAATGACAGTTTGATCTCTTCTGTGATTTTCATTGCTGTTCTCTGGAATATCACTCGTGTATTATGTTGTTACTAAGACCATTTTCTTCCAATTGCCTGTTGACAAAATCTGGGTCAAAATTCATAGGTTAAGCTCCCTCTGGATAATAGATTTTCATCCTCACATTTTCCAAGCTTTTAGTCAAAAGCATGTTACATAGTGCAACACTTAGGCTGACTAAATGTTGCAACCTCCAATTTCAATCAACCAGAATCAGCATTCCCATTATTCCTTCTGCCAATCTCCATCATTTCCTCATGAACTGAATTCAAGTGCCTACTTTTGTTATCAAATCCCTCCATGACTTGCTCTGCTCTATCTTAATAAGCTGTTTCAACCTTCTACTCCTGTATCCATCCTCTGGTTCTTCTAACTTGGGATTTCTTTGTCCAACTTGCTCTACATCATTTTTGGTGGATTTCATTCAGCAACTGCAGTCCAAATTTGATTAAAATCAGCAAAGTGTCAATTTTGGGGTGTACCATGGATGGTTTTTCTCCGCAGATTCTGGTGGGGGTTTTCACACAATTTTATGCTGCTCACTTCATTATGTTTGGACCATTTCTATATGGCCTTGCGCTCATCATTGGCAGAGGAGCTCATTATTTTTGTGATGTGTGCACCACCATTGCATGTTTAAAGTTTAGTTGTGCACCATGTCAAATGCCGCAAACTGGAAATAGGCCTTTAAAGACGTACCTGCAGGCCTGCAAAAGAGGCCTTGCCATCAGACCCAGCCAGCATGGTGTGAAGCTGGCACCTGGATCAGTATCGGAGGACCGCCCAACAGTGTAGCTTGCTGGTAGTCAGCAGACAACCAAAGACCAGGCACCTGGTCAGCCTCAGGCAGGAGAGGACCCAATGGTGTCAGCCATTTATAACTTCCTCGAAATGCAATAGCAGACACAGGAGCTGCAGGCACTTCTGTCAGGGGCACTTGGAAAACTGGCTCAAAGGTTGAAGAATTCCACCTATGCTATCTGTACTGTTCTGACTCCAGAGTGCGAGTGTCTGGCTCACTCCATGAACAGGTTGGCATTGCCATGGAGAACCAGGTCCAGGTAGAATGGAGTAGTCGAGTGTCTAGTTAGTTAGTTAATTCGCATATCTACCTGGATATAAGGCCCATGTGATTCATGTTGCCATGGTGTTGGGGGTGTATAACATTGGATTGGTTCCAGGAGAATAAAGCAAACACGTAAAGGATAGAATAAAGTAAATCTATGGTTGGGATTTTCAGACATTTTGAAAGTGAAATAGGGGCATTTGCTCTGGACTATAAGTTGTCTACTAAATAGCATTAATACATTAATGGCAATGTTGTGTTTAGTTTGTTTGTTGCAGTAAAATATTAAAATTTGAAATCTTGTTATGTGTTTTTTTTCAATCACTGAAAATTATTTTTTGTTTGTTTACAAGTTATTGGTCTCCATGAAGGATTGTAACAATTTTAATTTGAATAAAGTAGCATAAGGTAGACAGGATAGTGAAAAAGACATTTGGTATGCTTGCCTTTATAGGTCAGTGCATCGTGTACAGAAGTTGGGAGATCATGTTGACGGTGTATAGAACATTGGTTTGGCCACTTTTGGAATACTGCATTCAGTTCTGATCTCCCTGCTATAAGAAGGATGTTATGAAACTTGAAAAGGTTCAGAAAAGATTTACAAGGATGTTGCCAGGGTTGGAGGATTTGAGCTATAGGGAGAGGCTGAATCAACTGGAGCTTTTTTCCCTGGAGCGACAGAGGCTGAGGAGTAACCTTCTCGAGGTTTATAAAATCATGAGAGGCATGGATAGGGTGAATAGTCAAGATCTTTTCCCCAGGATAGCGGAGTCCAAAGAAGGCACAGGTTTAAGGTGAGAGGGGAAAGATTTAAAAGGGACCTCAGGGGCAACTTTTTCACACAGAGAGTGGTGTTTATGAGGAATGAGCTGCCAGAGGAAGTGGTGGAGGCTGTTAGAGTCACAACATTTAAAAGGCATCTGGATGGGTACATGAATGGGGACTGTTTGGAGGTTTGTGGGCCAAGTGCTGGCAAATGAGACTAAATTGGTTTGGGATATCTGGTCAGCATAGACGGTTTGGACTGAAGGGTGTGGTTTCCACGCTGTATAGCTCTATGACTCTATGACTGTAAGTGAATAAAGGCCCATTGCAGTCATATGGTTTATATAATTTAAAAGTACTATAATGACCACGCTTGTTCTCCATTCTCCAAGAGAATACAAAATTGAATACAAAGATAATACAGAATTCGTATTTTCTAGAAACTTACTCCCAGCTTAAATATGAACAGTATAGGTAATTAGAGCTAAAATAAACTCAGCTACCTTCTTTCAAATCCCTTAACTTTCACATTGATTCATACTCAACCTACTAAAGGCATCTCACATCCATATAATCAAACATGCTGTCACTGATTGTGCAACCTAAAATAAGTTGAATGTAAAAAAATCTGAAAAATAACACTTGAATCAGATAACACAAAATTGAAATCTGAAGATCATTCATGTCTGCATTTTGCTGACATATGCACAAGGGTCAGCAGCAGAGATTGATACTGATAAGAATCTGTCACATCAATGTATCTGTCTTCTTGTCCATTGGAGCTTTCTTATAATAGTCAGATGGTATTAAAATTTAAGGAGTAAGTTAAAACAATACCTTAAAAATTAAAGCAAATCGATTTCTAAATACAAAATAAAACTATCTTGGTCACTGATTCCTTTTTGTTAATGCTATGCATGGAATGCCTCTTCCAATCTTTTCTTGGAAATAAATAATGCAGGAATTATAGTTTGAAACACTGTAATAACTCGCATTTTCAAATCACGAACTTTCCTTTCACTGTTTCAAATAGAAACTTGGCAAAAGCCTATTTAATGAAAAGTGTTGCACAAGACATTTAGCATCTGAAAGGTTGAACTGACATCACAAGATAAATTCTGACTGCCAGGATATAAAATACATAACCAAGAGGAACTTAGCCAGTTGTTACAGGTCTCTTATGTTGTGTTCCAAAATGTTGCAAAAGCAGTAATGTGTGCTTACTCTTACCTTGTTCAAAGTCTTACCATGGATTCTAACTCAGATATAACCTCACTAGTCATTAAGTGCTGGAAAAGCTCAGCAGGTCTGGCACCATCTGTGAAGAAAAATCAAGAGCTAATGTTTCGGGTCGAGTCACCCTTCCTCAGAACTGATGGTAGCTAGGAAAATGTCAGTTTATATGCAAAACAGAGGGTGGGCAGAGGGGTAAGTACTAAACGAAAGGTGGGGATACAGCCCAAAGAGAGAGAGGAACAGTTGCACAGACAAAGGAGTTGATCGTTGATAGGGTGAATAGCTGTTAATAGGGGCTGTTAGTGACTAACAATAGGTAGTGCATAATGGCAGGCCTGGTATGTGGGGTACGGGGCTAGGACACGGGAGAGTTTAGACCCTAAAATTATTGAACTCAATATTGAGTCCGGAGGGCTGCAGAGCCCCCAAGCGGAAAATAATGCGTTGTTCTTCTAGCTTACATTGAGCTTCGCTGGAACACTGCAGCAAGCCTCAGACAGAGTTGTTGGCCAGGGAACAGGGTGGTGTTTTAAAGTGGCAGGCAACTGGAAGCTGAGGGTCTTTTTTTGCGGGCAGAACATAGATGTTTGGCGAAGTGGTCACCCAGTCTACACTTTATTTCCCCAGTGTGGAGGAGACCACATTATGAGCAGCGAATGCAGTAGACTAGATTGTGTGAAGTGCAGGTGAAGTGCTGCTTCACCTGGAAGGTATGTTTGGGTCCTTGGATACTGAGGAAGGAGGAGGTAAATGGCAGGTGTTACACCTTCAGCAGTTATGGGGAAGCTGCCATGGGGCTGCGAGGATGTCCCAGAGGGAAAGGTCCCTGCAGAAAGCAGACAAGGGAGAGGAGGGAATATGTGTCTGGTGGTGGCATCTTAGTGGAGGTGGCAGAAATGGCATCTAATGATCTTCTGGATGTGGATGCCGGTGGGATGGTAGGTAAGGACAAGGGGGACCCTATTGTTGTTGCGGGATGGAAGAGAAGGGGTAAGAGGAAAAAGTGCGGGAGTTGGGTCGGACCCGGTTGAGGGCCCTGTCTACAACGGTGCTGGGGAATCCTTGGTCGAGGAAGAAGGTGGACGTTTTGGAGGCTTCCTTGTCAAAGTTGTGCTGATCTGAACATATGCAATGGAGACAGAGGAACTGAGAAAATCAAATGGAATCTTTACAAGAAGCAGGGTGCGAGGATGTATAGTCCTCACACCCTATCTTCCCTCCTGCAGCAGCAATGGGGACCCCTTGTCAACTCATCGATCACCAGTTCCAACATGCCACAGTGAAAAACTGTAATGGCCTCCTCAGAAGACAGACACAAGATACAACTGATAGAGTACCTTCATCATCCAGTACTTCCCCAGAGTGGAGAGACTACACCGTGTTCTTCACAGCCCTCAACATGTGATTGAGACGACAAGCATCTCGCCAAGATCATTCCTGTGCCTCCAATTCTCACCTTCAAACAACCACCAAACCTTAAACAGATCATCGTTCACAGCAAACTACCAACCCTACGGAGAAAATCGATCACAACACCACACAACCCTGTCACGGTAACCTCTGTAAAACATGTCAGATCATCGAAATGGATATTGCCATCACACGTGGGAACACCACCCACCACGTGCACGGCAGATACTCTTATGACTTGGCCAATGTTGTCTATCTTATACGCTGCAGGCAAGGATACCCCGAAGCACAGTACATCGGCGAGACCATGCAGATACTATGACAATGGATGAATGGACACCACGCAACAACTGCCAGACAGGAATGTTCCCTCCCCATTGGGGAACACTTCAGTGGGTCAAGAACATTCAGCCTCCAATCTTCAGGTATGCATCCTCCAAGGCGGACTTCGAGATACAACAATGCAGAATTGTGGAGCAGAAACTTATAGCCAAGATCCGTACCTATGAGGACAGCCCTGTGATCTTGGGTTTGCGTCGAGCTACATGTGACCTAACCACACTGTTCTGTATCTATGAAATCTTCCTTACCATCTTCTTTTGTCACCATCACCTGGATAAATTGTTATGATCTCTCTACCTTAATTAGTTTGTACAGTTTTGGATTACTTGTTACTTTCTTTAGACCCTCAGCATGTGACTTTTATACCGAGCATGTTATTCCAGTCATTTGGTTTGTCTCCAGCATCACCTTATTATTAATTCTTTGTAATAATCTCTCTGCCTCATTTAGTTGGATTATAGGTCATCCCTTTGCTTGTTATTCAGGTGTTGACACTTTACTCACACCATCTAACACTTTGGATCACCTGCAGAGACTCATTATTTGACACTCCATTCGCATCATTTCTATGATCTTTGGATCTCTCTACCGTTGATCTCTCTGCCTATAAATTCTATGTTCTGGGTGTTGCTCTCTTACTTTACTTGACAAAGGGGCTATGCTCCAAATGCCTGGGATTTCAAATAAACCTGTTGGACTATAACCTAGTGTCGTGTGACTTCTGGCTTCAAATAATGTTGATCTGGTCTCACGCACATGTGCACTGTGACCTATAAGCCTCACTCTGTCCAAGTTTTTTTTCACCCTATGATCTGTATGTCCTTGCTTACTATGATCTGCCTGTACTATTTGCAAACAAAGCTTTTCACGTTACTTCGGTACACGTGACAATAAATCAAATCAAATCAAATCAAATCAGCCAGTCAATTTATGTGAATGCAGCACCCAGCAGTTAAAAAGGTCAAAGGACTGACAACATTACTGTTCCTCCTCAGAGAAATTCCAAATAGCTACAAATTGAGAAAACTCCTGAAAAAAGGTTGTGCCGACCGCAGGAAGCTGTAAGTGGAAAGATCAAAATCATAAACATATGATATAGCCGTAAATATCAAACATCCAAAGTGAGACAAGTCCCTTAGAGGAACAGTGATAATTTATACATTTGAGCAAAAGTTCCATGCTCAGATTTTGAAAGAAAGCTTAAATTACTATATTTAGTCATCGAACATTGTTACAATCATTTAAAATTAATGAGTAAAGGAGAAAAAAAATGAGAAAAACTCATTACCAAAATCATTAAAATCACAGTATAATTAGATGACCGCAAGTGAAAAAAGATTGAAGGCAGAACAGTTTAATAAATGAAAGTGGTTTGAAGTGAAAATGAATTATTGTGCAACCAAAATTATGCTTAAAGACACAATTACAGCATGCTGCCACTTATTTCAATATAATACTCTAACACAGAAGGAGCAGAAGAGGTGCCAATTGTCTAGATCACTAAAAGGGTGCAAAACCCACTGAGAAGTGAAAAATGGTGTAATTAATAAAGTGTTCCCCCATCTTGGGAGAAAACAAAAATATGGTATTTTTAATTCTAAAGAATTCCAACAATTTTTAAATGCTTGACAGTTATATTTTTCTCTTGAAATAGAAGGATCATTCTAAAATAGTTAGATTTTTTTCAACCTTAATTAACAGAAGCTAAACCAAATTTCTCAAAAGGACAGTGAGAAAATGAAGTTTAAAATCTTCATTAAAACGATAAAGCTTCATAATTACAAAGCTTTACAACAAATTTACTTTTGCTGTCAGCAAATACATTTTAAAAATTACAAACACAAAAAAGTGCAAAAGACTCAACATTTAATGTAACTGAAGTGACCGTACAATGTAAAACACTGAACAGTAAAAGTAGCTCCATCTACAATCTTTTTTAAACCCCCTTCAAGGGATTTCAAGTAAATCATTTAAATAAGAGAAAAGAAACACCATCAGTTAAACACAGCGACAATGGAGAAGGACTTACACCTCCAAGTAGATGTAAAATCACAGATACATCAGATAGGAGTTAAACAAGAACATCCAGAAAGGCCAATTCATGAGGTAAAGCATTGCTTTACAATTACAAAATAAGTCGAAAGGGGAACAAGTAAATGTATTTATTTATTCTGTAGGTCCAGTCGCAGATCATATTTTAAAATGACAGGGCGTAACAGAAGACATGGATAATGCAAGAATATTTGACAATTACATTACATTTACTTTGCAAATTAGTTCGAACGCCAATAATACAATTGAGCGAGCAAGATTTCATTGAAGAATATAGCTTCTACTAGAACCTGTCGACAACTTTGTCTTTACACTTTGCTAGAATATTTGTGATTAGGGTGATTTATAACCAGAACCAATTCAAGTCAAAACTGCTAACTGAATTTCTGAATCATTTTTTCGCAGACACGTCACAATCAAAACAGGATCTCACATGGAAAGAGCCATTCAGATAGTGGTGGAAGCTCAAGTCTAAAAACAGAACAAGACAAATGATGGGAAAAGAAAGCCAACCTAGCTCAAGAGAATAATCGGCCATCATTAACTTTCAACACACCAAAACATGATAGGGGAGGTGATGGCCTCATGGTATTATCGTTGGGCTGTTAATCCAGAGACCCAGATAATGTTCTGGGGATCTGGGTCCGAATTCTGCCACAGCAGATGGTGGAATTTGAATTCAATAAATGTCTGAAATTAAGAGTCGAATGATGACCGTGAATCCATTGCCAACTGTTGGAAAACCCATCCAGTTCACGACTGTCCTTTAGGGAAGGAAACTGCCATTCTATCTGGTCTGGCCTACATGTTACTCCAGACCCACAGCAATGTGACTGACTCTTAACTGCCGTCTGGGCAATTAGGAATGGGCAATAAATGCTCCCTAGCCAGCTATGCCCTCATTCCTTGAATGAATAAAAAAAACTGACACAAAACATCTTTAAATACCTTGATGCTAAAAGTTACTGTTTCAGATATGGAATGTTTGTTTGTTGGAATGTTTGGAATGCAATGTTTATAGGAAGATGGGGCAGTTCTGAAGAATGCATGAAAGTCAATAAAAGCCTTTGAACCACAGAACTGAGCATGCTTACTGACACAAATGAGTTAACATCTTCCAGCAAACATCTCTGGAAAACAACTCAGGCTACTAAGAAATGCCACTATTAGAGCATATATCTTTGTATGATAATATAACACTTCTGGAGGATGGAATTCAATTATTCCAAGCCTAAATAGTGACTCATCTGAATCTGATATTTTACGGATTATACAAGTTAATGGTCAGGCAACTAATTTCTGGCTTGACATGCCAAAGAGGTGGGGATCTTACAATATTATCAGAAAAATTCCCTTGTTCCAAGAGAATGAAACAAAAACCTTCTGCAAAATTACATGGCACAGGCAGAACATTGCTCAAAATCATATGAAAGGTATGTGTTGATACACCAATTAGCTTCCCAGCAGCTGCACACCTTAAAGGGAATGTTGGTTAGTAGTAGATTATTGATATACATCTATTTGGAAGAAGCAGTATCAAAACAGCACAATCAGCTTTATTATCTATGATTGAACTTAATAAAGTGACAATGTTATCCAAAAGAACACATGTTGGAATGGAAGGTTCATTTGCAAGTCCCCTTCTTAGAAAGTTAAGAGAAGATTATTTCTTTTTGAAACACAACTATCTCCTCTGACACAATTTACCAAAACTAAAGGTCCTCCAAAACAAACAAACATTTAGCAGCAACATCAATACCAAAGAACATCCTTTGCAAAGAGCCTTCAGGAAATCAAAGATCCACAGTTCCAGTCCAGTAGTGAACTGAACCTAAATGTTTCAACCTCAAGCAGCAGACTTCAAGCCCAACTAATTCAGTCATTATAAAGTCAGACACGTGAGGATATGGGGTAATTCTAAATCTGCTTTAATTATTTGAAACAAATGTATAAAGAGAATTTAATAATCAGAAAAAAGCTTGGCGGACCTGTTATATAAAGGCAGTTCGTACCTGAAGGGGTTCACTAATATCATGAGATAAGCTCCACCAATCAGAATATAAAGGACTGTTCCTAGAAGGGGTTAACCAGTTGTTAATTGTCTCTAAGTTCAATTCCACAATGTTTCAATAACAGAAGTCTAACTTGAGGCCTCAGCATGGACTCTCATGTAACTCAGCCATCACATTACTCACCATTAACTACTATGTAAAAGACCTATTTTACTTCCCAATACTAACTATATCTTCTGCCAAAGGCTTTGTGTAGGCATTCAACTCCATTTGGTATCTTAATGTATTAGTCTGATACCATAATAAGGAAGATTGGTGGAGCTGAATCTAACCAAGGCATCCCACACAGTTCTGGTGGACATGACTACAACATATAGCGCTCTGGCAGCAGTGGGATATAAAAATATGGCAAAAATACCTGCAATGTGAAAAAAAATTCAGAAATAGAACTATGGAAAATGGATACATGAATTTTTTTTGCAGATAAGCCGTAATAATTCAGTTATGAAACAAGCTTCTTCATAAATGCCCTACAAAAATACTGTTCATTGATGCCCAAAGGAAGAACACCCATATCATAAAGTCATAATGGTATATAACTTGAAGATTATTTAAAGGCGATGGGACTTCTACAACACTGCTGTTAAATTCTTTCTGGTGATAGAAGTTATAGGTGATGGAATGTGCTGTCAAAGTAACTTCGGCATGTTACTGCAGTGCATCCTAGTGCTCATACAGGGCAGTTATTCAGTCTATTGTAAGGGGCACCATCAAGTTAATTGCTCTGTTAAATACCCATGCTTCTGGAATGCTGTTCAGCCTGCATCCATGCAAATGAGTGGCAAGCATTTCATCACAATCATGAATTGTTTCTTGTAGACAGTGGAGAATTTTTCAGAAATTGGAAGATGAAGCAGAGTAGCCAATTCATGACTTAATCTTGTGTGCAGATCCAGTTCAGCTTTTGCTAAATAGTGAATCTGATGAAGTTGATAGTGGGCCTCAAAGTCATGGAGGGGTACCTAGTCTTGCTCTTATTATCTGACATGGTACTAATGTTACCCACTATTTGTTAAGTCAAATTTGGAAGTTTTCTGAGTTCTGCTGGTGGCTGGTATCAGAGAAGTTGTGAACGGATCTGAACAATAACAATTTAAACTTAATGTCTCAAGGCACTTCACAGAAGTGTTATAAAGCAGAATTAAACACTGACAAACACTTGATTTGCTTCTTTAATGATCATCCCTCACTCAAAAATCTGTAACACTACCCTTAGACCTTATGCCAAAAGATATGTCATTAATGAAGCCCCTGAAAAATGGTTCAGTCAAGGACATTTCCCAAGGATCTCTGAGAGGGCTCTTGTGGAGCAGTGATAGTGACCCTACCTCTGAGCCAAGAGGCCTGGTTCAAGTCCCACCTGCTCCAGAGATGTGTAATAACATTTCTGAACAGTTTGATGAGGAAAATAACCTTGCCAAGGATCTCTTAGGGGGCTCTGTGCAGTACTGTTGTCCCTATTTCTGAGCCAGAAGGCCCAGATTTAAGTCCTGTATGGTCTGTAATGACATCTCTGAACTGGTTGATTTAGAAAATATCTGGAAAGACATGCTAGTGCAATAGTCAGACAGATAATACTTGAAGGGTCTTGTGGTGCAGTGATGGTGTCCCCACCTCTGAGCGAGAGGCCTGGTTGAATTCCCACCTGCCCCAGAGGTGTGTAAAAACATCTCTGAACAGGTTGATTAGAAAATAGCTTCCTCACAAACTCCTAGAATGATGTTACTTGATTGCAAAAGTTGTCCTTTGACAACCACACCTGGTTTCCTTTGTATCAGGCATGGCTCCAAATTTTGTGTTATTTTACCATTAACCAATATTGACAAGTTTTGTTATCGCTAGACTCAAACAAGCACTATTTTGCTATAGAAGCATTTAAATTCATCTCTCCTCAAGTAGGTAGCTTTTGGATGCACTTCAGAAATAAGACTGTGAAATCATAAGTCGAGTGGTTTTGATGGAAATCAAAGTGAATGTCCAAGAGTAGGCTATTAATGAGTTGGTACAACCTGATGCAATGCATTTCCTGTGATAACACTCATATTTTTCTTTCAAACTCAGCCCTTTAATGCAGACTTTCATTCACTTTACAACTTTAATGGCTGTTAGTCTATCCAACGAACACTGAATTGACTATCCATTGAAGTGACAATTACTTGCTTCGTAGTCAGCAGGATAAATAAGTTAAAAATCAATTTTTTGCGTTAATTAGAAAATGGCAGCCAATATATACTTTTGCTGCCAAACACAGAACTCTCAAAACAGAGAAAATTACTCACAAGTCATTCTAAGTCAACAGCTACGGCCAGCTAGGAATCTACCTGGCTACTTTTAGTTTAGTTGCTATGTTAGTAATCAATAGTGAGAGCGAATAATAAAACTAATACATGTTGCTTTACATCTACAACTAGGCAATGAAATCGAAGTCCACAGAGTTGTACTGTCTCTTGGTTACAAGTGTCCAATCTAAGTATCACATCATGTTAGCCCATATAGTCTCTTATTAACTGATCATTGCTTTCTTAATTCATTTTCTTCGTCCAAAATTATTTTAATTCCTACAAACTGTGACATATACATTTCCATATTTACTTGCCTAAATTAACATGCTTACTTTACAAAGTGCTATTGTGTATTTTGACCAAAGAAATTTAAAAACAGACAAGTATTAAAAATCATATTCCTGCATCTTTAAAACATATGACATACGTAGATGGAGGTAACAATGATGTTTCTATTTCTAACAGGTGAAGTGAATTGATGATAATTTATTTAATCTTTTTTAACGTTTTTCACAATTGTACCATAGCTTTAATTATTTCACCAACGAGTCAGTTCCCTGACTCCATTTACTCATGAAAGGTATTCATTTACTTGAAAAAAAGTTCTATTCATGTCATTCACTATTCCAATACATTAACTAAATTAATTTGTAAAGCTAGCTCTGAACTGGATAAAGTTATTTGTTAGTTTCATTTGGTATTTTCCAAATGTCAGATTTGATTTTCATCCAGATAGGTGATTGTTAAATTGATGTAACTAATCTCACACTATAGGATGACCAGGGATATACATTTAATGAGGCACCCTATTGATGTGTAACTGATTCAGACTGAAATGTAGGAAAGAGAGAATAATGAGGGGTAGATTGAGCACACCTTGAATACATAATTAGGTTATCCTGGCAGTTGGAACCACAAAATAGATCTGAAGCAAGCCTAATGAATTTCCAATCATACCAGCAGACCTGATACTTGATCAGACAGGTGACACTTAATTAATTTAATACCTGCATTACAGGGAATTGTGACTTTGTTTGTCCTATGTAATCCTAGATTCCTCTTTTTACAAACATTAGTCTGATTTTCCTGAAGCTTTTCTTTCTTAATTTTGATTTGATAAACAGGAGAACAAAAATGCAATTAGCTTGTTAGCATTTCCATTGTTTTCATTTTTAAAAGGAATCTGATAACAAATTGCTTTGATATAATTAGCATTTTTGAAGTACAGCAACAATGTACATTGTCTGCAAAGTAAAGTTTATCTATTCAACCCACAAAAATTACCTTTTAAAGAATAATCATTATTATTTATCTTTTGTTTCAAAAGGTGTGGACTATATGAGAGTCAGTCAAACATAATCTTTTTTTTCTGTTGTAATTTCTGCGATTGCTTCTACTTAAGTATTCTCATGATAATTCTATGGTTTTACTAGCATGTTTTAGTTAAATGTGCTTAAATTACTCTGTTAGTAACAGGAAATATTAAAAATTATGGCGAGATTTTGATTCTGGTCTATGAATCCAAAACACTGCTGTTCGCATTCTCATCCAAAGAAAGTTTCCATTCCGATCACGTCATCTTGTCCAAACTCCATTCACACTATCTACCTCAACATGTCAATTTCCAAATTATTGCCCTAACTTTCAAACCTCCCCATACCCTGTTCTCATCCTCTTTCATCATTGCATGCACGCTGTATTCCTCAAACATCTTAATCATCCACAAGTTAAATTCCAGCCAATCCATGATTGACAGGTGCTATGTTTTTTGTAAGGAGTTAGGAGCTAGTTGTTATCAGAATGTACATCTAAGGTTCTACGTTTACAGTAGTACTGCAGTCAGGTGCTGAGCAACAAGATATCAGTCCACCTGCCACGTAAATAGTCATAAGACATAAACTCAACAAATTTTGAGTCCAGAAGTGGGGTCATTTTGAGTCTGAGGAAAAGGATAGACATAAGGTATTTTTTTCAAGTATTGAAATCTACCCTCTGAAATTCTCCTGCCAGCTAGGTTGCATTAACCTTCTAAAGCTTTTGTCTTCAATTATGACTTCAATTGTTCATCATACCCTTGCTATTACCTTCTCCTTTCTGCATGCTTGCTAACTGCTCCTCTGAAACATCATTCCCCAAATAAGGAGTGCTATAATAAATGCAGATCTTTCTATTGAAAGCTAAGAAATAAATTGCCTCCATCTCTAAAAGAGAGACCAAAATTAATCACTCAAGCATGTCAGATATTCTTGGTTTGTTTTTGGATTATCCTTCCTATAACTACAGCATTTTAATTTAATCATGTGGCCCTTTCATGCCACAAATGAATTGTTTATAAGACATCAAATTATTAAAAGGTATTGATTCATTGATCAATAAGGCCATGCTGTCATATTATTGAAAATCCCTCTCCAAAATGAAAGATGAAGTGCAAGTTGCAGATCTCTAAATATCCAATGATTCAATGTGACCTGTAATGACTAGAAATCAAACAGTCACATAAATTTTATGGTGGAAATCTATAACATTTGGGTGGTAAATCTTTTCAGTGTTCCATTTAAATCTCATTGTTATTTGTCCAAGACATTGAATTTCTTCATTTAATCCTCCCATGTTAGTAGGTTTATTTTGTCTTGCACAGCATGAACCACAAAAATGACAGTTTTATTTACAAGGATAAAGGGAATAGCAAGTTAAGCACATTTGGTGAAAAACAGTTATCACAGGAAAACTACAAAGTAGATAACCATTTTCTCCCGTGATCAGTTTATCTATAATACTTTCATCAGACAGGAGGATTGTAAACTTAAGCTTAAAAGGGAAAACAATCTGCCATGCACTAGTGCATTATATTATTGGCCCCTAAAACAACAAATAATTTGAATCAGTTAAACTCCACAAAGGAAGAATTAGTATCTGTTTAAATTTAAATTTAATGCCCAAAACTCCCTTTTAGTTTCAGTTCCAAAATCATGTCTGTACTGCGACTCCACAGTGCCGGTATACATCATTATTAATATAATTTTGTGTAAGTCAGTAGTGTGGGTACAGGAAGCACACACTAGAAGTATGCAGATTGTGACAGCAGTCAGCTTAGAAAGCTGTTCTGAACAGAGTAGAGCCATTTTTTGACTTGAACACTTCAGCTACCTCCCTCCTTTAATCTCAAACAGCTGAATATTTAAAGTGATCTTCAACTATTTTCAAGTTAGTTGTTGACAGATTTCTACTGACTGTTGCTGAGTAAATAGAAGTGTTTGGAGATTTGTACAGCAAGTTGAAATTGCTGACAGCAACATGTTACATGTGATGAAGACATTGGTTGTGATTTCTCATCTCACCTGGTCTGCAGTATAAAAGGGAGAATGGGCAGAGGGGAGAGATGAGCTCAATTTGCTTAAAGGGAAGGTGAGGGGGTGGGGGAGAAAAGAGATCTCAGCAAAAGATAAGAACGATGCATGATTTTCAAGAAACAATTTTCGTACTTTAACCCAAGCAGGGAACAATGTGGAATGAGTTGGCTTCGGTAAGGAGATAATCACTAACGTGTATTGCCTATTAGAAGCAGTCCTACAACCTCAGATCAGGGTGAAGATAACACTGCCAGTGACAGTGAAGTTGACCACAGCTATGAATAACTTCATGTTGAGCTCCTTTCAGGTGGAGAAAAGTGATATCTTCAACATCTTGCACCTCATTGTATAAGAATGATGCTCTGTATCCAACAAAAAGAAATAAATATTGCTATCTGTCCAACTAGAGATACGTACGGAGCAAGCCCAAAGCTTCACCAGGGTAATGTTATCTAAACAGTACAGAGCAATATTGTCTTTAAACTGTGTGGATATGCAATTGCTCCACGGGTCTGCACAAGCATGGAATTCCAGTTTCAATGTCACTGCCACACATGACCCTCAGAAGGCCACGGAGTGAAAAAGAAATTAGAGGGAAAGTAGGTACAGGGTACTGCTGAGTTTACTCAATTACTGTAGGGTGCCACATGTAAATTAACAAATCTGCTGCAATTGCAAAAGGTGGAAGTGGTCTGGGCTGGCTCACTAACGGTTAACAGCACTGACAATGACATGGCAGCAGTGGTGAGGAGTCAACTGCTTCCTGAGGGCAGAAAGCAAGTTGGTGCTCCTCGGCACCACTGCCACTGCAAGAACTGCAGATGCTGGAGTCAGAGTCAATACAGTGTGGCGTGGAGGAACACAGCAGGTCCTCTAATGCTGCCTGACCTGCTGTGTTCCTCCAGCTCCACACCAGATGGAATCTCAGCTAAACTTGATTCTGTCACATTTCCTGGTCCCCTGTGTGTGATTTGCCCAACCTCTAACCAGGGCCTAGAGTTTCTCACTTTATTAATATTGCATTTCTTTTAATTTCATTTGTAACTAAAACATTCCTTTGTTTTGCTTTTCTCAAAATCTTTGGTTCTCAGTCTCTTCTCACCAGACTGTGCATGGAGCACAACTAAATGCAGACACCAGTAATGCCTCCATGTTTTAAAGACCATTTCTGTTAATCTCTCAGAAGAAAGATAATTGCATACTTTCCTCAATAATCTGAATAATATTCTTTGTAAGAGCAAGAACCACAGAAGTGCTTAACTGTAATATCAAGACATGTTAAAGACATTTTCTATTTATCTTCTGTATTTGCCCTGATATATCTGTTATACTGTGAATCAGAGAGTCCACATAGAAAAAAATCTGAAAATCTTAACTTGGTGAATTTTAGAAAAGCATACTTTATGCAGGATAAAATCTTGCATCAAACCAGCATGGTGTTGTTTCAATTTCAACATAAAGACAAACAGGCAACTTGAAATACCTCCATTACATTTTCCCCCATTGTTTCTGGTGAATAGTTCATTTCCTTAAGCTGTGAGCAACATATACTTTCTATGTTTTCCGGGAAGTACATCCATTTATTTGTACGTCTAAATTTGCTGTGGCACATGCCATTAACTTGCTTGATCATCCCACCCTTCTCAACAATTATTCCAATCCACTGAGTATAGTAATATAAACATGGGCAGCAATTTCAACACAGGAAGTAAATTACCTGGATGTTTTAAAATTAACAATGCTCTGCTCAGTCTATGGGATGGCTGATGCCACTGATTTTGTGCAACTAAAATTGCCAAATCTAATCAACAAATAACCTCAAGGAAATGTCCACAAATGCATTGCATGTCTTTCTACAGTGGACCATACATTCAAACAAACATAAATGCACAACCAAAGTTCATGTCCAGTGCCATCATTATAAATAAAGCAATAAATCTAATTAAAAGTCAGCTGGGTTGATTGGTCACTCATAATTCAGATAGCTAATTAATTGTAATAGTACTCTGTTTGGATCTATTGTTCAATAATCTAATTACTCTAATTTTCTGTAAGTGCACCTACTTGGATGATCTAACAGATCGCTCAACTAAAGATAATAACGTTCAAATTTAACTGTACAAAAGCATGCAACTGCATTCAAACCAGGAATAAAATTTTTGATTTGACTATCAAAACAAATCATTGAAATTCTTTACATTGTGGAATTCTCTTTTTGCTTAATGCTTAATTACCAAATGACAGTCACACAAAATCTATAAAGCCTAATGAACCTTGTGTTTGTTTTCAATCAAGCGATAAACTAAATGCTCAATACCCAGCTGAACAGTTCCCTTAGAACTGCATCAAAATGACAGATTCTTCAATTTAGAGTCATAGAGTCATAGAGCTGTACAGCATGGAAAGAGACTCTTTAGTCCAACTTGTCCCTGCCGACCAGATTTCCTAAATAAATCTAGTCCCATTTGCCAGCATTTGACCTACATCCCTCTAAACCCTTCCTAGTCATATACCCATCCAGATGCCTTTTAAATGTTGAAATTATACCAGTCTCCACCACTTCCTCTGGCAACTTAGTCCATACATGTGCCACCTTCTGTGGGGAAAAAGTTGCCCCTTAGTTCTCTTTTAAATCTTTCCCCTCTTACCTTAAACCTATGCCCTCTAGTTTTGGACTCCCCCCGACCTGGGGAAAAGACCTTGTCTATTCACCACATCCATGCCCCTCATGATTTTATAAACCTCTGTAAGGTTACCCCTCAACCTCTGACGTGCCAAGAAAAATAGCCCCAGTCTATTCAGCATCTCCCTGCAGCTCCAACAACATTCTTATAAATCTTTTCTAAACCCTTTCGAATTTCACAACATCCTTCCTATAGCAGAGAGACCAGAATTGCACAGAGTATTCCCATAGTGGATTCAGCAATGTCCTGAACAGCTTGCAACATGACCTTCCAACTCTTAGACTCAATGCACTGACCAATAAAGGCAAATATACCAAACGCTTTCTTCACTATCCGGTCTACCTGGGACTCCACTTTCAAGCAAATATGAACCTGCACACCAAGATCTCTTTGTTCAGCAACACTCCCCGGGACATTACCATTAAGTGTATAAGCCCTGCCTTGATTTGCCTTTCCAAAATGCAGCACCTCACATTTATCTAAATTAGACAGCATGCAGTGGGGCTGAGTCTCCAAATGTGAAGGATTTAATAGGGAGGGCTGCTGTATTATATCTTACTGTCAGTACATCAGTATACCTCCAAAATCACAGTATGGAAACATACCTGTAAGTGACATGCTCATGGCATCATCCATACATCATAGCATGGGGTGTAGGGATAAAAAGATCATATTCTCCATCTTACCCTGAGATTACTCAAGCATGACATGCCACAGGCAGCATATTGGCGTTTTATTGAAAAATCTGGTGATGGTATATTCTGTGAAGTGACATCAATGCATCATCTCTTTTTCTGTACAAATATTTTCATAAGGTACAAGTAATACAGATGCTCAATCTGAATTGAGCTGCTGGTAACAATGTGTCCTGGCCCACGTTTCACAAAACCTGGGACAGATAGAAGTTCAGCACGTAGTGACATTTGGTGTTTGCAGTGAAGGTTATGCATTGCTTGATTCACCTGCACAAAAGATGGCCATCAGAATGAGGGCAATATTTTTGTACGTTTTTCCTGACTTTATCCAGAGATTTGTACATTATGCATGCAAACATATGTGCACTGTACATAGACAGTGCCTGAATCAATTCTTCAACAGACTACACTAGAAAACAATCTCTTGACACAGTCCAACAATTTGCCCTCCACAGCACTGATGATCATTAGATTTACCGTGTAAATGTTGATTGAAATCACCCATGATTAATGAATTACCTTGCTACAATGCATCACTCCTTTCTTGATTTCTACCATGCTATACTTTACTCCTATTGTTTGGTGACCTACAAACAACCTGTACAAAAAGTTTGTGTCCTTTGCTGTTTCTTAGCTCTACCCAAGCAGATTCTACATGTTATTCTTTCAAGTGAAGATCCTGCTGACTGTATTCAGGTGTTCCTTTTGCCCTGTCAACACTGTTCACTCTCAATCTCCAGATAACAGTTGGTACTATATGTGTAAATAAATTAAATCAGCTTGTACATTACATTGCAAAAATTCTGTCCTACTTCTGTGGTCCACATCTTAGTCCAGGCTAACTTTTGTTCACAAGCAACTTATCATCTTACAGGTATTGATATATTCATCAAAATGAGCAAATATTTTGAACACAGTATTTTGTGTATTCATGTCAAGAATGATCAGTGGCTCCAGGAGATAAACTTTCAGCAATTTTTTGTTGCCAACCAATTTTAGGCGCTGCAATCAGGCAGCAAAAAAAATGGTCTGCTAATTTTCAGTAAACTTAGTATCAGGCATTTTTATTTGTTAGATTCAATCATTATTTTTCTGCAGTCTTCTGAGTATTTCATGCCATACTTCGACATCAGAATATCACACTGTATATTGGCATACCACACATTTGCAATTTATTTACATGTGAGTAATATGTATTTATAAGTTACAGTAAATAACACATAATGTCTGTTTACTAGATTTTTGTTGCAGGCTTCATGAATACACTATTAAAATTAACTCAGGAAAACCATTTTTAAATACACTTCATATAAACATATATCAGCCATTTGCCTCAAATGATTGAGAAATTCAAAAAGAAATTTTAAATTGTATTTTAAAATGGAATGATGTAATTTTGCGTACTTTCATATAGCAAGTTCAGTCAATTTTCAAGGTTTAGGATTTGAACAATCTCTCAAAAGGTTGTCAGTCCAGCTTTATAGGACATGCATTGCACCAACAAGGAAATTAACAGTCAACAATGCAGCAGGGTCCTTGGACCCTTAATCAGATTTCAGGACACCATGTACATTTCCTGGTGTCTGGCCTGCCAACATCAGCTAACACATAAAATAAATATTTACTGTAGAAAGGGAAACATTTATTTCCTTTCCATGGCACAGAACAATAATTCTGGTTTATACAATTAAACGCGCAACCAGTTCTCAGAGCAGGAGCAATTATCACACTTCCCTGCATTCTTCATAGGCATTGTCATAGACTGACAGTGCCCATTAGGCTAAACCAGATCTTTCTCACAGCATCAAGGAAATTTGTATAGAAAAGAATAAACAAAATAATTATTACAGGATATTATTCTGAAATTATGGACAGTGCTACCTCTTAAACAATAACCATATTTCAATATAACATTTCCTCTTCGTAATTTTCACTGAATGACTCCGTACTTAGACAAAACAGAGCCTTTTAGCGGTACATGGGAGCTAATAATATCTTACAAACAAAAGTCCTGCCCTTCCAATTAATAATGTTGCAAATAAATATCTTTACAAATTGCATGAATTTAATGGGGACTTTTCCAGGAAAATAAAACATGGCACCAACATTCAGATATGGTTTATTTCAGCGACTAGAGAAAATGTCTCCACTTAGATTGAATGTATAGTTTAATCATTTTATGGCAAAATTATTCAAAGTCTCACTTAATTATAATGCATGCACCCAAGGTCTGTGACATCAGTCTGCTGCACTTTCTCTGGCACATCTTTCTTTTGTATTCATGGTATTTGTACTACTTTAAAAAAAACTGACATTTCCCCTAATTCTTTTCAGCAAACTTCACAAATCCAAAACATTTTCATTTTCTGAAGTAGCATGAGATCATTGACTTCAACAGTAAATAAATAAATTGGGAAGAAAATGTATAATAAAACAGAATATGATTCATTCCATACTTGAAATAGTCATTGATTTTCACATTCACCTTGCACTGAAGGTTTGCGTATAAATAAATACATCATCAAGGTGAGATTAATCATTGTGTTAAATTTAAGCACTTGGAGTCCGAGAATATCAAATCAACTGATGACCAGACTCTTTCCTCTTCTCACCCAGAAACAGACTTGTATTCAAGGAAGCCCATCACTTCCTCCAATACCTTCACTACCACTCCCTCCTCTCCTGTGAAAAGTCCGGAATTGATTCTTTGATGCCTCGATCTCTTGTCATTGAAGTTAAAATTTCGAACCTGCAACTCTACTTCTCAGCATTCCTAAGGTGTTAAAAGAATATTTGTGTTCACTGAGGCTTCTAAATTGGATTGCATTCCAAGAATGCCAAGTTTCCACATGATAAAAATTCAGTGACCGTTACTGATCTGCAGCTTTTTAATCATGTACATGCCGAAGTTGGTGGGAGCTTATTATAGCATGTGGAAATGATCTTGAATTGCATAAAAGGATGGTCAAAACTGCTGACTAATGCCTTCATTCACTAAAATAAAAAACAAGCGTCATGTTCCAGCTGATGCTGGCAGAAGTGCTTTACTTTGGGACCAATAGCCTAAAGATGTTTTAATAAGTGATTTATGGAATCATAGTACAGCTTTTAGAGCAGAATATTTTTTTTTGATGTGCTTCTGAACTGAACTGGTTTTGCTTCAGACGGTCTGAAAATTTGCAACACCACTGCAAAATCTTTCAACCCTCACAAAGTAAGTAGTTATGAGTCAAGGTTTTGGATTCTCATTGAATACCCTATTGTTTGCTATTTTAATGGAGGCAGAGCAGTACATTGGAAGAAAGAAGACAGAAGCAGTTTTGAAGAGGAATATGCCACACAATAAATTAGCCTCTGTACAATTTTATAGGCATCCTAAGTAAAATGCTTACCCGAGTAAGGGACCTGAGTAAAACACTTCTCATAGAAAAGAGTGTACTTCATCAAAGAGGCTAAAGGAGAACTGTTCCACTTTCGGTACGACTATGACCAGCAGTATGCCATGGGGATTGGTGCCTGGTCTACTTTTGTCATTTATGTAAATTATTTGGATGAGAATTGAGGGGGAATGGTTAGTAAGTTTGCAGATGACACCAAAATTGGTGGTATAGTGGACAGTGAAGAAGGTTATTTAAGATCACAAAGAGATCTTGATCAAATGGGTCAATGGGCTGAGGAATGGCAGATGGAGTTTAATTTGGATAAATGTGAGGTATTGCATTGTGGTAATACAAACAAGGACAGGATTTATACAATTAATGGTATGGGCCTGGGTAGTGTTGTAGAATTGAGAGACCTAGGGGGTTCAGGTACATAATTCTTTAAAACCTGCGTCACAGGTAGACAGGGTGGTTAAGAAGGCATTTAGCACGCTTGCCTTTATTGCTCAGACCTTTGAGTGTAGAAATTAGGACGTCATGTTGAGGTTGTACAGGATATTGGTGAGGCTTCTTCTGGAGTAGTCCAGTTCAGGTTGCCCTGTTATAGGAAGGAAATTATTAAACTGGAGAGGGTTCAGAAAAGATTTACCAGGATGTTCCTGGGAATGGAGGGTTTGAGATATAAAATAGACTGGAAACACTGGGACTTCTTTCATGGAGCATGTGAGGTTAAGGAGTGACCTTATAGTGGTTTATAAGATCATGAGGGGCATAGATAAGGTGAATGACAAGGGTCTTTTCCCTAGGGTGAAGGAGTCCAAAACTGGGGGAAATATTTAAGGTGAGAAGAGAAAGATTTAAAAAGGACATGAGGGGCGACTTTTTACACAAGAGTGTGGTTCATGTGTGGAATGAACTTTCAGAGAAGGTGGTGGATGCAAGTACAGTTAAAACATTGAAAAGACATTTGGAGAGGTGCATGAATAGGAAAGGTTTGGAGGGATATGGGCCAAGCGCAGGCAGGTGGGACTGGTTTACTTTGGGAAAATGGTCGGCGTGAACAGTTGAACAAAGGGTGTTGTTTCTGTGCTGTATGACTCTATGATAATGGGAATTTGCTTACTTTGGGAGATCTTTATGAATGGACAGCGTACACATTAAGGAGCATTAGCTTTCTTCCTATTTGGAAGGAACAGTATTTTTTTGAGTCAACACCAATTCTTGGAAAGCTTTTGGTTTTCACTTTGCAGAGTGCAAAGTGCAAGTTATATATGTGAAACAGTTTCTCCTGAAGAAAGGAGATAGTTTAGATCTCTTTGGAAATAGATAACTTAAGTGTAAGGATTTTAGTCCAAATGTTCCAGACCAGAAGTGTTTATTTAGAACTTTGAAGGGGTTATTTGAAGTTGAAAAAGTCTAAACTCAGTTGTGTGACTGATTAAGGAATAGGCTACCAACATACTGGACTGGGAGTTAAAAGAAACACTTGTCTTAATCCTATAGATATTATCGTGAAGCAAACTCTCTGGTGTTTGAGTGCTGTAACGTGACAGCATTGGGATAGATGGGATTGTACTTTTATTATACTTTTCAAATCTTCCAAATGTGTTAAATATAATTAGCTTGATTTATTCTAATTCATATTTCCTTTTGAGGAAAAAAGACTTATGTTTCACTGTAAAAACCAAACCTGCAGAATTGTATGCATGTGTTTCAGTGAAAGAACACCTTGTTAAATAATAAAAAAAAATTTTAAAGCTACATTTCAGTCTGGGATCCAACTTGTCCAGTAATACTGTCATGTGGGATCAGAACAATGTGTTTTCCTTTTCTAGCTAACAAGATTGCACCTGTGAATTTAATTCCGGTGGGCTGCGATGACAATGAGTGTTTTCAAATTTCTGCAATCAGATCAATTGTATTAATTGTTCTCCTTCTGAAGAAAATCTTATACATTCTTTCAAATATTGGAACCATTTTCTTTAATTACTGGATAATGAAGATGGATTGCTAATAAATCTTTATCCTCAAGAAATTTGTTATCTCAATAAATATTTTTTAAGTTCTTCCTCGTTGGGCTCAATTTTACCAAACATCAGCTGTGTCAATTTCATGAAAGGTTTCTCTCCATGAGCTCTAGTGGGTTACCTCATGCTATTCTCCACAGTTCATATTTTTTGCATGCACCAAATCACTAAGCTGCCTCGCGCGCACAATGCAACACTTGCCAGTAGTGGAAGTACCAGCCGCTGCTGGGTCCTCCAAGGGTTTCTGGTCTCGGCACCATATTTCAACTGCAGCTGTGCACCAGGTCAAGCACTGTCTGTCAGGAGTTGCCCATTACAGTTCTATCTTCAAAGAGCAGATGGTTCAGGTACAGTCGAGATATATTCCATCAAATGGGAAAGGTAGGACGAACAAATCCAAAGGAGGTCGAAGTTAACATTACAAAGAAAAAGTGTGCTCATGATAGGTATACGGCAGAAAATACAATTGAGAACCAAGAGGAGTAGCAAAGATTTAGAGAGAAGGAGAAAAAGAAATAAGAGAAGCAAAGAGGAATTAGGAGAGGCTGGATTTGCTGACACCAACACATTTGAGCTAATGCCCCGCTTTAAATCAAATGGGGGCAGATTTGGGGAAGGTGGGGGGTGGTGGTCACAGAGAGGAAGAGGGTTAAGCGATCAGAATGAAGGGGAACAGTAAGAGAGATCAGGATGAGGGTGGAAAGAGATCGGGGTGGGACGTGAGATGAGATTGGGATGGGGAAAGCAGGAGCAGGTGAATTCAGGATGAGGGTAGGTGGAGAGAGAGATTGGGATCAGGGTGGGGAGGGGGAGCACAGAGATATCAGGAGCTGGGCAAGAGGGCAAAGGGAATCAGGATCCAGGAGAGAAAAGAGGGGGAAGATGGGGTGAGGAGTGAGCTGAGTGACCACGATGCATGCACTATAGCTTATTACCATTTTGTGGGACAATGCTGTATAGATGCAAAGTGGATTGACCACCTTTCAGCCATTACACACACAAATATGATTATAACTTATCCTTATAACGTCACTATAAATGGTTATATAACTGTTATTTACTACAATTAGGATAAATAATTATTGACATTCTTGTTTCAATTGAGATGATTATTTCCTTCAGTTATAGATTATTGGAGCTATACGCTGCCGGAGTCCTGATAATTAAGTTCTCGTGAAGAAATTACGGAATTCTGATTCAGCACCATTTTGCACTGGTAAAACTGCATTCCGGGTTATATAAAGTACAATAAATGTAATCAGCTTAGGGACAGACTTAGATGGAGGGAACCAAATGATTAGAATGTCAAGATCGAGTTCTATATGAGTCAGGAGTTACATGCTGAATTTTGTTTCTTCCCACATGGAACTTATGAATCAAACCCCCATGATACTGGAGCACTGTGCTGAACTCTTCAGGCACTTGGAATCTCTTACCACTTTTTGACCAAATGTATCTTTTCACTTCTGAATACCTTGCACTTTTCAAACTAGGTTCTTCCTTCCAATTTACAAATTCCATTCCTCCCCTGACACAGCACCCAAATTGCGCTTCTCAACGTCACAAATGGCACAAATGTAAACTATCCTTCCCTGTCCTTCTGGATCCAACAGTAGTCTTAAATATGGTTAACCTTCCTCAGATTCTCCCATGGCTTAACCCATCTCTGTCTCTATAAGAGATACTAGGAACTGCAGATGCTGGAGAATCCGAGACAACAAGGTGCAGAGCTGGACGAACACAGCAGGCCAAGCTGCTTGGCCTGCTGTGTTCATCCAGCTCTGCACCTTGTTGTCTCTGTCTCTATAATCCCCTTCTCTCCACATCACCCTGAGATAGCTGATCTTCTCTAATCCTGTGCTATAGGGCATTCCCAATTTTAACTATTCCACCACTAGTAGCTGCACATTCAGATAATTTAGTCCCAAACTTTTGATTCCCTTCCAAACTTCTCTCTCTCTACACCTATCTTTTCATCTTTTCTGACACTTCTTAAAGTGAGCTTTTGGCCATTAGCTTTAATGTGGCTCATCTCAAGTATTGCTTTATAATACCCTGAAGTGTTTTGTTATGTCTTTTTTTATTATTTTACAATGCACTACATAATTGGAAAATTTTTCATGTTATTTTGACATAATATATGCAATTTATTTATTATTCCTCCTTCATGTTTGAGCTAAATGCCATGCTTGCTGTTTTTCTTCCTGTAACAAAGAGGATGAATTTGAATTCACGGCCTCCTGTCCTGTCAAATGAGCATCCAGCAGTTGAAATTTGGAAATTTGGAAGGGGAGTGGGATGTGCAGATATTTCATTCATGCCCAAGGCCCAACTAATGTCACATTAAGTTGACAGTTTAAATGAATGAGCAGCCCAACTGCCTGAAATAGATGTAAGAATTTTTAAGTATAATGGGATACTATAATGATTAGAGCACTCCAAGTGCCTGATGGCCTTTTCTGCCTGGATGTACGACATATGAATAACCCAACCAGCAGTCCTCGGAGAACCCCTGGAAGCCAGTTAAATAAAGTTGAAGTTTTGTCTGCCAAAGACATGGACTGCAATGATTCTAAAAAGCAATTCACCTCTACCTCCTCAAGGGCAAATAAGGACAACAAATGCTGGCCAAGAGCGCAACAGTCATATCCCATGAATGAAGAAAACAAAAGAGAAGTGCTTCAGTGGATCCATAAACAACTTCCATTGAGGAGGCAGTGGCATAGTGGCATTGCTGCTGGATTAGTAATCCAGAGATCCATGTAATGTTCTAGGATGCTAAGCACAAATCCCAGCACAGCAAACAGTGGCATTTGTATTCAATAAATATCTGAAATTAAGAGCCAAATGATGACCATGAAAACACTGCCAATTGTTGTAAAAACTCATCTGGTTCACTAATGTCCTTTAGGAAAGGAAAACCACCATCCTTACCTAGTCTGACCTAGATTCCAGACCCGAGCCTAAGTCGTTAATTCTTAACTACACTCTTAAATAGCCTCGCAATCCACTCAAAAAAAGTCACAAAAAAAAGAAACATTGTGAGAGTACTTCCACCAAAAAAAAGGTCCTCATTCCTTTGAAAGGTCAATTTATCATCTGCCCATCACCCAAACCTCACCCGAACCAGCACAGTGTCTGATTTTACATTGATGTGAACTGATTCTGACTTACCTTCAGAATGAATGTAGTTTGAAGTAAAACCAATTAAACTTGCATAAGCTGTTTCAGGCCACATTGAAAAAATAGTCGCATGGTTTTGCAAAAACTGCAGTATAACTGTCATCATAGTGTAAATCAAATTTTAAGGAGTCTCCAACAAGTTTAATATAAAACAGACTGGGAAATCATACAGTGCAATATCTGGAATCTGCAGCAATTCATTGCAGTTAGGTGTAATATTAAAATTAATTGCACTTTTCTCGAGGGGATGAAATCTGCTTCATTCTGAAGAAGAATTCATAATTTGTGGTGTTAATGATTGTGTAAAAAGACAGATAGCATGCTTCAATAAGCTACTGAGGCCAATCCACCTAAAATGCCAAGTTATGGATTAAGTATTAAATATGAAATTAAATATTGACCTCAACCCATCATAAAGAGAAACAATAATGTATTGAAACATATGAAAAGAAAGAAGCTCTTTGATGTGGGAGATGCATGGAATATTTTGAAGGATGATGGTAAGAGCATTGACCAATGTTCATATCAGCTCTCTGTCAGTACTTGGTACACTGAGTGAATCCAAAATGATGAGCACCAAAGCATCATCATTCCCATGCCAAAAGGCAATAAATCACTTCGCAAAACCTATCAGGGAATCACGTTTGTCAATTCCTAGTAAATCCTTTGCAAAATGATTTTTCTGAGAATAATAACTGCCTTTGACAAGCTGTTTAAAAAACAGCTCAGTGGCTGGCAGCAATGTTTCTGCATCAGCTAAATTTCGGTCCACACCTGCTTGTCAAAAAATGACTTTGATTTCAGATTCCCACTGGAGCAAATTTATTGATTTAAAAATACCTTTCATTAAGTATAAGATCAAAGATGTGGAAAATTGCATGTCTTGTTTTCCTGCTTTTGATTCCAAGTGTTCCTTGGATTTTCTTCCCTTTCCTCTCCATAAAGCAAATGAACTGTCTCAAAGTGTGGTTCTTAGCGAAATTCAGTTGCAAACCAAAATGACACTAAGGGTCAATCCTGGTGCTGCCTGTGCTTGACACCACCGTGTTAACGAAGCGTAGACAGGGTGACCACTTCACAGAACATCTACGTTCTGCTCGCAAAAATGACCCTGAGCTTCCAGTTGCCTGCCACTTTAACACACCACCCTGTTCCCTTGCCAACATCTCTATCTCAGGCTTGCTGCAGTGTTCCAGCGAAGCTTAGTACAAGCTGGAAGAACAACACCTCATTTTCCGCTTGGGGACCTTCAGCCCTCCGGACTCAATATCAAGTTCAATCATTTTAGAGCCTGCATTCTCCCATGTCCCAGTCCCCCAGCCCACACACCAGGTCTTGTTATCACATAGCCTGCCATCACACACTACCTACTGTTAGCCACTAATCATCCCCATTAGTAGCTAATCATTCTCCCAGGCTGATCGTTTCCACTCCTTTGTCTTCTCTTCCTTTGGGCTTTATCCCCACCTATCATTTACTCCTTACCCCCGCAACCCTATCGTCTGCATGTAAACCAACATTTTCCTAGCTACCACCAGTTCTGAGGAAGGGTCACCAGACCTGATTTCTCTTCACAGACGCTGCCAGACCTGCTGAGCTTTTCCAGCAATCTCTATTTGTATCACTGTGTTAAGGATGTTAACAAAGAACAGTGAATGTGCACCAGAGGTATGCAGAGTGTAGGACAATTGATGTAAAACTCAAGTTGCCATATTTGACCCAAGTATTCGACTAAGTGCCCGCTTTTATCCTTGCACAGCTAAGCATACATTTAGCAGCAGGAAAAGTCTATGTGGAGATATTGCCTCCTAGGGAGATCTCCTTCATCTCTCTCTTTGTGCAGCTCTTCCTGTTCTCTGCTGTCTTTGATCATTCTGTTGGCTAATGAGCACAGACATTATTATACCCACGGCTAGGAACAAGAAGTCCAACTAGAACCAAGTGCTTTATAAGTGAGTTACACCACTTCTTGTGGGTTTCAGCAACTAGGAATAGCAGTACAAACACTTCTACAAATTCAGTGAATAGAATCAAGTCAACAACCAAAGGTAACTGATGACCCCATTAGATAGCACAGAAGATCTTTCATACATTTGTCTCTATATTCAACCATGGGAGATTAAGAATGGGAATCCATAGGCTGAAGCATAGCGCTTCAAGATGGCAGCTAGTGTCAGATCAGTGTTACGTGCTGGCTGATGTCATCATCAGTCTGTTCCACATGCTGCAAGCCATCATTACATGTATGCACAATTTCCAGTACAAATATGGATCAGTACTTTACCATTACAGCTGATGTCCGATGTCCAATAAAAATGCATGTCAGCAACTTGCACAGGCGGGTGACAGGACTTGCCCCTGCATCATACCATCAGCAATTCAGAAACTACCATCAAGGGAGCTGTCCAAGTAACAGTGGTAGGCAACTCCTTGGTCAGATGCAAGTATGGAATGGAGATGGGAAATGGAGGGGCCACCCAACGATTCAGTGATGCTGCCTTTCAGGCAGTTTTGGAACAGTCTGAAAAAGAAAGTAGGATCTTCCAGTGGACAGGAGGAGAAGGCAAGAGTCATCAAGGAGGCATGGCTGATGTTGGACAGCTGAGCAGTCATTGCCAGGAGATGGATCCAGTACAGACAGAGAGCTAATGATCTCAAAATTGGGACAGAGTGCTTCAAGGTATCAGTGCTAACTTGGAAATGTGGTACAGTTGGGAATTCAGTATATTTTGATACATCTCTTTTTTGTGCTAATGCTATAACTTAGATTACCAGAAAACTAGTACTGAGGAGATAGAAGTATTCCATTAAATTTACAGCTTAACTAGTTGAATTACTTTATTTAGCTACAGATAACAGTTGAAAGATGTTTCTCATTTAAAACCAAATTACTGAAATAAAATATAATAAACCTGGTGGGAAGGCTGATATGTTACAGACGTAGTTTGTGGGACTAGTAGACACCAGTGTGATTCACACAGCAAAGCGTTTGCAGCTCCAGGAACTTTGGCTCTAAGTTGATGAGTTTAAGACACAGTGATGCATCAGGGAGGAGGAAAGTCAGTTGAATACTTGTTCCACTAGGCAATCATACCCGTGGGCTGTATGTTCCTTATTTGATCTTTGTTCAGGGACAAGAACATGACTGCACCAGGCAGGAACCAAAAGGTGTCAATAGACGATTCTCAGCCTTGCATTGTTCACTTGTTTGAGGATCTAGGAGCTTGTACAGACAAGCACAGGAACTGTGGGGTGGACAATGCCAACTAACCACATCATCATGATGCAGGGATTTATTCAACTGAGAGGGGTAAAAAGGAATTTGGTTGTAGTGGATGGTAGTACAGTTAGAAAGATTGACACAGTTCATTTGCAGCTCAGATCCTGATTTCCAAAGGCTGCATTGCCTGCGTAGTGCCAGGGCATCACCCTTGAGGCCCGAGAGGAATTTTATGATGAGAAAGAAAAGATTCTGGTGGTCCACACCATGATCTATGACTTAAATAGGGCAAGAAGGTTCTAAGTATGAACAGCAACAAGCTACATTAAAAAGTATAACCACAATGTTAATAATCTCTGGATTACTACCTGTACTGCTTGCAAACTAACATAGAGTAAATAAGATCAGGGAGTTCGATATGCATTCAAAGATTGATGGGTTTCAATTCTTGGGGAACTTTTACCAGTTTTGAGGGAACAGGAAGCTGTAACATTGGTACAGTCTTCTCCTGAACCTTACACCCATCTTGCACTCGTCAGAACAATTCACAAGAAATACCAAATAAAGGGGAAATAATGTTTTAACTGTATAAAGAGGAGAGTGCTGATTAGTTGGCAAGTGGTATCTGATTGGTGGAGACATTTCCATGGAGCAGGCACCTGTAATAATGAATGACAGTTAACTGTCAAGTTTGTTTTACTTTTAAACCAAGCAGTTTGACCCTAACTGGTCAAAGCATTCCTCGAGAACTGAATCACAGAATGGCTGTCAACTACTTTGTTGCTATGAAATAGATGTAGTCTGTGTCTCTGCAAAGAACAAGGCTCTGTGCTTTAATATATGGTAGATTTCAGTACACACAACTGAACCTCTCTGCAACAGTGACTGACAATCCTAACTTGATTTTCTGCATAATTCCTTGTATACTCAGGATATTCTTTAAGAAAAACATATCAACACAGTTTTATGAAAGGGACAAAGTTATACAGGTTTTACAGCATGTAACTAGTAGGGCAGATAGAGGGAAACCAATAAACAAACTAAACTTATACTTCCAAAAAATATTCAACAAGATCCACACAGAAGATGAATATACAAGATAATGGAATTTGAAGTAATGTATTAGCACAGAGAGAAGATTGGTTAATGTACAGGAAAATTATAATAGGGCTATTTGGGCTATTTTCAAGTCGGCAGCCCAGTTCACTTTGGCTAGTGGAGTGCCAAAAGAATCGTTTACAAAATATATTAATGGCTTAGATGAAGATACAGAAAGTAATGTATCCAGATTTGTTGATGACACAAAGCTATGTGGAATGCAAGCTATGAGCAGGGCGCAAAAAGGGAGGCAATGGCCTAGTGGTGTTATTCCCCAGATAATGTTCTGGGGACCCAGGTTCAAATCCCACCACGGCAGATGGTGGAATTTGAATTCAATAAATATGTGGAATTAAGAATCTAATGATGACCATGAGTCCATTGTCAATTGTCGGGAAAAACCTAGCTGGTTCACTGATGTCTCTTAGTCTCTTAGGGAAGTAAACTGCCATCCTTACCTGGTCTGGCCTACATGTGACTCCAGGCCCACAGCAATGTGGTTGACTTTATCTGGGCAATTAGGGATGGGCAATAAATGCTGCCTCGCCAGTGACACCCTCAATCCGTGAAAGAATAAAGAAAAAAAAGGCAGCAAAGGGATGAAGTCAGGTTAAATGGATGGTGAAGAAAGTACAGTATAATATGGAGAAGTGTGAGGTTATTCATTTTGGTTTTAAGAATAGAACAGTTCTAAAAAAGCTTGAGGCTTATAAATGTTAATGTTCAGAAAAAAAAATGTATTGCATATGAATTTGAAAGGGTTAATACTGAGGATGGCCATGAACATTATCCACTATGATGATGTTATACCATCCTGTGAGCAGAGCAGCTTAGGATGTTGAAAAAGTGAAACTTTTCACCTTGTCCTTCTCAAAGTCTCTGTAACAATGTCTGTCACATCAATCTAACTAGTTATGATTAGTTCTAACATGCAATAAATTACTTGTTAACTACAAGAGACTCTTCTAGTTAGACCAGAAAATCATTTTCCTCTACCATACTAGACAAAACAGTCCCTTTAGTTTCCTACAATTCAATAGGATGGGAGACAGCAACATTGTTCATGAGCAACAACTCATACCATGTAGTGAGCTGGTAGCTCTGAAGGGGCAATATTTCAGGATAAGGGGCTGATTATTTAGCAGTGATTAGGAGAGATTTCTTCATTCAAAAATTAGGTATCTTTGGCATTCTCTACCCCAGAGGGTTGTGAACGTGCTGTTAGTGAATGTATTTAAGATTAAGATAGACAGATATTTAATTTCTCAAGGAATCAGGGAATATGGAGCACAGCAGGGAAAGGGAATTAAAGCCTAAAATCAGCCACAATCATAATGAATGGCAGAACAGCCTCAAAGGGTCATATGGCATTCCTCTGATCCTCTATACTATGTTCTTATGATGGATTGGTGAAAAAAACTGAGTACCAGCATCACCTTTATAAAGTGGTAGGCACTATGTGTTCTTCACCTCCCAGTGACCTCAACATTAGCTCTATTATTCTACAGAGTTCTGCCATCACCTCCCTGCAAAAGGATAGACTGCACTGTCTTTGTTGAAGCCAAGTCTCCTCTTATGTACTAACCGAACTGGGCAGTGCTTTCTGCTACCAGGCTGCCATTGTTACCCTTTATGACCCCCTCATCGGCCTCCTCTGACTGCCGTCTCACCACTAGTTACTGCAGAGCCATACCATGTTCCTGCAGGCCCACCTCTGGTCCGTTTTCCTCTTCACTGGAGGAGTCAGGATCTGAGAGCACTAACCCCTTCACCAGATGAAGCTTCACTATGCTGAATCTACTAGGAACTCTTTCCAGCCTCCAGGAGCTACTCAAGTCCTAGTAGCAGTACCAAAAGACTTTGACACCCCTTATCCAGAGCCACCAAATTTGCAAACCTGTTTTGTGCAGCATACATACTGCTACTAAGTTCACAAAAATGCCATTTATCTGCACAGCTCTGCTGCCTCTGCAAACTCACCTCATTTCTGCACACAAGCCTCTCTTCTGACATTCCATGCCTTCCTGCATATTTTCTAATCAACCTGTTCAGAAATGTTGTGACACAACTTTGGAGCAGGTGGAAATGAATCCAGGTCTCCTGGCTCAGAGGTAAGGACATTACCACTGCACCGCAAGAACCCTCCATAACTTCTTCTACTCCATGGATAAGATTGGAATCATCAGGGAAAAGCTTGGTCTATTGGTTCATTTAAGTATGTTAAGTGGCTGCTCCAGTTCAGATAAACAAAGATCCAACAACTCGGAGGCATCTGGAGTTTCTATGTTCAATGGGGATGTGTTGCACACAGTTCCAATGACACAAAAATGCTGTTCCAATCTGACCAGCATGCCTGTTAAATTAATGAGTTCTGAGAGAGGCGGGATGATTAGCTTGTATGCGCTAAAAACAATCATAATGTTGATTTTATTATTAGCTAAAGAACTATTTCATTTGCCAACCACACCCAGGCTGCCGACAAGATATTAAAAATGGATTAACTAGGCATGAAAATGTGAGCAAAAATTCTCTTGTGTTCAATTTGAATTTAAAATCCCACAGAATGGAATAATCTCACTCTGGATCCCTCGTTGCAGGCAAGCCCCTGGAAATGTCTCTGGTTCCACTGAAACTGATGAATGGCATCACATTATGTTGTCAAAGCAGGCAGATCCCAGCTGACTCTTAAAGTGTACCAATGACATTAATGCACCATTGTATTCCATGGAAAGTATCATATGACAAAACTGTACACATCTTTACAGAATGAATGCCAAGACTTTTAAGTACATTTTTTTAAAAATTAAAAATGTTGTGAAAGGGACTGTGCAGCAGAAATTAGTTAATTTTAATTAGCATGAAAAATTAGTGTTGTAACAATTGAAAAGGAAATTCACAAGAGTTTTGTTAGTGTATCCATCAGAGTATGTGTTGAGCAACATCAGTGGCAATTACAATTGCTAATTTCATAATGAATCAACTTCTATTTAGTTTTAATACAGTCCTACAATTCTCCAACATACTTGTGCTCCTCCAAATCCAATATCCTACATATTCCCTATTTGAATCATTCCACTATTAAAAACAAGAGAAACAGGAATAGGGTCAGACTATTCAACCCTTTAAGCCTGCTGCACCAACCATTACCATAATTGCTAATCATCTGTCTTAATTCCATCTTCCCAAATAATTCTCATATTTCTTAATTTCCTTAAAGCCCAAAAGTCTTTGTCTGAATATACTCAATGGCCAAGCTTTCACGGTTCTTTGGGCTTGAGAATTCCAAAGATTTAAGTGAAGAACTTTCTCCTGATTTCAGTCCTAAATGGTTACCCCATTCTGAAATTGTTATCCCTAGATCTTGACTCTCTAGCCGGGGAACCTTCCAGCATCTATGTTAGAATCATAGAATCCCTGGAATGCAGAAAGAGGCCATTCAGCCCATTGAGTCTGCACTGACCTTCCAAAGAGCATCCCAATCAGATCCACGTCCTCACATTTACTAATCCGCCTAGCCTGCATATCCCTGGGCACTACAAGGCAATTTAGCATGGCCAATCCACCTAGCCTGCATATCTTTGGGCCGTGGGAAGAAACCGGAGCCCCCGGAGGAAACCCATGCAGACACAGGGAGAATGTGCAAACTCCACACAGACTGGCTGGATGACCCAAGGGTGAAATCAAACCCGGGTCCCTGTTGCTAACCACTGTGCCATCATGTCACCCCTAAAAATAGTGCGAGTAAAAACTTGGTTACACTTCATTCAAGAACTCTCAAAGGCTTTATATAGCAAGACTGAGTGTTACTGTGGAAGTTTTCATCAATTCAATTCATTACTGTTGATCACAGCAGCAGTGCCTCAACAGCCCACCTTCTGGAAAAGCATTGAATTATTGACAACAGTTACGCTGCTGCCTTGCCAACTCCTTTAAGAATTTTATATGTTTCAATAAGAATAGGTTTCATTCTTTTAATCACCACAGAATATGGCCCCATCCTATACAATAACGGCTCAAAGAAAAAAGAAACCAAAATTGTAAAGATTACTCATGCTGTGCTTCAAGAAGATTGTACATAATTTTGTAAGGCCTCTTCACTTCATTTCCTATGATTCCTTTGTAATGAAGGCTAACATATCTTATACTTTCCTGTTATCTTGCATGTTAATGTTCTATGATTCAAGTAAAAGAATGGTCAGGTCACTCTGAAAATTGACATTGCGCTGTCTCTCACCTTCGAAAAAATCTAATTTTTTATTTCCTCCCATAAAAGTGGACAGTTTAACACATACATTCCATCCCATTCCATCTGCCATGTTTTTAATCAATCACTCGACCTGTCCAAAACCCTTTACACTCTCTTTACCTCTTCCTGCCAACTTACTTTCCCCCTAACTTGACGTGATCACCAAACCTGGAATACATTATACTTATACTTTTGTCATCCATGTCATTTGCATAGATCATAAATAGTACAGGTTCAATGTCTGATCCCTGCAGTACCCCAGAAGCTATGTCCTACCAAGTGAAAAATGTCTGTCATTTGTACTCTGCTTTCCAACTGTCAACCAATTCACAATCCATGGAAATCTACTGCATCCAATGCCATTGGTTTGAATTTTGTGTTATAACCTAATGTATCCTATCAAATGCATTTTGAAAACCCAAACACACTACATCATCTGGTTACCCCCTATTTACTTTGCGAGGTACTGTTTCATCTTAAAACAAGTTAGACAACTGCAAACAGAACGTTATGAGTTATGAACGTATTTGCCTGGGTGTCTCGCAGTACTGAAGCAGTCAAATCACTACAAACACAAGGTGGTACCAATGCAAAACAGTCCCAACTTTATTAGGAAACAAGTTACAATAACTTTTAATACTAAACATGCACTCTTTAATGCTATTCAGCACCTTAAGTTTGCAATAGTTTCCAAGTCTCTTGTAGATTTGCACATCTTCTCTCTCTCTCTTTATGGGACTACGAAGCTGCTTTCTCCTTTCCTCTCTCTCTCCAGACAGTCAGTGGGTCTCTGCCATTGGCCATGCTGGTCTCTTCAGGAGGTCCAAGAGAGTGGTCTGCAGGTGAACCTTGTTTTTATACCATTCGGACAGTTTCCTGGAATTTTCTATAATTCTGGCCAATCAAGGGGATGCTTTTAGTAGTTTGAAACATTGTCAATCATTTGGATGGCTTGACACAGTCGGTTTCTTTATTTAGCAGGTCCCAATGCCTTTCTGTCTGGGCCCTCCTTTGTTTGGTGGAAAAGTTGTTGGGGTTCTGTCCAGGATAACTGTTGCCTTTTACATTATGCTAATGTCATTAGTACCTGGCTGCTGTGTTTACAGTATGTCTGGTGTGTGGGTTTTGTGATTTCAGCATTTTACTTGGCCAATGTACCCAGCATCCCTTTCTGTCTGGCCAAGTCAGCTATGTGTTTTAGCAGATGCTACAGCACAAATTCAAAAAATTCAAACAGATTTGTCAAACACAATTTCCCTTCTATAAATCCATGATCATCTGACTTTCAGTTTCTCAGGTCCTTGTCTCTAAATTCCTTCATAAAAGGTCAGAAATCACGTGACACCAGGTTATAGTCCAACAGGTTTATTTGAAAACACAAGCATTCGCAGCCTCGCTCCTTCTTCAGGTGTTAGTGAGAGAGGTGGTATCAGACACAGAATTTATAAGTAAGGGTCACACCACTGATGAGGATTAATTAAACAAGCCTAAGATGCTGTTAAATCTTTAATCAGCCAGAAGGTTTTAATTGATTATTATGTATATGTAAATCCCCAAATTCCTTTCAAGTCACTGACCTGAGAGAACTACAGGTTTTATCAGTGTAAAGAAGAGGTGACATTTTAGGTCAGACAATGCATGTTAGGTGTGAGGCCTTGTTTATAATCTGTCTGTGTTTTGGTTTGGAGTCAGACAAGTTTTGTTTCTAAAATAGGAACTTATAAAAAAGCCACATTGACTGACTGTCTATAAAACAGTGTGCTTTTTGAACAAAATAGAATGTACCTGCAAATACAAATTCACCCCATAGATTTGTGTCTGTGTGTGTGGGGGGTGGAAGAAAGAGTGAGTGTGGTTGTGGGTGGGGAACAGAGCGTGTGTGTGTGTGTGCGTGTGCTTGAGAGAGACTTTCCTTAAAACCTACCACTTCTAGCAAGCTTTTCTGCAAGCAATTCAACTTTTTCCTGCTATGACACCTTGGGGGTGGTGTTACTGGCATTGATGTGCTCTGCCACTTGTTCCCCATTGCTACCATTAATTAATGGAACACTTTTCTGCTGCTTGGACGTCTCTCCTCCTGTTGAGTTCTCTCCTGTCCTCCAATGCTGTATCCAAGCAGATGGGGCCCATGAAGCTTCTCCTTGGCCTACAATCTGCTGAACTACCTGCCCTTTAAGAGCTGAAATTTCATCTGGGATGCCCAATATTGAAGCTGCCAAGTAGGTGAGCTGCTGACCAATTGAGGGGATTCAGACAGGCAGCCTGCCTATTTCACGATAATGAGGGTTACGGACCAATTTCATCTGCAAATTGCACCCATGTATTTAGGTGTGCACTGTCAGCTTATATTCTTATGTTAAGACCTGTTTATCCTTTGTTTTTTGCAGTCAGGAAAATAAAAAAAAATCTTTCAAGACCCATTAGATCAAATTATATTAAGCCTGCCACTTGCTTGAGTAAAATGTTAGGTGAGTTCTGCAGAGAATGATGTCAATTTATTTTACTACAAAAGCTTGCATTTATTCAGTTTAAGTACATATAATGCAATCTTTTCTATAAACTCTTGGAATTACATACTTAGCTTCACTGGCGATAGTCTATCAAAGAAGTCTGAAACTGCAAATGAAGTAAGGTTAGCCAAAGGACTGCCAACTTCAAAGCAACTTTCAGATTTTCCTGGCGATCTGTGTTGCTGTAATGACACATCTGTCAAGAATTATTCCACTCCGTATTTTCCATGGACTTTCATTCTGCATCCCTACTGTGCTCACCGAAAACAGTTGAAGATTGTTCCACCCCTATACTAATCAACAGCAATCACTATTTTCTTGCATTTTAGATAGTTTTCATGCCATTTGCATTAAACATAATTGCAACAGTCAGCCCTTAATGACCTGATGGCAATTGCTTCAGGAGCAGTTTCCTAGAAACAGTTGGTCTGAGCTGATTTGCTTAGCTTCTGAAGAAACTAGATCTGAACATCAGTAGGCTCTTGCTAAATAAGTAAGTAAATAAATAAGTCCAGGTCATTTACCCAAAAGAGTAAAAACAAATCTGGATGCACAATGCAGGTAATTTCCAATTTTGCCATCTGGCAGCATTCTAATGATTGATGATCATCCTGAAGTGTTCACTTTGTTTATCTCTCCAAAGATGATGCCTAACTGTTCAGTGTTGTCAGCATTTCTTGTTTTATTTCAGATTTCCAGCATCTGCAGCACACTACCTTTCAAGAACAGAGGGTTTGATCTTAGCAAATCATCTAAGTATCAGATTTGCAAGTTTCTTGGAGAGTTTCTCTCCATAAGGCCTTGAGTTTTCTCACATGTTTGGCCCAAACTTATCTCATCAACTAAGTACCACACTCCATGGAAACTCCACCCACACCATCCATGCAGTGGGATAGCAACCACAACTCAACACATCAAAGGGCACGTATCACTGTTTCAGCACCAAGCCATGCTGTCTTATCTTTTCCCAAACATGTCCCATCTTACAACCCTGACTTTCCCCAAAGCCCACAGTAATCATTATTCAACTGCACTCAAGAAGGTCTTCAAACACTTCAAAAAGTGGTCACTTTTAATCAACTGCAGCAAAAGCTAACAGAAAACAAACTAACAAAAGTTGCATTTGCCTCTTAGAACAGGAAGAAACTGCTTGCCTTACACTTTGTACGGATTGTACTGTCAGTCTCATCGCCAGATTGCTCCAAACACTGGAACCTCATCCTGAGGAAACCTATCGTCTGCCCCAGCATGGCCACGGGTGAAGAATGGACTGTACTGTTATCTGCACACCACCACAGGTAGAGAGTTGTATAACACTCATCAGCCACGGTCACAGACTGTAGCCCTCATCTCTCAATGACCATCTTTGTAAGGCTTTTGGATCCTCAAACAAAACAGGAGTTCTCAACGAACTAGGCATCCCTTAAACTCCAAGGCTACCATGCATACACTTCCAAGATATAGTATTGATAATCATAAATGACTTGCACATTGATCAAATGGAATCCTTTTCCATTGATGAACTCAACTGCATTATGATATAGTTTCAACATGACATGCGAACAGTCTATTGTGCCCTGTATCTGATGGAATTCAGCTATGTTCCTAAAGCACCAGCACTGAACTCATCAAGGGGAAATGAGATGAAGTGAGTGATTGCACAAATGATATAGGTAACAGCCTTAATATTTTGGTGGGTGCATTATCGAGAGATCCCATTCCCAATTCCTCCTTGGAAGGAACCGCCTCACTTGTCGAGAGAAAATAGGATTTAGGAAGCAAGACTCTCGCTCTCCTGAGGGGACCTTCAGCTGTAACATCTTCAAGTGTTCAATATCCTCATCTTTCTCCTTGGAAGATAACTCTGCTCTCCTAATTCTTCAATCTTAGAAACCGAAGCAGGTCACATTCAAATGCAAAACTCCTGGACAATATCCAGGCTCAGGCTGACAAGTGGCAAGTGACATTCACATCACACAAATGCTAGGCAATGACCATCTCCAATCATCTAATCACCACCCCCTGACATTCAATGGTGTTACCTTCACCATCAACATTCTGGGACTTACTATTGACCAGAAACTCAATTGTTCTTGACACATAGAGTCAATGAGTTGTACAACATGGAAACAGACCTGCCAGTCCAACTCTTCCATGTCAACCAGATATCCGAAATTAATCTAGTCTCATTTGCGAACATTTGGCACTTATCCGTCTAAACCCTTCATATTCATATACCCATCCAGATGCCTTTTAAATGTTGTAATTGTACCAGCCTCCACCACTTCCTCTGGCAGCTCATTCCATACATGCACCACCCTCTGCATGAAAAAAATTGTCCCTTAGGTCCCTTTTAAATCTTTCCACTCTCACCTTGGAAGATCCCCTCTCACCTTAAAACTGTGCCCTCCAGTTTTGGACTCACCCATCCTGGGGAAAAGACCTTGCTTATTTTCCTATCCATGCCCCTCATGATTTTAGAAACCTCGCAAGGTCACCCGTCAGCCTTCAATGCCCCAGGGAAAATGCCCCCAGCCTATTCAGCCTCTCTCTATAGCACAAACCATCCAACCCTGGCAACATCCTTGTAAATCTTTTCTGAACCCATTTAAGTTTCACAACATTGTTCCTATAGCAGGGAGACCAGAACTGCATGCAGTATTCCAACAAATATAGTGGCTACAAGACCAGGTCAGAGGCAGGAATACTGCAGTGAGTAACTCACCTCCTGATTTCTCAAAGCCAGTTCATCATCTACAAGGCACAAGTCAGAAGTTTGACTGAAAACTACCCACCTGCTTTGATGGGTGCAACTCCAACAACACTCAAGAAACTTGACACAATTCGGAACAAAGCAACCCGCTTGATTGGCATAACATCTACAAGCATCCACTCCCTCCATCACTGACACTCAGTAGCAGTAGTGTGTACTATCTACAAGATGCACTGAAGAAATTCACCAAAGTCCTTAGACCAGTACCTTCCTAACCCTCAACCACTGCCATCTTGAAGGACAAGGCAGCAAATACATGGGGACACCACCACCTGCAAATTCCCCTCCAGGCCACTCACCATCTTGACTTGGAAAAATATTGCCATCACTGGACCAAGATCCTGAAATTCCCCACCTAAGGGCATTGTGGGTCTACCTACAGCAAATCGAATGTTGTGGCTCGAGAAGACAGCTCACCACCACCTTCTCGGGGGCAATTAAGGATGGGCAATAATGCTGTCCCAGCCAGCGACGCCCATGTCCCACATTCCACATCTCACAAGTGAACAAAAAACAACCATCACATTTCTTCTTTGCCTGTTTCTGTTGTGCTGAGCACAGCTTACTGGTATTATGTGGCGCACTTTGTCTGGAGTGTACTACAACAGTGTACCTCCAGACCAATCCAAACATTGACCTCATCTTGAAAAGATCTATCACCTGTCCCAACATGGCCCTGGCTGAAGAATGGACTGCACTATTCAGCAGCTGCTGGAGGTTGCTGCTGTATCTGTTACTCCTCCATTTCTCTGTGCTAATGAAGCATCACAGCAATGATAACCCTTGATGTGTGTGGATCCTTCAGTTACCTTTACAATGGACTTGTATAGGGAACATAAGAAACAGAACCAGTCCTTCGTAACGCGAGCAGTCACCATTCACATTATTAACAAATGATGGTTTAGCCTAGTTTTCCATATAGTGGGACATGGAGCACTCTGGCAAGGAGGGCCATGGAATGCCTTTACATGGTACTTAGGCATTGCAACTTACTCCAATTTATGCATCAGCGATCATGTTGCAGAGGGACAGTAGGTGACTGTAAAAGGTGCATGAATACAGAGACTGCATTCTTCCAGCACCATATTATTAAAAAAAAGCATTGTTATATATCATTACCTGTTGTAATTAAATGTAATTACACTTACATTTCAAGATGTCCCTCTGCAGCCTATGAGGTTGTGCATTATGTCTGTGCTTTGTGGCCTGTGGCTGCCACTTTTAAGATCATCTATATTTACTTCTGCTTCACAGAAATGACTGTCTTCAATTTTCAGTGACCAGTGTCATCGTCGAGATTGCTCTTGCCCAGCTTTTGCAACCCACATAGTTGTACACTACATGCACTTTACATACACAATGGTAGGATTGCAAAGGACTTCAACCTGTACCCTGAAAGTGCATTCTTATGCTGTTGTTCCTGAGACAGAAAACTAACAATTATCCCACCCACTCCAGGTGAGGTCATAGTCACTTTCCATTTGCAGTTCACATTTAGAAACTGAGAGAACATATGAGGTAACATAGGTTGCACTTGGTGCTGTGAGCTGCAGGCTCAGTCTACTTACCAAGGATCCGCCCCCAGCCCTAGTACTCCATGTCCTCTTATACCTGGCACCCCTTGGACGGCCCTTCACTACTAATCACCCACATGCTGCCATCTACTGCCTGGAATTACAACTGCACCTCACATACGTTTTTTTTCCTTTATTCAATAACAGGATGAGGGTGTTGCTGGTGACGCAGCATTTATTGCCCATCCCTAATTGCCCAGAGGGAAGTTAAGAGTCAACCACATTGATGTGGGTCTGGAGTCACATGTAGGCCAGACTGGGTAAGGATGGCAGTATTCTTCCCTAAAGGGCATTGGTGAAAACCAGGTGGGTTTTTCTTGACAATCGACAATGGCTTCACGGTCATCGTTAGATTCTTAATTCCAGATATTTATTGAATTCAAATTCCACCATCTGCTGTGGCAGGATTCGAACCTGGGTCTCCAGAACTTTATCTGGGTCTCCAGAACTTCATCTGGGTCTCTGGATTAACACTCCAGTGATTATACCACTAGGCCATTGTCTCCCTAAGCCCTGGATGTACAGTTAAGTCCTGGCCACCATCGTGATGCACACTCGCTCCAACCCCACTCCACTGAGGCCAGGTAGTGGGGATCACCAATCATACCTCTCCTGTAGCATTACATGTCCTTCCATGTAATACTCTCCACCCCACCCCCACCTTAAATGTTAAATTTCGCCATCACTATCCTTGTCCCCTCTGCATCCCAATTTGCTGCCTCCAGTCTGCGGTGTTATGTTCTCCCACTTCCCTAACACAACAGTGTCCCCTGCTAACCCCCTTTGCCTTTCACTTGCTCACCTACAGAACAAACTGTGGGTCATCCGCACTGCTACGCAACAGCCTGGGTGACTTGTACAGACTGGTCTCTCGACAGTTCCCACCTGATGAACAGTAAATCTTCTGACAGCTTGCACTGTACCACCTGGACGATCCCCAGGCTATAGCGATACAGCCCCCTGACCCTGATCACCCAAAGGGGGCAACTGACGATACCCAAGACCCAGAATGATCACAGATGATGTTCTTGACTGAATGACAGCAGACCCCACCTTGACTTGACTGAGGACTAATCCCCTTAGACCTTTGGCATTGCCACTTGGTGTGGCTTCTGTCAGCTGTTGGCGCTTGCTAAAGGTGTGGGATTGACAAAGGACTATGCTGTACAGCAACACACCTTGCCTGATGACTTCAAACAACCATGACAAGCTGTCTGACTGTATGTCTGTGAAAAACTGCAAGGCATGACAGAAGTACTGTGAGCTCTAAGCTGGAGCTGAGGGGCAAAGTGCAAGAGAATGCAGGGATCCTGTGAGAATCAAAGTAGGCACAAAGTGAGTGAGTGTTAAGAGTGAGGGCAACACTAAGAGGCATCCTTATACAGACCATGGGCTGGGTACCTGTTCCTTAATGTGAAGCATCCTTTGCAGCAGCATCGTGATGAAATGTGCTGGCATGCTCCACAGTGCAGCACTGAAGTGCAGAAATGTACTATAAGTGGATCAGGGATACACCATGATGATGCAATGAGGTTGGTACATGTTGGATGCCAAGGTCTGTGGATGTGTGGTGTGTATGGTCGCTCTCCATGGAGTGTGTCAAGAGACGATAGTGCCTTGTGTCCAAAGCAGAGGTCCAGAGGAGCAAGCTGTGAGCCGGAGACGCCAGGTAACTGCTGTGATGTTCATGTTCATGGAATTCTCGATGTCTAGTTTCTACCAGCAGGTGGAAGAATGGGAAACTGCATATTAATGAGGCAGAATTAATTGTCAGTGAAGGTGATACTGAGTGACAATCCATGCAAATTGGCCTCTCTTCACACACTGGCAAGAATCTCGTCTCACTATCCAGCACTTGGTTGGAAAATGAGACTTTGTGACCTTGACGTCACCAGACATCTCAATCAATTTTCCCACATCAATCAGGGGCTGGGAATACTCTGCTAGAGTGCCTGCCTGTTTTAAAAACCTACTCAATTTTCATTCCAGCAACAATGAAAAAAATTACCCCTAAATGTTCATAACCATTGTCTATGAACTTTAGCAATGCTAAAAGATTAATGTTACAATGGTGATGAATGCATTATGCTGTATAATAAACACATCCCTGCTTTGTAACAAAGAACAATATAGGGAATGGCTACTGCAATTTATGATTTTGCAAATGAGACTTTTTAACACTACCACTTAGATTCGTGCAGAATAGGTTGACAGATAAGCTGGTGATCACCAACAGCATTAGGATTATATTTGAAAAGCATATGCACAATCGAATACGACCTCCCTATGGGTCTCATCCACTGGAATCTCCACCATAAATACGAAAAGTATTGCATGCACAGATCAGTCTTGCGGATATCCGCTCAAGATTTATTGACCACAAATTATCCAAAGAAGATTTGATGCCTGATTCATTTTAATTGCCTCAGCATGGACTGCAGCAGTTCAAGAAGGCAGCTTACCACCACCTTCTCAAGGACAACTAGAGACAGACAATAAATGCTGGACAGCCAGCAACACCCACATCTTGTCCCATGAGTGAATGAAAGAAAAGTTTAAAGATGGTATAAGCAAAATCTTTCAGGAATCACTGGAATCGTGGAGGGTCCCAGAGAACATGGCTCATGCAGCACCCTTATTTAAGAAGGGGGGAAGACAGAAAACAGGAAATTATATGTCGGTTAGCCTGACCTCAGTCATTGGTAAGATTTTAGAGTCCATTATTAAGGACGAGATTGCAGAGTAATTAGAAGTGCATGGTAAAATAAGGCTGAGTCAGCATGGTTTGGTCAAGAATAAGTCATGCCTGACAAACCTATTAGGATTCTTTCAGAAGGAAAAAAGAAAATTGGACAAAGGAGAGCCAGTGGACGTGATATACTTGGATTTCCAGAAGGCTTTTAACAAGGTGCCACACAGGACGCTGCTAAATAGGCTAAAAGCCCACGGTGGTAGGGGCAAGGTGCTGTGATGGATAGAGGATTGGCTAACTGGCAAAAGGCAGAGAGTGGGGATAACTGGGTCTTTTTCAGGATGGCAGCCAGTGACTAGAAGTGTTCTGCAGGGGTCTCTGTTGAGTCTACAACTATTCACATCATACATTAACAATCTAGACAAAGGAACTGAAAGCATTGTTGCAAAGATTGCAGATGACACAAATATAGGTGAAGGGACAGGTTGTGTTGAGAAAGCAGGGAGGCTGCAGAAGTAGAGCAGGCTAGGAGAGTTGGCAAAGAAGTGGCAAATGGAATACAATGTGGGAAAGTGTGAGGTTATGCACTTTGGTAGGAAGAATAAAGGCATAGACTATTTTCTAAATGGGGAATGGCTTCAAAAAACTGAATCACGAAGGGAGTTGGGAGTCCCACTTCAGGATTCTCTTAAGGTTAACATGTAGGTTCAGTTGGCAGTTAGGAAGGCAAATGCAATGTTACATTCATTTTGAGAGGGCTAAAGTACAAGATGAGAAATGTACTGCTGAAGCTGTATAAGGCTCTGGCCAGACCACATTTGGAATACTGTGAGAAGCTTTGGGCTTAAGGAAGGGCGTGCTGGTGTTGGAGAGGATCCAGAGGAGGTTTACAAGAAAGATCCCAGGGATAAGGGGCTTGTCATGTGAAAAGTGGTTGCATAATTCTGAGACGCCTAGATAGAGTGGACATGGGAGATGTTTCCACTATGAGAAGACTAGGATCCAAAGGCACAGCCTCAGAGTGAAGGGATGACCCTTTAGAGCAGAGATAGGGAGGAATTTCTTCATCCAGATGGTGGTTAATCTGTGGAATTCATTGTTGCAGAGGGCTGTGGAGACCAAGTCATTGAGTATATTTAAGAGATAGGTAAGTTCTTGACTGGTGAGGAGATCAAGGGTTACTGGGAGAAGGCAGGAGAATGGGTTAAGAAACATATCAAACATGATTGAATGGTACAGTAGGCTTGATGGGCCAAATGGCCTGATTCTGCTCCTGTGTGTTATGGTTCTATGGTTTTATGAATCATCGTCAACATAGAGACAAAAACTGCATGATAAACTGTGAGATCTAGTACAATTAATATAAAATTATGTGGTATTACATATATATCTATGGACTATTCATGTTGAAGGTTGGTTAGATGAAACTGAAACATTTATGGAACTTTATATTAACTGAGTTTAAACTCAGAGGAAATTTGGTATTTGCAATAGCAGAAAATCTAGTCTTTAAATATACATAACTCGCAAAAGTAATTTACGAATGTTTTCTTAAACTGTGCCAAATACTATCATGCAGTAACACAACTTACAATGAAACACATCATTGCACTTTGAAAATATCTCATTGTTTGAACAAAACATCATTGCAATGAAAATGATGTGCAGCTGTTCTGTTTGTGCTTTGGCAGCAAAGACGGTGCCTTTGTATAAATGATAAATGAATAATGAGAGCTGAAACCTCACTAATGCATCTAACTGACGTGATGGCTCGATATTACATGTTTTTCTATGACAGAATCTAAATGTCACAAATCATTCATAGTCCAAACACATCACCCCCAGTAAATTACCACATACTCACGCCATCACTGAGACCACCTATTTCTACCTCGATAACATCACCAACGTTTCCCTGCCTTTCCTGCTGAAACCCTCATCCATGTTATTGTTAGCTCCATAATTGGCTCTTCCAAGATTCTTCTCCCACATTCCGCCCTCCACAAAGTACAGGTCATCCAAAACTCTGATGGTCCTGGTTTAACAAGAATCCAATTCCTATTCCCTTATCATGCCTATGCTCACTAAACAACAATAGCTCCCCGTGAAACAACATCGTGACTTTAAAATACCCACCCTCCTACAAAGGCCCCTCCCCAACTTTCTGATCTCCCTCAGACTCTCAACCCTCTGGCCCCTTGAACATTCTTGAATTTAACTCTCCACCATCGGTAGCCACGCCTTCAGTTGCCTCGGTTTTTATCATTATCTGATTCAATGTAGATCCTTGGATTAAAAACAAAGTTGCTGGAAAAGCTCAGCAGGTCTGGCAGCATCTGTGAAGGAAAAAACAGAGTTAGCGTTTCGGGTCCGGTGACTCTTCCTCAGAAGTCTTCTGAGGAAGGATCACCGGACCTGAAACGTTAACTCTGTTTTTTCCTTCACAGATGCTGCCAGACCTGCTGAGCTTCTCCAGCAACTTTGTTTTTGCTCCTGATTTACAGCATCCGCAGTTCTTTCGGTTTTTAGATCCTTGGATTATTGTCTTTTCTGTGTCTCTCTGTATTCTGCTAATTTTTTGCATTTTCCACTAATTCCCTTCAATATCCAAGCCAATATTTTTATCTGTTCCTAGTCAGGTTCAGCAAACTTATACTCTCTCCCTCATTCCTCAGCGCTCAATGATTCATTATTTTGTCCTGCCTGACTGATTCTTCCCATTCTGCCCTGAGCCCACATTTCAAATTAAGTTATTTAGCCTAGGGTCTTGCTCTAAATTCCTCACCAAGATTACTTTACCTCTTGACCTTAATTTCCTCCTTTAAACCAATCCTTCAAATCTACCTCTTTGACCAAATCTTTAGTCATTTCATCAAAAATCTCAGTATGAGGATTAGTTGCATATTTTAGTTTATATTTCTCTATGATGCACCTTGGGATAATGTCTTACATTAAATGCTGTATAGGTGCTCTTCTTTGTCTAATAATCTCTGAATCATTCAGCCATACATTCAAAGAAGACCTTGGGTATGATGCCTATCGTGTACTCAGTCAGCTGGCCGTGGTGAATATAGAGGCCCCAGAAATGAACTCTGCGTTGCTGTGGTCAGGGAGGAGAGCTAGTGCAGTGACAGACTGAGCAAGAAATTGACCGTGTCCCACCTGCTCAAATTGCAAACTTATGGGGATGAAGTATTACATCAATGTTGTGCTAGAATAGAATTAGATGCATGATACAAAAACCAAATGTTTCCTCCAACTGTCTTGCCTGGTACATTGTCTTCCTCCTGCAACTTGTTCCTTTGGTTCACTTTCTATTAACACTCATGCAGGAATGTTCCTTTTGACTATTTGATGTTACACATGATTGACTTGTAACTTTCTATTTGACTTGTAACCTTAAGTCATGACTTTGTTACCCAATAGAATAGGGTCAGTTTGATTATGACAACCCAGGTCCCCTTTCCCATCACCAATACAATTAAATAGCTAAGTCACTCTTTGTCAAGGCTCACACATGATGAATAACCACTTACGAAAGCTCCTGCAATGAATACAACCAGCATTGTGGAATCATATCTGAGAAAGGAACAAAATGGTGAAAAGAGAAAAGAAAATATCCTAAATACAGAAGGCACCAACTTTCTCAAGCAAAGCGCCAAATTACTTGATCTTAGCAGTTAGAAGATTTATTTTCCTAAAATTGGGAGCCGAACAAAGCCTCAGTGCAAAGTGAAGATGGTAAATCTGTCAACTGAAGTTCTGAGTACCTCAGCTATTGTAGGGAATTGTATAACTTAGATGCAAATTACACAATCAGATTTGAAGGAACAAGAGTCTCTCGGTATTCATAAGAGTCTGTGGAGATCTAGTGAACTATTAAATATATATATCACATTTCTATATAAAAAAATATGCAACTGAAAGATGAAGTTAGCAGAAAACGTTTAACTTACTTCACCTTTATTTCAAACTGTGCACACAGTGAAAAGAGTAGAATTATATAACAGACATTGATAATGCAGTTATAAGAAAATCAAGGTGCACTTGAGCACCAACCTTGACATCACTATAAGATTAAAGTATGTGTGCAAACTGGGATTGGTCCAAACAGCGACAAACCATGGGAAGGCTATCAATCTGACATCTCCAGTAGCTGGGACTGCAGATCCCAGACTTTGGTATAACAAAAATCGCCTTAATTGTGAGTTCACAATATAAACATATGCACATATGAAATAAGAGCAGAAATTGAACAGTCTGCCCCTCAACTCTATTCCACCATTCAATAAGACATATGTTATATATTATGATATATAACATAATATATAACACTGATAATATAGATACTGCCCTTCAATGCTGCACCTTGAGATCAATGACAACTGTCATTGTAATGCTCACCGCATCCCTCCTTGTGTTGCTTTAATGCCCCTTTTTGCACATTGCCTCTCAGACAAAAATATAGAATATATGTACTAACAAGCCTGGAGCAGAGTTTTTACAGCAGTAGGACTGTGCTATTTTCTGGGTCTGTAGATTGTTACAGTGAGAAGGTGGCCTTGAGCAGAGTGATGTGCTCTTCCTGTCGGTTGTGGGAGATTAGGGAAAGTTTCCACGTTGTTGATGATTATGTCTGCAGGAAGTGTGCTTGGTTGTGAATCCTATCGAATCGCATGAAGTGATTAAAGCGCCAGTTAGAGGCAATGAGGAATTTACAGGAGCTGGGGGCGTGATGGATGGCAGCTATAGGAAGGGACACAAACTGAAGGTAGTGTCAGGTAGGAGAAGGAGGCAGGAGTGCAGGAATCTCCTGTGGCTATTTCCATCTCAAACAAGTATGCTGTGTTGGAACATGTAGCGGGTGATGGAATCTCAGGGGAATGTAGCACTGACAGGCAGGTTTCTGGTTCTGATAATAGCTCTGATGTAATGAGGGGTACGCCAGGTTCCAAGCGATCAATTGTGGTAAGGGTGTGGGCTGCCTAGCATGCAGCTTCTCACCTCTTATGTGACTTTGACTGTCCTGAGCGTGCAGGGTTCAAAATGTGGTAGGCTCAGTGAGTGACTGCAAGAAAGGGAAGATTTTGTGGGCAGTAGATAGAGTGGTAGAGCATGAGCCTGGATGGAAGGTGGGTATACAGGCAAAGATAAGAGTGAGTGTGAGGTATCAGACAGAAGATGGTGGCACTTATGCTGACAGAGTGGAGAAATTCACTGACCTTATTCCTATATTGCTACATATTCCTCCAGATGTTTGACAGTGCACTAGCCCTCACGATTTCAAGGTGAGAGGGGAAAAGTTTAAGGGACTTATGCATGGAAAGTTCTTTATGCGGAGGGTGGTGGGTGCCTGGAACACGTTGCCAGCGGAGGTGGTAGATAGCGTCATTTAAGATGTATCTAGACAGATATATGAATGGGCAGGGAGCAGAGGATACAGATCCTTGGAAAACAGGCGTCAGGTTTAGATAGAGGATCTGGATCGGCGCAGGCTTGGAGGGCCGAAGGGCCTGTTCCTGTGCTGTAATTTTCTTTGTTCTTCGTTCATTGTTCTAGCCTGGAGCAACCTCAGTCCTGGCTAATATGGTCTGGTGCTATGACCTTCTCTCCTTATCCTGGGAAAAGGAAGGCATCCCATGTCTGGACCACCCCATTCAGCAGGACTTCCACATCCCTGTCCGCAAATCAAGGCACTGATTTTCCCTTCTCTGCCACATCCAGGGCAAATGGGAGCAACGACACAGGGCATCTCTGGACAAACAGTGCTTCTCTAGGTGCACAACAAGCTTTTAAAAATGGCACCAGTCCAGGAATACCTGTCAATTCTGGAATATCTCAGCAGTGGCAAGTTCTTCCAGTGTGATAAATGAGATTATGATTGGGCGAAAGGGGGTGCCACAGGGGCAAGGTAAGTAGTTAATGGGATATGTTCGGTAAAATACAAGAGATCTCATTAGGTCTTGTAGCAAGAAACCATCCAAGAAACTTAGTCCAAAATCATAATTCAAAAGTAAATTCAGCCCTATGTCTCTGTGTTGACTATTATATAATGCTCATTCCCACCACAGCCCTACCCCCAGACCCCCTTGGCCCCACCTCTACTATCTAGCTCAAAATCCTCGCCACATCCCAAGTTATACAACTTGCCAGTACATTGGTATCAGTAGTGTTCAGTTGAAGGTCATCCCAATGATACAGTTCCTCTTTCTCCAGGACGTGTCCCAGTGTCCCATGAAACTGAACCATTTGTCCTGGATCAATCTTTGAGCTATGCTGTCGACTCTCTGATCTTATTTACTTTGTCAATTTGTTCATGACTTAAGGAGTAATTGAGAGATTATTACATTTGTGGTTAGTCTTATCTATCTTAGTATACACATGCTGAATTCTGTCACTCCTAAGTTTCATTCCAGCCCTGAGGTGAAGATACTGCTCTGATACCAGGTCAGCATTACAGGCCTTGTAACTCACATTCTGAACTGCAAGGAACAGCATCTATTACACTAATTTTAAAGTCCCCTGTAACAACTGCATTCCTTTCTCCTCCCCTGAATAGAATGGCACCCTGCATCATGATGTTGTTCCCTGCTCCCCTTCGCTGTAGACCTTACTCTCATCCACATAAGCTGCAAGAACCTCAACTCTGTTACACAACTGTCAGGACTGTGGCAACTCTATTGCTACTTTATTGATCTTAATGTCTGCCTCTTTTACAATCACACCCTTCCATCACTGACCATGGACTGAATCAGGCATATCTAGGCTAAAAGGTGCACCTGCCTGCTGGAACAAAGTAGCCAGGTAGCTCTCCCTAACATGATGTATTCCAATGCCCAAAGCTCATACTGCAGCTCATCAACTTCAAATAGAAATTTCTTGAGCTGTGGAAACATACTGCTGATGTGTTTGCTGTGGATCATACAAGTACCCACCAACTCTTAGATGTTCCTTTTGCAATTAATCACCTTCCTTGCCATCTTTATTTTGCTTATATTTAACAAATCAGATTTCAAGTTTAAAATATCATTCAATGATTAACCGCCGTTATGATGTGGAGTTTAATAGCTAAGCTCTACATGTAACAGAAAAACTACATCACCCCAAGACCAGTTTATACTTAGGGTCTAGGCCCGAAACGTCAGCCTTTCTGCTCCTATGATGCTGCTTGGCCTGCTGTGTTCATCCAGCTCTGCACCTTGTTGTCTCGGATTCTCCAGCATCTGCAGTTCCTACTATCTCTGATCCAGTTTATACTTAGTCTAGTTTATAAAACTCACCAATTACCTAATTAATGCATCCAGCATTCATTGTCTTATCTTGCTGCCATCAATTCCCTCTCTTGGACCACTTTGAATTTGTAAAAGGGAATCACTGCACCAAATTCCCACATATATCAAATCCCTGGACTTAACCATTTGTTCCCACTGCACTCAGTTTCCAGCTGCCACCTTCATACAACTTGCATTCCATTTACACAGACTACACACCAAAATACAAACAAAAACAGGAAACATTGAGAAAACCGTCAGCAAGTTAATCAACATCTGTAGAAATAACAAACAAGTTCAGGTAAATGTAATAGGAAAATTGTTAAAAATACACAGATAACCAGCACTTATAAAGGAACAAAGGAGAGAATAGCATATTCATGCAGCACAGAAAGCTATTTAGCCAAATGTTCCTGTGTCAGGCTTTGAAAGTGTTCTCCAATTAGCACCACTTCTTTGTTCTTTCCCCATAGCACTACATGTCATTTTACCAAGTATAATGAGAATGAAACAGACATATGAATGGCCTGTCAAATTCTTAAATAGAAAACAGGAGATTGTTAAATGCTTAAAGTGATATGAATAAAAGTCAATAGGAGGCATAATGAACGAAATTAAAGAATTTTAACAGATAGAGAAAATGTATGAATATCTGAGGGAGTACAAGGTAAAACAATTAGAAATAGAAAGAAAATTTGTGAAGTGGAAGGAGTACAGCAGCCTTGGTGTGTTGGAGAACAAATCAAAAAAAAAGCTGACATCAAGCATGCACTCTGCTCACCAGCAATGTTCCAAGGGAAAGTGGATCCCTATAGCTCCCATTTCTGTCCCTCTTCTCAAAAGATCGAAGCTACCAAACTGCTTTACCAGCACCTCCTGTCACACAGACAAAAGGTGATAAAATTAAGTTTTGAAGTTATTAATGAAATTATTAAGACCAGAGGCCGTAAATTGCCCTATAGAAAGAAAAGATGCTGTTCCTCAAGCTTGTGCTCAGCTTCAACACAGTGCAGAAGGCAAAAGATGGCAAGGTCACAGTTTTAATAATATGTGAATTTATTAATTCATAAAGACATGGGTCTTCTGCAATTGATATGTTGGTGCCGAAGTTCCAGAAATAAGCACTAATACATGGCAGTCTCCTACCCTATATGACTGCAGAAGACACAGTGGAGTTTGTCTCATTAGCAAGCAGTGCATTACAAGCTAGACATGGCTTTATTTGTGCTAATCATATCATAGACCTAAGGGAGATTTACAATCTGATTTGCCACTACAAACTCTATGTAATCTTCTCTGAAGACCAACACCATTTTATCTGCACTTGATTCCCTGTTCCGCATGCAAGTAATTCAGTTCTATGCATTGTCAGTTCTGACAGCTTGATTTAATCTGTAGCATTCCAAGCACCTCTGACCACTGTGCAGAGTCATTAACCTTGACTCACGTAATTGAATTCAAGGTTGATTGCCTATGACCCCCTTCGCTTAGGTCCTTAAAATGTACATATTCATTACTGGCTGTGTAGCTAAACGGATTGCACAGGGAAAGCTGTAGCAATCAGCCTGTTTGGTATTCAGGGGGCAAAAAGGGCACTAATTGCATGTTAGACCTGAGGATTAGATTATGAAAAGAGTGAGAAAATGAAGATAGATCCTTCTGACACTGTCAGATTAAGGGCAGTGATGTACAGGAAGAAGACACTAAAATCTACAATGACATTAGTGGAAGAAAATGCTAAAAAGGAAATGGAAATTATACAAAACTGCCATACATGATCTGGCACAGTTTAAGGTAAAAGCTATGGTTTTTGACATTTCAAAGTCAACTTTGTCTTCATTTTGTAAAAAAAAAGTTGTTTACAATGTATATATTCAACACATAAAATAATGAAGGGCATTGTCCTCTAAGTTTAATGCTTCATGTTCATAATATTAATTTTCTTATATTTGTGAACCAACATCTAAAAATGCAAAACTAAGTATATACAAAATAGACTAGTAAATTAAGACAATATACAATACTTTAATGGAGATTTTGTTGTGCATTGCATTCCATGGGGAAAGAATTTCTCTGTACACTATGTGTAATGAAATCATAGACCCATTTATGAGGAAAGAACAAATTAACTTGCATTAATATAGCACTCTTCATGTCCTCAGGACATCTCAAAGTACTTTACAGTTAATGAATTACTTATGAGGCGTAATCACTATTATTTTATAGACACACACGATGGTCAATTTGCACAAACACTAATGAGTTATATGACCACTTAATGTGTTTTGGTGTTTTTCCTTGAGGGATATATGTTTGCCAGAATACTCGGAAAATGCCTTTTCTTCTTTAAATAGTGTCATGGGATCTTTTGCATCTGTCTCAACAGGCAAAGAAAGCCTTGGTTTAATGCTTCTTCAGAAGTTTATTTTATCTTCGTTCGTTCATTTATGGGATATTGGCATTGTTGGCAAAACCATTTTCCACTCCAATTGCCCACAAGAAACCAGTAGCCTTTTTGAACAGCTGCAGTTCATGTAGTGAAATGCCATCTGAGGGAGGGTGTTCCAGGATTTTGATCCAGTAGTCACAAAAAGACAGCAAGTAAGAATAGTGCTTGACGTGGAAGGGAACTTTAAGGTGGTGACTTCACATGTGCCAGCAAGTTACTGCATCTTATAGGCAGTATGCCAGTAGTAGAGTGAATATTTAATATGGTCAATGGGTGCCATTGAATATTGGTTAAGAAGAATAGAGAAGCTTAACTACAGAACAGAGGGCTTTCGGAGTCCTCATCAACGAATCATAAAAAGCTAGCATCCAATTTCAGCAGGTAATAGGGAAGGCAAATGGAATGTTAGCCTTTATTTCAAAGGGAATTCAACATAAAAGTAGGGAGGTTTTGCTCAAACTGTAGAAGGCAGTAGTCAGATCAGAGCTGGAATACTGTGAGATTAGTTTTGGGCACCTTAGCAAAGAAAAGATACTGGCATTGGAGGCAGATGAAAGAAAGCTCACTAGGCTGATGTCAGGTTTGGACACAATGAGAAGACTGGGCCTGTACTTGTTGCAGTACAGAAGAATGAGAGGTGGCCTTACTGAAACATACAAGATTCTTAGAAGATTTGACAGGGTAGATGCAGAAAGGTTGTTTTCCTTTGTGTAGACCAGAGGACATAATCTCAGAATAAGGGGTCAAACATTTAAGACTGCCAGGGGGAGGAATTTATTCTGTCAGACAGCTATGAATCTGTGGAATGCTTTATTGCAGGAAGCTGTTGAGGTTGGGCTATTAAGTATATCCAAGGCTGAGGAGGGCAGATTTTTTAATCAGTAAAGGAATCAAGGGTTTGGAGGGAAAAGGCAGAAAAGTGGAGTTGAGGATTATCCAATCAGCCATGGTCATTGAAAGGTAAAGCAGACTCGATGGGCTGAATAGCCTACTTGCCCCTGCCTGAAAAGTGAAGAGCTTCTTGGAAGGTTTTTTTTAGCTGCAGGGCCTAGTGAGTTTTCTCATGGTATCTCACCTCATTAACTACCTACCCCACCCCTATGGTCTCTCTCTTATCTAATTCCAGCCCATCTTACCTTGTGCCGTTGCTGGAACAACTTGTAACTGCAGGATATCCGAGAATTGACCACTGTTCCTGGTGCTGGCAGCAATCTTTAAAAGGCTGTTTTATACCCAGACAAGCATCGACAGTTTGGAGCTGCCCCATGCAGTTTCTGACATATGCCCTCAACATAGCACTAAAGGGACATTCGACACCCAGATTGTGGCAAGGGACCTGGAGATCTGCTGGACAGGCTGGTGTACAAGCAGGGATCTCCTCCTCCACAGGACTCTTCTCCAAGAGTTGTGACTATAGAGCCATAGGTCTGACCATGACCCATTCCCTGGACTGGCGAGGAATGGACCTCCTGATCAAGGACATCTCAACCAGCCAATCAGATTTTGAGAGACAGCTGCGTGCTTGATGTATATTCAGTATTTTTGCTTTATAAGTTGTTGGCACATGGAGCAAATGTAAGATTGAATTGCACACTGTTGTACAGTAAAATGTTCATTCCTTTGACTGAAGGCTGTTGACCAGCAAGGCATACTGCCGGGTTGTGTGACTAAGCTAACAAGAATGACACTGCATGGCAAGAGGAGGCATGGAGGCTGCTAGCATGCAGTTAGGCATTAAATGAGAGAGCAGAAAGAGAGCAAGCGAGCAGCCCAGAGATGTACGCTGGCCCACTGCACAAGCTGAGCGGCTGTCCCCGTGTGCAAACTGTCCTTAGTTGCTGGTGCACCCTGCAATGCAAGTCTGTGCTTCCTGAGCATCCTACAAGTAGATCAGAGAGGTGCCTTGAGGATCATGGGGAGATGGCAAATGTCAGATGCCAATGACTATGGACAAAGGGTGTGCGCAGTTGGTGTCTGTGGTTTGTGCCCTGTGATGCTGGTTGGTGCTAAGCAACAAAGGCCCAATAATTGCAGCCAGCAGAGAGTTGAAGTCAACAGGTACCTGCTCAGACTTCTATGTCAAGAATTGTTGTGTCTGGCTTGTTTGTTGTATTTTGTCAAATAGGAAGGTAAATGAGGAGGCAAGTTGTGGCATTAATAAAGATTTAACAGGCTATATTCCTACTAAGTATTCACTCATCACTGCCCAGCCAGAAACTGATCTCGCTGCTTGGCAAATGCACAAATGGTGCAACACATTACTCCCAACATCAAGAAAGGCCTCCAAGAACATTTTGCACAATTCTGCCAAAACCTCCTCATAGCTCACGTTGTTCAGACCCCTACAAGATTCCGCTCATAGAAAATTTAAAAGAAAATGAGAAAAACTGGTGGCCATTTTGGAAAATGGAAAAAAGCCATTGTAAGTTGTTTGAATATGATTACCCTCTGGTATTTTCAGAGTCTGAACCGTATGACCAGGAACATTGGAAGTGGATATGTGGGCTTGGGTTAATTCCCTACCAATGTCTTTGTTGTTTTGTACAGGAAGTAGACCCAAGCGATTCTCTCAAGGTAAACTTGCAGGTTGAGTCAGTAATCAGGAAGGCAAATGCAATGTTGGCATTTATTTTGAGAGGACTTGAATATAAAAGCAGGGATGTACTATTGAGGTTTTATAAGGCTCTGGTCAGGCCACATTTGGAGTATTGTGTGCAGTATTGGGCCCCATATCTCAGGAAGGATGTACTAGCCCTGGAGAAGGTTCCGAGGAGGTTCACGAGAATGGTCCCAGGAATAGAAAACTTAACATATGAGGAACGTTTGAGGACTCTGGGACTATATTCATTGGAGTTTAGAAGGATGAGGGGGGATCGAATTGAAACTTTCAGAATACTGAATGGCCCGGACAAAATGGATGTTGGGAAGATGCTTCCATTGGTAGGAGAGTCTAGGACCCGAGGGTACAGTCTTAGAGTAAAGGGAAGACCTTTTAGAACAGAGATAAGGAGAAACTTCTTCAGCCAGAGAGTGGTGCATCTATGGAATTCACTGCCACAGAAGGCTGTGGAGGCCGGGTCATTGAGTACATTTAAGACTGAAATAGATAGGTTCTCGATTATCAAGGGGATCACGGGTTATGGGGAGAAAGCAGGAGAATGGGGTTGAGAAACTTATCAGCCTTGATTGTTTGGCGGAGCAGACTCGATGGGCCTAATGTTCTAATTTCTGCTCCTATGTCTTATGGTCTTATGGTCTTATGCGTAAAGTAATTTATTAGATAGGTGCTTATCAGTTGGATGGTGATGAATATTTGGAACATCTTTTGGAGATCTTTGACACTAGCTGCTGGTGCATGCTTCAATGCAAGTCTGTGCTTCCTGAGTGTCCCACTAGTGGATCGGAGAGGTGCTATGAAGATCATGAGGGTGAAATAACTCCACAGAGGCCAGTTTCCTGTCACAAAGTCACCTTTATTTACACAGGAGAATCCTTGACACTGGTCCAGCTCCCTCAGAGCCAGCTCTCAGAATGAAAAGGATATCTGACAAGCCTGTTCTTATCCGTCAGCCAGGGCTCCCTGATTGGACCAGATTAATAGTCCCAATCAGGAAATTCATATTCTATGAGATCCACCTGGCTGACCTTGTTACACTCAATACAGGAGGTTTGGCAAATGCTGGATTTCAATGTCCATGAATGAGAGGTTCATGAGACAGATATCAGAAAATAGGTGGTCAGTCTACGGAAGAATATGTCCTGAACTTTAAAAGACCGCATAAAAGATTTTTGACAAAATTCAATGTGGTGATCCCTGGGTCGTTACTAACATTCAAACCAGTGAATTCTGTTAAAGTCTCTGATGTGGCTAGATTATTCATTCCAACTGGTGTTTAATTCTCAGAGAGTTAGACTCTGTGGTTCAGATATTTGCTTTCTGAAAAAAAAGGTCTATTTTGCTTTTTCTTATTACAATAGGAACTCAAGTGTACCATCAGTCTATAGCTGTATCAAATTTGACTCTGTTGACAGGGAATCCAGTGGATGCAAGAAGTCATTGCATTCTATCATTTGTGTCCAGACTCTTGGCCAGTAGGGTACTTTTTTCCCCTTTTGTCTTAAAGACAGAATAATTTCTGCAGAGGCTAGTGTTGTGTGTGAATGCCTACGTTTGGGATTAAGGGTTTTAATTCCAGATCTTAGTTTAGCTGTTAGTCACTTGTTTTAAAAATAGGTTTTCATGTCTAATTAAGTGACTATTTTGAGTTCATCAAAGAAGCCTGGTGAAATTCTCTTTAATCTCGGTTATTTTTTTTTATTAATTCAGTCCAGGCCAGTATTTATTGCCCATCCCATCTTGCCAAGAGGACTGTTAAATATCCCGCAATTGCTTTGGGTCTGGAGTCACATGTAGGCCAGACCAGGTATGGAGAGCAGTTTCCCTTCCATAAGGAACCAGATGGGTTTTCCAACAACAACTAATAGTTTCATGATCATCATTAGACTCTTAATTGCAGGCTTTTATTGAAATTCAATTCCATCATCTGCCGCAGCAGGATTCAAACCTGCGTCTCTGGAACATTACCTACCTTTCTGAAATAATGGCAATATTAGCACTAGGCCATCACTTCTCCCGCTGTACAACAAAGAAGTAATTGGACATTTCAATAATTGAATCAGCACTTATGCTAATGGTGTGACTGGTGGGGGTGATGGGGCTTGATTATCAATGCATTTCTCCTGTTACAGTCATAATACTATCTATTGTGACCCTACTGGAAAATGTGTCTATAGACACTGGGTTTATCTGCTCTGATGACCCCCCATAAATGTAAACTGTTGTTAACTCATCCACCTAGAAGAACAACTATCACTCTACTATGGGTGTCTTGAATTACTTTGAGGATGTTACTTTTCCTCTGCACAAATTTTTGAACATTCTGTAAAATTGTCTACAATTGCTTGAACCTGTGCTCCTTTGGACAACAAGGTTTACCGAAAAGTAGTTCTCCAGATTTACCTTTCATAATACAGTTGAATGTCTTTTATTTCTTTAAAAATTCACCTTTCAAATCTCCTACTTTCAAAGAAAACGCAATTTATTCTGTTTTTCCGTCATAACTCAATTTTTTGACACTAGAGATCACAAAATTCGGGGTTCAATATTTCCCTTGTCTCTTGCTGATCAAACTGATAAACTCAGCTGGCAGCCACCAAACACTTCAAGCTGTCAGACTACACCACACATTTTATTGAATGTCATATAAATTATGCATTCATGCAAAATATGAACAATTGCACACAAATAGCTGGCTGGTCTCACTTTAACAAACAGAATGCATTCATTTTCCATCGACAAGTAAAAGCAAACAAGTGAGGCAATGCAGTGCTCAAGTTTAAAACATAAAGATAGACTTCTATTAAATTAACCACAATAAATGCAAAACAAATTTTGGACAATTGGGGTGGGCATTTTGGACTAACTAGTCTTTGCTCCATTCATGCGTCAGGAGCCATTCCCAAAAGTAAGGACACATATATCACAAATGTTTGCATAAACCTGTAAAATATCTGGCAAGATCATAAATGTCAAGTTACGCTATCTGTGAGCTACCAAAGGAATGTATAAACATACAAAGACAACAGTCAGGAAAAGGACAGCAGAATTCTGTCACAATCATGATGCAAAGTGAATCATGATTCAACACCTTCAACGAACACCACCCTCTGGCAGTCCAGAACCACAGTGAAGTAATTTCCTTAGAGGGTGAAAAATTAACAGATCATTAGAGGCTACAAAGACATGAACAGGTAAACCAGTTAGCATCCAAATGATGCGATCTCTGCTCCAGACAAGACCCAGTCCAGTTCTCTCCTGAAAGTATGCAGTGAGCCATCAGACCTTACGTAATCAATTCATTCTGAGGCTCACTATTCTCTGAAAAAATGAAACACCAACAAGCATTCGGCCTATTCCTAAATTTGTTGAAGATAAATCCATTCACCCAGCCATTCTCCGTCTCTCAAAATTGAGTTGATTTCTCTGGCTGACTTCCTGCCTGGAGTCTGGCTATAATATTGATATAGTTGGACTGTGACATGACTCTCAGAGGCAGTACACTGGAAATCAAGCCACACTATTCCCAGGGTCATCGTAAATGTGAAAATTTGAATACATTGCTGAGCTGAAAAATTTTACTTTTATCTAATTCAGATTACAAGGATATGTACACCAGGTTTTTATCATGAACAAGAAAATCACCATTTGTTGCAATCAAACTGTTTTAACTTTGGCAAGACTGAAACGTCAATTGCAAGTGTTTAACTCTTTTACCTTAACCAAGCCCAGGTAAAACAACTTCACCATACATACAGACACATAAAAAGACAAGATCCAATATCACAGGTGGGAAAGGATCAAAAAAGATAATGAAGCACAGTTTAGCCCAGATTAGAGACACCAAGGAACTGTTTTCCTTCAGTTCCCTTCTGATTCCTTCTGATGCTTTGCTGAGGAAATGTGGCTACAGACACCCTTACAGGGAACTGAACAACACGGGGTCTGGCAGTAAAGCTTGGAGAATCACATGAGAAGTTCAGTGAGCCTTATCACAACATTGGGAGCAACTAGCTTCAATTTCCAAATATGTTCCAGTCATGAGACAAGATTCTTGCTAAGCAGGAGCAAACTACTTATAAATGATAATTATTGCTTGTTTGCAACATCATTAGCACCAAATCTTCCCTCATTACTGCTTTCCTCTTCTACTACTTGCTGCAAGGAAACCAGACTAGAAATTGCCAATATGAAAGTCTGAGTGGGTGCCTGGAAACTCCTTTTTGCCACGTCCTCCTCTGGGCTGCTATCTTAGACACTGGGCAACAGCATCAGGTCATACTCCAGGGCACCAGTCACATGTACCCCTCATCCACACACACTGGCATCCAACACCTACCATCCTATTAGGACCCTCTTGGCACTCTCCAAACCACTTAAAGTACCCTTTTGCTCTTTAAAGTTGCACTTCTGTGTACACTCGCAAGGCTGCTGCAAGGACACTTAGCGTGCAGGGACAGCATCTGTGCCTTCCATTGCCTTGTCTTTTTGCACTGTGCTCCACCTGTGCAAAAAACTACTAAGGTCACAGTGCTTCTGACCTGCCTTGCCTTTTAGTGCAGTCGCAAAACCAGGAAGCTTGTAGATATGTAGAAACATAGAAGATAGGAGCAGGAGGAGGCTATTAGGTCCTTCGAGTCTGCTCTGCTATTCTTCACGATCATGGGTGATTGTCTAACTCAATAGCCTAATCCTGCTTTCTCTCCATAACCTTTGATCCCATTCACCTCAAGTGCTATATCCAGTCGCCTCTTGAATACATTCAATGTTTTGACATCAACCACTTCCTGTGGTAATGAATTCCACAGGCTCACCACGCTTTGGGTGAAGAAATGTCTCCTCACCTCCATCCTTTTTCGTCTACACCGAATCCTCATACTGTGATCCCTGGTTGTGGACACACCCATCATTGGGAACATCCTCCCTGCATCTACCCTGGCCAGTCCTGTTAGAATTTTATAAGCCTCTATGAGATCCCCTCTAATTCATCTGAACTCTAGCAAAAACAATCCCAGCCTGGTCAATTTCTCCTCATACGTCAGACCCACCATCCCTGGAATCAGCTTGGTAAACCTTCTCTGCACTCCCTCAAGAGCAAGAGCATCCTTCCTCAGAAAAGGAGACCAAAACTGCACACAATATTCCAGGTGTGGTCTTACCAAGGCTCAGTACAACTGCAACAACACATCTCTGCTCCTGTACTCAAAACCTCTCGCAATGAAGACCAATATACCATTTACCTTCTTTACCGCCTGCTGCACCTGCATGCTTACCTTCAGCGACTGGTGCACAAAGATGCCCAAGTTCCTCTGCATACTCCTCTCTCCCAATTTACAGCCATTCAGGTAGTAATCTACCTTCTTGTTTTTGTTTCCAAAGTGAATAACCTCATATTTATCCAAATTATACTGCATCTGCCATTGATATTCCCATTCACCCAACCTTTCGAGATCATGCTGAAGGATCTCTGCATCCTCGTCACAGTTCACCCTCTCACCCAGATTGGTATCACCTGCGAACTTGGAGATGTTACATTTTATTCCCTCATAAAGATGCTGCACACAGTAAGACAGGGTGGTAGAGCATGCGCCCTGGTGGGAGATGTCTGCGGGAGCAGAGATAGAGTGTCAGTGAGGTAGCAGAGAGAAGATCATGGCTTTTACCCTGGCAGAGTGTAGAAATTCACTGACATTCCTACACAGCTGACATTTCTCCAGGTGGCTGAGACCACGCTGACACTGGCAGCAACCTTGGGCCAGGCTGGCATGATGTTTTGTCCTGGCCTCCACTGCTGGGAGAAGAGGATGGCCATCCCTTATATCACCCTGTTCACCTGGTTCTCCAGGTCCTTGTCCATAAAGCAAGGTGCCAATTCCCCCTCCTCTGCTACGTCAGGAGTTAATGTCAGATCCCATTCAGCACAGCTCTGGACTCAAAGAGCTTGTCTGGGTGCACAATGTTCTTTTAAAGATGGCATCGGGAATGTCAGTCTATTTCAGGATATCCCAGCAGTGCCAAATTCTTCCAGATATGGTGAGTGGTAGATTTGTGCAACATTAAACAAGAATGTCACCATAAGAAGGGTGAAGTTATTTAATGAGACAAGTTTGGGACAATATGATGAGAAATCTCGCTAGGCCGTAAGCAGAGAAGCCCTCTATGAAACTGGATGAAATTGACACTTTGTCAAAATATGACAAGCTTCAGCTCAATGATCCTTGATCTTTCATTCACTGGTTGGATGTTTCACCCCTTCTTATGTCTCTGAAGGTGGTGTTTCCCATTTTCTTTTCAAGGAGGGAACTTTTAGATTTACGGAGTCGCTACCTGCTCAGAATTTTCTTTTACTTCTCCATTCACCGAAGGGAGACTGACAAAGATTTAGATGCTTTGTCTTTTACAAGCTGGATGTTTCTGCCGTATAGTCCAAACACTTGCCCAGGAAGCAATCAAGAGATACTGTGCTGAGCACTCCTGATGACACGCAACTAGTTCGGATTGAAAAACCTATTGAAAGTTTGTCTCTCTCACACACACACACACACACACACACACCCCTTCTTCCACAATCCCTTAATTTAAAGGAGAGTCTTCTTCCTTATTTAGTCCACAATCCAAAAAATATATGTGTTACTTTTACAATTGAAGAAAGGGTAGTGAAAGATAAACTGTAAGAGCATTCTGATTACATTTTTAACAGTCTATTGTCAAGATCTCAAGAGTCATTTATTCTTGTTTGTTTCCATTGTCCAATTTCTTGTCACATCATTTTCAAAAGCACAGAAACTGAGAAGCTATTATTTAGAGGTAAAGTTTAGCTATTCTATTGGAAGAAATGATTGAATCTTTATCATTTAAAAATGAACACACGTTTACCATGTAATTAATTACTACAGCCTGACATAATTGTCATCTATGTATGGTTCTGAGGCCCTTTCTCACTTATGTCCAGCCTCTTCTGCATTCAGCTTAAACTTAACCAGAATAAAGCTTTTAAACTATCCTCTAACATATTTTTAAATAAAATGATAACTTAAAAGAAACATTCATCAGTTAAATGAAGTAACAGCGACTGATAAATCCTAGAAAATTGAGCACAAACATATTACTAGATATTAGGCTAATAAAATGACAGCTCTGAGGTACAAAAGAAAAGTTGTATTGCTCCGAATTTTAGGTTGTAATTTGCCAAACACTTAACAGCACAATCAGTGATATCCTTTCTTTACTCATAACAGAACAGAACTGAATGAGGATAGGCAAGTTTGATTCAACAGGGACCAGCTGGAAGCTGTGGTCCCCAGCAACCAAACTCTGGTTCATCATGACAACCAAAAAGGACTAACTGTCTCAGATTAAAGGCATCACGTCTTCTGCAAAGTTCACGAGCATTCACTAACATAGTATTCTGTCATGGTCATATACGAATTGAGTCCTGATGTAGTGGTATTCCTTGTGATTCTGGTACTTTTCCCCCCTTTAACTGTGCAGTTAACTGACTCATGTGCATTCAGGAAATTTATCCCTGCTCCATCAGGAATCCCACAAGCTTGGAAAAGGCACAAGCCCTTACCTCCTGCCTTATAGAAACTAATTGAGTTACCTCTCTGGTCATACAAGCTTGTTACATGATGAAATCAAAGAAAGTGAAATTTGAACATTGGAAATCATCTGCACCCAACTGGAAAATCCATGTGCATTGAAATTGATGGTGATGGTGACCTTGAGTGACAGCACTGCCTTCATGTTAAAGGAGAAGGTGCATTTCATAATCCACCTCCCTGTTTAACTGTGTATGTTCCTCACTCATTGCTTATGATTAAGGCTGTTGGTAAGAAATTGCTCCCTGAAGACCCTTGATAGGTCAAGCCTTGTGTTGAGAGCTGTCCTACTTCTCCCTCAGTGCACAGCTACCCCTTTCTGCTCTTGTACTCTATGACTGTTTTGTGTTGCAGGCTTATGGGGGCTGAAAGTTTGGACCCCACACTCTGGCAGGCCTTTGTGAATGTTACAACAGTGATACAAAGGTCTGCATACCAACCGTTTGTGATTAGAATAGAATGCAACTACCGAGCCTTCTTCCTCTGATGGTTCAAGGCCTTTCCAATAATCTGCAGCAAAGGATGAATCAAAGATAAGTCTCAGCTGTTATCTTAGATAACAGGATGGAGCTTATTACATCTCTGTAAATGTATACAGGTTACATTAACTCTTCAGCGCCTTAAAAAGAAGTAGGGAATCCACGGGTGTCTTCATCAGAAGACTGTGGCAGATTCTTACAACTGCCCAAACTGTCTGATGCTCCAGCCAGAGGCTGTGTTTGGTATCAGAATGGGTGGAGCTGCAGCTTTGCTCAGGTTAACCCTTTCATATCCATTTCTTTCCACAACAATTGACATGCAAGAAAGAACCTCTAATCTCCCTGTCAGGATGCAGCACTCTGCTTCCGAAATCCAATCAGTCACTAAACTACTCCAAGATCAGAATGCAGTAGCTCCACAAACACTGCAACTAAAAAATGTAAATCAAAAGCACTTTCCCTGTCAATTAAATGCTGATTCTTTTGATAACACTAGTTGGCGGTGGGCGGTGGGGAGGAGTCCCTCCTGCAAATGAACACATGTTCAGCTGAGAGTGATCACATGAATGGCACATCCACACTAGTACTACTAAAGAACAAGGTGCTGTGGAGGTCATGCTAGATGTAGCCTGAAGTCATGCACCTGCCACTTGTAGCTCCTCCAGCTTCCCTAGGTTGGGCTCCAGTGACCATGTGGAGATTACTTTTGTGCCTAAATTTCAAATGTTGACCCAATCTAGTAGAAGCAATGGAGGCCTGGGGAGAAAATAAAGCTAAAGTCATTGCAAGAGACTAAAGACAAATAAGCAGGTTAATTCCTTCTTGTTATTATAATATAAATAATTCTGGGGTTTAAACAGATAAATTAAGAAAAATCGTCTGAAGATTTTGTTTCAAAAACCATGTTGAATAATTTGATGAATTCATTGTTACAGTAGGTTACTCAGAACTGTTGATGGGTTATTAGGAATTAGTTATTTTCTTAAGTTTCTAGTCATTCTTCATTGGTAATTTTGTATACGCTCTACTTGCTCTTGATTCATAAGTTCTCTACTTCTAAAGTTTTAGTTTATTGCTGTTTCACTTTGTGCTAATTAGAAAAACACTAATTTAAAAGCACTGTAGCAAAAATATAATAAACACAAAGTGTGTGAGATGTAAGACTTTTTATATTTTTAATGTCTCAGATTTGAGACAGTCTGGGGGATATTGGAGGAGCATTATCACTCATGCGAAATGAAGCTCAAATAGTGCACTGAAGTCACTTTGATTGAAGATGTTTAACTGGCTTGAAACACATGCTATTGAATTTTTTTTAAAAGACTCAACTATCTTCTGTGATGCTAGCTGAAAGCAAATGCAAAGAAAGTGGCAAAGATCACATTGTGTTCTATGGCTAAGATAAGAAAGACAAGATCAAACAAATGAGAAAACAAATTAAAATGTATTTTTTTAAATTACAATAATAAAAGGATGAAATACAGGAGGTGTTTAAGGTGAGCCTAGAATTTTATAATTTATTCAGCAATGTACTAAGCTGGGTCAAAAATAAGAATGGCAACTGGATTTGCTTTGAAGAAGCAAATTTGACTATATGTTTGTTTAAAATTGCAATATTTCAAGAGGTTTATTGTGGCCTTCTTTGGGATTTTACTGATCTATATTTCAATACATTAATCCTCCATGTTATAGACATTGAGGTTTACAGGACAGAAAATGGGCATTTGACCCATTGTTTTCTGCATGAGTTAACTGCATGTCCTTTCTCCATTTCAACCAATCATAAAAAGTATTATTTTGAGCCAATGGAAAATCAGGAAATCACTAATCACCTAAATTTTACCAATCCAGAATTCAATGCTACCTGCCATTTCAAACTTTTTTGTATTATATCTACGGCATAATAGATATCTGTGAAAAGCAACTATTGTTATGATCTGCAGGGGTTCTGTTTTTCTCCCACAAACTGAATTTTGTAAAAATAATTATTTCTGTTTAAAAAAAACTTGCTAAAAATAATAAAAACATTCATTTTGAGAGGACTACACTACAAGAGCAAGGATTTGCTGTTGAGGTTTTGTAAGCTTCTGATCAGACTGCATTTAGAATAGTTTGGAGCGGTTTTGGGCCCTGTTATCTAAGGAAGAATGAGCTGGAAGGAAGGAAGGAGGTTCACAAGAATGCTCCTGGGAGAGAAGGGCTTGTCATATGAGCAGCAATTGAGGACTCTGCGGTCTGCACTCAATGGAATTTAGAAGTATAAGGGGGGATCTCTTTGTAACTTAAAGGATACTGAGAAGTCTGGATGCAGTAGATGTGGGGAAGATTTTTCCACTAGTAGGAGAGACCAAGACCCGAGGACAGAGCCTCAGAGTGAAGGGACAATCCTTTAGAACTGAGATGAGGAGAAATTTCTTCAGCCAAAGCATGGTTAGGAGTTGTGGAGGCCAAGTCATTGAGTATCTTTAAGACAGGGATAGATAGGTTCTTGATTAATAAGGGGATCAAGGGTTTCAGGGAGAAAGCAGGAGAATGGGGCCGAGAAACATATCAGCCATGATTGAATGGTAGAGAATACTCAATGGGCTGAATGGCCTAAGTCTGCTCCTCTACCTTAAGGTCTCATGGTCAAATTCTGATTATTTAATGATAAGAAAATAAAAGAGATACATATAGTTCAAAAGCAATCATACTATGATGATAATTTTCTACCTTGATAGTGACTGAAAGAATGGATGAGTCTAAATTCTTATTTATAAAACTTAAAAGTGTAGAAATATACGAAGATCTGCTACAGGCATAGTTCTGGTTGAATAGATTTGAGGTAATGGTAGTAGGTGTACCATATATTGCCTCATCCATCTTGTTTTCAAGAGGGAAAAGTTAGTCAATGTTCCCATTTCTGATTGGAATCCAGCAACCTATAATCATGTTTCTAGGGTGAGGATCAGATGCTGCTGTGACACCTCTGTTGTTAAAAACCCTGCCAATCCTTTAGGTTGCTGCCCATTTTGAAGTGATAAACAAAAGAAAATATATTCTTAATAGCTATCATTGTTCCTTAAGAAGGTCATCAATCCCATTAACCTCATTCCCCTCAATTTGTGTTCCACATTTACACACATAATTAGCCCAACTGTATCAGTGGGCAGTGTGAACTGGTGTAAAGTATTCCTGAAGCACATGCACTTCCAGAAATCTATTTCATGTTCTAACACAGAGACTGGAGTGGCTTGGCCTGCGCAAAATTCCATCCAGCACTTTAGGGGGTTAAATAAGGATTTTTACTGCTCCCTTTTCTCAGCTCTGCTCAGATTACTACTTTGCATTCCAGAAACAGGAATATCTTTGCTTCAGGCTTTGAAGCCGAAGACGAAGTTCGTATAGGAGAGATTTGGATATAGGCCCTTAGCATCAGGAACTACCCAAGATATATCTTCTCTGCATGTAGTTATTCACCAACATCTACAGATCAGGAAAATGCCCCAGCAGCAGGAGTGCAAATGAGAATCCAGAAATTTCAAGAAATAAAAGGTGACTCAACAAATAGATTCACTTCACACTTGTCTGTTTTAACACCACACTGTCTCACAAGTTCCTCATTTTTCAAAACTTTTGACAAGCCTCCACAATGGGTGACACGGTGGCTCAGTGGTTACAACTGCCGCCTCAGAGCGCCAGGGACCAAGGTTTGATTCCACCCTCGGGCAACTGTCTGTGTGGAGTTTGCACGTTCTCCCCGTGTCTGCGTGGGTTTCCCCTGGGTGCTCTGGTTTCCTCCCACAGTCCAAAGATGTGCAGACTAGGTGGATTGGCTGCGCTAAATTGTCCATAGTGTTCAGGGATGTGTAGATGAGATGGGTTACAGGGGGTTGGGTCTGGGTGGGAAGCTCTGAGCGTCAGTATGGGCTTGTTGGGCCAAAGGGCCTGTTACCACATTGTAGGGATTCTATGAAAAAAAAAGATAAAAGTTTTCTATCACATTTCCCCAACATCGTACAATTCCTAAAGGCTGTAGTCAGATGCAGGAATGAACTCAATTCTACGTTGTCATGCTAGTGTTGACTTTAAGCAAGAACTTTCACCAGCAAATGTCACAGAAACACTATTCATCCAATTAGTTACGGACTTTTTCCGAACAATCTACCCTATGAAATTGTTTCTTAATGGCATGTATTTGATCAGGGTACTAGTTGGGATGGTTCCTCTGGAACCTTACAGACCAGAGGTGACTTTGGTTTTAGGATAGCTACTATTCAAGAGGATCTCATTTTTACAATTACAAGAGATACCAGATCTGGAACTTTCTCCCGATTTTCACTAATGCTCAGTTGTTCACCGAGTGGCAACCCTTCGAACTTTCTCCGGAGCATTGTGTCTGTGCGACTCTTATACACGTAAGCTACTAAGTCAGCATTGGACAACATATGGCAGAAGCTATTGAACTGTAATTGCTTTGATGGTCATATGAGTGAATGGCCTCTTCATCCAAGGCACCTCATAACGTAAGAGACAGAAAAGCTTGTTCAACCGTGCACTTATCTACACTTACCTTTGAAGAAACAAAGGGTGTGTGTAAAATCATTACAGCAGTAAAGGCACAAGAATTGAAATAATCCACGAAACACCCTGCCACCAACCTCTTCTAGCCAGCTCACCTCCAACTCTATCCTCTCCTTTGCATTCACCTGTGTACGTGCTTCTGAGATCCAACACATCCTCTTCCAACAGACTCCGTGTTTTCTGTCATGGTGTACCCCTACCTGGATTTGGAGGAAGGTAGAAAAAAAAGACAGAATCTGACAGGGTTCTGAGCATCATACTCTGGCAATGCCACAATGCACCTCATTAATACTCAGACTCCTGTCTTACTGATCTCACCAAGCAAGCTGGACAGCCGTAAACGATACAGGGAAATCAGAGCGTGTACCTGTGGATTCAGCTTGTCGCTTGTTCCAAATGACCTCCATATTGGAAACCAGGGCATGCCACCCCCTGCCATCCGCCAGCCACTAAAAAATCTCACGACATATCTCTGATCCATTTATGAGCTGCTTCTGAACTCCAATGCTGCATCTCTGGGTGTACCAGCAACTAACATTGTAAGGCTGCAGCCAGGATATAGTGCACTCAGGGACAGGTAGCCAGCTCATCATCTGGAGCAGGCATCTCTGAACACTTAATGTGCACTCACAGTGCTCACTCTATCTGAGCATACCTGGATGCTCACAGCATTCTGACCATACATTGCCTTGCCTTGCTGCACCTTCAGCCGGAGATATCAGGCTCATTAGACTGCCATTTTGCTTTCCCTTTTAGCACAGACATAAGGCCAGGAAGCTTGTCATAGTTGTTAGCAGTCGTTAATCAAGTCAAGCGAAACAGTCTTTGCTCAGGAGTTCCCAGCATAGTAAAACAAAACAAATCCTGTATTGGGACAAGTCAGATTCGGGATTCTCTCTAATAAGGTGTGAGGGCTGAATGACACCATCGGCCTGGAGTCTTTCTGCCCTGTTGTGGACTGCTTTCCTCCTGGAATGAAGCACAGGCAGGTATTAAGGAAGATGAAAGTAAGTGGCACAACTATTACTTTTGAGGAAGTTGCCCAAGCAAATGCAGAGGGCATGCAGTGTTGTCGGGGTTTGGGGTGGGTGAGAGCGAATGGGGGAGATGTTGCAACAGTGAGAGTGGGAGAACAAGAGCCTTGGTGGGAGGCAAGTATAGCAGCACTGATAGACTGAGTGTGAGGCAACAGAGAGAAGATGGTGGCACTTATGCTGGCACAGTGGGATAGTCATTGACCTACTTCCTACAGTGTTGTACATTCCTCCAGATGACCGAGACTGTTTTAACCTGGATGGAAACTTCAGACCTGGTTAGCAAGGTCTAATATCAGGTCTCCAATGCTGGCCCTGTGGGAACAGGCAGTACCATTGATACACACCCCAGCTAGCGGGACCTCCAGATTCCTGTGTGCAAAGAGGGGCACCAATTCTCCCTAGTCTACCACATCCGGGGCAAATGTCAGCAGCTGTGCAAGGCAACTCTGGATTGACAGTGCTTACCCAGGTGCAGCACAGGTTTGGGTGCAAGAGATGCTGCTGAGTTCCAGCATATCTGCTGAAAAGCAGAACTGTTCCAAAAACAGCTCAAGGTAAGATTGTGTTGGGAAAAGGGATGTAGTTAGGGAGATGAGTTTGGTAAGACAGGACAAGAAAATTCACTGGACCTCGCAACAAGAATCCACCAGATATAAGTAAGATCCAGCTCAGTGTTACCAGCCAATGAGAGTTATGGAGACTGTCTCAATGTAGGTCATGCATGATAAAGGTTTATGATGAATCAGAAGCTGCCTTCTTTTTGTAATACTGGCAAAAGTCCTTATGGCAGACATTGTTTTGAAAAGGTTGCTGTAAGTAAGGTTGACGCATGAAGAATGGTCTACTGGTGAGGGATCTATGGTATTGGACACCAGCAAGAAATCAATCAGAATTCAGAAGAGAAAGGATGAGGAAATGATTAACAGGAAAAGATATTAAGATGAACTATCATTTTCCTACATTACAACAATTACTACACTTCAGAAGTACTTATTTCATTATAAAACACTTTGGGATATCCTGTGGCCATAAAAGGCCATTAATTCAAATCTGTCATACTAATTGCGGTGACAGAAAATATCACAAACCAAATTATTCCATATTTCAGCTGCAGGAAGCCATCATGGATCTGAGAAGACTAAAAATTGAGGGATTTTAGTTTGGAATATTAAAATAGTGTTCCTTCAAAAATTGTTAAGTGTTAGTAGTGCAGACAAATATATTGCGAATTTAACAAATTTTAAAATGTTAATGTCAAAATCTAATAATCTATTTGGCATATAACTCGTAATACTATCTCTGTTGCTCAATAATATCAGTTACCAAAAGGATGAATAACTTACGGGTTCAGAAAATAATCACTGCAAACTTAACCAAATCACCAACTTTACATTAAATAAATTCAGATGCAGAAGAAAATAAAATTTGATGAAAAATCATGAGATTTGAAAATCTTAAAAGCACTGAAAAGCATCTAAAATGAGCCTATCTACTGTATAGTTTGGAAAGTTAATGAATCTGTCAGTCTCAATACATATATTCTAATAGTGATGATATAAAGGCACATGAAGAAATGAAACTGCACATTTGGAAAAAAAAAGTTAATTTAGTGGTTCCATAGGAGCTCCCTATTACTGTATTGCATCTCCAGCATCAATGGCATGCTACATGGTCAGTGACTTATTATCTATCACTTATTCACATATTTCTGTCTTTGGATGGACATGATTTGTCAGAACAGTATATTGGTCTAGTGGATCAATTTTTATAACTTCTGCATTGAATGTGTATAGGCATTGATTTTTAAAATCATCCATGAAACAAATTGTGTCTGACAGACAAATAATTTTGTTCCTTATAGACATAAGCCAACACAAGTTTGCTCAGTTCAAAAATGCAATTTGTAAAACCCATTTGTAGCTGCATGGATATAATATATCTGCTACAGATTTTACAGAAATAACACATTTAGTGAAGTTTACCAGGGACTTGGCTGAAGCAATAGGTTAGTGCAATTCTGAAATGCAATAACATATAATATGATGTAGTCGTAATTTGTAGATACATTACTGCAGTTCTTCAATATTGCACATTTACAAAATAATTTTTGAATATCTATATCAGGGTAACTATCTTGTATCATGAATGCATCTATTCCCTCATGCCTTTATTAATAACTAATCTTTTTGTCTGTAAGTCAATAAAAAAAACCTGATAGAGCCAAACTACAGGCATTTTTGAGATTCCCATACATCTAAGACAAATACTCTAATTTATTAGTGTTGAAATTTAATTTACTAAACTACAGTGCTAATGAGCTGTTGCCCCAGGACCACTAATTAGATTCACTTTATTTGTGTCATTATAATTAAGTTATCTTCCACAGTGATGGCCTGAAGTAATCAAATATTTTCATGAAATTTCCTAATGGAATGGTGTCAGCAAAACTAAAGAGCTTCCACGCTCACTAAGCAGCAATTTATTTCCAGGTCATTTCCAATTTACCATTTGATCTATTTGCTGTAAACTGCATATAATACACAATATAACACAAAGAATGCGGTTTAATAAATGCTTGAAAAGCCATACACAGCACATTGACTATGTATATTGAAATATTGAACCTGAATTCTCATTCTTGGGAGGTTTAAAGAATAAGGATGTGAAATATCAAATTATCGAGCACCATGTGAAATGCACTTTGTCATATCCTTCTGCTGTGACGTTTGGATTAAGTGTTTGAAATCACATGTATTTCTGAACAAACTATTAAAACCAAAAATATCTTCAGCTGCATGATGTTTTCATCTGATCTTCCTTCAAACCTGTCGTTCAACTTTTTATCACCTGTCAATTGGATTATTTTATGAGTCTCCCCACCACCTGCCCGGTCATGAATCTCCATTGGGTAACAGAGGTTAATAAGTTATGTCCTTCCTTAATGCCACTGAAGATTATTGAACAGCTCAGTGAAGTATTTCCTCTGATCTTCAACTTTTTGCCCATTGTTTAATACAAGGTCAAATTAGTTGACAGAACAGAAGATCAAACTGGAGTTTTTGACCCGGATTTTCATAAAGGACACTGAGCCTTCGCTCAAAAGTTGTCAAAGCTTGAAATGTGGAAGTCTCAACTCAAGCTCAGCACTGACCATTTCTGTCCAGGGGACTAACAGGGATGGGAAGTATTTCACACATCCATGGTTCACAGAGGAACAGCAAGCATAAAGCATTTTGGTCAGCCATGTTCTTGAAACACAATTTGTGAATGTTAGACATATGAGACAAATATATAAACCTTCCAAAATTCTTCTGAGAGGTATCCTTTTGGAAAGATAAGTAGCCTTTTGGACCTAAGGTCCCCCTTTGGGATTGTTAAGAATAGAATGAATGTGCATTTAAATGGAGGAGGTCTTCGGAACTGTGAAGTTATCAAGTCATAGAAATTCCCACCCTCTATCAACCCAAAGGTTGATAAAAATAGCTATTCTGAAGTTGTAACAGATCACTGTTTTCAATTTAAAGACATGTTTGATGACATAAACCTAGGAGTTGTCATTTTAGGACTGATGGGCTGTTTCCGAAAACAGCCATTATCACATTGGGTAGCTTGAAAGTTATGTTTGATTAACAACTCGGAGAAATAATAAAGGATTTAGCTGTGTGGGGCCATATATCTATGTGTTTGTTTTAATAGTGGATTTAATGTTTGAAGCAAATGTTTGTTTTGACAAATGATTAAGTACTTCAAGGGCTATGAATGTATCAATAGGATTTTCATCTTTATTTTATTGTGTGTGTGGGGAGCAAGAGCCGGGGTCGGGGGGGAGTGGTGGTGGTGGTGGGTGGTGGGCGGAATATTTAGAGTGCTGTCAATTGGATTATTTTACAATAATTGGAAGAAGTCTCAGTGCTCTGGGCAGGCCTTATAATCAGCCGAGCCAGGCCCTATAAGCAGCCTAGATCAGCACCCAGCAGACCCCAGCGTTAGCTCTGCCCTCTTTCCAGGAGTGTGACAGGCCTGACCCAGGTTAGCACTTGCAATGACTGCAAGTCAAGGAAATCACAGAGTGGCTGCAGAACATTGAGCAGCATTCATGGTCCATATTGATGCCAACAACACAGACAGACAATCAGAAAAAATAGATCCAACAGGCAGATTGTTTGGAGTTAAGAAAGAAACTAGCAAGCAACTCCTCAAATGTATTAATTTCCAGATTATCACGACACAATGTGCTCATGAGGACTGGAGAACACAGCTGGAAAGATAGTGCAAGAGGCCAGGTTTTAGATTTCTGGGATACTGGGACACATTCTGGGGTAGACAAGATATGTATGTGTATAACGAATGGGTTGCAACTGAAAAAACAGGACCACTGACCATGGTGGGTAGTTTTTTAGTGCTGTGAGGGAATGGAGTGATTGGAACCAGCTGGATGTTGTTGACTATGAGGTCCTTGACTGGGGTTGTTAACCTGCGCCAATCAGGAAAGCCCTGGCTGACCAATATAACCAGGAGATTTAGAATCCCCTCATTCAGGGGTCTGCCTCTGAGCTGGCTGGCTACAGCCAGTGGACTGTGCACAAGTAAATAAAGGGTGACTTGGTGATGGGATACAGGCCTCTGTGCAGTTATTTCAGTGCTGATGGGAGAAAACAATATGTGCTGAAGAACGAGAGAACAAGGTGTAGAGCTGGATGAACACAGCAGGCCAAGCAGCATCAGAGGAGCAGGAAGGCTGACGTTTCGGGCCTAGACCCTTCTTCAGAAATGGGGGAGGGGAAGGGGGTTCTGAAATAAATGGGGAGAGAGGGGGAGGCGGATAGAAGATGGATAGAGGAGAAGATAGGTGGAGAGGAGACAGACCGGTCAAGGAGGCGGGGATGGAGCCAGTAAAGGTGAGTGTAAGTGGGGAGATAGGGAGGAGATAGGTCAGACCAGGGAGGACGGACAGGTCAAGGGGCTGGGATGAGGTTAGTAGGTAGGAGATAGAAGTGGGGCTTGAGCTGGGAGGAGAGGACAGGTGGGAGGAAGGACAGGTTAAGGAGGCGGGGATGAGCTGGGCTGGTTTTGGGATGCGGTAGGGGGAGGGGAGATTTTGAAGCTTGTGAAGTCCGCATTGATACCATTGGGCTGCAGGGTTCCCAAGCGGAATATGAGTTGCTGTTCCTGCAACCTTCGGGTGGCATCGTTGTGGCACTGCAGGAGGCCCAGGATGGACATGTCGTCTGTGGAATGGGAGGGGGAGTTGAAATGGTTCGCGACTGGGAGGGGCAGTTGTTTAGTGCGAACCGAGAGTAGGTGTTCTGCAAAGCGGTCCCCAAGCCTCTGCTTGGTTTCCCCGATGTAGAGGAGGCCACAACGGGAACAGCAGATGCAGTATACCACATTAGCAGATGTGCAGGTGAACATCTGCTTGATGTGGAAAATTAAGCACCACATCAAGCAGATGTTCACCTGCACATCTGCTAATGTGGTATACTGCATCCGCTGTTCCCGTTGTGGCCTCCTCTACATCGGGGAAATCAAGCAGAGGCTTGGGGACCGTTTTGCAGAACACCTACGCTCGGTTCGCAATAAACAACTGCACCTCCCAGTCGCGAACCATTTCAACTCCCCTCCCATTCCGCAGACGACATGTCCATCCTGGGCCTCCTGCAGTGCCACAACGATGCCACCCGAAGGTTGCAGGAACAGCAACTCATATGCCGCTTGGGAACGCTGCAGCCCAGTGGTATCAATATGGACTTCACAAGCTTCAAAATCTCCCCTCCCCCTACTGCATCCCAAAACCAGCCCAGCTCGTCCCCGCCTCCCTAACCTGTCCTTCCTCCCACCTATCCCCTCCTCCTACCTCAAGCCCCACCCCCATCTCCTACCTACTAACCTCATCCTGCCTCCTTGACCTGTCCATCCTCCCTGGACTGACCTATCTCCTCCCTATCTCCCCACTTACACTCACCTTTACTGGCTCCATCCCCGCCTCCTTGACCGGTCTGTCTCCTCTCCACCTATCTTCTCCTCTATCCATCTTCTATCCGCCTCCCCCTCTCTCCCCATTTATTTCAGAACCCCCTTCCCCTCCCCCATTTCTGAAGAAGGGTCTAGGCCCGAAACGTCAGCCTTCCTGCTCCTCTGATGCTGCTTGGCCTGCTGTGTTCATCCAGCTCTACACGTTGTTATCTCAGATTCTCCAGCATCTGCAGTTCCTACTATCTCTGTGCTGAAGAACATTTGCTTGCAACAATCATCTTGGAGTTGGGGTGAGCATTTCTAGCATCATACCTTTTACTTGGGAAGCTTGACTCACGTGATCCTGCTATCAAAGACTGGGCCCAGTATATGGAAGGAATGCAATACTTTTTCTAGGCAAATGACAGTCGGGCAAATGAAAAGCAATGAGTAATCCTTCTGACTGCTTGCAGAACCATGGCATTTTCTAGGGGCCTAACTTTCCCAGAAGCACCAGACAAAAACCTTCCAAGAGTTGGCTGAGTTGGTTAAGAATTATTACAACCCCCCAAACCACCTCTAATTCTGAGACACTACCAGTTTTATTCAGCTGTTTGAGAACCGGGGGAATATGTATTGGGATTTTTGAGGTTGAGATGACAGGCAGAGGCATGTGATTTTGCGTTAACTGTGAATGAGATGCTGCGAGACCATTTGGCATCTGGGATTAATGATGTAACCATGCAAAAGCATCTACTAGCTGAAGCCCAACTGAACTTCAAACAGGCACGACAACTAGCTTTGGTATTAAAAATTGCAGTAAATGGAGCATGGGAGCTACAGGGCATCCCAATGGAACCAGACTCCCTCATCTGTCTGACTGAGCTTGGGTAACACCACTTGAATGTTGGCAATTGCAGAGCCTCACACAAAGCATATCCTGAGCAGGGGCACCCTAGGCCAACCCAAAGCAGAGCCCCACAACAAAGCCGAGCTTCAGCCAAGTGCCTGATAATTTCTCCAGGCTCTGGCCTGGTGAGCCATTGTAGTTGCTGCCGGTATGTGGACACGAGCAGCACAGGAGTTCTACAAGGCCTGACTTGAGTAAGAAAACTCGTAGGCCAGTACCCAGGACACTGCACACCCTGGAAAATCCCCCTGGGTTGGAACAATTAAAATACTTAGCAGCATTCAAATTGGAACTGATTAATATTAATGTTTGGTTAAATGGTCACCCAGTTCCCAAGTATAGTTTCTCCCAGGTGGACATATACCTTAGAAAAGTAAAATGTGTTCCAGGCACTCCAAGTGATCTACTTGGGTTACAGAGTCGACAAAACTGGGTTGCACCCATTGGAAGAGAAAGTGAGGGCAGTCAAAGGAGTCCTGGCTCCCATGTCTGCACCGGAGCTTGGGTCTTTCCTTGGGTTAGTGACATATTATGGAAAATTCATATGTAACCTGACCTTCACCTTGGCACCCTTACAACTGCTATTGAAAAAAAGGGTCAGTTTTGGAAATGGTCATGTAGTCAAGAAGTAGCCTTTAGGGAAGTGAAAGAGCAGCTATTGTCATCTAAGGTGTTGGCCCACTACGATCCAAAGTGAGAGGTAGTGCTGACATGCTATGCCTCCCTGTATGGTATTGTAGTAGTGTTGGCACACTGGTCGCCCAATGGAGAGGAACACCCGAGAGCATATGCTTCTTGGACTTTGGCTGATGCCAAATGCAAATATGCCCAGAAAGAAAGGGAAGGTTTGGTGGTCATCTTTGATGTAAAGAAGTTCCACCAGTACCTTTGTGGGTGGAAATTTGTCATAGTGACAGATCACAAACCCCTGCTAGGGCTACAGACGGAAGACAACATGGTGCCACCCATAGCTTCTGGTAGAATTCAGCGGTGTGTCCTTATTCTCAGTGTGTACAAGTACAAGTTAGAACACCATCCAGGAGGCCAAATGACTAATGAGGATGCCTTGAGCCACCTCCCACTGGCAGATACTCCACCAGTGGTGCCTCCCCTGGAAGAGTCCATTTTGGTTTTAAACTTCCTGGACATCCTTCCTTTCAGTCACCTCTGACAATATCCAACTATGGACACAAAGATCCTGTCCTAGCAAAACTAAAACAGCTGGTGGCAATGGGGGAAACAAAAGGGCCATTGCAACAAGGATTGAAACCATTCTGGACCCGGCAAGACCAGATCACTGTAGAGGTTGGCATATTACTGCGGGGAGCAAGGGTGACTGTCGCAAGTAAAGGTCGCCGCCAGATACTGGCTGAACCACTCCAGGGTCATCCAGGGTTTTCCAAGATGAAGATGCTAGCAAGAAGCTATGTCTGGTGGCTAGCATTGAATTCTGACATAGCTGCATTGGTGGGGCAGTATCCAGAGTGCCAACAAGGACAAAAATTGCCATCAGCAGCGCCCCCACATTCATGGGACTCGGTTGCATGCTGACTATGCTGATCCTTTCATGGGCTCAATGTTCCTGGTCATTGTGGACTCCCACTCAAAGTAGTTGGAAATGCATAAAGTTCATTCAGCAAACTTTGATGATTGAGAAGTTGCGAGCATCGATCACAATACACAGACTGGCAGAAAGATAGGTCATGGACAATGGGACGTCATTTACCAGCAGGGAATTCAAATATTTCCTAAAGTCAAATGGCAGGAGGGACATAAGGACCGCTCCATACTATCCATTGTCTCGTGATCTAGCTGAAAGAGTGGTCCAAACGTTGAAGGCAGGCTTAAAGAAGCAGCCTACAGCATCACTTGATACAAAACTGTCCTAGTTCCTGTTTGATTATAGGACCACACCACACGCAACAACAGGGATAGCTCAAGCAGAGTTGCTGATGGGAAGAAGACTCCGCACCAGGTTAAACCTGATACTTCAGACCTGGGGTTGCGGAGTGGAGGTGAAATGGTAGCAGAAGTGCCAATGCTGGCTACGTGCGTCTGCCAAGCAAGGGAGATAATTTAATTTGGGGATGAATATTGATGCCAGAACCATAGGAATAGCCTCGTATGGGTACAAGGCAAAGTTGATGTGAGATCAGGTCCCATGACTTACAAAGTTTGGGTTGGTGATACAATCTTGAACAAACATGTGGATCACCTAAAAGCTGTGACTTCATAAATATTACAGGAGCAAAATATACCTGGTCCCTCAGAACAGCCAGAAGACCTGTCAGAAACCATAGGTTCTCCCCCTCCATCTAGTGTTGAGGAAACATTAGAGTCCAAGATGGATGCAGCCTCAATACCGTTGACACCAGAAGAGGAGGAAGAAAATCTCCTCTCCCATGATGCTCCAGACGTGTCAGAATCCGAGTCAGAGCAACTGGACCTGGTGTGAAAACATTGCAAGAAAAGCTACAAGGAAAAGACAAGGCCTCCATCACCAGACTTAGCCAGGGGTGGGAGTAGTAATGTAGTGATTGGAACCAGTTGGGTCTTGTTGACTGAGATCCTTGATTGGCATTGTTAACCTGGGCCAATTGGGTATGCCCTGGCTGATCAATATAATCAGGAGATTTAGAATCTCTTCAGTTCTGAGGACTGACTGTGTGCTGGCTGGCCATAGCTTGTATACTGTGCACAAGTAAATAAAGGGTGACTTGGTGATGGGGTACTGGTCTCTGTGTGCAGTTATTTCAGGGAGTAACTTGGCAGGTAGATGGGGAATTAAGTTGCAAAATCAGTGAGGAACAACAAGGTGCATAAAGAATTGGAGGAATCAGAAAGGACTAAAATTAGAAAAAGTAAGTTTCTTGCAGATTCTGAGTAAAATGGGATGAAACTAGATCTAAATTAGGGTTATTGTGATTGTGAGTGAATGCAGGAAGTATGGCAAATAAGATTCATGACGTACAAGTGCACATAACCGCATGGATGCATTATGTTGTGGTAACAGAAACCCAGTTTATTCCAACGCAGGACAGGGTGCTAAATAGTCTTAGAAATATGGTATTCAGGGAAGACAGTGGATAAAAGAATGGAACAGCAGTATTAAATAGGCATATTACGACAGTATTGGAGAGAAAGGATGTTCGAGAGGGGTCAAGATCACAGTCTAGTTTATAAGAAACAATAGAGGTATGTTTATAATACATGTGTATTAGAAATGCCTCTGGCCTACAGGAAAAGTATAGAGGAACATATTTGCAAGGAAATTAAAGATAAGTGCAAAAACTGCACAGTAGATATAATAGAGTTTAATTCCTCTAATCTTGACAGGGATAGTGATAAGAAGGATAAAGAGGGGAAGAATTTCTGAACCATGTTCAGAATTTTCTACATCAGTATGTTTCCACTCCAATGAGAAAGGAAACTCTGCTGGACCTCGTTTGGGCGAATGAGGTGGGCCAGAAGAATCAAGTGTGAGCAGGAAAACATTAGGAGACAGTGATCGTAGTATCCTAAGGTTCAGGGTTGTTTTATTCTTTCACATGATGTGGGCTATGCCACCATTTACTGATGGTCCCTAATAGCTCTTGAAAGGTAATGGTAATCTCTCCTCATAAACTGCTTCAGGTCATGTGCTGAGGGTACTCCCACAGTGCTGTTATGGTGCTAAAGTTCTAACTCAGGATGGTGTGTGGCTTTTAGATGGTGACATTCTGATGTATTTCTTTCCCTAGTCCTTCCAAATGGTACAGCTTGGAAGGTTGGGTAGATTCTGTTGGAAGGAGCCTTGGTGAGTTACAGGAGTGCATCTTGTAAACGTACATGCTGTTGCCACTTTGCAGTAGTGGTGGAATAAGTGAATGGTTAATGTGGTGCCAATCATGCGGGATGCTTTGTTCTGGATGGTGTAGGGCTTCTTCAGTGTTGCTAGAGCTGTACACACTCAGCCAAATGGAGAGAATTCCATCACACTTCACTTGTGCCTTATGCATAGTAAGCAGGCTTCAAGGAGAGAAGAGGTGAATTATCACAAAATTCCTGTCCTGTCTGTGACTTGCTCTTGTAGCCACGGCATTTATTTGGCTGGTCCAGTTCAATTTCTGTTTGATGGTAATGCCCAAGATCTTGACAGCTGAGCATTTGGCAATGGCATTGCCCAACAATTGTGAGGTGCGAATGTAACTTGGCACTTATTATTCCAAGCCTAAATGGTGTTTAGATCTTGCTGCATCTGGACATCAACTGCTTTTTTGCTATGAGACAGCAGAGACTATTTGAGGTAATGTAATAGATATAGTGTACATAGACTTACAACATAACAGGTGTGGTGGCAAGGTGCTCCAGAGAAGCTCAATGCAAGCCGAAAGAACAGCATCTCATTTTGCACTTGACAAACTCTGTAGCCTTGAACTTGATATCGAGTCCTGAATGCTGCCAGGTCCCCAAACAGAAATGCAGTTCTTTCAGCTTACACTGATCTTCGAGTGCGCCCGAGACAACAGATTTTGGCCAGAGAACGTGGTGGTGTGTTGAAGTGGCAGGCATTAGATATTCAGGGTCAGAATGTAAGTGTTCTGCAAAGTGGTCACCCAGTCTGCATTTCTTTCCCCAATGTACAGCAGACCACACTGTGTGTGAGCAGCAAATACAGTAGATTAGATTGGGTAAAGTGCAAGTAAATCACTGCTTTACCTGCAAGGTGTGTCTGGCGCCTTGGATAGTGAGAAGGGAGGAAGTAAATGGGCAGGTTTTACACCTTTAGCAATTGCATGGGAAGGTGCTGTGTCGGGGTGTGGAGAGATGTTGGGAATGGAGGAGGAAGAGAGGGCCAACGTGTCCCAGAGAAAACGATCCCTGTGGAATACTGACCAGGGAGAGAAGAAAAGAGAAAGGGAGCTCTCCTCTACATTGGGGAGATGAAACACAGGGTGGGCAACTGCTTTGCAGAACACTTCCATATTGTATGCAAAAATAACCCTGAGCTTCTGACTGTCAGCCACTTCAACACTCTGTTCCCTGGCCAACATCTCTGTTCCAGGTTTGCTCCAGTGAAGCTCAGTGCAAGCTGAAAGAACAGCATTTCACTTTCCATTTGGGGACCCTGCAGCCTTCAGGACTCAATACCAAATTCAATTTTAGGGCCTGATCACCTTCTCCCATGTCCTTACCCCAAACTCGCCCCACACCAGGCCTTGTCATCACATTGGCTGCCACCAAAACCAACTCTGTCAGCTATTAATGGTCCCCAATAGCAGCTATTGATTCCCCAAGGCTGACCTTTACCCACTCCTTTGTCTGCCTAATTGCTTCTCTCTCTTTCGGCTCCTTCTCCATCTCCTTCTTCTCCCCCTTTCCCCATCACATCTTCAGCATATATACCAAACTTGTCTCAGTTAAAATCGGTTCTGAAGAATGGTCACTGGACCCAAAAAGCTTCACCGTAACTTTATTAAACAGTTTGAAACTCAGCTGGAGTATTATGTCCAATTCTGGGCACTACCCTTCAGGAAAGGATGGAAGGCATTAGGGAGGGTACAGGAAAACATTGTGCAAATGATTCCTGGGATGAGAGACTTCAGTTATATGGATGCATTGGCAAAGCTGGGTTTTGAGGAAAAAGCAGGGTTGTAGGCATATTGTGACTTGCTCTTTCAGGAAGCTGACATGGATTTGATGGGCTGACGCGGCTCCTATTCTGTAACCATACTATCATTCCATAAGAACTGCAGAGCATCTGCTCTAGATTTTCTGCATCTTTCATCTTGGTTAGGCCATCTGTACAGAATGCTAATCTTCTCTGAAATAAAAAATTAAGTCCCAAGTACATCTCAAGCTAAAGAAAGGGACTGAAACTGGGAAGAGAAAGTAGGAGAAAAACATTTCCTGAAATGGCAAGATAAGCGGTGATGGTGCAAGTTAAAGAAATTTGCCATTGCCACTATGTGGTATGGAGCTATTAGAATTGACATTGAACTGTGTGAGCAACAGACCTTAAAACAGGGTTTATGTCGTAGATATTCCATTACATCAGCACAAGTCTGAAGGAAACTTAGGGCCTTCTCTGACATATGAAGCAAGAAGATGTGTGATTCAAAAGAAAGAAAATACTGAAAGTGAAAAATAACACTAAAATCGAATTGGTGACAGCAACTGGTGATACCTAAACAAATGCTAATGGATCAAAAAAGGCTGTTCAAGCAAATTATAAATAGCAAAGATGAAATGCTGCAAGACATTACCACAAATGTATAAGGTTGAAAATATAAATTTAAGAAAGATGCAGAACATGGAGCAAGTCTGTGAAGAAAACAAGAGATCTTCATGCTCAAAGACCTATTGGTAACTTCATACCTCTTATAAAAGCAGAAGAACAGAAAGCTCCAAACTCTCAATTATCTTTCACAACTGCTAGGCTCAACTCCTTTTGGTATGAACTGTTGACATGTGGTTAATCTTTGGAGAACACTAGTGTTTTTTGAGAAAGTGAATAGTTCCTAAACTATGAACATAACAAGAGTGGCCTCTTTCATGTTTTTAAAATTACTGTCTATAGTTAAAACATAATTAACTGTTTCTTCACCCCAAATAAATGGGATAAATATCATGTGCCTGCTGACATATTGTTGCATAATGCTACCAAAACAACTTGAACATATTTTTAAAAATAAATTCTCAAGTATTAAGAGTCTGTGGCAATGCTCACAATGAGTATTTTGTTTCATTGTGACAGGATGGTTTACATGACAGGGCCAAACATCAATGGTCACTGTGGCTGAATAAATCAAATTAATTTTATTAATTAGTTCCTGTGATTCGCAGATCAAATTTTGCATTAGCTGTGTGCAAAATGACATTTCTACCTTCTTATATCTGTATAGATTGTTTCATCTATTATAAAGTATTAACACTGTAAGACCATGTTTAGTTGTATTGAGCCGCAAAAGTGGTCTTTATCTGCTCTGCTGTGCATTAGTAGTAATGAAATCTAACAGCACCATGGTAAAGGTTTTGCCTTATGGTGGAACATTTGATCTGGCACTCCCTATGTAAGAGGAACCTCTGGGTTGGCAAAATGGGGTGGAAAGGGATTTGGCTAAGGGCTGGATTCTGACATCTTGTCAGCCCAGGTTGAGGAAGGAGACATGAACCTGATGCCATTGCAAATAAAAGCTGCTTGAGATCTGGCGACATTGATTTGTAACTTTCTAAGTGATTGCTAAAAACATTCTTCTCTATCTCCTAAGTGGCTGTAATTAAAATATTCAAATTTACCATCAACAAACACAGATGGTAACCCCAGTGATAATTTAGATACATTTACATGAAGAAGTTAATTTTTAGTGCCAGAGAGAACAGTTGGCACCAACCAAGTGTCACCAAGCCAGTAACCGTTCACTTCTACCTGAATGAGTAAGGCCTAATTTACTGGTCAATAAAACCAAAGGAGGAAAAACCTAACAGGTCTAGTAACAGCTGTGGAGAATGAAACAGTTAACATTTCAGGTCCAATATGGCTCTTTGCCAGAGCTGAGGAAAGGTGAAAATATGGTGGGTTTTAGGCCCCTATAAAAAGGGGGGTCAGAACAAATAGCAAGGTCAAAGGTAAGTTAGAGGGTGGAAGAGATTGGCAAATATGTCATGGAACAAAAAGCAACAGGAGGGGTAAGCGTTGTAAAGAAACAAGGCAGTGATTTGCAATAAGAAGAAATGGCAAAATAAAGGCCAGCTATGTATGAAAACTAACATGGAAACAGGACATGGACAAGCACTTGTTAAAAGAAAACTAATCAAAATAGAGTACAGAGTTCTGAAGCTGTCAATCTCAGTGAGTCTAAAAGGTAACTGCCAAATTACAAAATGAGGTCCTGTTCCTGCTCCTGGTTCTTGTGTTCTAAGCATGTTTTTGAGTGTCACAGGAACAGGCTGAGGACATAAAGGTGAGAATTCAGAAAAGGTGGTGTATTAAAATGGCAAGCAACTGGAAGGTTAGTGTCATGCTTATGGTCTAAGAGGCAAAACAGTCTGCAAAACAGTCACCCAGCTTCCACTTTGGACAGAAAACCATATGAGCAGCAAATACATCATATTAAATTTCAACAAGAACAAATGGACCACTGCTTCCATTAGAATGAGTGCTTGAGACCTTGGACATTGAGGAGAGAGGAAGTAAAAGGACAGGTATTATACCTCTTGTAATTGAATGGGAAGATGCTGTGTGAAGGGGACAAGATTTTGAAGGTGGACGCTGACAGGGGATAAAGATGCATTTGGTGGTGACATCAGCTGGAGGTAATGAAAATGGCAGAGGATGATCTTCTTGGAAAGGCTAGTGTGATGAAAAGTAAGGTCCAGGGAATCCTATTGTAGTTCTGGGAGTGAGGGGAACAGCTGAGGTCAGAGGGCAAGAATTGGGTTGGACCTGGTTGAGGGCTCTGTTAGTCCCAGGATGGGGGCGTTCCTCAGTTGTGGGAACAAGAAGACATAGATGTAGAAGGTAACATTATCAGAACAGGTGAGACAGACAGAGGGTGGAATCTTACAGGGGCGTCAGCAACATGGGCTATGGTGAGATTTGGGGCAGAGTCAGATGAGAAGTCTGGGAAAGACTCAATTTTGGGAGCATTTTGCTCCATCTTTCACGCTTTTCACAAACGGTGAGGCAAGGTTTTCGCTAGGCAGTGGTGAGTTGCCAATTACAGGAAATTATTGAACACCTTGTTAACAGCTCAACTCAACTCATTAAATACTTAAGTTCCTATGGTACCAAACACACCATAAGGCTAGACATCGAGAAATCTTGGCATGGAAATTAGAGTGACTTAGCTCACCTCTTGCTCCAAAACAGCTTCATGCTGGATACCAGTCACTAACGTCTCAGGGCATTCTCCATGTCACTGCTGAATGAACCCCATATTGGACACTGCCATCCAACACATAGTAATCTCTATGACCCCAGATGACATAGCTGTGATCCCTTTACAGTGTGCTGCTGCACCTTGGGCTGCGTCAGCAACAAAATTTGTAATGCTGCAGCAAGGACACTGTGCGCTCAGGACCATGCATCCACCTCATGGGCCAGACTCGGTTACATCTCCAAGCTTTTCTCCTGCTGTCATGCTGCTCACTCAGTCTACCTGGATGATCAAAGCTTCCCCGTCTTGAAATGCTTCACCTTGCCTTTTTGCACTTTGCCCACTCAGCTAGAGATGCCAAGCTCATTTTACTTCTGTCTTGCCAGTTTCTTCAGCACAGACACAAAGGCAGAATAGGTGTCATGTCACACTTCAGTCAAGTCAAGAGGAATAGCCTTTGCTGAGGACATCCAAGGACACTAAGTCAACAGCAGCCTCCAATAGCAGTCCATGGATGATCAAAGTGAGGACGCGCTCCCATGTGTGGGATGAGGAGCCGAATGTTGGCCAGCCCACCATCCATCATGATTCTTTCTGCTGTATTGATGCTGCGCCTCTACTGGAAAGAGAGGCAGCGATTGAAGGAGATGAATATGGTTTGCATAGCTGTTAACGTTTATTGCAGGTGGGAGCACAGGGTATTGGTCAGTGTCCACAGCAAATGAATAGGTAGCTCAGATCCACATGCAGGGTTAGTGTTGTTGGGGGCTGACCTGGCAACAAGAATCCCTCCAAAACCCTCATTGTAAGATTCCACCCAGGGAAATTGGGAGAATGGACTAGCAGTTAAAGTACTGGCAGGTTTAGTGGATAATTAAGTACCACATCTTTCATGTTTTGTGAAAGCTGATTTTTTTTTCAGTCTGATAGCTATGCAGGAAAGAACAGATCAAACTGGCCAGTAACTTCCAGTATTGTATGTTTTACTGTGCGTGTGCGTGTGTGCCAATTTGTTCCATAACAATGGTGAGGACGAAGAGCCTTACACTTATTCATAACACATATTCTGAGCTAGTAAACTATTAAAATATATAAAAGCCAATTTAGCAAGAGAAGAAATCATGTTACAATCAGACAAGAAAAGGTAAACTTGCTTAAGGTTTAAATTCTTTATGCGTGAGTCTGTACCTCTCTCAAATTAAGAATGTAGTTAACTATTATTTTTCTACAAGGAGCCAACCAACAGAACAATCTTGAGTCAGAGAAAAATTCGTAACTGTTAAACCTGAGGAAAATAATAAAAATGCAATGTCAAACATATGCTCTTTGTTCAAATACTTCGGCCCACACAAATAAGCACACACACTTACAAAGTCAAAGGGAGAACAGCTTCCAAAACAAAGGAAACTAAAACAATATGCAGTTTATTTTTCTTTTGTTGTCTTTATGCTGTGAGTATTTAGGCTGAAGTCAATGTTGATTAGTTGGTTTCTAGGATGCAGTCAGTTGTAGCAAATGTTGTCGTTATAGAAAAGTTTCAGTTGCTAGATGATTTTTCTCTGCAATGGTTTTTTTTGTGGACTGGGTGCCAACATCTTCAGAGAGAGAAAATGGATTCAGCAAATTTTCTTCAATCATCGGCTAAGATACTCCTGGAAACTCCTGTGAAATACTGGTTCCAGTGTGTAATTACTATTTTTTTTGAATTGACTTTTCTGTGACAGCCATTGTGTCAGTATCAGATACATTGCAATTGTTAATGTCTTCCTGAGACCATGATAGGTTTTGATGGCCTCTTGGCAGAGTTCCCCTACTATCCATTGTTACAGATGTGGGTAAGGTGCATGGCTTTTAAGTTAGTTGAGACTTTACAGTTAATTCTTTGTGTTCATTTACAGGATGTGGACATTGCGAGCTAGGCTAGTATTTATTGCCCATCTCTAACTTGCCAAGGGGGCAGTTGAGAGTCAACCACATTGCTGTGGGTCTGGATTCACATGCAGGCCAGGCCAGTTACACTGAATTTTAAATCATCTTGACAGTGTTATCATGATTTTTTTTAAAACTGAATTTTCTGAACCTTCTTTGGGACTTTAAGAATGACAGCTAACTTAGGAAGAAAGGTTTGTTTTATTCATTAAATGATTTTGATTCATCAACACACTGGTGTAATTTTGGCATGGTGAGATAGATTTCACCATTATAAATGTTGATAATATGCAGCTTTAACGTTAAATATTGACATAATTCAAATTGTAACACTAAACACTTTGTGAATAAGAGGAGTGCACCATGTAAAAGCTTTAAATGCTACACTGGTTCAGCACCAATGGCAGCATACTTGATGAATCAAAGCCAGAGCAGTTTGAGGGGTATGAGGGCAAGGAATAACTGAACCATGGATTGCAAGTGAAAATATCACCTTCAATCATACTTTCACATATGTATAGTGAAATTGTAAAAATTTGGAATAGATAATGTAGAATTAGTTAAAGCTTGGGAAGTTCTCTATAAAACAAAGATAGACCTAAAAAAGACAGAAAATTTGAGGCAGGACAGTCCCAAGCCTAGAGGGATTCTATAACTACAAGTGTAACAATACAGTGGAGTAATGTTTAAGTTTTGGTCCCTCTGAAATAACTCCAGAGGCCAGTATTCTGTCACCAAGTCACCCTTACTTACACATGGAGAGTTCTTAACACTGATCCAGCTCCCTCAGAGCCGGCTCTCAGAGTGAACTGAATCTCTGACCCTCCTGTTTATACCTGTCAGCCAGGGCTCCCTGACTGGACCAGATTAACAGCCCCAATCAGGGAACTCATGTTCTATGAGGTCCACCTGTCTGACCTCGTTACAATCACTGCATCCCTCCCCTCTTCAAGTCAAGAAGGTGTTCTTATACTTTATGACAGGTTAAAATTGTTAGAACAGATGACGATAAAATCTTCAATCAAACTGCAACGCCCAAGGAGAACAAATATGAAAGCAGAGGTCAGATCATGGCAAGATTAAAACACAAGGATTAAGAAAAAAACTGAGTACTTTTTATTTTACAAAATCATAAACCTTCACTTCTGATCAGGAAAGCATACTGGAGATTAAAATTGATCCACAAATCAGATTGAGTTGCTCATGGAAAAGGCAATACAGAATTTAGAGAAGAATTTCCTCATTTATTCTCAAGACTGAGTAAATTACAAAAAAAAGTACCATATTACATAAAAGAAGTGAGAAACAGATTTGTCTTTTTACTCTAAGAAAGCTACCTCACTCTCAAATATGTAAAGAGAGCATAAATTAAAAGAATGCAACAAGAGGGCATAAGTTTATCAATCACAGTGCTTAGTGGTGCTCAGGTATAGTCACTGTTCCTAAATTAAATAGGGATACTAAGATCTTATGTGGCCTGACCCAACTCATAAAAGCAGTACAATGTGAAATCTACCCAGTTAAGTTAGAGGAGTACAATGTTTGATAATTGAAAGTTACCATAATCTGCTCTCATTAGAGAGAGACTACTGGCAGTGAGTTTAACCGGAGTTACCACGCCTCAGGTGTGGGGCAAGATTGAGACGACAGAACCTACACAAATAGCTCTACCAGTAAGGGATGGACTGCGCTCTGTTGGTGTTACTTTGCACCACAAACCAACCCTCCAGACATTTGAGCCAGCCAACAGCTGAACAATATTCACAAAATTAGATGTTATTGGTGGATTTTGATAAGTAGCTTTGGAGAAGGAATCAAAGTTGACAACCGCTTCTATAATGTCCTTTTGATCTTTATTGCTTCTGCAGGTCACCTTTTTGGATTAGCATCTGCACCTGAAATATTCCAGATGACAAGGTACTCTTAGGGAAGTACAGAATAATATAACAATAGGTTAATATTCCAATATATTGTTCTACAAAGGAGGATCATGATCAATGACTCAGACAATCTGAAAACATTGCAGGATGCAGACCTAACACTAAATGACAAGTATGAATTTGCCTATGATCAAACTCTTATATCACATAATGCAAGTCTCAGGAACCATACTCAAATAAAAGCAAAACAAAGTGCTTCAGATACTCAGCAGATCTGCCAATATCTGTGCAGAAAGAAACAGTTTGCGTTTTGAGTGCAGTCCATTTCTTTGGAATTAAGCTGTCGGACCTGCAGGATTTCTTCAGCACATCCTGTTTTTAACCACAGAAATAAGTTGATCCTTTGAAAACAAAGGTCATCAGACAATTTCCAAAAGCAAGGAACATAACAGAGCTACAGAGATTCCTAAGGATGCTTAAGCAAGTACAGAAAGTCAAATCTAATCAATCAACAATTAATGAATTGTTGAGACAGTTCAAGACAAGACAAATAGTCATGCTGGAATGTCAACCAGAGAAATTATTTCAAAACAATTAAGTAATTGTTAACTTTTAATGAAGTATTCGCACAGTTAGATTGTAAGTGAAGAATGACAAGGGGATCATAAAATACTTGGCGTAAAACCCAAGCTGCAGTGATTGATCAAGAAGCTTTCTTTTACTACCAGTAGGAAAGTTCTACTTTGTAGCCACAAGCTATTCAGAGTAAAAATGAGGGTTTGAAGCTGTAAGGATGGCCAAACTAATGATGCAAAAGTTGAAAAGCTCATTTGGGAGCCACCAATGTGAGACCCCAAAATAACAGAAGCACAGAAAATAGGAGCAGCAGTCGGCCATTTGGCTCTTTGAGCCTGCTCTGTGATTTGATACAATCACAGCTGATCCTCCAACTCAGTATGCTTTTCACACTTTTCCCAATACACTTTGATCCCTTTAGCCCTAAGAAGTATATCTAATTCCTTAAAAAATAGAGACAAAAATAAATACAGGGATAGCTCGGTTTGTCCTGCTATATTTGTTAGCATCTGCCCAGAACTAATGAAGGTTAATAAAGCCAATGCAAAGTTATCAGAGGCATAAGCTTTAATTGGATCTGAAGTTTATGGAAGCCAGAGGGCCCATAGACAATCTTACTAACAGGATTCTAAGGTATAACTTCCTTGGGAAAGATGCTGTTCAAGGACTAGAAAGGGGAGATTGTAAAGGGATATTGTTGAATGGGGATAATGAGATAATTAGTGTAAAACCCAACCTGATAAAGACTGAGAGAAGTTCGTCTGTGAGACAATCATAAGAAAAATCCACCCAAGGGGAGAGGCAAACAGTTGGAAAGAAGCAGAGAGAGAGAGTCATATGAAAGATCTAATGAAAAGGAGAGGAAATTTTGAGTGGAGGAATTAAATGGAGTGTCTTCAGACAGTGTGGTTAAGGAAAGATGAGATCGGGGAATAAGGTGGGCAGATTTAATTAAAAACAAAGCAGCTTGTTAAGTGAACTTTTGAACTGCATACACTAACTGATCAAGCATTGTCGTGGTCAAACCCTTATGATCATCAATTAGTGTGAGACTTCTTGAATGGTGGTATCATAGAAAGACCACCTATTTTGAATGTAACATCAGACTCCCAACATGTTTTTTTGGTAAGCCCATGCCTATATATGACCAACAACTACCAACAATAATATTTGCAAATGTATTATCCATAGGTTTTAGTGCAGTGTTGCTACACATTCCAGAAGATGTACTGTCTCATATTATGTTTTATTCATTCATTGGATGTGGGCATCATTGGCTATAGATTTATTGCCTACAGGGCAGCTAAGAGTCAACAATATTGCTGTGGATTTGGAGTCCCATTTAGATCCGACCAGGTAAGGATGTCACAATTCCCAACCCAAAGAAAATTAGTGAACAAGATAGATTTTTACATTAATCAATAGTAGTTATATGGTCCCAACAGGTGAGCTTTTTATTCCAAATTTTTAAACAAATGCAAATTCACCATCTGCCAAGATGGGATTCAAACCCATGTGACCAGAACAGTGGCCAGAGGTCAGGATTACTAGTTCAGTGATATTACCACTGTGCCACTGCCTTCTTTCAAATTATGCTTCAACATGTCAGAAACAAAAACAAATGCCACAATTGAAAAAGAAGCAAACCTTGATGGCAACATGGGCACATGGGCATAGATCTTGGACTATGTTATGGCGCTGAAGTTGAATCAAACTGAAACAGACCACAAACCACCGGTCTTCCTTCGCACCCACAAGGGAAATTGTGAAGGTGCCACTTCACATTCAGCACTTTAGACAGTGTTTCATGAGATATGGCTCAACCACAATTACAAAGAAGGGCACTGTACAAAGTCAATTGATCAGAAAGATACCAGGCCTAAATGTTAAATTATTATATCAGGTTGCATAAATATGTTCTGATGAAGGATCACTGGACTTGAAACATTAACTTTGTTTTCTCTCCACAGATGCTGCTGAATTTCTCCAACACTTTCTGTGTTTGTATCAACATGGTTGCATTCTATTCAGTGTAGAAAGTTAAGGGGTGGTGTACCAAAGTCTCTGAAATGAGAAAGCTATTTGTTTGGGTGACTATCAAGAAAGAATTACCTTTTTGAGAAACCCAGAGGTAAAAGTAGGGAACAATTCATGGAAAGAGCATGTGAAATTTACCTCCTATTCTTGCCCTCAAACAGTTCTGAACGTTGAGTCAATGGAAACTTTCAAGCCAGAGATTGATGGATTTTGTTAGCATAGGCCATCAAGGAATATATGGTCAGGGCAGATAGACTTAATGTACAGATCAGTCATGATCTAAATGAGTGATGAAGAGTTTCAGAAACTAGATGGCCTGCTTTTTCCTTATGTTCATTGTGCCAAAGATTTGTTTTAAACTGCAATCAACTCTATTTGACAATTGATATACTTTGATTTTAAGCTGAGAAACAGAAAATGTTGCCTCGTTTTCTATTTTGAAAACGATTCATTCTTATAAGGGTGATTTTTTTTCCCCTCCACACATGCAACAAGAATTTACTTTTTATTGTCTGCCAGCTGACTTCATTGAGGGCAGGTTTAATATTTTGTTTTAAAGATCCCAGGAGGGACATATTTTCACAGAACTAAGCTGCAAAAGGCTATTGTAATCAACCACATTGAATAAATATATCCCATCTGGAAATGTACATTGCTGGATTTAACTTTATTGTATAGCAGAGCCCTCTTATGATCAAACTGAATTTAACAGTGAATCATCTCAACAATAACCCATTTCACTCTGGCAGTGTACCAAAATATTTCTGTATTCCAAAATGCAAATTTTTGTGCCACACTTCTGCTAACAGTTTATCAAAGTTTAAAAAGAAAGCCTTTGAATTGACTGAGTCAAACCAGAAGACTTTCTGTGCTGCAAAATGTTATGCCATATGCGAGCATCTGAAGCGAGAAAAAGAGTTAACATCACAGGTCAATTACCTTTCGTCAAAAGATGATTTTAAAAATGTTTCTAGAAAGCTTTGGACCATGGATGATGTCTCCTAAATTAAATTGAATTTTTTTCCATTTTCTTAAGTATCTATAAGTATTGGACAGTTTGTTATGAACAATGTTTTGACCATATCTGAAGATAAGCAATTACAGCCAAATGTATTAAAGCACTATGAATGTCTTGGTTTTCTACCAGAGCAAGACTGTCACAGGACCAGCTATATAACAGGACGAGCAGCATGTATGGGGTGGAATTCTGTTACTATGGAAAAAGATCCAAATACTGGCACATAAAGCAAGCGGCATATCTGCAAGGGTTGGCAGAAAAAGAGAAAGCATTCTTCTCTCTTGGTCATTCAATTAAGGGCTATCAGGCCAGGGAGCCATGTAACAAAGCCTTGATATGCAGGGCAATACTGTCAGAGAACAAGCAAGTGTCATACTTAACGTGAAGGAAGCACCTGCTGGAAAGGCAGAAGTGTAGTGGACATTTGAAGGGGAGGAGAGGCCTGACAAGTTTTGCATTCATAACACAGCAGTATGCCAAGGACAAATGGAACCAAGTTTCAGCTATGCCACCCCATATGTGCTCACTTAATGGTTTTTGTGCCTGTTTGGTGTTGAAGCCCTGCTCCCACTGGTAGCACACCAGCAACAATCTCATGATCTTCCTCACAAGAGCTCTGAAAACCAGTGTATGAGACCCTCTGGTCTACTGCTGGGGTAACTGCTCAAAGCCTTGCACGACCCTCACTCTGCACATACATGTTGCTCCTGGTAGAAAGCACACAATCTGTCTGTCCTTCATGCTCTCATCAATTTTTACCCAGTCTCCGGCTTTTGCTTCCCATGGCGCAATCACTCTAACTGTCCCTCTCACTGTTGCTCAGCATTAAAGACCATGCTCTGAACCTGCCCCTCTTTTAGCTAGCAGTATGCTGAAGAATCAATAACCTTTCAATCCCTGTGGAAAGTTGCTCGTAATAGGCTCCTCAACTAGTTCAATTACCTTTCCACCTCTGAGAAGTGTTGCCTCCACTCAAATTCCAAGTGGCATGAACACATCAAGCTTCCAAACATTTTATAGCTTGACCTGACTCCCAAGCCATCACCCTGATACAAATGGGTTCTACCCACAGTTTAAAATAGAGTAGATCTTTTTCATCAACCTGTTCAGATGTGTCATGCCAGACATTTGGAGCAAATGGGATTTGAACTTGAGCGTTTTCTATCAAAGGTGTGGAAACTAATGTTGTGTAACCCTTTTTGTAGAATAACGCTTTATTTCCTGATCAGGGGTTGAAACTGGGCTACAGCAGTCCAACTATTACACCACCAAGGAAGTTGCTCTAACGCCTTGCTAATTTTAAAATTGAATATGCATTGTAAAATTGGAAAATGAGGGATTTTCCACAAATACAATATAGATTTAGCTTCAGATTGGGAAGAAGCAGTCGATACCACTGTTCCTATGTCAATGCATTGTATATTCTGAGTATAACAAATATTAAGACAGAGAATGTTACATGCCTGTAAGGTGGTCCCATCAAACTTCTGTCCACGATTGGGCTTTAGTGTTCTGGTATTCAAAATGCCCAGCATGCAGGAAGAACAGGAAAATCTGCTCAATGACCTATAGTGAAAATTAGCCATTGAATCACCACCACATTGGCACCATAATTTGCCCTGTTCCAGGAGTGTGAGGCCATTGAAGAGTATATAATACTTCTTCCACACTACACTGATGAAAACACAATGCCGACCAGCAAAACGAAGAATGAATTCTCCTAATTTTAACCATTTTAATCCAAGCAGAGAACTAATGCTCTGTCATTTTTCTGCTAACCATCAAATTTAACTGTCTTTTGAATATTTGTTAACGGAGCTTAAAACACGTGTGACTATACAGTTTAGAAAATTATTTATTTCTTTTTGTAGATATTTCACATTCCACCTGCTGTACTGTATTTAGTTCTTTCGAAAAGGAGTTCCACATGCATAATATCCCTTAAAAAAGGTTATAACCGTATTCAATCAATGTGATCATGCAGAAGAACGTATCATTAATTACTAAGTTATAAATACAAAAGCAGATTAAAATTAAAAATTATTTGGTGAATAAAATATGAGGATGTAAATTTGATCTTGGCCACTGCTAAAATTAGGACAGCTACCTCACAGACTAATCAAGCAGCAGCCTGATATAGTCTAACACACATAATTATACTTAAATACAATGTCACAGACATCACGATCACCTCCCTGGCCCACCAGCAGGACAGACACAGCAGAATATTCAGTCTAGTATTCAGTCAGAAGGAAGTTGCCCAAGGAGTCCTCAACAGTGACTCCTGACCCCTTGAGGTCTCATGGCATCAGGCCAAACAAGAGCAAGGAAGCATCCTGCTGATTAACACATACCAACTCCCTGACGAATCAGTCCTTCCGCGTGTTGAAAATCACTTGGACGAACCACTGAGAAAGACTAAATGTACTCTGGATGTGGGACTTCAAAATCCATTACTAAGAGTGGCTCAGCAACATCACTACTAATTGAACTGATTGAGTCTTCAAAGATGTAGCTGCTAGACTGGTCTCGCAGCAAGTAATGAGGAACTAATAAGGGGAAAAAATATGCTTGAGGTCATTGTCGCAAATCTATCTGCCGTACATGTCTGTGATCGCATTGACAGTAGTGACTACCACACAGTCCTTGTGGATGCAAAATCCCTTCTTCATATGGAGGATACCCTACGTCATGATGTCTGACTCTATTTCGTGCTAAATGGGTTGGACTTTGACCAGATCTAACAACACAAGACTGAGCTTCCACAAGGTGCTCTTGGACATCAGCAGCAGCAGAATCATACTCCAATGCAACCTGCAAACTCAAGGCCCAGCGTATTCCCTACTCAACCATGAAGATCAAATTTAGAGGGTTAACCCTGGTCCAATGAAGAGTGCAGGATGCTATGCTAGGTCCACACATATTCCCACCTTCAATATTTGCAACAATCTTCAGCTAGAAGAGCTAAGTGGATGATCCATCTCAGCCTCCTCCATAGGTGCTAAGGGTCACAGATGCCAGTCTTCAGCCATTTTAATTCACTCTGTGCAGTATCAATAAATTATGGAAACATACAGACCCTGACAACATTCCATCAATAGGACTGAAGATATATACTCCAGAACTTGCCACACTCCAAGCCAAGCTTTCTAGTAGAGCTACAATACAGGCATGTACCCAGTTATGTGAAGAATTGCACAGGTATGTCCTGTACACACAAAGCAGGACAAACACAACCCAGACAATTACCACCCCATTAGTCTACTCTCAATTATCAATAAAATGATGGAAGGTGTTGTCAACAGTGCTATTAAGCAGCACTTCCTAAGGAATAACTTGTTCGCTGACACTCGAATTTGGGTTCTACCCGGGGCCATTCAGTTCCTGTCCTCATTACTGCCTTGGTTCAAACATGGACAGAATTCCAGAAGTGAGAGTTACTGCCCTTCCCATCAAGGCTGCATTTGACCGAGTGTGGTATCCAGGAGTCTGAGCAAAACATGAGACAATAGAAATCAAGAGGAAAACTCTCCACCAGTTGGAGTGACACCTAACACAAAGGAATATGGCTAAAATTTTCAGAAATCAGTCATCTCAGGTCCAGCACAAGTCTGCTCAAGTTCCTCAGGGTCATATCCAATGCCCACATAGCTTCAGCTGCCTCATCAATGACTTTCCATCCATCATAAGGTCAGATGTTCGCCAGAATGATTGTACAATGTTCAGCACCATTCATGACTCCTCCAATACTAAAGTAAACCATGTCCAAATACTGGACAATATACAAGCATGGGCTGAAAAGTGGCAAATAACATTTGTGCCGCACAAGTGTAGGCAATGACCATTTCCAACAAGAGAGAATCTAACCGTTGCCCCTTGACATTCAAAAGCATTGCCATTGCTTAATACCCCTCTATTGACATCTGAGGGTTACCATTGACCAGCAACTAAACTGGACTAGCTGTGACTACAAGTGCAGGTCAGAGGCTCGAAATCCTGCAGCAAGAAACTCACCCCCTGAACCAGCAGTCCCGACTTCCTAAAGACTGTCCACTACCTACAAGGCACAAGTCAGGAGAATAAGAGAATAAGGTGCAGGGCTGGATGAACACAGCAGGCCAAGCAGCATCATAGGAGCAGAGAGGCTGACGTTTCGGGCCTAGAAGGGTCT
>NC_063344.1:48836660-48897954 GCF_021869965.1 Rhincodon typus | reverse complement strand
TCTAGGCCCGAAACGTCAGCCTCTCTGCTCCTATGATGCTGCTTGGCCTGCTGTGTTCATCCAGCCCTGCACCTTGTTGTCTCGGATTCTCCAGCATCTGCAGTTCCTACTATCTCAGAATAAGAGAATACTCCACACTTGCCTGGATGAATGCAGCTCCAGCAACTCTCAAGTTACCAATCAGGACAATGCAGCCTACTTGGATGGCACCACATTCACAAACATTCATTCCTCCACCAGTGATGTGCAGTTGCAGTAGTGTATACCATCTACAAAATGTAGTGCAGAAATTCATCAAGACTCCTTAGACAGCACCTTCCAAATGCACCACCACTACCATCTAAAGAACAAAGAACACCACAACCTGCAAGTTTCTTCCAAGCTCACCATTCAGTGTTGGAAATATATTGATATTTTTTCACTGCCATTTGATCTAAATCCTAGAACCACCTCCCTAATGGTGTTATGATCTACCTTGATCAAATGGATTGCAGCAGTTCAAGAAGACAGTCACCACTATCATCTCAGGGGAAAATAGGGATGGGCAATAAATTCAAGCCCAGAGAGTGATGCCAATATTCCATGAATGATTTTTTTAAAAGTCAAAACCTTAACCCTTACTTTGCAAGTCCTTCTCTGTTTTGTCTCCTGCATGTACCAGTGGCATCTGCCCAGCCTGCATCATCAAAACAATGGCCCGCAAGACACCTCTCGTTCCAACTATCAGGAAGAAGCCGTGGATCCCTCAGAAGATGCACTGGCAAGCCTGCCTCCTGCATTCTCCAGCAATTGAAATACTCAGCCAATTCAGAAGGAGACACTGTAATTGCAGGCAATATTATCGAAGGCACTGGACAAACTGACTCAAAAACTGGAAGATACCACCAATGCTGTTTGTACCACGCTGCCTCTGGCAAGTGAGTGTTAGGCTGTCTCCTTAGACAGATTGCTAACTCTCATGGATAACCCGGTCCAGCAGACTCAGTGACTGCTGGATATGTACACTGACCTGCACTCCATCACCCCAACCATTGGTGCTCAGGACAAATGGCAAGGGGTCACTCCAGGAGCCCCTTCCTCACAAGGAGACAAGGCAGTGCCAATAAACACCCAGAAGGAGGAACAGATATACACAGTCCCCATGAGAGATCTCCTCTCATGTTATGCCAGAGGTACCTTTCCTCCACCTCCAATCTGCCTGGCACCCTCACCACTGTAAGAATTCAGGAAGAAGAGAGTGAATATACATCTGGGCAGGACACACTCAGCAGATTAGAGCCTCTAGTCACAGTTTTCACATTGCCCCCGGTGTCACCTGACCGAAACTCCAAGGCTCCACTATGGGGCAAGCTCCCACTAGCCCAGGTATGGGCACTGGGAATGCACCAAGACATGTCGGGGGACAAAGCAGATTTTCTGAGCTACACAGGTGGCATGGGTGACACTTCAAAGTAAATATATTCTCACATTTGTAAATATATGTTCACTTTTCATCATAAGCTGCGGGTGTAAATGACATTTTAGCTGCAAAGACAAGAATGAAGGTATAGAGATTAGCCATCCTTAATGACGACATGAAATTCTAATTCTATTGAAGCAATAGCAATGCTTTTCATAGTGCCCATGCAAACATGTAATGTTTATCAAGATTGAATGAGGAAGCATCGGATGTTGTAAGGGCTTCCGTCTGTTTTTAATTTTTTTTTTTATTCAACAGCATGAACTGTGTAGAAAGATCAGAGCACTAAATTGCACTTGTTCTTGGATGATACAGGGGTGCTGGCCTCAGTGGCATCAAACCATTTGCAGTCACTGACTGCATGACTGTAAGCTTCATGACATCATGCAAATCACCTCCATTGAGTGATGTTTACAATGAAGTTCTTCCCACATTGCTTAGGCCAATGCTGCTGCACTGTAAGATGCTGGAAGTGCTGTTTTGTATTAAGAGCATCCTCATCAAAGCAGCCTGCTGTTTATATGGATCCCTATCATCCTTCCATGCATCCTCCAGCTGTTGTAGCACAAGTTCCTAGGGGCAAACCGCATCCCCTGGTTGGATGGTCCCAGTACAAAATCCCAGTCATGACCTGCATGGAAACCTGATGTCAAGGGCCCATCCTGTCTTTCTCATTGGGGCCTCAACTGAACAAGATTGCCCCTCCCTCATCTTCACAGCTTTCTCTGAAGATCAGCGTCTGTGATTGTCCCGTATCTTCACCGCATCATGAGGTCAACTATGACTGAAAGCACCGCAGTAGAGGGCTACTCCATATTGACCGGAGGCTGATGCTGATCCTGGGCTTGCAGATGCATGTGTTCCTCATCCATTTGTGTAACTGCCCATAGTACAGCAAAGACAGGGATGACCACAGCTTCTGTAGCTGGATCCACTGGGGATAGTTCCAACTTACCGATGTGGGTAATATCAGAAACAAGGTTCAATGGTACAATCATTCAGCATGCACATAAAAAACATTTGAACAGCATCCTGTAAACATGGGACATTGAGAGCAGGAACCCTGGGATGCATGTTGGGCCAATCCCAGAGTCAGGATATTGTCCTTGCACATAAAGTGCCCCGGAAGGTTCTGGTGCACTCCAAAATGTAACAGTGAATTGCAGAACTGTATTGCAAGTGGCTCATAGATATGCCATAATGATGTGGTAAGACTAGTACTTGTCCAATATCAATCTCCGTGTACACGGTAATTGCTGCTGATTTGCTGGAGCATACCCCGAGATATTGGAGACCGCTGTCCAAGTTGAAAGCCCAGACGACCAAACAGTGAGCTGCAGTCACCAGGAACCTGCTCTGATTTTCATTTTGGGAATCATTACCATCTCGGTTCTCTCCGGCACGTGTGAGAATCAGAAAATGCATATCAATGAATTGAGGTTAAGTATTAATAGCATGCAAATACATGCAACTAGGTCTTTCATTGTTCATGAGCAAGATTCTCACCTCACCATTTAAAACTTGGTCACAGAATTAGACTTTCTTTCCTCTTGACATGGAAAATCTAATCTTTCACCATATTTTCACAACTGTCCCGCCATTGCTCATGCCAACCAGGGATTGGGAAGATTCTGTCCATTATGTAATCAGCTTGGGTGGGGGAATGTCACGTTTTCACATCATGTTTTACCTGAGAACTAAATGCTGCTTTAAATTGAATTTTCTAGTATCAAGCTAAGATCCAAAATTCCAGTTAAAGATCCAAAAATAGACTTTAAAAATAAATATGCCTCATTGTGCATGTAGTAGATTTGTCTTGATACTCCTGCAGCATCATGTATCACAGATTCAATTCTGTTACTCAGGAGGCTGAGCAGCTCACAGCAAGGCATCTGTTATAGGGTCAACACAGGTCAGATCTTGACATGAAACAAGCAAGCCACGACAAAAGCAGAGACTGCTGGAAACCATATCTTCAGTTTTGCTTTGAGAACTTAGCTGTTCAGTTGATCATATACATCAACAAATCACCAGTGAAAAGCAGCTTCCATTCTCATCAAACTTACATGAGCTATATGTTTAGTTATATCATCTCTCACATTATTGAATTTCCTTCAAAGAATAAGTTAGTGAAGGAAATAAATTAGCACAATTGATGATACTGAATACAAATAATAACTTTATGTTAACCTAGAAAAATAATCTGCAATTTTGTTTTGAAAAACATCAGTAGAATTCTGTTGAATTAGTTTTACTAAGATTGCAATCTCAATTAATGCAGGACAAAAGCAAAAACAATTTACAATTTAATTTTGCCACCTGCTGTCGTCTTTGAAATTCACCCATTCATAAGTCTAACTGAAAATGTTTGAATGCTTCCATACAAAAAGAAACCTTTTCTGAAAAAGTAAAAAGAGAATACATTACAGTAATGTTAAACACAATAGAATCCATCACTTGTATATCGCAGATATCATTATGGTTTCCTTTTCCTCAGCTAAGGATTTCTCTCCGTTGCAGTTGATGAGGCTCTCAATCACGTCTGTTCCATTTCCTACACTTCTGCTTTCACTCCCTCAGAACAAAAATCGGTTTCTTCTGACCTCAACTGCTACTGTAGCAGCCTTCACATTCAAGTGCTCATCCTCTGTCACATCCATTTCCATTCATTTTGAGTATACAAAAATAATTATTCCCTCTCCATAACTCTGGTCCATTCTTCAATCATGCCCAATATCTGACCACACCCCATCCCCTTCCATTGCATGACCTACTCGTTTACATTTTTCTTTCCTACTGTCCAGATCCCAAATCACTGCTTCCAAGACAGCAATGATTTACATGCACTTCATTTATTTCTTTCAATTTAATTGGCTGCATTTGCTGCTCACAATGTGGAGCCTGAACATAGATTTAGTAACCACATTGCAGAATATTTCCTTCCAGTCTGCGATTCCCATTTTGATCTTTGGTCCTTGGTCTCCAGCATTGTTCTAATAAAGCTCAAGGGACGCTCAATGAACAGCATCCAATCTTCGAATAGCCACTTCAAACATTTTCAGAATCAGCACCGAGTTCAATAATTTCAGATCATAACCACTACTCCCACTTCTTTTTCAAACTGTAGCTGTGGGCTCTCTGAACTCTCTTGGTCAAAACCTTAAACGGTGTTTGTTTGTTCATTGTACTAACTGCAATATAAAGCAGGCAATGGTTAGAATTTTAGGGACAGGGAGGGCTTAATTATAGAGTCATTGAGACATAGAGACGTACAGCACAGAAACGGACCCTTCGATCCAACTCATCCATGCCAACCAGCTATCCTAAATTAATCTAGTCCCATTTGCCAGCCTTTGGCCCATATCCCTCTAAACCCTTCCTATTCATGTGCCTGTACAGATGCCTTTTAAATGTTGTAATTCTACCAGCTTCCACCACCTCCTCTGGCAGCTCAATCCATACACGCACCACCCTCTGTGAAAAAGTTGCCCGTTTGGTCCTTTTTAAATCTTACCCCTCTCACCTTAAGCCTATTATCTGACTATTGATAAGCTTGTACCATGCAGCCAGCATGTGATTCCAATTGAGTGAAAATGCAGTCAGAGAAACCTGTGAGCAGAGTGAGAATGGTGGACGTTCCATGACAGTCTCACAGCAGGGCAGAATGACCTGCTGGATGAACTTCTCAAAGCTTCTGCAGCTCTTCATGAGGTTATATTATAAAGATCATAGCTATTCATTTTTCTCTTTTCGTGATTTGTGGACTGAAGTAGGAAAAGAACTGTTTTAAAACTTTTTTTTAAATTTAAAAATTGTTGAAGGATTGTTGCACTCTCTAAAAGCAAATAACTTGACACCATTGTAAGTGCTTTTATACAGCTGCTTATTTAAGCAGTAGTGGAAGTCTGATCACAGGTAAACGAAATTCAGGGACTGTGCACAAATGAAGATTTGGCTGGCAACAATTAGCTGATTGATCAGCGAACTCAAAAGCAGTTATTGATGAGAAAAACTTCCTGCCTGCCAACAATGGAGTGGTTGGCTCCCAGGCAACTAGACTGTCTGTGGGTGTGAATGTTTGGGAGAAACAATCAGGCATGCAGAAAAGAATGAGCAGTGGCTCTGCTCTGCAGCAAAAGCCACCTTAAGCCCGAAGAAAGTGAGTTTATTTTTCCCTCAGTAGTCGCTTTAAGCTGTGGTTATTGACTAGTAACTAAGGGACTTTAGAAGTGTAAACCGGTCAGCCTGTACCTTCTGCATGCAAGTTAAAGCATCTGAAGAAAGAGAATCAAGGAAAAGTTCATCCAAACAAGCCAAAAGGACCCTGTGGTCAGGGACCATTCAACCACTTTGCCAGTCTTTCTCTTCAGCCTTCACACCCATGATTTATTTTCCTGTCTATGTTGTGTCTATATGTACATATATCAATCTGTTTATCACATGATTAGAGTTTTAACTAGTACAGTGAATATATTGACAGTTCATCATCATTTATTTGTAGCGGGAATGTATTATTTGTTATGAATAGTAATTCTTATTAAGTATGGTCCATGCTTCCTGCCAACTCAGGTCTGAAAGACAGATAAATTGGGGATTTTTGTTTGCTTTTATAAAGTCTTTAACTTTTGTGATGACTCTGGGAATGACGGAGCTTGATTCCAGTGTACTACCTCAGTAAGACATAAAATATATCTAATCTTTCGTCCTTTTATTCCATATTTGTGTTTTGACAAATGAGGGAGAGGGTTAGTGTGTATGTTGTGCGTTTGTGGTGGGAGGGGTGCTCTTGAACATTCTGATTTGGGGTGGGAAAGGATAAGAACTGTTGCTGCAAACCTCACTAAATTTCATATGCTTAAAACACAACCAGGTCCGACCTGAAATACATTACATATTGGAATGTAAACTCTACTGAAAAAGCAACTTCCAGCTAATTATGGGACACAATATGATCAGTAAGTAATATAATCTCCAGTTGTAGTAAGCAGTGCAGTATCAAATGTATTGTCACAGTGAAATGAGTCGAAGGTGGTTATACTGCCCGACCGCATAACTCAAACCAGTAGGGTTCACACCCGTCTTTTGTATGTTGTAATGTATGCACAGAGTTCTACACTTGGGCATCAAACTGATGGTTACTTTTTGAATAATAATGACAGTTCCTGGACTATAGCTCTTTTCTGAAATTTAAAATCTATTGTGGTTCAGCAGAAAAACAAATTTATTTTTATAGTCTAAATTTCAAATCTGAACCAATAACATCTCTAAATACACATTTCTTACAAATAGATTTATCACCAATACAAATGCATAGACATTATACCAGAAATATAGCATCATTGTTAATGATAGAATAATATTAATGGCAATTTTTAAGCATAAGTGGAGTAATCATCCTTACAAAATTCCATATATGTAACTTAATTAAAATTTTATTCTCATTCCATCTACTGCTGTTATTTGATATCATTACTGAGATTCTCTCTTCTAGCCTGTAAATCATTCTTTCCAGGCTAGATAATAAACAGTGGCTGATGTGACATCCTCCCTCTCAGACTATAACCCATTCTAGAAGTCAAGGCATCAACATGCTGATCGGCGAATACATGACATCAGAGGGACATCAGATTTGCTTTGCAGCTACACAACTTAGAGGAAACACTGTCCACCGACTGGACAGGCAGCATACAAGGTGTCACAGTAGTCATTGGTGTCCTTCTGAACTGAAGGGTTGTATTGATTTTTGTTGCATGTTCTTCCAGCTTTTTTGCCGTTATTGTACCAATACCCTTGGACAAAGTACCAATTGTATTTTGTTTGATCTGTTCAGTTGAATGGAAATTCTTTTCTCGAAGGAAAGCGATGGTGTAGTAATATTCTCACTGGACTAATGTTCTGGGGATAAGGGGTTGAATTCCGACATGGAAGATGGGGAAATTTGAATTCAATTAATAAAAAAATCTGGAATTAAGAGCTAGTCAATTGAACATGACAAAACTATTGCCAAACTGGTTCACTAATATGTTTTGAGAAGAAAAATCTGTCATCGCTACTTGGTCTGGCCTACATGTGAATCCAGATCCACAACAATGTGACTGACTCTAAAATGCCCTCTGAAATGGTCTAGCAAGCCACTAAATTATATCCAACCACTTCAAAGTCTGATAAAAGGAATGAAACCTGGCACATAATTGACTAAGGCACCGGAAATAATAACCGCCCAGTCTAAAGTACCCCTTATTATCATCCCAGTGATAAACTGGGAGAGCTGTCCATTAGCCTCGTCAAGCAACAGTCTTACATTGTCATTCTCACAGAATATCTTACAGAAATTAGCTCAGCAACCACCATCAACATCCCTGGGTATATCCTATTACACAGACAATACTCCTTCTAATTTCTTTTCAGTGCACAGGGATCTGAGGTCTGAAACTAGGAGTCAACGCATCATCACACTGATCGGCGAATGCATGACATCAGAACATCAGAGCAGCCTTGCATCTACACAGCTTAGAGGAAACATTGTCCACAGACTGGACAGACAGCAAATGAGGTGTCACATTTATATACAGATGGGAGGGTGTCATCCTGGGAGTCCTCAAAATTGACTCAAGACCCATGAAGTCTTATGGCAAATAGGCAAGGAAACGTCCTGCTGATTACACCCATCTCTCCTCCCACAGCTGATGAATCATTTCTGCTCCATGCTGAACAACGCACGGAGGACACACTGACGGTAGAATGAGCACAGAATCTTAGTGGAGGACTGTAATATGCATGAGCTCTCATGGCACCACTAGCTCTACTCCTGAGTGAGCTGACTGAATCTTAAAAGACACGGCTGTTAAACTGTTACTGTGGCAAGTGGTGAGGGAATCAACAAAAAGCAAAAGTGACTTCACCTTATCCTCAGCAATCTGCTTGCAGTAGATGCATCTGTCCACAACACTATCACTGTAAGTTCACAGAGAATATCCTCCATCATGTTGCATGGCATTACCACCATGCTGAATGGTACAGATTTCAAACAGATCGAGGATCCTAAGATTGGGTGTCCAGGGATTGCTGTGGGTCATCAGCAACAGCATTGTATTTGACCACAATCTATAATCTCATGGTCCAGTATATCCCCCTCTCTATAATTGCCAGAAAGTTTTGGGATAAACCCCGGTTCAACAAAAAGTGCAGGAAGGCCTGCCAGGAGCAGCACTAGGCATACCTAGAAATGAGGTGTTAAATTGGTGGAGCTGCAACACAGGACTATTTCCCAGCAAAGCAGTGTAGGCAGCAAGTGATATCACTATGTGATCATAGAGCCAATAAATCAGATCTAAATTCTGTGGCCCTGCCACATTCAGCCACGAATGGTGTTGGACAATTAAACAACACACTGCAGGAGAAGATTCAACAAATCCCCATCTTCACTGATGGGTCAACTTAGCACAGACTTACTCAACAATAAACAGCTCAGTGGCTCTCAGTTGAGGTTCCACTGGGCCCGCTCATTGTCTGATCTCATTACAGTCTTGGTCCAAACATGGTGAAATGAGCTGAACTCAAGACACCAAGTCAGAGTGACTGCGGGGCAGCAATTTATCAAGTGTGCCATCAAGGAGCTCTAGCATAACTGGACACAATGCGAATCAGGGGAAAACCTCAGGGGATGACTTTGCTAGTTGCAGTCATGTCTAGCAAAAATGAAGATGTTGTGGTTGCTGGCAGTCAATCATCTCAGCCACAGGATATCACTGCTGGAGTTCCTCAGGGTAGAGTCTGAGGCCCAACCATCTTCAGTTGCTTCATCAATGATCTTCCTTCCATCATAAAGTCAGAAGTGGGGATATTCACCGATGATTGACAGTGTTCATGTCTCTTCAGACACTGAAGCAGACTGCGTCAACATACAGCAAGATCTGGGCAACATCCTGGATTAATCTGATAAGTAGTAAGCAACATTTGTGTCACACATCTGCTAGGCAATGACTGCCTCCATTAAAACAGAATTCAATTATCAACTTTTGATTATCCATGTCAAGACCAGTGCTAAATCACCTACTATCAACATCATAAGGACCATTTACCAGAAAATGAACTGGACCAGCCATATACTCTGGTAATAAGTAGGAAATTACTGCAGATGCTGGAATCCGTACTGAAAACAAAAGATGCTGGAAATCACAGTGGGTCAGGCAGCCTCCATGGAGAGACAGCAAGCTAATGTTTAGAGTCTGGATGACTTTTCATCAGAGTTCATGTCAGCTCTCTCTCCATTGTTGCTGCCTGACCCGCTTTGATTTCCAGCATTTTATTTCAGCTCTGGTAATAGGACCAGATCCGATTCTAAGAATTTTACGATGGGTAACACATCTCTTGACTCCTGAAAGCCTGTGAACCACTTCCAAAGCACAGATCAGGAATATGATGGAATACTTTCCATTGGTCTGAATGGGTGCAGATCCAACAAAAGTCATGAAGCTCAGCCATATCCAGAACAAAGCAGCCTGCTTGATGATCATGCCTTCTAACACCTTCACCACTGATGTGCAGTGGCAGCAGTATGTACCATCTACAAGATGAACTACAACTACTCACCAACACTTCTTCAATGGTACCTTCCAAACATGCAGCCTCTACCATCGAGAAGCAGAAGAGCACAATACACATGGAAATGCCACCACCTCTAAGCTCCCTTCATATCCACACAGCATCCTGACTTGGAAACTTATTGCCATTGCTTTAGGAGTCCCTGGGTCAAAATCCGAGAATTCCCCCCACAGCACTGCGGAGTATTGCTGGTAGAGCAAAATATGTGAAATGCAGTTAAATTAAGATAATACATCATATGCACAGAGTTGACATGCTTATATCCCAGTAATTTATATGAACCATATTTTGGAATAAGTATTCATGTTATATAGTCCAAAACTGAAATGAACTGATTCTGTTTTGTAGAATAACTTGTAGCAGCAATAGGAATGGAAAATTTTGGCCCAACACACAAGTCACAACATAACCAGGATGTGAAATATCATTAAAAAATGTGGATTACCTTGTGAGATAATGCATTGTGCAAGATTAGCAGAACAGGCATGTGCACCTATGATTTACCATTGAGCAAGATCTATTTTGGTCAAATGACCATTGAGAGGTGATGACTGAAGGTGTTTCAGTCACAAACAGAGAAAGAAAGAATGTAATGATATAATGATGGTAAGGGACCAAAAGTACTGCAATTTACATTCAATGGATGGAATATCTTACCTCTTTGCCTCCTTTCTCGCCGTCAACAACTGACAGGCCCAGACTGCGCAGTCAGCAATGAAGTACTGATGATTACCATTGACCTTGAAGAAAACTGTCCACGAAGAATCCAGACAGTGTGGAAGCAGGCCATTCAGCTCATCTAATCCACACTGACCCTCTGAAGAGTATCCCACCCTAGACACTACGGGCAATTTAGCATGGCCAATCCACCTAACCTGCACATCTTTGGACTGTGGGAGAAAACCAGGACACCCAGAGAAAACCCATGCAGACTTGGAGAGAATGCGCAAACTCTAAACAGACAGTTGCCTGACACTGGAATCGAATTTTGATCCCTGGTGCTGTGAGGCAGCAGTGCTAAACGCTGAGCCACCACACTGCCCCAAAGATCTCTATTCTGTAGATGTCACCTTTCCCTTTGGTAATTTGACACTTATTCCAAGGTCGGGTATCTCTGGACATTCAATAACAATGATGTCATCAAGCAGAGTGAGCAGCTATTTATATTGAAGCGTTCTCACTGGCAGCAAACCAAGCCAGGAAAATGCACTAATTATCCATTATCTTTTATAAATTTTACATGGAGTTAAATAAATGATTGGGGGGGACACACATGAAAATGTCATATTTCATAAACAACCTTTGTCACTTGGAAATTTCTGAGGAGAGAGAAATGTTGCTGAAGCTTTTCATTTTGCATTCATCAGAATAAATTCAAGAATGTAAAATTTCAAATGATCACTACATTTTACGCTACAGGAGAAAAGGATGTGTATTGATTGGCAAATTCATGCTGATTGAAAAAGTGAAATCATGGGAATGGGAAGCTACGGGTTACCCAAACCCCGAGTACTACAATTCAAGGAAGATGCAAGCGTTGAACATATTCCTTTTCTTCGCAGAATTTGTGTCCATGTGTATCAATTTACATTTAGCAAATATAAATGGGCCACTTTCTGAGCTCAATCAATTATCTTTTTTCACATTAACAGCCAACTTAAGAAAATAAGTAGGTTCTAACATTGGATATAGAGCATCACGAAGTTGAGAGTAAACTGCATACCCTACTTCGTGGAAAATGTGTCTGGGTTCAATGAAACACAGGAAGAGGAAAAGGAAATGAAAAGTAGAAGTGAATCTATATCTTAACATGTTTAAGGGAGAAAAGATGTTATGAACTGATAAGAATTTGTAAATTTTGATGACAATGTAGTTTTCAATTTCGATAAACAACTCAATAAACAACCGACTTTTTACTTCAAAATCTGATGTCCCCTCTGCTTCAAAAGACAAATGCACAATACGGCATGTATAACTCCACAGCACATCAAGAAGGTCTAGTTCAACCGTATTAGTGTGTTATGTTAGTTATTTCAGCAGATCAGCTGTACAGCTGCCATTGCATTAGCATCTTGGTTTTACAGAGTGATTTATTTTTATTGAAAAATCAGCTATGGTTCCTACTCCTGACTACTATTCAGGGATGCCTACTGGAAATGTGTACATGTGTAAACGTGGGTAAGGAAGGCAAAATGAAACTTTGGTAAAATCGTTAACATTTCTGCCTATCTCTAAACAGCAGTGTACCCACTGCATTTATTCCACACATTGAAAGTATCATTTTCTTATTGCAATAATTATCGTCGCAAGAATGATGGTATTGCGCATTATGTTTATATATTGGTTATCATCGTGTATTGCCCTTTGATATTATATGAAAGCATTACACCTCTCAGTGTGCTCTTCTCTTCATATGAAAATAATTCATTTTTAATCTTTCAAAAATTATGTTCAGGGACAAAGACAAATGCACGCTTTTTCCTCATTTGAAAAGCTCTGAATTTTTCAAATGGGGGTTTTCTATACTAATTACCTTGAAGAGGAAAATTTGGATATTTCATTGGGTAAAAGAATTCAAAAATTTCTGTATGACTGAGATACGTGAATTGAAGGAAAGGCTTGGGCCTTTTACAGCACTGCTTGAACTTTTATTAAAAAATAACTCTTTGCACATTATAGATGTAACTCACTTCAGTAATGTTGTACATTTAGCAAGTAAATTATCCTCTTGAATGACCATTAGGACAACGAAAATTATGAGCCATTCAGGAAGACAATGTGGTTGGGAATAAACAGTTGTTAAAACAAATAGTTATGGACCCACATCATAATTTATAGGAGCATCATTGCATTATTTAACATGTTAAGGGAAGATCACTTCCTGAATCTGCATATTGTGAATGTTTTGCATAAAAACTGCTTCAGTTCCTGCCAGAGAAAGTTTAATTTTCAACAGGCAGAACAGTTGTTTCTGACTAAAGTAATTGCATGTTTTTTTTAAATTGCTGAACACCAGGAATGGCACACAATCGTTATTCTGTTGGGTGCATTTTGAAGGCAAACTTTAAAGAGGATTTCCAATTTTGCCTAAATGTTTCCACTCTCTGGCTCAGAATTGGCTCAAAAGAAATACAGATTTCCAGTATCAGAACCATAAATTATCATGCAGTCAGAAGCATATTTTGCAAAAAATGTGATCCTAAAGAAGATACCTCTAAATTCATAAAAATATTTATGTGACAATTATATTAGGTCTTATTTTGCAATATATAAAATTAGATACTTCCATTTGACCTTTAGGTTCTCATATTGAGATAGCTTATTTTGGCAGAGGGATGTTAAAAGCTATTGCAAAACCATAAGTGACAACAAATGGCTAGTATTAAATTGACATCTACAATGGACATTGAGAATACCTTGTAGTTAGCAGAATTGAGGCTGACTCTGTAATCCAAATTTCAAGAAAGTGGCTGTTGCATTACAAATGCAATTCAATGTACATTTTGACAATATTTGGTCCAGAATGATCTAATTAACTTAGGCATGGAACATAGAAACATGCCTTAATTTCACAATTGTAGGCATAAAAATTGTGGTTCTTAGACTAATTGTGTAGGCTATTTTCAATGGTGAAAAATATGGGTGAAAACATGATGCCGACCGTGGATCCTTACACATCTGATCGTTATCACAAATTTTAATTTGATATTAATATTTTACTTTTGGAATGCACTCCTACAACAATATTGTTAAATTTTCACTAGGTTGTCACAAATACAACTTTATGGGACCAGAAGTGAATGAAGGCAAAGAAAGCTTAATGCAGCTGACAGCAGACACAATGACAGCAAAGACACCTTTAGAACTATTCAGTTGATTTCTATTTTGAATGTGCATCAATATGAGCACCAAAATATTGTAGCTCTAGGCATTATCTTCCATATATAAAGCAGTACTTCACCCATCAAGAAAATGTCTGATTTTATCTCATTACTCACTGAGCTTTTGCATCTGTACACTAACATTTTAGAGACAAAGGAAAAGAGATACCTTTCATGTTGCACCATAAATACTCAGGTCATTTCTTCCCTGAGGTTAAAGATACTGCTTTTCAATATGCATACTGTATATCAAAAGGGTTTATTATGGCTCATTTAATCAACAAATAATTATTTTCTACTCACAAAATTTACATAATTTTAATATTGTTTGCAATTTGTTGCTTATGCCTTAATCCGTACCCCCATGTTTTAACATGACGAATTGTAAATCAAATGTTCCATGGCAAAGAGAGGAAGATGGAACAGCTGAATATATTTACATTGCCTCAAAAGGCATTTGTGTCACAAACTGAGACAAAATGCATTTTGCTGTGACACAGAGGAGTTAACAGGATTTAAATGATCTGAAGAAGTGTTTAAAGAAAAAAAATCAAAATGCTCAGTTCTGGCCAGAACTCCAAAGGCATTTACCTTTTCAGTTGTGATGTTATCGTTCATTTCTGGAATGTCTTTTTTCTCATGTAAATATATATCAAATTGTCAGCAATGGCGCATCACTGTTCTGAACATTCCATTGCACCACTGGCCTCAAAGCCACTTGGGAAGAAGATTTAGTAATTGGTTAAGCTGTCCTCACAACAATAATGCCAGTGAGTTGTTTGATTGACTGACTTACCATGATTAAATTAATTATTGTTCCTGGGATGTTTTCATTAAATCTTCTAGATTATTTAGCCCCATGAGCCCAGTCGGGCTTTTTCTACTATTTAAGTGTTCTGTGGACGTACACAAGCTGTTATTTCATATAAATTCATACAAAATCTGTGAGAAGAACTGACCCTGTCCAGTCAATACTTTTATATTGAACTTCTGTATTTTAGTGTAAACTTTAAATATGGAAACAAAATATAATCATCACAAACAAAATTGGGAAAACTATGAGGAATCAATTATAAAAATTTGCATCAAAACTTTAAAATCTGGTTGCTCCTGAACTCTTCAAAAATTTACAATTGATTTGCCTTTATTGCCGCAATTTTTTTTTGTTAAACAATGTGTCTGTGATGTTTTTGACATCCCTGTGGCCACCAGTTTGACATACAATACAAATCATATCAGACATATTCAAGATAATGTAATAAAAAAGCTACAGAATTTGCATTCAAACTGGGTTTTTGACAAGAGCATAGCAACAGGCACCTAATCTGGTTTTAGGTCTCCACCTGCCCTCTCCTTAAACCTGTGATCTTGAAAAGGAGCTTTAGATTGGAAATTATTACACATTAGAACCTCAACATGGGTCAGATCGAAATGGATCGATATCTTGCCGAGTACAATAAATCAGCCTTCTTCTTTGCGGTTACTGTTTGCTGAACATATTTAAATTTTCTTGTAACAAATTAATTCCAACATTTTCTGTTGATTGAATTAGGGCAAGTGTTGGTGCTGTCACAAGTATTTCACTGCTTCAGTGAGACAAATTGCTCGTCTGGACATGGGTAACAAGCCAAAGTGTTGAGTCCCTGATAATCTTCCCACTAATTCTCCATTACGGCAAAATGAAGCCATAAATCACCATGACAGCTGATCGATGTAAACATTGTTTCCGCCATGATTGCCAGAGCTCCCTGTGGAGTTACTGTCCACTTACAATTCGCTGAAATTACTCCCACTGCAACCTCCCTGGAAACAAAGTAAGCCTTGGAACCAAAGTCACTCCTGTCTAAAAGTAACCATCTCATTTCAGCTTTCAGACCACTCACAAAATAGAAAATATTAATCAAAATGCCCTATTTGGATATAGGAAATGTCTTTTTTTTCAGAGCTAAGAAAAGTACTGTAAGCAATCATTCTCTGTGAGGAAAAAAATGAAATCTTAAATTTCTATTTGATAAAATATATTTCTAGAAATGTAACACTGTCATCCTCAACTATTGTCATTTCTCCTTAACTAACTAGTGGCAACTTGGATGAAATTACTTGACCCTTTATCGAGTTCTTCTAAAGTCTTCTTAAAAAATAAATTAAACTGCCTTATGGCTTGCCCTATGGCATTAGTCTATACACATAATTTTAAAAGATGCATTTTGTGTTACTATGAAGGATTGTACTTTAAGCTCAGTTTGTGCGCAACATTGTAGTGTAGAGAAACTAAGAAATTCCATTTTGTACTGATAATGTGACATGTTAACATTTTAAATAAAATAATGACATTTAATACTGAATAAATTGACATATGCCTAATAAGTCTCAGTTTTTAAAATGGTGAATGTTTTTGAAAAGATTTACAACTTAGCTCCACAAAGTGTTACACTTTGATGAGCCGGTCACAGATCTTGTTAAATAATGCCATTTCAGTCACATCACAATTACTATGACATCATCAGAAAGACAAGTTGGGAGAAAGAAACCGCTCACAATCATCTGTCAATGTCCATCTCAGGTTACTTCTCAACCAATCAAGTGAATTGATCAATAGTCAATCATTAAGGAGGTGAAGAATTTATGAGGCACACATTGGGAGATAAAGAATAACTGATCAATAAATAATGATGGATTTATCTTTTTTTTTGAACTTCTCTGCTCTAAGGTGCCTAAGTTCACAGATTTTTATAACACAAGGACAGGACTCATATCAGGAAAAAGCTCTGGAGAGCACAGAAAATGTGAAGATTTGTTGTTTCTGTTTCATTTTAGTTGACAACAGTACCTAAAAAAGGAGAAAATAGTTTTCTTAGTTTTATATATGAAACAATTTATCCTTTTCTCTCTAAATATGTTCAAGAATCACCAAACTATATTGACAAAACCTGACACAATGTTAAACACTCATCTGATTAATGATATTGTTAAGTATTTAAAAAACCCTTTGATAATACTTCAACTTGCATTTAACTGGGTAAGTAGAAGTTGATTGATTATTTAAAAATGCCCAAAGAAGAGACTTGTATTACTGAGTTTACGATTCAATTGAAAGGTCATAGGATGCTTTATTCCTGAAAACTGTCAGTCATTCACAATCATGTCTATACTTTTGCAACATAGCCTGAATTTTACTGCCCAAGTAAAACAGAGAACTTACAAAATGATCACAGCTTCTATTCAGAGCTGGATTTTAGTAATATTGTAGTCTTGTTGATTTGGTGCTTTTGACTCAAAGGGGGACAAAAATGTGGAAACATAAAGCACAATTTAATTTGTGAATCTGTGGTTGCAAAGTATTTTAATTCAGACAGCTGTGACTGAAGAGTTAATATTTTACTTGTCAGAAACCGAAACGAGGACAGTGAATCACTGTAATTCTCATTAAGAGGCTTTCCCCCAGTAGCACCCTAATTCAAAATAATGAAAGAAAAGACTGAGCACCAATCTAATACCAGTTGAGGCCTATCTTTTAATATTTCTTCAATGATGGATTAGAGATTGGAGAAATTCATCTCAGATCTTAGAGCCTAATTTAATAAGGAATCGTTCCAAGAGTATTGCATTTTATAATAATGTCATTTAATGTGTCGTCTTCCATTTTTACTGTCCCATATGTATGCTTACATAATGGTGCCACAGGGATAAACTTTTAAAGAGACAGTCATCCCTTTTGATGGAATGTATAGACTTGATTTCAAAACTACAACCAAATAAACTTACACATTATATTTCACACCCTTGCAGTGTCATAAGGAATTTCAAAGTCTAAGTAACTGTAATTGCAAAAATTGGCAGAAAAGTAACCTGCATAAAGACTAAAAAATTTAATCAAAAACAATAAATTAATTCGATAATTTTCAAACATCTTTTAAAAACATTCAAGACTTAACTTAAGGCCACTCACATTTTGAAATGGCATCTTTATGCAGTCACAAATTCTGATGGCTGATAAACTGATTAAGAACATCACAACTGATACTTCTTCAGCCAACTTCATATGTTAATATGTTTTCTAGAATTTGTTAAAACTATTCGTTTTTAATTGAAATTAAATTATTGATTTATGAATAAAACGCTCTAACAACAGATCTGAAATGTGTGCTGTTATGTTACAAATAAATCCAGTTTACAACTTCATCATGGCAGATATATCACTGCTTTTCCTTGATCCCATAGATGCTTGGAAAGAGCTCATAATCATACCATTGGTTGAGGTACGCCTGCAATTTTTTGCTTTACAACTTTAGACAGAGTTCATAAAAAAGAAATGTTTTGTAAAAAAAATTGGATGCACTCAAATTTTACAAAGATCGCAAATAAATATTGCTTTTCACTCCTTCGTTCTAAGATCTTGGTGTGTCCCAATTTTCAGCGCTTGCCCCAGATTTGTTTTTCCTTCTTCCATACTTCAGTTATGCTACATAACTATATTTTGAAGTATCAATACTGGCCAAAACCATGACATTTGTTTGTTCTAAAAAGGAACACTAAAGATAAAGATTGAGACTTGTCTGACTGATTTAGGGAAAAAAAAAGTAAAATTGTGATCTGATCTGACAGGATTGGATATAGGATTCATCAGATGAATCTGACATCTGTGTTCCTGAATGCTTATAGAGCTGTCCTTTTATACTATAGTCATTTTCAGGTAGTGGCAGCTAAAGCAATAATGGTAAAACAAGAACAAAATTCTGTGACACTGGAAATACGAACTGTTCTAAAGGAGAGTCATGTTGAACACAAAATTTAAACTCCATCTCTCTCTTTCCCACCACCCACCCCTCACGCCCCCCAAATTCTGCCAGACCTGCTGAGTTTCTCCAGCACTTTGTTTTTATTAAAGCAACCATGGTGCTTGTTATCCCTGACTGTTTCTACTCTCCTCTAACCAAATAGCGCTACTGCAAAGAGGTCTGTCTTGCTAAATGTGATTTTTAAACATGAAATAGAAAAATCAAAAATATGCTTCAAAAAACCAAATATGGACAAAGATCAGAGAGTTTTGTGTGTGAATATATACATACAGTACAACTGGGTTTGGAAAGCTTTCCTATTGTTTAACTTTTTAATGTTGATTGGAAAATAAATTCACTAAATCTTCGCATCGAAGTCAAATGGATCAGAGAAAATGCATTAAGCTAAATGAAATCCAAAAATGTGAAATCAAGAGCCAAAGAATTTACAAGATGCGAAAATGGGGATGTTGCAACAAATGTCCAGCGATAAATTCAAGAAATACTTTGGACATGGAATTAGACTCTATTGTACCACTGGGATTTGCATGACAGAAACAAGACACAAGAGACAAGAGGAGATGGGAATCAACTGTCCTGGTATGATAAAAGTATACCAATGACATCATGTCAATGAATACCAGCAACCACAATGCATTCATCCAGCACCAGTCAACTGCATCCATATTTTTGGGACTCCAGAGAAAATAAATAGTTGTTTTTTTTTGCTCTTGTTGGACTGTATGTCAGAGGACACATTCTCAGTCTCCAGTTTCAATTAGCTTCTTTGTCTGGTCACTAAAGCCTCATCATTCCCAAACCACCCTACCAAGCAACCCCTAGGCAATACTCAACAATCAAATTAACAAACAAAGGCCTTTTTAAAATATTTGCATAACACATACAATAACATAAGCTGCCCCTTAGTGCCTGATTTGACTCTCCGTCCGACTGCTCCTGCACAGTACTATCCCAGTGGCTGTAGCATGGCGAGTGAAACTCTGCTGACTTTCGAAGGGAATGACTGCAAACTGTCTTGAAGGGCTCTTTTGAACCCTGAACATTGAAGAATTGGTTACAAGCTGCATCATCTTGGCATAGGGGGTTGGTGGATTTGGCTAAGGGACATCAGCAAGGCTACAGAAGGAGTGTCAATAGTTGGAGTAAAAATGCTCTGGCTTTCAGATAGGATAAACAGTTTGGTCTCCAAAAAGACTACTGCGACAGTGCAACATTTCTGTAATCCTCACACTCTGTGGGATGATTGCTAAACTGCCAAAGCAGCGATATGCCCCTTTCAGCACTCAGATCTGCAACCATGATGCCAGGAGACTGAACCTATAGGTAGCATGCTCAGATCTGATAACATCAGCTTGAGCTCCCGCTACAGCATTGAAAAGGTGGGTGACTGTTTGCCTTGTGTTGAAATGGAAACTGAGACAGTGGCCGCTAGACACTCCATTATGGCCGGGTTTACTCATGCGGTGATGGAGTTGTTCGTGAATTTCACAGTGGAAAGCTCCAAGTTGTGTGATTTTCTCCACCCTCTTTCAAACTGGGCACAAGGCTGTCAGATAGGCCTACCAATGCACACCCACCTCTCTGTGCACTTCATCTGTCACCCTCAACCAAGTCACTAGTACAAGAAGTCAATTATCACCTCGCCCTCCAGGGAGATGGTGCATAAATCAACTTTTTCCAAGAGCTGAACAACTGTTTCTGCGGAACAACAAACCAGCTCGGTGAGCCAACCGACCTCAACACTGGTTGCAGTGCACTTATGTCTAGTGACCCAACATGTAAATCCCAATTCTATACTATTCTCCAAGGTATGTACAGCCCCAGTGTATGAACTGGTGAATATGTGACGTGAACGTCAGATAAAGTGATGGTACTTTTTCATCATTGTGAGGTTGTTCTCTTTCTCTTCCTCCTTGGCATGCTGTAGCTGGCAGGCATTAGTTCTTGGCTATACAGAAGCAGAAGGTTGGGGTGAGAAAGGGGGCATGTGGTATTTAGCAATATATCCACAGTCATTTCCAAAGAAGTTCTGAAGGTGAGTCATACAGGAGTTGAAGCACTCCCTCTGTATCTCTCTCCATAAATTTTGCCAAAGCTACTGAGTCTCTCCAGCATTTGCTGTGTATGTTCCCCATCGTCATACCAACTGCAGTTTTCACTATGTGCCAGATATCAGGTTGACAGTCTGAAGAGAGTTGAGAATGATCTCAATTACTCAACGTGTTTTGATCTCCTGTGTACAGGCCCACCCATGATGCAGAGAATGAAGACACGCCTGTCTTCTTAGGATTCCCTCAAGCATTGGCAAACCTGTCTTGCACGAGACAATTCAGAACGTAAGGCACCGTTTTTAGGTGTTGTTCTTGCCATAGCTATTAGCTGGAAGTATGGGAGAGGTTGTAAATGGGAGGAGTGAGACACCAATGGAAAATGCGTCGAAGTGAAATGAAATATGTAAATAATAGGTATGTGTCCTGAAAACTAGGAACTGCTGCTATGTGAGTGATGGAGTTGCGATGCATTGAACGGCATGGAAGGTTGGTAGTGAGATGGGTATGAAATGCCATATAAAGATGCAGCACACATGTGGCGTTGTTGTTTGAACACTGCTGCCAGGTCAGCAAGAGTTACAAGATCTGAAAGTGAGCACTTTCAGTGGTCAGTGAACCCAGAAGCCTTCCTGTGGCCTGGTGTTTCATTTCCTTTGTCTAGAATTGCTGTAATATAATTCAGCAGCTACCTTCTGTGAATCAGGACAGCTTCTTTTTAAGAGGGGCAAATTTCCTTTAAGACCTGTAGACACTAACCTTGCATGTTAATAGGCATCCAGAATTCATGAATTTCGCACCAAAAATTAGGGGCTCATCAATTTTTCACATTGTGACTCCAACTATTCCCATTTTACAGAACAGATGCTTCAAGAGTTCCAAAAACACACATATTTTGGGCCCCTCAATGCTCCATAATTTCCCCAATAATATATACCGAAAGTAATTTTGTATCTAAAACATGGGGGCAGAATTTTCTCAGCATCTGAACAATGTGGTCTATGGCAAGAAAGTTGGGAGAATGCAGCAAAATTGAAAAAAAAATGAGATTTTCAACATGGAGAAGAAAACATCTGATCTTTTCCTGAAGGTTGAGACAGCTAGATGAAAATCTCATTAGTGAATGATGAAGGCTATTTTCATGCATTAACATCTCGTGATTATCTGATTTTGCCTCATTTATATGCAGGTAAGGTTCTCCCAGAAGATGGTGAGAAACTAGACAACACCAATTGCTGACTTGAAAGTCAGAGTGGTAACTGAACAGCTACAGCTCACTGGCCTCCGTTCCCCAAAACGTCAGGGAATGCTCTGTGTGCAGCAAGCTGCACCCTACATCCACAATCCACCAACGTCACCACATCATCATGGCGCATGTCAGATTCACTTGTAATTCGGTTTAGCACTTCATTATTGCATTTGGAGCTCACTGACATTTTACATTACAACGCTGACAGGCTGTTTTGCTTGCAAGGATAAGTATCCATCTCATGCACCAGAACATGGTGCATGTTGGGGCTATTAGCTTTCTTTCCTAACGTGCACTCACTTTGTGCTTACACAGACAATCCCTGAATCTGTGCATTACCTTGCCCTTTTAGTACAGGCAGAAAGCCAGGCAGTATGTCATATTTTACAGCATTGAGCAGACAAAGGGTCTGACAAATTGATACACAGCACCATGCCATATATCAATATCTGGAAAACACACTGCAATATGCTTCGACCAAATAGCCAGGTCTGAAAGTCTAAAGGAGTAGCATTTAGTCCAGTCAAGGGACTTGTGGTCAGTCAGGGTGCTGGTCCATGCTCAGTCAGGAAAAGTGCTGTGGTGTCCCAAATGAATTAATAGGAAGTGCAGAGGGCATGAAGATTTAATAGTTTGGGCAGAATGTGGTGGAGGAGAGTCAATGAGGGAAGATGCTTCATGGATTAGTTAGAATAGTCGACTAGTACTTTGGTGCAGTTTGGATGGTGTAGCAGGGTTTATGAGAGGATGAGGTAGCAGAGGGATGACAGTGCCACTTACCTTTTTTGAAAACATTGCTGCATATTGCATTCGACTGTGGACACCGCACTGGCCCAGGTGATTACTTCAGACCAGGCTGACAGCCTCTGGTGCTGCGGTCTCCTCAGGAGATCCTGAGGTAAAAAGGATGGCTCTCCTCTTCGCCAGCCGATCCTCTGGGATCTCCAGGTCCCTGTCTGCAAAACAGGGTGCCACCTTGCTTCTCTCAAACATATCAATTGGAATTGCACAGCAACACCAGAAGGGCAGTTCCTGGCTTGATGCACAGCTGGCGCTTAAATATGGTGCCTTAGGAATGAATATGTCAGGTCCCAGCACAAGACAGCACTTTCATTGCTGCTGAACACAAAATAGCCTAACAGTAGCGAGTCAAGGTGGGATGCATAATTAATCGTGAGCACAAAGAACTAAATGAGAAAAGTCACCAGAGCTCACCGAGAAAACACTCTCCAAAAAACTCCTTGAAAATGACACTGAGCCAAAACAGAGGGATGAATATTCAGCCCCAGGTGATTAGCAATTCCAGAGATGGGTGAGCCTACTGGTATCAGGATTACTCTGTCCTGTAACATGCATACTTCAATTGCCTTTCCATCAACTCTGATCCAACTATTAGCAAACGAAGAAAAGATTCATTGGAAGCCTTTTGAAAACAACCCAGCTGCCAGGAATATATAAAGTAGAAATGCAGTTAACCAAATTCACTTCACTTACAGCATCCTTAGAGCCAACAGCAAACTAAGTATGGAAGTGTGGTGTGGGAGTAATAGAACAGAGCATAAGGAATGTAGGTTGGCAACAGTCCAGATTATTTTTTGTGGGACACTCTTGTTGCTTTTAGCCCACAAAAACAATTTTAAATTTAGCCTTTGCAGCCTTTTCAACTCCATGAAAGAAAAGAACCATCAAAGCCCAGCAGCACATGTTCTGACCAGTTCTGCCCTATTATCAATACCTTCTCAGTCAAATGACCTGTATTTGATGTTAAAAGGGGTCAAATATCTGAACTGATAAACTCTTCACCCACTCATGGATAGGTGTCTGTAGATATGATAGCGGCATGTATTGGTATTATTAGAGTGGCAAAGGGTAGATATCCATTAGCGTGAATTTTGCAAAATTTAAGATCAATTCCTATGAAATTCACCTTGAATTCACTGAGGCAGTCAATCAAAATCTTAAAAACCGAAGCTCCAAAGACTAATCACAATTATAATTAAGTAGCAACAAAGTAACTGCAACTGGGGATGTTATTTTCTCTCAGCAAAATATTAATTTGCCTTTTAAAGAACTGGAATGATTCTGCACTCATCACATTTCTCAGCAGCTTGTTCTATAATACAATGACTCGGTGAACAGAGATATTAACTGGCATCGAAATGAACTCCTAGCCTTTGGATTTTATAGTATGACCTCGAGTCCTTCCAGCCCTTGTTTCGAACAACCTTACTAACTGACTAACTCAGTCTGTTCTAGTTCAAGTATCTATTTCCTGAGATTAATATTTGTCCATGTAAATAATGAGAGGAAACTTTTCATTGAATCAAATAGCAAAGCTTACAAATTGTTATGAGAAGATTGTTAGTTTTATTTTGCAGCAACATTTCATTCTTATTCTTTATCCTAATCAGTCTCTTTCCTCTTTAAGAAAGAAACATTCACTCTAAGTTATTAGAATTGATCACTGACCAATCTTATTTAGTGTATGGTATCTAAGTAGACACAGACTACCAGAGGAAAGGTAATCAAATTAAAGAGAATAAATAAAAGGTTACCAAGGGCAGGGATGAAGATCACCAAAAAATTAAATAAGCTTCAGTTTTTAAAACAATTTGTTATGTATTTGACATTTTGATGATGTCCAATAGTTTTTATTGTGATATTTATGCATTATCCATCATAATTAGAATTATAAAGACAGTAATAAAACCAAATGAAATGAAATAAATGGGCTCATTTAAAAGTATCTGCAATAAAAGACTTCTCTAGTTCCCCTATCCCTTGCTATCTACCCTGTACAATATCAACATATATTTCTTTTCTGTCTATGATGCTGTTGGAATTTGATGTGCTGTTAGATGTTGTTGAGATGTTGAACGACAATGGTGTCATTGATTTTACTATGATACATCTATAATATCGGGAGGGTTTCATTTGAACCATACTAGAACTCATGTCCTGGAGAATTGTATAACTTGTTTTGCAGTTAGGGAATTAAACTAATTAGAGGGAGGGAGACAGGATAGCGAACAGGCTACCGATAAAGTGTAACAGGTAGAGACAGAAAATATACGCAGAAGATTGTAGCGAAAATTAGAACAAGAGAGAGTAATAATGGAAAAGGTCAAAGCTCAAGACTCTATGTCTGAATGCATGTAGCATTTGGAACAGAATAGCTTAGTTGACAGCACAAATAGAAATAAATGTGTATGGCTTGATAGCTAATACAAAGCCATAGTTAGAAAGTGGTCAAGACTGAGAACTCAATATTCAACTATTTGGGATTAATCAAAAAATAAGGAAAAAAGAAAAAGGATGTGGGGTACTTTTGTTAACAAAGGATCATATCAGTGCTCTGGCAAGTAGTGATTAGGTGCAACAGATCATGATGCAGAATCAATTTGGGCAGAAATAAGGAATGGCGAGGGAAGTAAGTCATGGATGGGAATCAACTATCGACCTCCAAAGAGTTGCCTCACTGTAGGACAATGTATAAATCGGCAAATAATGGATTCGTGAAGAAAGGGCACTATAATTGCCATGGGTAATTTTAAACTGTATATGGATTGTACAAATCAGATGGGCAAGGGTGACATGGAAAATCAATTTGTACAGTGCATCTGGATTGCTTCTTAAGAATAGTAAGTCCAGAATCGACACAGGAACAGAGATAGCATTAAAAAGAAATCTCACAGTTACAGATCCTCTGGAGATAACAATCACAATGTGGTAGAATTTTAAATTCAGTTTAAGGGACAGCAGCTCAGATCTCAAACCAGTGTTCTCATCTTAAATAAGAACAATTGCAAAAGTATGAAGGAAGAATTGTACAAAGCAAGCTGGGAAAATAGACTAAGGGGAAAGTCAGCAGATGAGCAGTGACACACATTTAGGCAGACATTTCACAATGTCAACAAAAATTTATTCCAGTCAAAAAGAACTTGATCAGAAGGATGAACCACCTCTGATTAACAAAGGAGGTTAAGGAGAGGATCCAATCAAAAGCTATAGCATATAATCAGTGAAAACGAGTAGTAGGCCAGAAAAGTTTTTTTTTCAGAACTAGCAGCAGATAACTAAAAAACAAATAAACAGGAAGGAAATTGACTGTGTGAGTGAATTGGCAAGAAATATAAAAACAAACAGAAAGAGATTTTATGGGTATATACGAAGTGAGTACCTAAGCTAGGTGTGGGATTATGGGAGAATACAACGGGCAAATTGATAACAGGGAACAGGAAACAGGCAGATAAACCAATATTTAGCATTGGTCTTCACCGTGGAGGACACTGTAAACATCCCAAATAGAACAGATAAACAAGGTGCTAATGGGACGAAAGATCTTGTAACAATCTCTGTCACAAAGATCATAGTATTTGATAAATTAATGAAACTAAACACAGACAAATTGGCAGGACCTGATGGATTGCATTTAAGGATTTTAAAGGAAGTGTTGGCAGAGATAGTGGATGCATTGGCTGAAATATTCCAGAACTCATGGATTCCAGGAGGATTCCAAGGGATTGGAAAACTGCTAATATGGCACCGCTGTTCAATACAAGAGCAAGTTGGAAAGCGTGAAACTATAGGCCAATTAGCCTAATATCTGTCATTGGGAAATGCTGGAGTCCATTATTAAAGAAACAATAAAAAGGGCATTGAAGAAACAAAGAAACTAGGAGCAGGAGTAGGCTTTTCAGCCCTTTGAGTCTGCTGTGCCATTCAATATGATCATGTCTGATCCTCTGTCTCATTGCCATATACCCATATGTCTCGATACCTTTAAAATTGAAACATTTATCAAATCTCTTTCTTGAAATATATTCAATGACTCGGTCTGTACAGCCTTTTATATCAGAAAATTCCACAGGTTCGCGACCCTTTGATTGATAATGATTTTCCTCATCTCAGTCCTAAATGGCATACCCCATGTCCTGAGACTGTCGCTTGCATCCAGTCGGTCTAGTCTGTTAGAATTTTTTACATTTCAATTTCATCCCATCTGCTCGAAACTCGATTGAGTACAGGCCTAGTCGAACCAGTTTCTCCTCATAGGCCAGTCCTGCCCATCCTGGTATCAGCCTTGTGAGCCTCCACTGCACTCCCTCTGCAGCAAGTATATCCTTTCCCGGGTATGGAGACCAAAACTGCATACAACACTCCAAATGCGGTCTCACCAAGGTCCTGTAAAACTGCAGTAAGACATTTCAATGAAGGCCAATATACTATTTCCCTTCCGAATTACTTGTTGCATCTGCCTGTGTAATTTCATTGACTGGTGCACAAGGATACCTAGATACCTCTATTATCCACATTACCCAATATATCACCATTTAAGTAATATTCTTCCTTTCTGTTTTTCACACCGAAATGTATAACTTCATATTTAGCCATATCGTAATGCATCTGCCATGTCTTTGCCCACTCACTCAACTTGTCTAAATCACCTTGAAGTTTCCTTGCAGCATCCTCACAACTCACAATCTGTCCAGTTTTGTGCCGTCAGAAACCTGGAAATGTTGCCTTTGATACCTTCATCTAAGAATACATTCATTTTGAACAGCTAGGGCCCCACTAATGATCCTTGCAGTACACAACTAGTCACGCCTGCCATTCAGAAGAAAGTCCATTTCTTCCCATTCTCTGTTTTCTGTCTGTCAACCAATTCTCAATCCATGCCAATGTAATATACCCATCCCATGAGCTTTAATTTTGTCCTCTAACCTCTTATGAGGAGCCTTATCCAAAGCCTATCCAAAGAAAGCATTTAGACAAATTCAGAAAAGCTTAACACAATCAAACAGAGAAGAACACAGTTTTGTGAAAGGGATATCATGCTTGGCAAATTTGCGAGAGCTCTTTGAGGATATATTTAACAATTCAGTGGACATGGCTAAGCTGTTAAATGATTACTTTGCGTCTGTTTTTACCAAGGGAAGAGGTGCTATCCAGGCCATGGTGATAGAGAAGGGAACTCAGTCAGGAGAAGGGTTCAAATAAATTCTGTTATAGGATGACTGTGATTGCACCAGAGTGGTGCAGAATGTTGCCTGGGCTGCAGAGTTTTACTTATGAAGAGAGATTGGTAGGCTGGGGCTGTTTTCCTTAGAGCAGAAGAGACTGAAGGGGAACATAATGGATAAAATTATGAGGTGCTTAGGTAAGATAGACAAGAAGAAACTCTTCCATTTGGTAGAGGATCAGTGACCTGGGCATAGATTTAAAGTAAGAGGCAGGAGGTTTAGAAGTGATATGAGGAAAGTGTTTTCACCCAAGAATCTAGAACTCACTGCCTGTAAATGTGGAAGAGACAAAAAACCCTCATAACATTGTGCCATGGCACAGGAAGCTATGGGCCAAGTGCTGGAAAATCAGATTAGAATAGTTAGATGCCTGTTTTGACTGGCACAGGTGGGCAGAGAGACCTTTTCATCTGAGCTGTAGAATCTGAGAGTCTAATGTGCAAGGGTACGGGGAGAAAGCAGGACATTCGCACTAGGTAGTGATGCTCACTTAACAAGATGGTGCAGGGACAATGGGCCAAATGGCCTCCTTTCACACCATAACACTCAAAGTCACAGAGACGTGGAGTCACACAGCATGGAAACAGACCCTTCAGCCCAACTCATCCATATCGACCAAGTTTCCCAAATTAAACTCGTTCAACTTGCCAGCATTTGGTCCATAAACCTCGAAGCCTTTCCTATTCATTTACCTGTCCAAGTGTTTTTCAAATATTGTAATTGTACCTGTACTTACCATTTCCTCTGGCAGTTCATTTCCACGTATGAACCACCTTCTGAGTGAAAAAGTTGCCTCTCAGGTCCCTTTTCAAAGTTTCTCCTTTCACCTTAAAATTACACTCTAGAGTTTTGAACTTTCCCAGCCTAGGAAAAAGATCTTGACTATTGACCTCACATATGCACCTCATGATTTATAAGCCTCTATCAGGTTACCCCTCAACCTCCTATGCTCCACTGAAAAAAAGTTCCATCTTATCCAGCTTATAAGTCAAACCCTCCAGTCTCAGTGACATCCTTATAAATCTTTTCTGCACCCTCTCCAATTTGTGAACAACTTAATAAGTAGCATACCCCATATCCTGAGGCCAGGTTCCCCAGTTCTAGACTCTCACAAACAGGGAAAACATCCTCACCACAACTAGTCTGAGGCAGTTCTGAGGAAGGGGCACCAGATCCGAAACGTTAACTCTGTTTTCTCCTTCACAGATGCCGCCAGACCTGCTGAGCTTTTCCAGCAACTTCGTTTTTGCTCACTACAACTAGTCTGTCCAGCCCAGTTAAAATTTTATCCCCTCTCACCCGTCTAAACTCCAGTGAATACAGGTCTAATTGAATTAATCTCTTCTCATAGTTTAGCCATCCCTGGTTTCAGTCTAGTGAACCTCTGCTGCACTCCATCTTTGGCAAATATATCCTTTCTTAGGGAGAGACCAAAACAGCATGATATACTCCAGGTATGGTGTCACTAAGGCTCTGTATAAGTGCAGCAAGAGTAGAGTTCCAAACTGAAATCCTCTTAAAATGAAGGCCAATGTACTATTCGCCTTCCTGGTTGCTTGTTGCACCTGCCTGCCTACCTTTATTGACTAGTGTACAAGTACAGCAGTTCTGATGGGTGCAACATGAAAAACTTTGGCAAAATCTATCTTGTTTAGCAATACCTGTATTCAAGATTTTTGAACCCTGCAGTTGAAGATTAATGAGAACAAGCAGGAAAGTAAAGTTGAGTCCCAAGTCAGGGCAGCCATGATCATACTGAATACCGGAACAGTTTCAAGGGCCGTGCAGCTAATATATCTAATATTTTTCTTGGCTTCAGTTCTGTCCTCAAATTGTCAGAGCAGGGTTTGAACTTACATCTTTTTGAGTCAGAGGTGAGCTAAAGTTGACAGCAATTATTGGGAATGCACTCTCAAAAGGATAGTACAATGTTACATGAAGCTCAGGAGATGACGATAAGGATGTGGAGTATTCCAAGAGTTAGAATATGAAATCAAAAATTGCCATGGCATCCCACAAATTAAGAAAACTAGATTCAAGTAGGCAGTTTCAATGCAAAGCTAACATCAACATAGTCACATAGGACACAATATCTACTATTTGCATTAAATTTTCGTGATGCCTTGTGCAGGCCTTTGATATTTGTTTGCATGTGCTTCCAAAAATTCCGAAGCTGAAAACTATGTCACTCAATTCGGAAGAAAAAAAGATTTCAAACAAATTTCATTTTTCACCTAATCAGGAATAAGAGACTAAAGTTTGACTCGGCTACAACAGTGGAATGAATAGTTAAACTCTTTTACAAATGAAGGAACCAATTACAAGGTTCTCTTGAGTGAAAGAAAGTGGGATTTTATTCCTTATGAACCCCAAGAAAAAAATTAAACATAACATCAAACACACACTGCAGTTGTTCAATGAATGTCTTGTGTTCTCAGCCGTAACAGAAGCTTTGGGTGTCTTTAGGTTCTCTGTACGTGGGTGTTACTTAAATTTCTTTCATCATTTGCTTTCTCAAAGCTGAGAGTAAACTTGGGAAAGACAGCAAACCTTGCAGTTCTACTATTACAAATCCATATTTCATTTGTGTATTTCTGTGTCCAGCTCAATATTTTTCAAGCTGGCTAATCTTCAATCAAGTCTTTCATCACAATATCTGAAACTTCCAAAAGGGTGGATATCAAACAGGAGCTAAAGATCTGAATGACTGGTTACAGTCATTTTGATGCGATGTTAATTTCAGTTCAAAACCAAAAGAACTGCAGGTGCTGTAAATCAGGAAGAAAAACAGAAGTTGCTGGAAAAGCTCAGCAGGTCTGTCAGCATCTGCAAAGAAAACAATCAGGATTAACATTTTGGCTCCGGTCATCTTTCCTCAGAACTGATGGTAGCTCGGAAAACGTCAGTAGCAAGGAAAATGTCTACCCCATCCCCCCTCCCTATTTTCTGCATATAAACTGACGTATTCCCAGCTACCATCAGTTCTGAGAAGGGTCAGCGGACGCGAAACATTAACCCTCAATTTTTCCTTCACAGATGCTGCCAGACCTGCTGAGATTTTCCAGCAACTTCTGTTTAATTTCAGTTCAGTCTGAGTCTTACTTATCGATGGTTTCATTAGCTGGCTCCATTTGTGGCCACTGCAGCCATCTTAAGTTAGTGTTTTTCTCTTTACAGAACCATTTTGGTCCACATAAGATCCCAGGTATTATTCCACATAATGGAAGTAGAAAGTTGATCGTCCATTTTTACCACTGTATAAGAGAGGAGATTCAACACCAGATCGGTTGTATTAGTTCAGTCTCCTATAAACTAGGGAATCAGGTGTTTGGCAACACCGATCTCCACAAGTCAATAAATGTCCTCTTTACAGAGTAGTCAGCACCAAATTCCTGTACTGCAGTGAGCTCTGGATAGTGCATCAGTAACACATAGGAATGCTGGAGCAATGCCTCCCATGTGTTATCCAGATTCAATGGGAAGACCACTGAATAAACAGTAGTCTCTGAGCCAGCTCTGCAAACATTCAGGCAAAACTCTTCAAAATCAGCTACAGTGGACTTGACAATGTTGACGGAAGTCTGAGAAGCATTTCCCCCAATAGGTCTTGTTTTCCAATTTTCAGATGACAACATCCCAGGAGAGGACAAAGAAAAGAACTACAAATACCCTTTGTAGCTCTCCTTAAAGCACAGCAAGTATTGACATGAATAATTGGGAGGAGCTTTAGAATTAGAATTAGATTGTCACACATACTCAAATATAGGAATACGGGGGTATGGTGAAAATCGTACAAAGTCACCATTTTCCAGTGCCGTCTTAAGTACAAAGGTACCTAGGTACAAAAACTTAGGTATAAAGTAGAAAATAAAGAAATAAAGTTCAAAGTTTAGCATGACAGTCCTTCTTAAGTGCTTAGCCATGGGCTTGGATCCAGACTCTTCCACCTTGAAGCTGAGACCATCACCAACATGAGACCCCTCACCAACACCACCACCACAGATCCATTTCACCATTCTTCAGCACCACCTTGCCTGTACCAACAACACTGCCACCACGAGACCACGCTGGGCAAATCTTAGCATTGCAGCTGCCACAGAAGCTGCCAAGTCCTCTCCACAGAAGGTAAGTAAGGTTAAAGTAAAAAGAAAGCAGAGACAGAAAACAAAAGTAATAGCAGATGGAGCAGATGAGTCAGCGCTGGGCTACCAATTATACAAAATGGCAGTGACTTGTCTATCAAGTTGCATCATTCTTTGAATCCAAACAACTTAATGATGAGGCAGAGAAGGAAAGAAAAGGAAGCAAATTGTGTACTCCAAGTTCTTTCCGGTTTACTCAAAGATCTGTGGGTTGAGAGTAGATCTGTTCAGTCACTCGATGAACAATGGCAGAAACTCAATCCTGAAAGTTGTCATCTTTGAATCTAGGTACAACCAATGATGATAACACTATGCAAGTCCATTGCAAAATCACCCTTTAGAGATGATATTATGCATTTTTTTAAGTTTCTAAGTTCCCTCTCAACTCTGGAATAGGCAGTGGGAATAGAGATGCAAAAACTATCCAAGGCAAATATCTTAATGTTTATGAACGGAAAGAAAAAAAGACTAGAACATGTGAACAGAGCTGGAAAAAAGACTGACATGCAAAGAATTTAAAAAGCAGAGGCATAAGTTGTGGAAAAGCACTAACAGAGCAAGTACGATCAGAATATTTGTTCTTTTTATGCGAAATTGTGTTTTAATTGTTTAATTTTCAAAAGCTGTTTCTGAAATTTCATTTATTTCATACTCATTTCTGTGTGGTATTCCGAATGACAATCTCAAAGTCTTGAAGGCGAGTTGCAAATCCTCTGTGCTGTCTAATTTGTTATTTCGCCTAAAGTATTAGTGACAGTATCTGTTTATAACAGGCTGCTGTTTATGCACATGGATGGTAAATTTACATTATATTCTGGGGATTTGTGATTGTTCAATCAACCCATCATCCTATATTGGTTATACTAACATACTCCTCCTGCAGATTCTGCATCAACTACCTTCAAAGTGCAGACAGTAGTAGTCCTCAAGGAGAGGAAATCCTTTTGGCAAAAATTTACCATTCACCATCTGCTGCACTCTCATACTGCTGACTTAGATCTAGCATTGGCCAATTCCCCTGGTTACCTGTAAGAAAACAACAGCTGGCACATCTGACCACAACCTCATCTCTATCTAAGTAGCCTTTTATAGTATCTTGAGAGAAATAACAAATGCGGGGTTCAGCTATGTAGCAGAGATAATTGGAATTGTCTCAACTACTTAGACTGGCATCCTCTCTATCAGGAGGTCAGATTTTGTTTGATTTTAGATCAAAAAATATATTTTTAGACCATTGGAATGTCTCTGTAATCTAAAGATTCATGCCTTGGCTTTGCATCACAAGTTAGTTTGTTTATGAGTTGCTTTTTTTTTTCCTTACTATCTCTTCTCTCCAGATGTCACTGAGGTATAGCCTCATAACAGGCCAGCAATTATCAGCAAGCTACTTAGCCATTGGAACTACCACACTTGAGCCTAATTCTATTCAAATGACAGCCATATATGCACTATTGTCAGTTGGGAGCAATTCATGCTAAAAGGTGGGGAAGTCAGAATGCTTTTAAATGTCAATATGTGACACAAAAACTAAATCTAGTGCTCCCATTGCTGCCACAGCTAGATTTATGAAGATTCACTGCAACTTAGCACTGCTCAAAAGCTACTTTGGTTTGTTGGGTGATCAGGCAAACAGAAGGACTGGGAGCTGAAATAACTCCACAGAGGCTAGTATCGCATCACCAAGTCATCTTTAATTTACATGTGGAGAGTCCTTGACACTGATCCAGCTCCCTCTGAGCCAGCTCTCAGACTGAACCAGACGTCTGACACTCCTGTTCTTACCTGTCAGCCTGGGCTCCCAGATTGAGGCTGTTAATCTGGTCCAATCAGTGACCTCATACTCTATGATGTCGACCTAGCTGACCTTGTTACAATCACTACAGGAGCATATTTTCTTCTTAAGTCCCAATATTGCTATCATTGGATTGCCAGAAGCTCAAATTCAGGATTATCTCCAAGCTGCTTGATGTCAGATAGGCTGTAGAGCCTTGTGGAAGATGGCCAAATGTAATAAAGGCTGAATTTAATTTAGCAATTCCAGTGAAAAAGTAGTGTTGTCAAACATTATGCCTTTCAAAAAGCCTTCTGATATTCAAGATTACAAGTTCAAAACATAATGTGAGATAAAGAAACTTAAACACTCACTCAGTCACTGGCTGTTTAACAATAATGTAAAATGGCTAACCAATTTGCTATGGCACATTTGTTCTAAAGCTGAAGATCTTGTTTCTTAAAGAAATGTGGTTAAAGAACACTGAAACCATTCAGCTCATTCTTTGTCACAAAACCTTTCCAAAACAGATTAAGAAGGTGTAATGAGAGGGTACGGTAGCCCAAAATTGCAGCAGTTGGGTGTTGACTTTAGTTCCAAACACAATATTGCAGTGAATTATTTTGTACCCCAAGGGATCAACTATTATTCTTTTTAAAACAGAAGACATACTAACACTATGACTCTGTTAAGGTGTTCCCACACTGGCCTTGACAGCTGTTGCCTCATGTGACGAGATCGTTGAGATCCTTGTAAACAGCAAATTCAGTGAGTATGAGCTCAGGAGGGACAACAATGGATTGCAGCATTGCGGCTGCAGCTGAGGTAGTCTTATCGAGACCAATTAGCTTTCTATTTGTCCACATTAGTCAAGGTGGGGTAGGGGTGTTGGTGAAGGAGAAGAGATACTGATATCCTGAGAAGGAAAATGTGTAGAGCTCCTGCTGTGCTACTGTTATTGGTGCTGAATTCAGCATTTCTAGTGATCCACGACAGCAGACTGCTGAAGATGAGTGGTGTCTTCAAAATGTTTGCCCATTTGCTCCATCACCTTCTCCAGGGCAGATACCTGCCTCAATCTTTAACCCAAAGCAAAGTCACAGCAGTTATTTAAGCTTCCACCAGAACTACAGCTGCTATAATCAGTAACTACTATTGTATCCTGGCTTTGACCAATGTAGACTGCAGAGTGTTGGCACAATGCAATAATGAGAGACAGATTGAAAACTGACAGCTGATGGTTTTACAGAGGCTCAAATAAGAAGAGAGGCTGTAAAGAAAAGCAAGAAACCCTTTCACAGAAGTGTCCAGCTTTCTACACTCCTAGCCAGTGACAAAACCACAAATTTGTATTTAAATTGTGCCTCAACATACCATATGTCCCAAAGAACTTCAGAGAGGTATTACCAAACACAATTTAACGCAGTGACACGTGAGGAAACTTTACGGCAGATCACCTAAGAATATCAGAGAATTGGGTTTTAAGGTGCATTGTAAAGGAAAAGAGAGCAGTACATAGCTACGCAAAGAGCTTTCAGAGCTTTGTTTCTTTGCAATTGAAGGCACAACCAGCAAAGACTGAGAAATTAAAATCAAGATTGTGCAAGAGGCCAAGAGTGGAGATATCATGAAGGGCTCTTGTATTCTCTTATAGAATGTGGGCATCTCTGGAAAAGCCATGATTTGTTGCCTATCCATAACTGAATGGCTTGTAGGCCATTTCAGAGATCAGCTAAGAGTCAGCTACAATGCATGAGTCTGAAGTCAAATATAGGCCAGACTGGGTAGGAATGGCAGATTTCCCTCTCAAGTGTGAAGCAGATGGATTTTAATGATAATCGACAATAGTTTACGGTATCATTGATGAGACTAGATTAAAAGTATAGATTTATTTATTGTATTGAAATAGCAACAGCTGCTAAGATGTGATTTGAAACTATGTAGCCAGAGTAATAGCCTGAGCTGGATTACTAGCCAAATGAGATTAAGATTACCACAACACCACCAACTGCCCCTGTAGGGCTGGATGATTCACTGAACTCAGGAGGCACAAGGTCATTGAGATACACTATTTCAAAAAACTGAAGGAAAATTTTAAAGTTGAGATACAACCAATTCAGGAGTCAATGTCGGGCACAGAGCACAGGAATGATAGATGAATGGAACACGATGTAAACTAGGACACAGGCAGCATTTTGGGATGGTCTGAACACTGGAATACAGGAGGCCAGCCAGGGTTCATTAGAACAATCATTTAGAAGTGACAACGGTATGGATGAGCGTTTCAGCAGCAGATGAGCTTAGGCAAGGCAGAGTTGAGTGGTGTTATGATTGTGGAAATAGGTGGTTTTAGCGATGGCACAGACACGAGGTTAGAATCTCATCTGGTGATCAAATGTGACATTAAGATTGTGAATTGTTTACAGAACCAAAAAATGCAGATGTTAGAAATCTGAAACTTTTTATTAACTCTGTTTCGCTCCACAAATGCTGCCCGATATGCTGAATATATCCAGCATTTTCTGTTTATTCATAAACAGCCCATTTCAGCTTTAGTCAATGCTAAGAAGAGGTTACTTGCAAATGAATTTGTGCTGGAATATGAAGACAATAGTTTCAGTTTCTTCACATTTATTGGAAAATATGTCTGCATTTCCAGTACTGGATGTCTGCCACAAATAGTTCACGATTCATGGTTTTTTTAATGCAACTTTTAGTTAAAGGCATTTAAGTTTTAACCATAGAAAATGGGGTTCTGATCAAAAATCTAGTACAAATGGAATAAATGTAATGATAACAAGCTTGGAGTCTATTTGGCTTAAAAGCTTGGGACCGTGTTGCCTTAAGAGATTAAGAGCTGGAGATGTGGGTACATAATAGAACAAGTGGAACATCTTAAACCATGCATGTTTTATTTGTGGACCTCGCTTTCCTACTGCATTTTGATTTAGCCCCTTTTCCTCTCCCTACCTCTTCTTCGCTTCTGATGGTTTGCATTGCCCCTCAATGGGCTATGCATGAAAATAAATCAAATGGAATACATTGGTGATTTTCTGGTTGTGGTTAAAAGGTGGGAAAAACAAAACACAGGTGATTTGGTGATAGGAAAAAAATCCATTCAGTTGTGTGTAGGAACACTTCTGGATATAAATACAATGTTAAAAATTTGTGGACTTTTTACTGGAAGCAAGAAATCTACATTTCTCCCAGAAAGAGCAGTCCAAACAGGGTTTTTGGGAGCTAAAGCTAAATTAATTTAAAAGCATTTGTTAAACCCCAAAAGACTGTAAAAACCATTCATTTCATCAGATCAAAAAAAATTAGATGATGGATGCTTAACCTCAAAGTCTGTTCAAGAATATTCCAGAACATCTTCCATCAGCTTGCAAATGGATTGAGCCTAAGGAGGTTCTCTGGTTTCACTTTATCCAGGCTTTTGCAGAAAAGATTAGTTTGAACTTGAAGTGCGCAGTTGCAACTCACTAAGAGAAGACAGTCAATATAAATGACAGTCATCTACACTGCAGCATAAACAGGAATAAAGCTACCTTCATAATTAGCCATGTGGAATGCAGGTGATGCTTAATCTCAGTTTGAATTTTGGAAAGGCAAATCAGGGCAGGACTTGTACACTTAATAGTGAAGTCCTGGGGAGTGTTGCTGAACAAAGAGACCTTAGAGTGCAGGCTCATTGCCTTTATTGGTCAGTGCATTTAGGAGGTCATGTTGCAGCTCTGCAGGACATTGATTAGGCCACTTTTGGAGTACTGTGTGCAATTCTGGTCTCCCTGCTATAGGAACGATGTTGTGAAACTTGAAAGGGTTCAGAAAAGATTTACAAGGATGTTGCCAGCATTGGAGGGGTTGAGCTATAAGAGGCTGAACATGCTGGGGCTATTTTCCCTGCAGCATCAGAGGCTGAGGGATGAACTTATCGAGGTTTATAAAGTCATGAGGGGTATGGATAGGGTAAATAAACAAGGTCTTTTCCCCGGGGTGACTGAGTCCAAAACTAGCAGGCAGAGGTTTAAGGTGAGAGGGGAAAGATTTAAAAGGGACCTAAGGGGCAATTTTTTCACAGAGGGTGGTGTATGTATGGAATGAACAGCCAGAGGTGATGATGGAGGCTGATACAATTACAACATGTAAAAGGCATTTCAATGGGTACATGAATAGGAGGGATATGGGTCAAATGCTGGCAAATGGGACTAGATTAATTTGGGATATCTGGTCAGCATGGATGAGTTAGACCAAAGGATCTGTTTCCATCCTGTACATCTCTACGACTTTATGAACACTGTGTGGGAACTGAAGATAAACATGGCCTAACTTCAATGTAGCACAAGAAATATAGCGATCCTCATAGAATCCTGTGGCAAAAGAAAACGATCAGCAGAATTAGGTGCAAAGTTTTGAGAAGGCAAGCAGAACAAAGGATTAAGACATCCACAGTCCAGAGGTACCAAATTAAATTTTGCCTTCTCAAATAGCTGGAACACTGGGGAGAACTAAAGTGGAATTTTTAAGGTCCTTTCAGAAGCTAATAACTCATAGCCTTTACCATAAAATATGAAAATTCTTGGGGGAAGTAAGAAGCAAAACTAAGTGAATAACACATCTAGTTATAAACCAAATTGTTAAGTTAATTGTGCTTGCTTTGTTTAAGTACTATAGACACAAAAACATTTGTTTACTCTTAAAAATGTAAAAACTTGTGACTCGGTTCTATTGGTTAAAATGAGGTGCTCAGATTTCTCTTTAAGTATTAATGATCTCTAGCCAGAGTGTAAATATTAGATACTAGTAGGACAAGTTAGAACATTGGAGTGGTTGAGTGAGTTGCTAGTGTGGGAGAGATGAGTTTTCAATGCTTGCTGCTCCAGGTCTAACAGTCAATGAGGTTGTTTGGTCTGTCCTTGCTATATGCTATCTTGGCCTTCAAACAGAGGGCAAATGTCGATGAAGGTCTTCTTCAGGAGAAAGTATAGACGTGTGGTATTTTATTTGTTGTGCAGAAGCCGAAAGCAAGACAAAGAAATAAGCAATCCTGGCTCACTTTTATTGAATAGAAAACAAAGATTGTTATGGGGCAGTGAGTACACACACATTCAGCTGAAAAGTCAGTGGGGAGCTCACACACAGGACGGTGGCAGGATTTTCATCCCTCAAGGACAGAAAGCCTGCCTCAAAGAGATGCCATCAATGAGATGGCCAACAACTCTGTAGTCCCAACAGTGCCAGGAGGGACTGGTGGCCACTATTTACACTACAGACAGTCCTCAATCGAGACAAATACTGGAGGCTACACACCAAAATAAGCGGCAGAGGTGGGGGGTGGATTTTCCTAGGTCGGGCTGGCAGGCCCCAGTGAGGAGTTTGAAGGACAGGCTTGAAAAGCCTAAGAGGGACAATTGAGGGAGAAGTGTGATTTTGATGAGAAGGAGGGGTATTGACAGACATGTGGATCCACAGAGGAAGTCACCTTGCTTAGCCTGACTCCAACCTGCATAGCTAAAGCTGTCAGGCTACCAGATGGTGTAACCCTACCACTACTATGGGTAAAATAGTAGCAGGGAACAGAATAAGGCCATTAAACTGACCACATACAAACTTCAACAAGCACTAGAGTGTGCAAGCTATCCCACATCTTCACCAACCCCATATAATTTTAAACGGGTCAGAAGCAGGCGAGTAGATGATGGGGAAACCATGCACTGGATTTTATGAGGGCTCACCTTTGAATCTGCCAGCAGTGGGGAATAAATCCCAGCCCAGGCCTGTGGAGCAAGAAATAAGGAAGGAGCCAGGAGAGATTTTGCACATTGCATAAAAACTAGCAAGTGTGAAGAGAATTTAAGAAATGATTCTATGTTAGTGCAAAGATTGAGAACGTGGTTTGGTGTAGCCTTACGCTGGATGGTAAATGATAGAGCAGAGGGAAGGAATACAATGACAGTGGTGGGGAAGGGAACAGGAATGAAGAGCTGTTTCCAAGAATTCTTGATAGATGGAGTTACAAGGAATTTTGATTATTTTTGCTACTCTTGAGAGGTTATTCAAGCACTTCCCATGATGGTCCTGGGATTCATGCTTCCGGAGCTGATAATTCTACTCCTACTCTTTGTGAATGTGAAGGATAAAAATCTATTCAACTCAAAAAAGACTTGTTCCAAGAAATGTTCCAAGATATAAAGATTACATTCATAAGTCTTCTTTTTGGTCTAGTAGATAAGGTAGTTTTGAACTTATCATCTATAATTGTTATCTTTATTATTCCAATAATCCTTCTTCCAGGAAATAGCGATGATCATTCCCCTGTGCACAAGGCTGTGCACGACATATTAACGGCAAAATTAAAAGCACACAAAACTGATACAATCCCAGTGATGTTGTTGGGAGTTGGATAAATGGTTTTGGCTCTGGTGGACGATGACATAGCCTGGTAGCACTGGCTCCAGGATCAGGCTGGTATGGAATCAGCATCACAAGAGCGTATCAGATCAATTGCTACTAAGATCCAGTTAGAATGTGCCAAGTCAAATAGTGAACCCACCACAAATAGTGATATTTGAAAAATGGTTAAAGAAAGGCCAAGCTTAGGCACCCATTGATGCAACTAGAAAGTATTTTCCAAAAATACCAATGCTATCAGTATTTGTTTAATAATCATTGTTTATAAACCATTAAGCTGATTTATGCAAATGCTTGCTGTAGTTTGGGAACAAACTAAATTAATACAAAACTGAATATAGTTAACATGAACATGCTCTCATACAGGTGATTATTAGTTTTGAACTACTTTGATGGAATGGATTGCAATTACAGGAAGTTCCATTTTGGAGGGCAGACTCATAGTGGTGTTATCTTTTAGTGATGACTAATACCTCAGGGTTTCTATTCATGGTGCAACATTAATGATAGAATTTATCAATGCCTCCACAAATGAGTTTAACTTTTTAATACCGTGTGATGCAGAGTGACGCCAACAGCGTGGGTTCAATTCCCACACCAGCTAGCGGTACCATGAAAGATTCGCCTTCTCAACCTCTCGCCTCACCTGAGATGTGATGACCCTCAGTTAAACCACCACCAGTTCTCTCGCTCTCTAATGAGAAAACAGCCTTATGGTCCACAAGGATTATGGCTACTTTACTTACTGTGGCAGCTCCAAACTACAGTAGCAACATTTCTAAATAAGTTTTTAAATCTAACACTTGCCTAAAATGTGATCCCAGTACACAGAGAATTTGTATAATCTCCATCCACAAAAAAATTGCAAACATGTCAATGTATGAGATAAAAATAAATTGGAAGTAATTCTGATGAAAACTCATCAACTTGAAATATTAAATGTGATTCTCTCTCCACATATTCCATCGGACTTGCCCAGTATTTCCAATATTATTCAAAAAGTGACCTCCTCGGCAAATTAGGAAAGGTTATTCCATAGACTTCAGTACTTAAGACTATCTTCCTTGCACTAATGTTTAAAGTAGCATTTACATTTGTAGAAGATTGTACATTGTTCCCTATCTCTTAAACATTTTAAGAGAAAAAGGCTGAAGTCAAAGATAGTGCAGTGCTGCTATAGACTGAATCTCAAAGTCTCTGGACAGCATATTATAGTACAGAATTTGCAAAGGAAATTATTCAAGTAAACAAATATATTTATATTAGCCAAGAAAATAACTGAAAGCAAAATATTTTATGAGTAACGTTTGCCTATATAGAACAGTAGTCATAGAATGATAGGAGAAAATGTGTTTATTTTCACCAACACATGATGCAGCAATGACTTGTAATTATGTAGCATCTTGAAAATAATAAGGCATGGTAAGGCACTTCAGAGTTTCATCAAAAAAATCTGGCCCTGAGCCACATCAGGAACATCTTTCCTACACCCCGTATTCATATCCAGAGAAAACAGTTGTCAATGAGGGGACAGCAGCAATGACAAGAAAGCAGGAAAGAGGTAAAAGCAGCAATGAAACAAAACCAACACAGCTGCTGTTGTTTCATAGTGATGGTGATCTATAGTATTGTGTCAAGGAATCATCACAGCATTGTGCAATAATGCCACACTTAATCTGTTGTAATGTAAAGTTGATACTTATATATATTTCTCAGAAACTAGAATGGACCCAATGACTCAGAGGATAATCAATTCTCACATCACATTTACATCATCACAAAATCTTAAAAGTAAAATATAGGTTTATATGTGAGCTACTAATAAATATAAATATTAGAACATGAATCTGTCGGTAATAAGAGACAGAGGAACACTGGGCTAGATTTTCAGTCCAGCATTGAGTGGCTTCTAGGTCCTGCATCAACAAAACTGACAACAAGAGAATCCAGGAATGGGAGAATGGAACCTTATGATGGAATGCAATTTGGAATTGCAATTAATAGCTATTATTAGGCTTGCCATTTTTTTGGTCCAATGGAGCAGCCAAGATATTGAGCAGATACCCAGCAGTTTCTTTGTCCAAGCAAGTGCCTAAATGTTCCTGTTCAGGTGACACTGATCAAGTGGCAGCAACTTGTGCCACTGCATGAGTAGCTCAGTTTGACTATTCCTTCTTATACATATTTTTCCATCAGTGGCTACAATGAATAATGGCTCCATGCCATGCTCTGAACAGCTGTGCACTAATATGCCCCAGATTGTTTGCTCTTCCCATTGTTAAATTTGAAAGTTTGATTCTGTCCCTTTCCAGATTGTTAATAAGCTCTTCAAGGAGCCTAACAGAAAATTATAGATGGTGCAGGTGGCAGGTTCCCCACTGTTGCCATCCCGGTAAAAAAATCCAACATTTCCCAGACATGTCAGAGACTGAAAATAATTGAAGTGTTAAATTTTCTATTCATGGACCTCACCCCATTGCCAAACAATATCAACCTCATAATGCCTGACAAAAAAAGATATCACAATTGGGTTAAAATTTATAAAATTTTTCCTCAAACAAGTTATGGTAAAATGCAAATTGTAATTTTGTTCAAATATTTTATGACTGTAAATACTGAATATAATAACACAAATAGAAAGCAAACAACACCACGATACTCAATGGATCACATTTTCCATGTAAACATCAGCTTTGTCTATTCACAAAATACTCCTTCATATTTGCAAAAGAACCATGGTGAAAATACACTGTCGTATTCTACGAGACACTGTAGGCCATGGGGAAGGCGAACGGAACTTTAACCAAATACACCCAACTGATGTAACTGACTGGATTGAGTAGCCACAGCTTTGGTACCCTATCCAAATTAATATCAGGTAGGATAGAAAATGGACTGTAGATCCCACCATGTCAGTTTCCTACGAGATGCACTAGGTTAAAATTCATCTCTTCATCATCTCCATAAAGTATTGTGTGGTATGAAATTTATGACTGATCAACTGTCATCTGTTTTGCAGTCCTGTTAAGGTTCAATTTTAACACTCTCTCAACCCCAGAATTAGTTAAGTTCCTTTTGGAGTTCAGTAGATCATAAAATAGTCTGTCATCAAGTTATTTGCTTTTCAACTGGTCATCCATTCTGACCCCCGCCAATATGTTTGCAGCCAAACCATAACTTCACAAACAAAACTATGCAAAACAACATAACAAACTTTGCAAATAAAAACTTGTTGCAATCTTGTGCAATCAATTTATCAATCTGCAGCCAGAAATAACAAATAGATGACCTTTTCCAACTTCCTCGTGAGCCACTCAACATCAGAGAATCCAGCCTTCAGCGGTTTTGAGCTTTTCCACCTTACATCAAGAAACAGCTGACTGTACTAAGTACAACAAAGTCTATGCATTCAGCATTATTTCGGTTGCAGTACTAAAACTAGAGCTAACGGTGTCCTTATCCAAGCTGTTCCAGTACGGTTACAACTCTGGCAACTAACCAGTAATGTGGAATATTGACTAGATATGCCCTGTCTACAAAATGCAGGACAAATCCCTGCCAATTATAGTCCTATAAGTGTCCTGCCAATCATTAGCAAAGTGAAGGTAGGAATCAACAACAATTGACTGAATAACATGCATCAATAACCTGCTCACCGATGCTCAGTTTGTGTTCACCTGGTGCACTTTGCCTCCAGACTTCATCAGAACCTTATCAACATAAACAAAGACGACCTTTGAGAAGTGATATTAAAGTGACTGCATTTATCATCGGGCAGCATTTGACTGCCCATAACTCCATGGAACTCAAGTAAAACTGAAGTCACTTGGTGGTCACTTAAAAAACTCTCTATTGGCTGGAGTTAAACCTGACATAGAGGAAAATGGTCATACGTGTTGGAAGGTAGTCACGTTATCACGAACACCATCAACCTCCCCCATCCCACACTCCCAGGACTGTCAGAATCCCTCAGGGCAATAATCTTGAGCCGTTTAATTTTTCCTTCATCACAAAATCAGAAGTTGGCCAGTTCACTGATAATTCTCACTATTCATATCTGAGTGCAGTTTCTCAGATAATGAATCAGTTCATACCTATTTGTACCATGGCCTAAACAACATTTGACTTGGGTTAATTGCCAGTAAAATTTCTATGTTCAGTTGTCAGGCAAAAATCATTTTCAATAAGATTATTTCTTTAACCACTTCTGTTTGCTATTCAATGCTATTACCATAGCAGCGTTCCTTCTATCAACATCCGAGGATTCACGACTGACCAGAAACTCCACTAAATCAGTCTTATAATTACTTAGCTAAGAAAGGAGCAAAGAGAGTACTCTGCAACAAGCAGCTTACCCCTGACTTGCCAAAGCCTCTCCACAGTAATAAAGTCATAGAGAATGGCTGTGATGGAATCTGCATGACTTGATAGATATGCATGTGGAAGAACAATTAATAACAATGAAGAATCCACAATAACACTCGACACTGGAGCCCCCAAGGGTGCATCCTCAGCCCCTCTACTGTACTCCCTGTACACCTATGACTGTGTTGCCATCTACAAGTTCACTGATGACACCACCGTAGTGGGACGGATATCTAACAACAATGAGTCAAAATACAGAAGGGAGATAGAGGGCTTGGTGACGTGGTGCAATGAAAACAATCCATCTCCTAATGTCGGCAAAACTAAAGAACTGATCATTGACTTCAGAAAGAAAGGAGGAGAACATGGCCCCATCTACATCAACGGAACTGCGGTTGAGGGTGAAGAGCAGCAAGTTCCTTGGGGTGACAATAATCGACAACCTATCCTGAACTTCCCACGTAAATGTGACAGTCAAGAAGGCACAACAATGCCTCTTCTTCTTCAAGCAGGTCAGGAAATTTGGAATGTCCCTCACCAACCTCTACAGATGCACCATTAAAAGCATACTGTCCGGGTGCATAACGGGCTGGGATGGCAACTGCTCTGCTCAGCAATGTAAGAAACTACAGAAGGTGGTGTGCACAGCCCAGACCATTACAGAAACCAACCTTCCATCCAAGGACTCTATTTACATAGCCCGCGACCATGGAAAGGAGGCCAACATCATCAAAGACCCATCGCACCCTGATAATGACCTCCTACAACCTATTCGATCAGGCAGAAAATACAGAAGCCTGAACACATGCACAAGCAAGTTCGGAAACAGCCCCTTTCTGGTTGTTATCAGACTGTTGAATGGACTCTAGCCTCAAATAATGTAACCTGCAATGTAACCTGTATGCCTCTAAGTCTTTTTGATCGGTACATCCTTTGCTTGATGTGATCTGCCTGTACCGCTCATAAACAAAGCTTTTCACTGTATTTCAGTACTCATGACAATAAAATCAAAATCAAATCAAGAAACTTGAACTGTCCAGGTTAATGTAGTTTTCATGATGTACACCATTCATTGGTCCAAATACATCATGCATTTCAATCAAAGCATCTTCAGCAGCTTGGGCCAAACCAACAACTTTTACCACTTTGAAGAATAAATAAGGGCAAGACTTGCAATAGCAACACTATCACAGCAAGTTCCTCTTCAAGTCACAGGCCATCCTGACTTGGATATATACCATTCCTTCATCAAAATGTGGCACTCACCACCATGCACTGCATGTGGACATCTTCATCAAACAGATGGCATTGCTTCAAGAGTACCAGCTGGTCAGGACATTGGCAAAGGGCAAGAAATTCAAACCATTGTCAAGTAATCATATCCCCAGAATGATGTGTCTAAAGAGAAGCGGTCCAAGTTCCCAACAGTGAAGGTGGTGAAATGCATATTAAAAGAAATCAATCGCCTGAAACAAAAAGGTTTTGGTAGATCATCCCAGCGACTGAAATCGATGTTAACCGGGTGAAAAATCCACCAAAACCACGTGGGGGGAGGTGTAATCGCCCTGTTAACGCCGATTTTAGCAAGTTTGAAATACACGCATTGCCTTCCAGCCAAATCGGCACCATGGCAACTTCAAAACAAAATGTCATAACAAACTTGAATGGAACTGGCTGCGGAGTTGAGCTTCAGTAAACAAAGCAGGGTGCCGCTAGAAAGAGGCTGCAGAGCAAGTAAAAAGTCAGGGCAGAATCCCTTACCAGTTTCCCCTGCTCCGGGCAGCTCGGTGGCCCAGCGGTCGCTGTGCGTCTCCAGCTGCTGCGGTCTCCTCTCCCCGAGGCCTCTGGAACCGAAAGCTTGCAGTGGTTCAGCGAGTATTCTGCTTTCCGAAATGTTTCTTGTCTCCATGTTAAACAGCAGTTCCTGTCTCCCCTGCGCTCACACAGCGAGTGAAGTGAGTTTTGCAAACGGAACACTTTATAATATAAAGTCTTACTAGTACGTGGCTGGAGATTAATTTTGCATGTTATGTGCTCTTAGTGAGGTGCATCACCTGAACACCTGTTCCCTCCCACAATGAGCTGAGTAGCTGACGAATTCCAGTAACTGTCAAGTGAACAGACAGCTCTTTTCACCTTACAGGTACGGTCAGTGTGCACATCCGCGCTAAGTCAATGGGCCTCGTGTACGCCTTGTTTGTTGAATAGAGTGGAATTTTCTACTTTTCGGAGTGTTTGGCACCGAAAGAATTGAGGTTGGAACATCTGGAATTGAGCAGTTTATTACTTAATAATTACTAATTTTCAAGATGAAGTGTTAAGAGCTCACTCCAAGAATGCCAGATATAGTTTGTGTGAAAGTCTCGTTCACGGCATTTTTTAAACGAAACTTTCGTGTGGCAAATTTAACTGATTTAGTTCTATTCTTCATTCGTAATAATTACCCTGAGGTAAGAATTACTTCACCCGGGTTTTTTTAATACCAGTATAAAAGTTTATAACTGCAATTTCTTATTAAAATGCGCTAAAATAAACCCAACCAATAGGCTGTATATGAGTGGTAGATTTTCTATTTTCTTTTTGTCTGTCCTTCCCAGATCATTTGATGTTGTGCAGCGATGTGACAATTTAATGATCAGTTTTTGCTGTTCCGTGTACTTATCCTTCAGCATTTTTGAACTGCATATTACTTTCGAGAAGTACAACCAACGAGGAATGAAAGTAACGTTCACATTAGTTTAACATATTATAATACTGTAGTACTCTCACTATAGTCTAAGAGAACAGTCTTACATACTAATCAGTATAAAACCACGGCAACGTTTGATACATATCAGTGTACATGCGTCACTGACGAATTTTGCAGCTTGTGACGTTTCCCTGCCTTTTGTACCTAAAAATAGCAATAAAACGAAAATGCCATAACAAAAGTGTAAAGGAGAACAACATCAGTTAAAAGGATAAGCCTTCTTATTTAGGCTGCTACAGTGAATCCAAAAATATCTTCATGTTCTTGAACACAAACAAGCCATGTACAAAATTTAACCACGCAACCTCAAATTTGAAAGTCGTGTTCAGGAAGGTATAAAAGAAAAACGATGATGAATTCAACATATTTTAATTAAATATATATAAAACCATTTCACTCTTCCTTGGCACTTGTTGCAATAAATGCAACATCAGATCGATATCAGTTGCTTTTCGTTAATTAATTTCATTCAAATTAATTGCATTGACATTAAACCATAGAACTGTACAACAGCGAAGGTTTTGTTTCATTTTAGAGTCATTGTTGAACACTTGTACAAATAGTCTGTTCATTTTATTATAAATAATCCTAGAAGGGCGCAGCATCTACGAACTGCAAAAACATCTTTGTTTTCAAGGTCTACCATGACGGTGGGGAAAGGCGGTATTACTCTGAGCAATATCCCTTCACAATGGGCTCTTCAAATTCTGATCTTCATTGATTGAATCAAGGTTTCAATGAAACCAACACCTCATTGAAATACATCCCATAAACATCTATGTGAAATAAATTCCCACAACAGCACAAGAGAAATATTTATGAATAAACACACTTCTATGAAATAAAAATTAAATACTGACAGTCTATCAGCCGTACACAATTTTAAACAAAATAAACTTTGTTCGTGTATCAACATTTTTTTTTACAGAGGGCCGTACCTTATCTTATGGTTTAAACGATAAGAGTTCAGTACGGTAAGAATGTAGAATACATAATTTATATCTTTTTGATCTAAAACAAATGGACATCTAGGTAGAATAGTTATAATTATCCATTACTTATGTTACTGGAAGAAGAAAATAGTACACATGAAAATCTAAAATGAGAACCGTTAAAACTATTTTTTCCTCTCCACACTTGTAAAAGCAATGGTTTGTTCCATCTAACATAAACCAAGTGCAATTCTGACTCAAAGGACATAAGCATCATTGAAAATAGTATAAATATACATGCAAGTGTAATTCTTCGTATTTCATTTGATTGTTCACTCTTGACTCTCATAAACGGTTCATGGCAGATTAGCGATCCATTTTCCATCTCTGAATAATTATTCCAGTGGTTTATGGGAAGCAAAAGCATACGTCAGGAATTTCCATTATGCTATAGGAGACCAGCCCCCGGGTGTATCAAGTAAAGTTGTGCTAAAATGGATTTGCAGAAAGCTCACTTCTGAACTTTTCCCAGCTGCGAGTCCTTCCTCCTTCGGAGGCTTTTGTTTCGAAAGATCTGTGTATTTGGAATCACTGTTCAGATCACAGGCCTAGTGCTGCAGCGTGTTTTTTCGCTTTAAGTCTCAAGTCTGCAATGCTGGAGTTTTTACTGGTGGTTTTGGCTGCTGCTGCCGCTGCCACCACCGTGGCGGATTCTGCCAAGGTGGCAAGGGGCAAACCAAAGGGCGGTGGAGGGAACATCATATAGGGCGCATGTGCAGCCAGGTGCGGGTGGAGGTGGTGGTGCGCATGCGCCACGCTGTCCAACTGCAGCTGCGCCTGGACCTGAAAGGACAAGGGAGTCATGTTGCAGTGATTCTCCTAAAACAGAATAAGGAGAGAACATTGTTACAAAGATACCCTGTCGTCAAAAAAAAAGACAGTGGTAATAAATATTAAAAAGCGAGAACGTTATTGAATGGTGTTGGTGCATTGATCAATAGAGAAGGAAATAAAAGGGTTAAGCAGAGTTTGTCCAGTGCCTGCTCTCCAATGCTGCATCCAGCAAGCTGGGGGCACCACTACAAATATTGTACATATATCCAAGACTGTCTGGTTACTGGACTCTTATTTCTTCCAACGCGTGAAACCACAAAGAGTAATACAAGAGTTTTAAACCATTGCTTCTGAGGGACTGAAAAGGACAGTGAAAGTGGTTCATTGAATACGGCATTTCCCCCGCAATTGGCGGTTCTCCCACTTGAACACAGTCATCGAACGGACAATATAGTGGGGTCGCAGGCTGTGGAAAACAGATTGCCTTACCAATATACAGCAGTTAGACTCCATTGTTTCCAAGAATGGTGAACACTTTGGCTCCCAAGTGATAAAGACGCCAGTCAGCCAAAGCACATTCCCTGGAAAGCAACAAATTGTGTACTCCAGGGCGCGTCACCATGCAGACAGCTCTAACCAAAAATGGAGCAGAGTCCACAAAGTATGAAAGTGCCACTTGAAACAACACTTTGCCCTGCCACACCATGACGAAAAAAAAATGTGGAAGTTCGCTGAAGTCAGTAAAGTATTTGAAAAGCATTTAGAAATCTCGATTTTAAAAGGGGTTGGAGAGGAAAGAGAGACAACACCGGAATTTAGATTTTCGTTGCAGTGTTCCTTACGTTGTTGAGAAACAAAAAATGCCTGGCATTTCGACCACTTTAGGGGCGTCTCCCCACCCGCGTCCCCACGTCCCCTCCCCTCCCTGCGCGGCCGGTCCATTTCACTTTCTCCCAACTCGTGCAATGGATAGCTGAGGGAATTAAAATTTGTTGAGTAATCACTTCACAAGACCTTAAGGGATGAGAGAATAACATTCTTAATTCAACCAGCAAAATATCGAGGGAAGATAACACAATGAACAAAAAGAAAGTTGACAAAGTTTCAAGACATAGTCTGTCATAATCTGTGACTGTTGAGGAAGATCATTCAAAAGAGATGTAAATCAATATTCAGAATCAGCGTTGAACTAATGAACATGAAATCAACATTAGCCAGGCTAAGTGGATAAGTGAACTATGTGATCTTGAGCCATATGAAGTAGAAATCTCCCAAATCATATAAATGTCAGGTAGGGATGTTACGTCTGGATTTACTTCCGATTTGCATCAAGTAAAATGCATGCTGCTTGAAAGCGCACGTGTTGACTTACGGCTACGCTGTAAAGTCAAGGTAACCTGCAAAAACAGGTGCAGGTTCAAACGTGTAGAAATCACCTGGTCGAAATCTCCCGGGGTTGCCAGCGTAGGTGAAAGCCTGTTAACATTTCTGCCACCTTATTTAATAGAAGGCTAAAAGTTGTGCATGAAAATAAACAGGTTGATGCCTTTTGGGAGATTAACTATGTTAATATGGTGATATTGATGCACTGCAGAAATTCACTAAAGCTCTTTGGACAGCACATTCCCAACACGTCACCACTTCCATCTCGAAGGACGAGGACAACAAGTACGTGGGAACAACCCCTGCAAGTCCCCCTCCAAGCCACTCACTACTCCGACTTGGAGATACACATTTCCTCACGTGTCGCTGGGTCAAAATCCTGGAATTGCCTCACTGAGGGCGTTGTGGGTCTACCTACACCAAATGGATTCCAGGAGTTCAAGACGACAGCTCACCACCGCCGTCTCAACGGCAAACAGGGATTGGGCAATACGTTCTGGCATAGCCAGCGATGTGAACATCCTATGAATGAATTTAAAACTCAAATTGTCAATGAAGGATACAAAGTAACACAGAAGTCGTATGTAAAATATACAGTTAGATGTTTGCAAATGATTAAAATTCCGTTTCAATTGGTCAAGCATTTGAAAGTCGACACAAAGGGCAATTCTAAAGTGTAATGTTGTTCAAATCTAAATCATGGACGAAAATGCATACGCAAAAACAGGTTGTTCTGCGATAATGGGAGTCCCTGGAGCAGGATGGTAATCTCATAAGTAAGGAATACAGCAGTTGCTCGACGATTGGTGAAGAGTTCAGACATTTAAAAACACTTCGTACTACACTAAGCATGTATCAGTATTAGCAGCTTTTACTGATAAAATGGCAGAACACGCCATATAACACGGACAGTTAGGCGATAATCAAATACAACTCATGGAAAATGGCGACTGAACCGAAAAAAAATCCCCGAACAGATCGGAAAACCTCATTGGTTTAGCTCCCTCTCAATGGTCATTTAATACATGTTAATTTTGGGGCCGACGTGCAAGGACAGGTATTGATACCATGTATACATTATCAATATCGTGTTAGCGATAGTATGAACAGAACTGCTTAGAATAAGGAAGATGATAGCTTTAAATAATTAGTCAAATTTTATTTCCAAAACAAGTTTCGTTAAAGCAGCGTTAAAAGATCGTGCATCTTCCCCAACGGAGATTGTACGCAATAAACTTTGATGGATTTATACTTGCCTGTTGAAATGGCATTCTCAAGGCTCCCACATTAACGTATGGTGCCACTCGACAAGCTTCTAACTGACTGGTGGTACCAATGAGTACACCTGCAGTAGAAAAAGCAAGTTCAAATGTAAGGAAAAGTTCTTGCGTCACGGTCTGGAGCCACTAATCTTAATTAATTTTTGTGACTTCGGATACAACGACATTATACTGATGGAAAACATCATAATTCTGCTCAAAGTCCTGCTACACAGTGTATGCATAATCAACGAATGAGTGAATAAATGACTAGTGTTTACTATTTTTGTTCCACTATCCAATTCCACTCCCCCACCCCAATCCCTTTCCATATCCCGTCCCTTCGCCCCCAAATCCAGACTAAAGTTTGACTCTTTTATTGTTGGCTTATAACCTTGGTGGAAGACATAGCACGTTTAAATTTTACATCAGTGCATTAAACTGCATGTGGATTGCTATTAATAACGTTACCACGCCAGATCTGTAAATTAACAAGCATACCTTTATGAAGTTGATTCTCTTGTTTTCGACATTTTGCTCTTCTGTTCTGAAACCATACCTATAGGGCAAAAACGAAGAAATTTAGTGGCAATGATTGGCAGTTGCATCTCAGATGTACGAGTTGGACTGTTCAAACTGACAACTATGCGATGCAATATCCCGTCGGACTTATTAATTATTAATGTGATTGACCTCGTTTATTTTAATTATCCGACCCTTGTATGCACGATGCATGGCAGCCTCTTCGGAAAGAAACAATGGTGCAAACGACCGAAAATATGCATAATCTTGTTTTTTCTTGCTTTTTCCTGGTTCATGAGAAATTTGTTTTATGTCCCGTTTCATTTCTAATGTAGGTTGTCATCCCAGAAGAACTAGATACACTTTGATACCCAATATTACAGCGATAATGGCCCTGACATTTGAGAATGAGCTCCGTCCAATAAGATTCAGCTCATTAGCAAACTAAAATAAAAGTACTGTGTCTGTAAGCAAAATAAAAATGTTGTCCTGATACTAAAGGATATCGATACCTGGTAATTAGCATTATTCAAGGTTAATATATCTATCTATATATAATCGAATGTTTATTCCTTTGTTGATTTTTGCAAGGCAATATTATGCTCACAAGGACACAGATTAAAACCCATACAATAAATACCACATTAATATGTTAAGCTGCTTTGCAATTCTCAAATGAAAGTCTGGTGTTAAATTATGCATGTACGATTTCAAATCCTTTCTATCTGCAAGTACCATCACATGAAGAAGTTTTCCAGAATCATACTCTAGCAGAAAAAAAAACTTTGATGCGTTTTGGAACTGGGATACCAAATTTACTTTCGATCAAATTGAACTTCGTTTTTCATCTTCAAATCACAATGCACTGTTTTGTTACCAAACAGATTATTTGTTTAATATACCGTTCAATTAAAAAAAACGAGTATAATTTAACGTCTATGAAAAATACTCAATCTTATGAAAACCTTTGATCTATTGTATTCCAGTGATTCTTAATACAATATTTTATTGACGTGACAAAATGGCAAATAAAATCATACCGTGGGTACTAAAATGACCTTACAAAGCAGTTAAATGTAGCTCTGATTGTCTCTCCAATGATTACTGTATCAACATCCTATCTCCATAAGATGTTTTCAGATTTTCAACACGCACATTTGGGAATAGGTTTTGTTAACATCAGAGAACCAATCAGGATTGCATTTAAAAGCGCACAGATTGTCAGCAAGATATAGTTCATCTTGGCAATGTATAAACCATTACTTTACACCACTATGTAGAATTGTTTTCGACAATTGGAATTGGTAACAGAGAAAGTTGTTGAAGACGAATTATTGCAATGCTACAATAGTTATGGTGCATTTTGAAATAATATTGTTTGAAATATGTAGTTTTCAATGCTGAATGTATAATAAATATTAAAGACAGGAAGACTTTGTATAGAAACTAATACACATCAATATAGCATTCCATATAACAAAAAACTCAGTTCAAATATTCGTCACAAAGACTGCTTAGGATTTGTATTACTACACGGTGAAGTTTGTCCTCGCCTTTCCGATGCGATAATGCAAAGTCATCCATGCTGAGCACAAGTCAAACAGGAATTTGAAGAAAAAAATGTAATCTTATTGTGTACAGAGAAACCATAAAGAATACGCAAAGCGATCACAAAAATAAGTATCTCACACCCCTCTCTCTCCACCCCCTCTACCCCCCACCCCCACGGTTCTTGACGCAGCAACCTTTTTCTTTTGCAGGTCTGTTTGATGGTTTTGAACGCTGGTCGATTTGTTCAGGTCAAGTTGCTGCTAAGTTTACCTCGTTATCGTATTACAAGCTGGAAACCCCCCTAAGAATACTATACAGCTTGATGCAGATGGTACTGTAACAGAGGGCGCATGCTAGCAATTTCCCAATAGCAGCTGCAGCTGCCGCTGGCCTATCAACCACAACTTCTCCGAAACTTCCAGTAAATTAATTATCACTTCTTACGGCACAAACCTATTTAATTCATCACAGCGGTATACAGTTTCAACATCTGAAGGATTATTTACGTAAACATAAATCATTTTATTCGTAGGCTGAACCTGTTGTGTAGATGTTTTAATTTGTTTCCTTTGCACTTATACTTGATTATATACAGAACTGAATTACTTCTAACAGAAGTACAACTAAGGAAGGGTCTAGGCCCGAAACGTCAGCCTTCCTGCTCCTCTGATGCTGTTTGGCCTGCTGTGTTCATCCAGCTCTACACCTTGTTATCTGCAACCCAATACGTTAGCTTAAAAATAAATAATAAGATCACCCAGTAAATCAAAACGTTATGCTATTTATTTTTGCTATATTCTAATGTACCAGATGCTTGTATCATAATGTATATTTGCCTTACTTGCACTCTGGCTTCTGAGAGCCCCAGCCTCTGACTCAGCTCTTCTCTCATAAATGCATCCGGATAATGGGTTTCATCGAACAATCTTTCCAGCTCGTTTAGCTGCTCCAGTGTGAAGTTAGTCCGACTTCGCCGTTGTTTAATTTTTGTCTGCGCTTCTTCTTCCACTGGTTTGGCGTCTTCTTTTCTGTCTTTAATATCAACGCTTCCTATAAATGACCATCAAACGCTCTAATTACACAAACGTTTAAGGTCCAGATATCGGCAAGAATGTCTTGGACCGAGCATATAAAAAGTTACCAGGTAAATGAAATTAAAAACAAGTTGCCTCCATTGTAATTACGTTACAACGTTAATTTTAAACGTAGACTAACTTCTGCCTTTTCCAGTGCACTTTTTGCTGAATTATATACAGCTTTTACTGTCTCCACATGTCAATGTTTAATCCTTAAAAGAAAGCTCATCATTCAGTTGTTTTTGAAGTGTTTTGTCCCAGGCGACTGATCATTGTTCAAGTTAATCTTTTGCTTTCATAATTTCCTTCTAATAGTATACATTAACCTAATAATAAACTTCGATGCTCACAGCGTCGGCCACATTATCCTTAATATAACAATAGACAGCACCTTTGAGTATTACAGATGTATTTATCGCTGATTGAAATAACTTGATGCAGTCCATTTGTTATTTTCTTTAAACAAATTTAGATATTCTAAATGCATTGTTAGAAATTTACTTTACAGCTTCTTTAGCTTGCTCACTCCCGTAATTTGTCAACAAGAGTCAAAAGCTACAAATTGCGGTAGTTTGTGACAAAGGACCAATTTTGAACAGCTGAACTGCTATGTTTACAAATTATGTTGCAGAATTTGTTACATTCAAGCTGAACAAACATTGCGAGGTTTAGGTTTGATCGTGTGTTTTTGTTTTACGAAGTGCATAAACAGTGCCCCAATACGCAGCGAGTTCAAGTTCGAATACTTTGGTACAACACATAGATTAACCAGGTTACATAGTATTCAGAGCCTATTTTGGACGTCGCATTTTCAGCCAGGACACTTTGTATTAGAGCGATCTTTGTTCGGGTTTCTGAGGTGTTCGCATTTTTCAGAGAACTAAAAATACAACGCTCACGTTAAGTCTCCACATAAGGTACTGTACAGTGACATAAGCATTAATGCGCTTTGTTGCCTGAAGCTCCGGAAACTTGCTCACCGGTGCCATTATCATGATTATTGTTTGAATGAATAGTACGCTTTTTTAAGTGGGCCAACATCTGTCAACTACAAGTGCACATTAAAACAGTGATGAGAAATAAACTGTGCCATACATTACGGATAACGTTAAAGTGCAAAAACATTACACCTCGCACGGGAAAGCAATCACCATTTTTTGTTGTTGCTTCAAAGTATTGAGAAGTCAGATAAAAGGAGAAAAAAAAACGAGCAAAATTGTTGTTTGAAAACATTGTCTGTACCTAAAATGTAATGACATTGATTGTATTAAGGAGAGCTGATTCGTTTTATTTAACCATGAGAATCTCATTTATTATCGTAAATTAATTTACTGAAGAAAATAACGCAAAATGATTAATGAAGTGGATGTATTTAGGGAGCTTAGTGAGCACTGTATTTACATCGCTGTAATAGCGTTCGGCAGTAAGTTTAGCATCCACAAATTGACAATATTCTGTGATGTGCAATATAGTCTACATAAATACTATGATGGTAACGATTGTTTAATAAGTCCCCTTCGAAATGGCGGCCTATATAAAGTGACAGGATTTGTTTATTATATCATTTCTGGAGGATGATTTGGCATTGTATTCCTATTTCAGCAACTGGGTTGGGGGGGGGGGGGGGGGGGGAAACTTAGTTGTACAGCATGGACTCTAAACATATGAACAAGATCAGTGCCGTCATTGTCATCTACCTATCGGTAAACGTCTATTAAAAAAAAATGCATTGCAACTGGCGTTAAAATGTTTCTTTGCTAAACCACAACCGTGATGTTATTTTCGGTATAACCAAATCAAATCTGTTTAAAACCGATGTTAAGCAGAATTACACATCCTTTAAAAACAGAAACCAGAAGAAGCCATTAAGTTTTTCGCAATAATTGATATTTGATTGACCTGCATGCGTCACCGAATCTTTCTGTAAACACGCTGTTCTCTGGGTATTATCGCGGACACATTGCTTATCAAATACAACTTCCACTCTGTTTTATTTAAATCATTGATTGTAGCGTAATTAAACACCAATCGTATGTAGTTACTATGATTTACTGTACTTGAGTTGTAAAAAGAACCACTGACTTTTAAATGAGTCCGTTAACAACGCTCTGTAATTTGCTCATATTCTTTGAATTTAAGAACAAGGTTCATATCGTGGAAAATAATAAGTAAGTCCACATATTGACATCGCACCGCGCGGGCCATCTAAAGACACTCTAACTACTGCGTGTACAAGTATGAGACTTGATTTACCCGGATCGGTCAGTTTCGGTGTACCGCTGTCTCGCGGTCTTTCTGGCCCGATCTCTGGCTCACTGCTCGGGGATCGAGACGCCCCACGCTGTGCGCTGATCATTTCATCCCGGCTGCCTTCACTCAGACTCGGCTCTCGAGCTCGGACAGGCCCGCTCTCCAGAACTTCTCGATACGTGATCCCATCCTTCTTTTCTTTCACCTTCTGATCAAAAGACTTCGAAACAAAAGCTGTAAGTTCTTCCATAGCTGTTCAGAGGAATATGTCCTTGTCTGTTCTTATTCTCTCCAATACATCAACCGTGCAATGTTTATCTGTGGTACGTCGTCTTGGAGTTGAAATGCAAACCTGATCTTCCAGAATTCGGTTGCTCGGAGATGCAGATCTAGTACTGATGTGCTATTGAAGTCGGACTATTTATACTTTGCAATGCTTGCCCAGCTGCGCCCTTGTACTCAGCAATTACCTCCCCTTGTAGTCTTGATGTGTCCCCACTCCTGGAACACAGTTATCATCAGCCCCTGGGCTGCAACTCATACCTAGCGGCTGCTATTGGCCATTAATCCACCACTGACAAGCATTCGTAATTAATTTAATTAGCGAGTATTACTGCTATTGTTATTACTTAGCTAAACACGGGGGAGCTGGGATGGCACCGGGGTGGGGCCAAGAGGAATGACACATCGGAGAGCGCGGTGACTGGATCGTCCCTAAAGCCGGCGACATTACAACACCAAAGCACGCTAAAATCAGGTAAACTTTTGATTTGCTTATGGTAAATCAACATGTTATTTACAGCTTACACAATGGTTAACAACAGATGTTTACACAATACAAGCACACTTATGGAACACTTTCAAAAATGCATATATAATACTTGATAATCTGTTCATCGTTTTGTCCTGAATCGTGTCAGGTTTACGTTAAATGCTTCGTAGTCATTTTCATCGCTAATTTAAATTAAATGAATACTTACATGCTAAATAATACAAATGTGGTCACGTTTCTTTATTGTTGCTGGAAACGGAAATGGACAAAAAAGTAAATGCATCACTTCAGTCGCTGTTTTCTTGAAGGTATTTTAAATCATCAGTTGGCAGGTATCGCACCTGATAACGTGGGGAAGAAGCGTGTGGAAACATTTTTTGATGTAGAATTTTTGCGAAAAGGGTACACATTATACAGACATCCACTGGCCTGTGCAACGTGTGAGGAGATGTTTTGTGTGTTGTATATAGTGTCTATACTTTCCGCTACTTCACAGAAAGTACAAAATTGATCATGCAAAAAGGAAGGTTAAGAGCCGAGCTTTATCTTTGTCCAATACCTTCTCTTTGTGCACAATTTGAAACGTTAGATATTTTTGAAGTATTGAAGAATAAGTCGCTGGCTCTAACACTTGTAAAGATAGTTTATGCAGCTTTTTTTCCGCTTAAATACCGACAATCCCATGCGTAGGTGATTGAACCTTAAGTAATTTAGCTTGCAGTATCATAGTTTTCAAATACTTCATGACGGTTGGAAGATGAACAATGTGCACTATTGATCCAACAAGTTACCTATTTACGTTGTATCTCAATTGGATCGATTACCTGCAATTCTGTCACATTCTTCATCAACTTAATATTTGTAAATAACAAACCTCGACCCTTTGTAGAAAATGCATCGAATTATTGCAAAGATGACACTAGATCCTAGTTGTAAACATAACTGTGCTATATCTCTTCAGATGCATTTTCTGATTGTTTGGGACTGATATTTTGTTGAACGTTGCAATAAGATAGCATTTATTTAAACATATTCCGTGTTACTCATTCTGAAAAGGCCGATATGTTAATTTTTGCCTGTAATTTTAATTAATAAGAAACAAGACCAGAGGGAACGGGCGATCATCGTCTTAACACTGATGTGGAGATCAAATGTTTTAATGCCCTATGCCTAAAAAAACAAGTTCACAAATTTGTTTGACTAAAAAAAACGATGCAATTTCTATTCGGTAATGTTTACATAAATCCTGCAATTCTGGATAGTTTGAAAGAAATCAAAGTTTACAACTAGTTGAACTGTCAACTGACGAATACAATCTTATGGATGAATAAAGCAAATAACTGAAGATGGTGAAAATCTGAAACAAAAACAGGAATTTCTAGGGAATTCAGCAAGTCTGGCAGCATCGGAAGACGGAGAAATGGGGTTACGTTTGGCTCCAGTGACCCTTCTTCAGAATTTCCTTCATAATTTTATGGATGTTCTGCACTTCACAGAATAACACTGTTCAGACTGTAACAAACACGTAGCACAATTTATCAGATCTTTTTACGCACTCCGCGGATAACATGCAGATACATGAAACATTACGTTTTAATTCGCATCAGTTCTCCTCGGTACGTCACAAATAAAATACAAATAGTTGTTAAATTTGTTGAATAAGAAAAAGAATGTTAATGGGCACGAAATGAAAGATTGTGAAAATGCAGAGGTATCACAATAAAAAAAACTGTCGTATGCGATAGCACAACTTCGTTTCGATTGCGATTTTGGTTTAAAATTATGCAAAATAATTGCTTTTATTGTATGACAAACACTAAAATATACTTTTCATAAATTCCTGCGCGTTTCACTGAAGTTATTTAAGGCATAAATTGGCTCATTCTATAACGCTAACTAATCTGTTAGTATTTGATAATTTGATAAATAAATTTTATTTTCATATGTCTGTAACTTCTATTTAAACATCATTTTAATCCACGAGTCACAGTTTTATGTGCAATTGTTTCTTTATTTAGTAGGTGTAAATTGCACTATAAGATTTTTTATTGTTTCCTTTTATTGTTTTAAGTGCACATAAACACATGAGGTTTTATGATGAGTAGTTATTTTAATTAGTTTGGAAGTTACTGCATAAATACATTAATTTACAATACAAATGATGGACACCATTCGATGAGAAAATTCCCTGTAACAATTATAGCTTTCCACTTTTCCAGGACGTTAAATATGTTTCTGATGACGTACCGGAGTGTTAAAAAAAAGTTCAACTTTCCCATAGCCACCTATATTACTGGGTATGACCATTTCTGGGTTTTATATTTACAAAATAGTCGTTATTAAGTTTTAAAAATGCTAACGCGCATATACCTCACTATTCCACGACTCGTAAAAGTAAAATTTTGACACCAAGAAATATTTAACGAAGAAATATCATTGCCCAATTTTACGCGCTAGGGCAAATCCTTGGCAAAGAAAAAAAATTAATTCATGATGTTTGAAACAGCTATTGCACTGCTTCCAGTCACGCGGCTCAGCTGCTGCAAGTACCAGAGTTATTAGTGTAGATTTTCCAAAGCGATTTATTCTCTTTTGTATGCGGAATATCTTTTTCAGTTCCAGCACAACTTAAAACAAAAACAACACTGTATGAGCTAATCCTCCTTTCTTTTCAATTTTAATAACTGTATAAACATCGCTCATTGCTCTGTAAGCTTAGTAATATTGCCCATTGATGGAAACAGAGATGGTTGTAAACTTTACCAACAGCAGACCACGCTGAACAGACTTGGAGGTCAGCAATCGATGGCTCGGAGATCAAACTTCCTCCCTTATTCGGGCTGGAGCCGATCGACAGTTGCTTGAACGAGTCTGTTAACAGATGGCGCCGTCCTCGAGCCGGGGATCTCAGTCTATTCTGTTCCGTTAAAGCCCATCGCTGGCGCAGGTATTGACCTTGATTCAATTGATAAGTGACAGAAAGGACAGGTAGATGTCGGGAACGGTCGGCAGCCGTTTGTTCCGCTGCCCGCACTTTGTATCTGTCCGTGTGGAATATGTAGAAACTGAGGCCTAGAGACTACATTTTCGCCGTGACTGTTTTGCCTTTCTTTTTACCAATATGTTCAGCTCGGGGAGGGGGTAGAGGAGGAGAGAGAGGAGGGGGTAGAGGAGGAGAGAGAGGAGGGGGTAGGGCAGGAGGTGGGGGGGGGAG